>NC_064922.1:596493968-597153116 GCF_023897955.1 Schistocerca gregaria
ATTTCTGGAATGTTCTCAAAATTTTGTTATGCTTGTAATGTTTGCATATTCTGGAATATTCCATGTATAAACAACAGCAATCTCCATCTAGGTGGCAGTTCTGTTCTTTCTGTATGTTGGTGTCTAAATTTGGGAAAGGTTGAACTTCACTACAACCCTGCTTTTAGATTTAGACTTGATTATAGTTACAATGTGACATTCAGGAGACCGATGGATTCCAAAACAGCAGTTAGCCAACTGCATGTCAGATATCTATCAGTGTTTCCTATTACTTAGATGGCACAGTCCAGCAGTGGTTCAAGAATAATGAAGAGAAGCCCAATAGCTGCAACAAATTCCAGGCCATGTTGAAGGAAACATTCAGTGAAGATCAGCAGCAAGGCAGAAGAACTGAAGAACAGGGCCCAACACCAAGGGAAAATGACAAGTCTTATGTACAGAATGTACTGACCCTAAGCCACGCTGTGAATCACAAAATGACAAAAACTGACAAAATCTAACATTCGATGAAATGAGTTGCACAAGAGATGTACCAACCTCTTCTGATAATGGATGTCACAACAGAAGAATTCATCAAGTGGTGCCAGCTTATCAACGAAGAAGAAGAGAGAAGTGCCAGATAAAAGAAGCATGACTGACTCCCAAATGTGCTCCCTGTGGCACCTGAGGATGATGAAAACTTTGCGTCTCTCATATTTCATGCAGTAAAATAAGAGATATAGTAGTTTATGGCAGTCAGAAATGTCAAACCAATTACGAAACAGACAGAGACAGGAATGTTGACCCCCATTAGTCAGTTTATGAACCAATGTTGATTAAGAGGCATATCAATTTTTAGCACCAATCTCTGCTGCCAGTCGTATGTGCCATGAAGAATGGGCTCAGCCAACTCAGATTTATGTAGTATAAAACATTCTCTGACTTCTTTCAGCATCAATTCTGGATAAAACCTTGAGCTTTTGACAATTTCCACCATCATCTACATCAGGAGCAACTGACTGTCAAAACTGTTACTGTGGTGGCTTTATATAGCCCAAAGATGGTGTCTGGTTGGTTGATAGTTACATCATGCTGTCACAGACTGTGTCAACGTCTGTGCTGGTGGCACCATCGCTCCCACCATAGTGTAAATATTGTGACGAATACCCCAGGCTCTTTTCTGCATTGAGAGCTTGCTTCCATGCAACACATTATTTCTACAGCCTCCTTAATTATAGGGCCTCGGAATGTAGAAGCCTGGGAGAAAACTTTAGTTTCCTCAAACAGTCTGTTATATTCATTTGGGAGGCTGAGATCAGAAACTGCAGATTTCTCCAGTTCTTGATTTTTAATATGCCATTGATGTTCCGCACAGCTGTCAGAAACGGTGTGGATGGACTGACCAATGTAATTGCTTCCGCACTCACATGGTATGTTGTAAATAGTGAGGCTGAGACTGTCCTTAACAGGGTGCAATATCTGCTTTATGTTCTTAGGAGGTCAGAAAATATGTCTGATACCTCGACTTCCCAGCACTATCCCTATTTTGCTGGATGTAGCACCACAACAGGGAAGGCATGCAGTCAGTGGCTCATCACTTGAATGTTCAACATTTTCACGTTTTGTTTTCCTGGACAACACGAATTGATATCATGTGACCCATAGCCATTCTTTCAGAAGACATACTTCACACAATTAATTTCAGAATGGAAGCAGAAAAACAGTGGAGCTCCTGGAGAATTATGGTCTACCAGAGTATGTCATCAAAAATCTTAGCCCACATGCTCCTAGACCTCCCACACTGTTCGGAATACCTCAAGTCCACAAGGAAGGTATTCCATTCAAGCCACTGTTAGCACCATTGGTTCTCATACCTACAGGCTCAAATGATATTTTAGTCAGCCTGGATGTTGTCTTACTATTTACAAAGGATCGTGTGGAGGACATACTAAAACTGTTGGCAGAGCATTTTCATCCTGAAATGATGAAGGTGTTCCGACATGTTATGAAGACCACCTGCATTTCGTACAGCGGTAAATTTTATGAAACGACGGACAGAATCGCTATAGGTTCTCCATTGTCTCAGCAATGGTCAACTTTTTTTATGGAACATTTTGACAATCGTGCATTAAATTCAGCTCCCCTTCATCCATATTTAGTTTACTGTTATGTTGATGAAAGGTTTATGGTCTGGCCACACGGGGTAGAAGCTCTTTATCACTTCCAGGAACATATGAACAGCATGCACCCAAACATTCAATTCACTGTCGAAACAGAGAAAGAGGGAAGGCTGCTGTTTTTAGATGTTCTGGTACAAAAGAAGTCTGGTGGATGCCTTGTGCACTCAGTGTACCACAAGCCAACACACATTGGTCTGGCACTCACAGTTTTCACCATCCAGTCTAGAAGAGAGCAGCTTTAAACATACTGACACACAGAGCATAAAATCTTTGTGATGAGGACCACACCCATTCTGAAATTAATCATCTGAAATGTCTGACCCAAAAGAATGGCTCTGGGTCAAATGATATCAAGTCAGCGTTATCAAAGAAAAGGAAACATGAAAATGCTGAACATTCATGTAATGAGTTGCCGACTACATTTCTTCCCTTTTGTGGCACTAAATCCAGCAAAATAAGGACAGTCCTGGGAAGACAAGGTATCAGATAGTTTTTCAAACCTCCTAAGAAGGTAAAGCAGATACTACGCTCTGTTAAGGGCAGCCTCGGCCTCAGAATCCCTGGGCTTTACAGCATTCCACCTGAGTGCGGAAGCAGTCATATCGATCAGTCCATCCGCACCATTTCCGACTGCTGTGCACAACATCAACAGTATATTTTAAAAATTCAAGAACTGGAGAAATCTGCAGTTGCTTAGCACACAGCCTCATGAACTAACATAATATACTGTTTGAAAAAAAATGAAAGTTTTACCCCAGACTTCCACATACTGGGACTCTATAATTAAGGGGGCTGTAGAAACAACAGTGTGTGAGAAAACCTTCAATTGTGACAGTGGATATAACCTTAACAGTGCATGGAAGCGAGCTCTCGATGCAGAGAAGAGTCAGAAATAGTCCTTTCTATGTTTACGCTATGGAGGGAGTGGTGGGGCCCCAGCGCAGATGCTGGCACTCTCTGCGACTAGTCAGAAGCTGTCTTTGGCCTATACAAGGTCACAACAGCAGTGACTTTGACAATCAGTTGCTCCAGTGGAAATCATCGAAAGATCAAGGTTTAACCCTGAACTGACGCAGCAAGAAGTCTGAGGATGTTTCGTACAACAGCGCTGTCATGAAAGACTTCGTTCTCATAACTCAGACTTAAGCTGCAGTCATCAAATGACAACCCAGACCAATTCAAGTACAATCAACCCTTTCACCAGGTTTAATGTACTGCGAAAGAAGAGACATTTTGGGGGACAGAAGATAACATATTGGTATGTTTCCACTGTGGACCCTGCACATTTCATGCTACTGCAGAGAAAGAAGACAAGGGTTCAATGACCATTGCGCCACATGAAGTCAACCATCACAACAATGCAATTCACATTAGTCAACTGGGAACCATTATAGCTGACCTGATGGACAAAGTCTGTCACCATATGCTGGATGGGTTTCTTCCCCAACACATCATCATAGGCATTCCCTGTTATTGTACAAAGGTATCAAGTCACTCACCTAGCCACCTAAATCAGGAAAATTACCTACTGAAGTGATGCCACCACAGATGAAACTCCTCCATGGACAGCTGTTTACTAAGGTATTTGGAAATCTCATTGGTGTTATCAATGTTGGCCAAAGAGTGTGGACATTAGTCGACTCAGTGCCGCCTCCTCCTGTTATGTTGGATGCTTATTGTCACTAGCTAAAGAAGATTATGTTATGTCACAAAATTGTTGGAAGATCACAAATGGGAAATATAAGTACATCCAGTCAATAAGAACATGTGTTGCAAGAATAACTATTAATGGCAGGACACAACCCTTTCAATTTGTTTTTTAACAGAATGTAAGTCATCATGTAATCCCCAGATGGGGCATCTTGCAGGCATCGCAAGCATTCACAGACTGAAGGATCAGAGCTCCAGGGTGGTGAAGCTATTCCAAAAAGTACATATAACAGAGACTGCTCTGGGCTATTGTCTGCTGTCAAAAGTGACGTTATCCTGCTACCATTAACGAGTCAAGTTCTATTCAATCTAGATGCTCAGTTAAACTGCAAAGCTTTTTGAAAAAAGCTGCTTAGTATCAAAAAAGAAATCTATATACCAGCAATGATCATAAGCACTGCGGGTGGTCATGGAGAACACTAGATGACTCGTCACGAGCAGCCATGACTCGTCCCTAATGGTATGTGCAAAGGAACAGCTAAACCAGTGTAGGATATGCAGCTCAGTGCCATTGACAAAGAACCATGTTCCACAACTGCTACAAACAATGCAGTGGAGATAGCTACTATTTAACTGCCAATGTGATCTGACATGACAGAGGAGCAATACTGGTGAGAGTTAGTTGTTCTGTGCCTATTTTCAGATGCTTTCAAATCCAAAATGGAAAAAAGATAGACCAAACAGCTATTGGTACCATGCTGGGGATCATCCACCAATTAGGCAATTCTAGTATAGGCTGTTGTTGGCTGAATGATGCATAATCTGGTAAGATGCTGCAAGATGACATCACTGAACCTTCAGAATATCCTTGGCCCTCCTCCTGTCGTCCTTGAGAAGATTGAACAAAATCACGAAAGAAGATGTCGAACCATTTATTCTTGTTGATGACACCCTCGAGTGCTTTAAAGAGCAAAGCATTTCCCAACTATGGGCACGCAGACAGGCTATTGGCAAATCGAAAATGACAAGGCTGACCAGGAAAAAAGACTGCTTTCATAATACTTGAAGGCCTCTATGAGTTCAAAGCAATGCCATTTTGAACTATGTAACACTCCAGCCATCTAGGAACATATGATAGACTACCCGATTCGAGACCTTAAATGGATAATGTGTCTTTGCTATCCACTTAATTGTGTTCAGACTACAGGCCTTCACCCAAAACGGGACAACTGCCTTTTCGTTGCCCAAGAAATAAAAATCTTGGGGCACCTATTTTAAAGAATATGGAGTTCATACCACCCCTAAGAAAATAAGAGCAGTCACGAATATTCTGACTTCTTGTGATCCGAGAAGTTCTCTCTGAATACATTCATAAAGGACTTCTGTACTAAGGGACATCCACTGCAAGAGCTACTGTAAGGAGAGACAAAATTTGAATGAGATGTAAGAAAGATCTTTCCTTGCCCTTTAGGAGACACTATCATCATTTATGGTACTAGCATTGTACAATAACCACCCCGAGACAGAAATTCACAATGATACTAGTAGTTATTTGATAGGTGCAATTCCAGCAAAAATTCAGGAAGATGTTGAAAAGGTGACGACAGCTTACGCTTCCAGAGTACTCACCACATCCAAGATGAACTACTCTAAAATTGCGAAAGAGTGCCTTGCTGTTTATTAGGACTATCAACAAGTTCCAGTCATAGTTACTTGCCAATCCATTCACAGTTGTGATGGGTTACCATTCTCTTTGCTGACTGGCTAAACTGAAGGATCCACAGGATGGCGCGAGGCTTCACGAGTACAAAGTCACACTAGTACATAAAAACAGAAGCTAATACTAAGATGCCAACTGCATTTCAGGGAATCTTCTGGCAGAACAGAGCCGCACATATGAAATCTCATCACTGCTGCATTAAATGACATTGCTGCTCAACAAAAGGAAGATCCAGTATTGCCGAAAACCATGGAGGACTTGAAAGAGAATGAACTGACCACAGGTGGTTTTCAATTAATGAACAAAATGCTTTACAAGCAGAAAGGCAGAAATGGCTGATCTTCAGCACAGCTCATCCATAGTAAGCTATCCTAAAGTAGTTCCACAACATTCCAATATCTAGTCAATTTGGTCACCTAGGATTCGAAAAGACTACAAACAAAATCAGACACAGATATCATCAGCCACATCTCTGCCAATCCATTAGACACTACCTGAGCAGATTTAAGGAATGCCAGCAATGGAGGCAGGTGCCACAGTTACCTAAGGGTAACTGATGTGTCAATTCGACCTGCAGTGCCCTTCCACTGGACTGGAATCTACTTCTTGGGGAGGTTCCCAAAGTTGACAAATGGGAATCAATGGATATTAGTTTGCACTGATTATCTCACACAAAATGCTATCACCAAAGTTGTGCTCAAGCTCCAGAAATTGCAAGGTTCCTTGAAGACACCTGAAGCATCACAACCAGTGTGATGATCTCTGACCACTGAAAAGTTTTCATTTGAATGACATCTGCCTACCGCCAACAGACAAATGGTCCCTCCGATTGCTTTAATATGGCATTTGCACATATGCTATCAATGTACGCTGATATTGAGCAGAGACATTGGGGGATAATTCTCGCCATAGCAAAATTGTAATATAACACAGTGAAGGTAGATGTTACGGGCTTTACACAGTTCTTTCTGCTCCATGGTCACAATGGTTAAATGACAATGGATACAAAGTTCCCATTTGAACCCAACGATAGTTAATACGACTACCTGAAACACTGCATCACCAAGGCCAGGGAAGGAAGACAGCTGGTTCACACATAGATGCCCAAGAGGGGAACCATGAGCATTGTAACGCCAATCGCTGGCGATTACTCCTACTTTCAGCCATATCTTATTCTTCATCACTTGAAGGATGTCACACATGACGTCATGGATTATGACTATCAAGAAGACAAAAATGCAGACACATTGTCCATCCTCTGTATGAAGCAATACTGCAGACCTGAGGCGAACACTGACAATGTGAGTGTCCTGTTCAAAGAAACTGAAGGCCCACTCAATGACGGTGAAACTTCGGCAGAAGAGACTACATCTGATGCTCATCACAGTGCAGAAGACGTCACAATATGACCCAAACGTGCATACACTCCAGCACTACCATACAGAGAGGACAACTGACAAGACCTACATCCACGATGCTGAAACAGTGGGCCACTGTTTTTATGAGGCAAGAGAGCAATGTACATCATTCAATGAGCTACGTTTTTCCTTAAGTTAAACAATGGGCGATTTACC
Organism: Schistocerca gregaria; assembly: GCF_023897955.1. NCBI lineage: Eukaryota > Metazoa > Arthropoda > Insecta > Orthoptera > Acrididae > Schistocerca > Schistocerca gregaria. The sequence goes on from NC_064922.1 coordinate 596,501,072, forward strand.
AAGAAACAATCAATAACACTTTGTAATACTTTACTTACTGCTCCTTCTGTTGTTGCAACTTTGTTAGGCTTGATTATAATGCTTGCGCGATCAATAAAGGTACAGCAGAAATTGTTTTCTACTGTACCAGTGCAGGATGGAAGGTCATTTATATGCAGGAGTGGTCGCAGGATTGAACTCTGTACAACACCACTCAGAAGAAGATTCAAGATTCATCACAAGAGCTGCATGAGCTGTCCAATATGATCCTTAATTCCTGTTTGTTAAATACGAAGAGAATTACTTATGGTACCTCAAGAGCCATAAGATTTAAGTTTCTCCAAGATAATTTTGCGATTTTCACAGTCAAATGCCTCAGGAAGGTAAAAAGTGCTGGGAGTTGAAATTTTGTTATTCGGGTATTTTAGTATACAGCGAGCTAAATGAGAAATGACATGTTCAGAATTTTATACTTGCAAATATGCATGACTATTCCTAAATACCTCACCATTTTGCAAAAACTTTCAAGGAGGAAGTTAATAGTGAAAAACGTTAATACTTATTAATATCTATCCTACTACCATTCTTGGAAGGGGGTATAACAATGGCATATTTACATATATATGAAAAGGCACCTTGTCAAGTGATGCATAAAATATTTTGCAGAGTACATAAGCTATATCAAATAAACATGATTTGAATATGTTGCCTGAAATCTTATCAACTGCATGGGAAATTTCGCTTGCGTCGACTGAATGCTTATGGCACTGACTGTCATATTCAGGGTGATTCACGAAGATATGCAAATATTTTAATATGTTATTCCAGAAGTGAAACTAAATAATAAAGTTCATATAAAAATAGGTCTACAAATGTTTGGTTACGGAGTTGTGGCTAATAAAAGATTTTGCCTGAAATTTAGCAACATCGCTAATATGAAGCCATCACAAAATTGTACAAGTTTAATGTAAAGCACGATTTCCATTTATTTTGTTGTTATTGATCTGATAAATCTAACAAAAGATGTCCAAGACGGGTATCTGCAGTAGTTTCCCAGAACATCCAGAGAAGCAAAGAAGTAATTTCATAAATTTTTTAATACATTAACTACTTGGCCTTTTTTTTTTTTTTTTTTTTTAAAATCCAGACAATGGCACAAAGTTATCAACGGAAGTTTTAGAGAATTTAATTTTGGAAAAATGGTGGTAGTAATGTTACCAGAAACTATATGAATGTGTCAGATAATCTGCTTTTATTAATACCATAACACAGATGATTTCATGTTAAACCAGAAACAAACAAAGCTCAATGTTAAGGAAGTTGTACAATGTACATACAATTTCACGACACACTCACAATAAATGTTCAAAAATGTCTTCACCGAGTTCAATGCATTTAGCTGCACATGAATGAACAGATTTTGTTGCTCGTTTCAATTTCTCAGGCTTGTTCTTAATTTCGTCTATTGCATTCATAATGTGAGCAAGTAATGCCTCACGTGTATTGACGTTGTCCTCATGAATCCATGTCCATACACAACAATTCATTTGTGTTAAATCAGGTGATCCGGATGGCCACAGGCATGTGGCATCATGACCAATCCATTTCTGCAGAAAATGTTCATTTAAATGTATAGTAATGGCGTTGGTGAAATTTGGAGGTATGCCATTATGTTGAAAATACATTTCCCATCATGTAGCAAGTGGAACATCTTTGAGAAAGTAGGGCATTTCTTCTTGAAGGAATTTTAAGTACGCCTCCCCAGTTAGAAGTCCTGGGAAAATGAATGGTCCAATAAAGTGTGTGTTGATTATACCACACCACACATTTATGCTAAATCGCTGCTGAAAATTGTGTTGCACTGTTACATGTGGGTTTTCTTCAGACCACATGTGCTCTTTATGTAAATCTTTTATACCATCTCAAGTAAACTGTGCCTCATCATTAAATAAAATGTATTTGTGTTACTGCCGATTAGTATTTAACCACTTGTACAACTCCAAGCAAAGGGCAGGATCTCCAGGATGTAAATGATGCACTTTTACCTTATGGTAAGGATACATATTATTGTACTTCAGCGTACGTCATACCTTAGATTGTGAAATCTCTAATCGTTGAGAGATATGTTGTGTACATACCCGGACTATGTTTAACAGCACCCATAATTTCCTGATCTTGAGGTATCAAGTGCTCGTACTGATTATGAATGATTTTAATTCCCTTAGTTGTATACAGCTTCCATGTTTTTAATGGATCTGTTAAATGATTTTCTAGGAAAATAACTTTTAAATATTGACACAAATTTACTATGGAATAAACTGAATTTGAGATTAGCATCTCTTTCTACATATACCTCATCCCATACCACCCCTTTTAGCTTATTCTGAAAACATTGTACCCTGTTCTCATTAATAAGCCTCACTGCTTTGTGTGGGCCTGCCTCCAATTGTAAGATGCCATCTGTTTATTTTCATAAATTTTACATCATGATCAGATAATGCATTAGCAACTGGGTATACATTAATTGTTTCAACATGATCACTGGATATAAAAATGTTATCAATCAGTGTCCCACTATTTCACTGCAAACTTGTTGGAAAACTAACCACTGAAATTAGACTGAAACACCCAAATAATAATTTTAGTACATATTTCCTGTCTACATCTTTTACGTAATCTGCACTGAAATCTCAAAAAACTACATAACTGCTTGTCTGACTGGTAGATCAATAATGCATCTACACTATGTGATCAGAAGTATCCAGAAACCCCAATAACATTCTGGAGCCACGTACTGCCAGGTACTCCATATCAGCAACCGCAGTAGTCATTAGATGTTGTCAGAGAGCAGAATGGGGTGCTCCACAGATCTCACAGACTTTGAACGTGGTCAGATGATTGCGTGCCATTTGTGTCTTACACCTGTATGTGAGATTTCCACACTCCTAAAGACAAAAGACACATATAATGGAGAATTTGGTCATCAATAATGAATTTTCCTTCACTATTTACAACGGTCTGCCAACACTGTGTTAACTTTTTGATTCCTTGACTGTAGAAGTCATGTAGTTTTGAGGCAAAGTACTCACTGATCCAGGTTCGAACCACATTTTCATCCAGAAAAGATGTTCCTCGCAGATTGTTAAACAGAGTGGAAGAGGTGAAAATTTGATGGCACAAGACCAGGTGAATAAGGTGGGTGCAGAATGACTTCCCAACCCAACACGTGTGTGGAGTTTTTTGTCATTCTAGCTTAATGTGGGTGAGTGTTATATGGAGTAGCATAACTTCACACTTCTTGATCACTGTTCTTGAATTCCATCTGCAAGACGTCTCAGCTGTTGACAATAAACGTTGTAGTACACCACTGCTGTTCCACTAGAGGCGTACGATTGTCTTTCATGGATGTGCACAGGTTTTTGTATGGGGAGTTGCTGTTTGTTTGGATTCAACCATTCCTTTCTTTTCCTTATGGTAGCATCCGGATGACATTTCTCATCACCAATAATGATACAGTATAGATTAGTCTGTGTTGTTGACGAGCCAACTGATAAGGAGCAATCAGATATGCACTTATGGCAACCCACTGATTTTTGTAATTTTGGCTCAGAGCATCAAGTACACATACATCCAATTTACGAACCTTCCCATTGCATGTGAATGTCGCACAGTGGTGGAATGATCACAGTTCATCAAATCTGACAGTTCTTGAGTACAATGACATGGATCACTGTGGACTAAAGCATTTAAATGATCTTCTTCAAACCCTGAAGGTCATCCTGAACATGGAGAGTCACTAATGTTAAAACGCGCGCGCGCGCCCGCCCGCCCGCGCGCACGCACACACACACACACACACACACACACACACACACACACACAAGCCCTATCCTGACAATGTTAAATTTAGTGACTCGGCTTCCCTGTATTTCAGGAACCAGTGTAGCCATTGGCATGAAACTTTTACAGGACATTAAACTGTATGTTCTGAGTCTACTGAACAATAATAATAGCATTTCAGCCATTGCTTTTGGAAAGACATTTGTTTAATTACACGGTTAAAATTTACATTATCTAAATAATTTTAATTATAAGTAACATTATGTTGTTCTTTTAGTTCAGTGGACTCAAGATATGTATGTTATTACTCCCTGAAAATTTGAATACTCTAGTTGAACTGGTTTCCGAGATTCAGGGGAAAATTCAACAGAATACGTAAATTTTCAGGAACAGCTTCTAAAGTTTCAGAAGACTGTAACTCACTTAATATATGCTTCATTTTTTATCTTTAGTCACTCAGAAGTACCTTGCACCATACTGAAATCATCATGATGATCTTTTTCCAAGTTTTTCTTCTTTTCTGTTCTCTGGACTCCACAGTGGCCAACTGTGCTGCATACTCTGTTTTATCAATGTGAATCTTGTCCATCCATTCACGTTCTCTGATGCAATTTGCTCCAGAATTAATTCCCATATGCTGTAACACTTTCACCCTACCAATGTTGCCTTCATTAAAAGCAATAACAGCATCACTGACCCCCCCCCCCCCCCCCCACACACACACACACACACACACACACACACTTTAGTGTCTTCATTCCAACAAAAACATTTTTTGGAAGTGAGTCCTATTGAATGATTCATTGGGATTTTGAGTCCGACCATGCAGACACTTCTTCAGTAATTCAGGACTTGTCAGGTCACTGTAAATAAGTTTTATGATATCCATGACTGCTGCTGGGATGGAACGTTTATGGCTGTATGAACTGTTTGCAGTAATTGCACCATGAATCAGGTCCCGGACGGCAAAGGTGGTGGTCTGGTTTTTCATCAGTTGACAGTCTGTGGAAGAAGGTAGCCCATACTGCCTGCTTCATTTTCAACAAATTCTCAGTATTATTTCTAATGGACATCCCATAATACTGCTGTAGTTCATCAATCATTTTGTCTGTCAGCCTGCCTCTTATGGTTTTACCACCAGAAAGTTTCTTGTCTCTCAAAATTTGTTTCAACTTCCTCAACCTGGTGCCCACCCTCTTCTGGACATGACTAACACATTCCAGTTTTGTGCTAATCTTCTCACCCTAAGGCTGAGCAGCTACTACACTGTTATATGTTTTTGAGTCTCCATCACGTAAGAACTTAGTGTAACACATTCCCCTTTTGCTAACAGATCAACTAAAAATGTCAATAGCTGCTCTCCATACCACCACTTGTTCCTTCATAATTTCTGTCACAGATAGGCCCTTCTTCATTCCCTGATTTACACTTATAACAATGTTTGGTTAAAATCTGGAAATCTATTACCTTTCCAGTATCCACACTGGTCACCGTATCAACAGAATTCTTAGAACTGTAGCTGCACTTCTGCCAAGTGACATCAAAAGCTATTGGTATGTCACTCAAACAACCACTTATTTCAACAGCTTTGTTTGCAGCACCCTTCACTGACTCGCATGCAACAGATTCCACAGCAGCTCCAATAAATCCTGCATACCTGTTGATTTTACAGTGTGGGTGTGGCATATTCATCACATTATAATATTCTTTTAGTTCAGTATACTCAGGATATGTATGTTATTACTCCCTGAAAATTTGAATACTCTACACAAAGTGGTTTCTGAGATTTAGGGAAAATGCAACAGAAAATGTAAATTTTGCCAATAGCTCTCAATCCATAAACCACCTAACTCTTACTTCAAAATAATTATCTTTACACATATCAGAATTCCAAAATGAGTTAGTATATTCACAACTAGTACAATTAATGATAAGTTTCTAGGGTAGTCCATTTGATATCTCACTGTCTTCACGTAAACTAACTGGCCCTCCACATATTTTACAACACACACATTCACCTAACACTCTTGTTAGGATGTGTAAATCTATCAGAATATAGCCTAACCTACCATTTACATCACTTTCGTTTTGAGGAAACTGTGTATCACAGCGTTTTATTTTAATCTTCGAAGTACTAACGGGTGTTTTTCTAGATACTGACAAGTTCGCCTGTATTTCATTGTGTAATTTTACACACGCCGCATGTTGAACACAGTGTTTCCCTTTATTTAAAAATCTATAACAATGAAACCCATGTTTCTTAAAAACACTTCATTTTGGCATCATACTTTACTTTTTGAGAGATTTACCAATTTATTCATCACTTTTCCTTGGAAAAACATTAGCACTTCGACATACAATGCTTGTTAATACTATGAAATATGATACTGTTTTTGGCAGTGCTACCAATACAAACATGTAATTTAACCTTTATAACACATCAATCCACAGCCTTCAATATAAAAAATTACCTATTTTATTAGATCTTTAAGTAATACACATAAAAATTTTAATGTTTTCAACTGGTGTAGATTATATTTAAAAAATTAAATACTTCCCATGTGAGTTTGTAAGTGATATATCACTTTATTTGAAAATTTGTAAATTTTTTAATGAGATAAAAATCCAAAAAAATTTTTTAAAAACTTATTATATCTCCTCTTAATAAAAGGGATCTGCTTGTCATTAAAACACTAATGTATAATCAACATTTCTCACTGAAGCATTCCAGTTCAATTTTTGAAAAATTTTCCCTCTTCACATGTGGTTCTCCTGAACTTCCACGCTCTTAACTCCTACAAAGTCAAACATATACTGATGATTTAAACCAAGAATGGTGGAAATCATTGTATTATCAATTGAGGTATTTAATATTCTGCACCTGGTAACAGTGAAAAATTTGGATACATGTTAATGAAATGTCATTCATTTTGCGAGGTACACAAAAGAAAGGAACTCTCATGCAGAGTGATTTTTGGTGTGTACAAAAACATCACCAACAGAAAGTATTGATAAATGACAGACAAAAATTCCTCTTCCTCTTTTTGCTTGGACAATGGTTTAGTCAATAATTACTGTGAAAGCTTCTTGTTTATAGGACCAAACAGCTGTTATAGGACAAGCAGATGCAAAAGTATGTCAGCACAAGCAGCCATGTGGGAGACTTCAGTCTGTGTTGATGACAATATGCGGTGGTAACATAAAAAGAAATTTATGCCACATTTGTACAACATAAACTGTTACGTAGTTCGGCCACCAAAAATTGAAGTAAATGAATGCCTTGTTTCCAAAGTTAGGATTCTTCATTTAAATAAAACAGCTCCACACAATATTTGTGTAATTTTATCTATGACTTACTCAATTTTCCTTTCTTAAAACTTATCATCTGTGACCTACAGAAATGTAATGACAGCTCAGCAAATTTGGTTGGCATGAAAAATCTTACATAAATATTTGGTTGCTTTCAGCATTGCCTGTATCATTTGATCAAAACATGCATTTTAAACAGCCACTATCATCCAAAAAGAGAGACTCTGAGACCATGAAGATACACAAAGAGCTGTGTCTTCAGCACAGCTATGTGATTGTGAAACATGGGCAACGGGGTAAGACAGAAATGAAGCAATTACATGCCTTTAAAATGTTGTGTGACAGCAGATTGCTGAAGATCAGATGGTTTACAGAAGTAAGGAATGAAGAGGTCCGGCAAGGAATCAAATAGAAAAAAACGACGAGGATATAAAGTAACAAAACTAGGACACAGAATAGTTGGGCAAATATTATGACACAAGTTGTTGCTGAAAGCAAATGCTGAAGGGATGGTAGAGAGAATAGGAACAGAGACAGCAGACTGTCAATATGTGACGCAGTACTTACACTTAAATGAAGAGGATAGCTGGCAATGACAGGCGTGAAGGGTTGCATCGAAACAACCTTAGGTTTCACGACAAAAAACAATAACAGATAAATATTTAAATACAATAAACGTTAAGATATTTGGTTTGGTGTTTAAGTGGGTGACTGTTAACACTGCAAATACTAAGATCTGAGGTCAACCATCAGTTGGGCATGAGTAAGACGCCTGCTACCAACATATTGCGTTGTCGACAAATCATGAGTGCGCGACAAATGGGACTCTAAGTAGTGGTGTAGGTGATGGGCTTTTCACCAGTGACTCTCTCAAATTAAACTGCGAATACATAGGAAGAAAGATCCTTTATCATTTAGCTACTTTATAGCAGGTCAGCAACTGGAAGCAGTTAATTCCATAAATTATATGAGAGTACGCATTAGGAGTGATTTAAAACGGAATGACTACATAAAATTAATCATCAGTAAAGCAGATGCCAGACAGATTCATTGGAAGAATCCCAAGGAAATGCAGTCCGAAAACAAAGGAAGTAGGTTACAGTACACTTGCACGCCCACTGCTTGAATACTGCTCACCGGTGTGGGATCCGTACCAGATATGGTTGATAGAAGAGATAGAGAAGATCCAAAGGAGAGCAGCGCGCTTCGTTACAGGATCATTTAGTAATCGTGAATGCATTACGGAGATAGATAAACTCCAGTGGAAGACTCTGCAAGAGACGCTCAGTAGCTTGAAACGGGCTTTTGTTGAAGTTTCGAGAACATACCTTCACCGAGGAGTCAAGCAGTATATTGCTCACTCCTACGTGTATCTCGCGAAGAGACCATGACGATAAAATCAGAGAGATTAGAGCCCACACACAGGCATACTGACAATCTTTCTTTCCATGAAAATGCAAGACTGGAATAGAAGGGAGAATCGATAGAGGTACTCAAAGTACCCTCCGCCACACACCGTCAGGTGGCTTGGGGAGTATGTACGTAGATGTAGATGTAGATGCTGTGACATCAAATTTCTGGCAAGAGTCTTTGAGGTGTGTAGATGTAGATAACAGGTGGCTGAATGTGTATGATCTGTTGTTGAAAAACATTTCTATAGTTTATTTCTTTGCATGTGTGTTCTTAACCTGTAAAAACTCAACTTCAGATATGTATATATCTTGATGCTCAGACTCAAAAGTAGGTACTAAAGCTTAGGATCATCACATTACATGTACTAACTTCCATACAACACAAAAGGAAGCGAAGTTCAACTTTCCATTGTTCAACTGGAGTCCTGTTCTGAATTGGAGCTTTGCCTCGCAGCTGATCAGCTAATCTTCCCACATTTTATACCTTCTGTGTATACATTACCCAACTGTACTGATGCATGGAGCATCTACCACATGTACTTCTTGCAAACTGTGTTCGTTTGGAGTGACTATTAACATGAATTCATTAGCATATATTTTGCAACAATACCAATCAGTAATTAAATATTCAGAATCATCACATTCATTATGTATTCCTAACAAAACACCCATGAAGCAATTACCTGTGATTACAATATCCATGAACATTAAGAGTTACACAATTTTCCATGCTGATATATATCATTGTAGCCCAACTCCTGACAAACTCAAATTTCCGTCTAATTATGGCCGCCATCTTCTTGTAAATATGAGATCTAAGATGTGTATCAGTACCTAAGTTCAAGAAGCATGGGCTGTACTCTAGACAAGGGACAGAAACCCAAATCTTTGAAAGAAAATTTCTCATGCCACTGCTGCTTTGAATCCTCCACACAAAGAATAACAAAACAGTTCAGACAAGTGCAGCCTGGTGGCTCAACGGTAAAGTACCAGCTCTCGGGTTGATCTGTGGTCAGGATTTTTATCTGTCACTTATCACTTATTTCACTCCTGTTAATTTTAGTTAATGTAAAAAAAAATGTGTCACACTGCAGTTCGGTATCCATATTAAATAGGTGGTCCCCCTGTACCTGACTGCATAAATCATTTCACATTTTGGAGGAAGGCAACAGCATACCATCTCCAACAGGACCATGCCTAGTGAAACACTGTGTTGTTCAAACCAAACATTGGTTTGATAACAGCTTGGCTTACTACACTCCTGGAAATGGAAAAAAGAACACATTAACACCGGTGTGTCACACCCACCATACTTGCTCCGGACACTGCGAGAGGGCTGTACAAGCAATGATCACACGCACGGCACAGCGGACACACCAGGAACCGCGGTGTTGGTCGTCGAATGGCGCTAGCTGCGCAGCATTTGTGCACCGCCGCCGTTAGTGTCAGCCAGTTTGCCGTGGCATAAGGAGCTCCATCGCAGTCTTTAACACTGGTAGCATGCCGCAACAGCGCGGACGTGAACCGTATGTGCAGTTGACGGACTTTGAGCGAGGGCGTATAGTGGGCATGCGGGAGGCCGCGTGGACGTACCGCCGAATTGCTCAACACGTGGGGCGTGAGGTCTCCACAGTACATCAATGTTGTCGCCAGTGGTCGGCGGAAGGTGCACGTGCCCGTCGACCTTGGACCGGACCGCAGCGACGCTCGGATGCACGCCAAGACCGTAGGATCCTACACAGTGCCGTAGGGGACCGCACCGCCACTTCCCAGCAAATTAGGGACACTGTTGCTCCAGGGGTATCGGCGAGGACCATTCGCAACCGTCTCCATGAAGCTGGGCTACGGTCCCGCACACCGTTAGGCCGTCTTCCGCTCACGCCCCAACATCGTGCAGCCCGCCTCCAGTGGTGTCGCGACAGGCGTGAAAGGAGGGACGAATGCAGACGTGTCGTCTTCAGCGATGAGAGTCGCTTCTTCCTTGGTGCCAATGACGGTCGTATGCGTGTTTGGCGCCGTGCAGGTGAGCGCCACAATCAGGACTGCATACGACCGAGGCACACAGGGCCAACACCCGGCATCATGGTGTGGGGAGCGATCTCCTACACTGGCCGTACACCTCTGGTGATCGTCGAGGGACACTGAATAGTGCACGGTACATCCAAACCGTCATCGAACCCATCGTTCTACCATTCCTAGACCGGCAAGGGAACTTGCTGTTCCAACAGGACAATGCACGTCCGCATGTATCCCGTGCCACCCAACGTGCTCTAGAAGGTGTAAGTCAACTACCCTGGCCAGCAAGATCTCCGGATCTGTCCCCCATTGAGCATGTTTGGGACTGGATGAAGCGTCGTCTCACGCGGTCTGCACGTCCAGCACGAACGCTGGTCCAACTGAGGCTCCAGGTGGAAATGGCATGGCAAGCCGTTCCACAGGACTACTCCAGCATCTCTATGATCGTCTCCATTGGAGAATAGCAGCCTGCATTGCTGCGAAAGGTGGGTATACACTGTACTAGTGCCGACATTGTGCATGATCTGTTGCCTGTGTCTATGTGCCTGTGGTTCTGTCAGTGTGATCATGTGATGTATCTGGCCCCAGGAATGTGTCAATAAAGTTTCCCCTTCCTGGGACAATGAATTCACGGTGTTCTTATTTCAATTTCCAGGAGTGTATTTCACATGGCTAGGAGAGTGAGTTGCTGTTATTCACAAAGAGAGTAAATTAACATTTTTACTTCAGATGAACGTCAAAGAAAATTCTGAGAAGGTTACTGGTACATGTGACAAAAACTTCTGCAGACTACCAAAAATATCTGCAAGTAAGGCAAATAAATGGCTTTGCAATTTGATGAAGAACCTTCATAACAATTTGATAACAAAAACATCTTTTTGTATGCTGTTGAGGCAAAATAATATGACTGTGATGATATTCCAGTATGTTCCTAAGTTTTGCTTTTGTACTGAACCTTAAATATTCTGCCCTAAACAGATACTTAATAACAAAATTAATCAGACATGTACATTTCAAAGATCTAGTTTAATGTTTAAGCTATGAATCCCACAGGCACACCTAGGTGAAAGACATGTTTAAGTCTTTCCTTAATTAAACTAGTTTCATTAATTTCCTAAATACATAGGTTCATGTTTGACAAGGGCTGTCTCCAGTGTTTCACAGGAACTAATACCCTGCAGGCAGACTCCAATCACTGATCACTGTCCAGCCCTTAGCTTAGCCAGAATAGTATATGGCAGTGTATTGATTTAAAAAGAGGAAGGAGGGAGGCTTTGAAAGGAGAGTGAGATAATTGTTGTACCATTCAGCACTTCACACTTTTGTGTCAGCAGCATCTGCTCTCAAAAGGCTGTAAACAAAACCAAACTGAAATCTTACAAAGTAATGGTAGTGTACAGCCTGACCAATTCAGATAGCTGAAATGTATTCACAGTTGTAAATATGGACAACCATCAGCTGTATAATGGAATGACAACAATAAAAATTTGTTGCCAGACCAAGACTCGAACCCAGATTTACCGCTTATTGCTACCTGAGCCTGCTTCATGGTGACTGTTGTCACTCCATTATACAGATGACGGTTGTCCATGTTTGCAACTGGGAATACATTTTATTTATTTCACAATGGCTGGTAGTTGTTGCAGAGCCTGTTCCTTCGGACATGCATGCAATATCATATCGAATTCAGAAACTGTCAGGTTCAACATTAGTACTGCAACTGGCCACTGCAATCTGTGCCTCATGGAGAGGTTGAGCTGAAATGTTCCTTCTTTCTAATGAAGCATAGCTGCAATTATCCAGGTATGTACATGGACCCACATAACAATAGACAATGGAGTTCTGAATATAATTTTCAGTTACTTCAAAAGCCTCTGCATTATGTTAAAATAAGAGTGTCCCATACAATTAGTTCAAAATGAATTATTTGACCAGCCCTATTCAACGAAACTACAACTTTGGATAAATAAGTAAACAATATACCACAACCTCATTTTTTTCCAAGGAAATAACAGTTAATGAATAATCCTACTGTTATTTTGTGCAGGACAATGCACAGCACACACGGCCAATACATCAGTGTCAGTGTGTGTTTTTGAAGGTAGTATAGTTGACTGGCCTCGTCTATTCCCAGAGTTAAATCGGTGAGATTTTACTCCCTTGAGCATATTAAAAGATATGGTGCACACAAACAACCCTCATACACTTGTCGAGATGGAAAACAGTACATTGATCAGGTAGAACATTAAAACCACCTATCTAATAGCAGGTATGTCCACCTTTGCCACAGATAACGGCAGTGAAGTGTCGTTGCGTGGGAGCAATGAGGCCTTGGTACATCTCAGAAGGGAGTTGGCACAATGTCTGCATACACAAGTCACGTAATTCCCGTAAATTCCAGAGAGGGGGTGATAAGCTCTCATGTCACATTCAGTCACATCCCATACGTGTTAAATCACGTTCAGATCTGACAAGTTAGAGAGCCAGCACATCAATTGGCACTCGCCGCTGTGTTCCTCAAACCACTCCATCACATTTCAACCTTGTAACATGGCACAGTATCTTGCTGAAAAATGCCACTGTTATCAGGAACCATGATCATAGTGAAGGGATGTACGTGGTCTACAACCAGTGAACTATACTCCTTGACCACCATGGTGCCTTGCACGAGCTCCACTGGACCCATGGATGCCCATTTGAATGTTCCCCAGAGCATGAAGGAGCCACCTCCAGCTTGTCTCTGTCCCCTGGTACACATGTCAAGGAGCTGTTCCCCTGGAAAATGATGAATTAGTGGCCTCCCATTGGCATGATGATGAAAGTATCGGGATTCCTCAGACCATCCAACACACTGCCACTACACCAGTCCACTGCCAACAGTCAGGTGCACATTTCAGTCGTAGTTACTGATGTCACGGTGTTAACATTGGCACATGCATGTATCGTCAGGATTGTTTGGTGTACGGTGTGCTTACACACACACACACACACACACACACACGCACACACACACACACACACACACACACACACACACACACACTTGTTTTCTGCCCAGAATTAAAGTCTGCGTCGCACATTTCAGTCGTAGTTACTGATGTCACGGTGTTAACATTGGCACATGCATGTATCGTCAGGATTGTTTGGTGTACGGTGTGCTTACACACACACACACACACACACACACTTGTTTTCTGCCCAGAATTAAAGTCTGCGTCCACCACAGAATGCCACCTGTCCTGTTTTACCAGTCTACCCAGCCTACGATGTCTGACGTCCGTAACGATGGGTGGCCGCCCTACTCTGTGACATCTGGACATGGTTTCATCTTGGTCCGCCACGTGTTGAAGACACTCACCACAGCCGTCCTGGAACACCCAACAGGTCGTCCAGTTTCGAAATGCTCATGCCGAGTCTCCAGGCCGTTAAAATCTGCCCTCGGACACACTTGGATAGATTGTGCGTCTTCCCATTCTACATACGGACAGCAAGCTCACTAATACTATTTACATCATGCATGTGTGTGACTAGGAGTCATTCCCTGCTAGGGGACACTAGGGCATGAGTGTATCTATAGTAGATCAATGGTCAGAATGTTCATAACTGATCAGTGTATTCAACTTGTGAATTCAAGGATGAAATCTGAAGAATGTGTGAATGTGTTCACTGAAGGTATCAAGACTGCTTTGGTCCCGAGAAATGCCATTTTGAACACTTGCTTTAATTAAAGGAAAGCTTAATTTAATCACATAGGATCTTAGCTCGCGTTAAACATGGGGAAGATGATACGAGCTTTCATTCAACAGCTGTACGGGGAACTAACCGGTACACATCTCGTGCAAACTATGAGCCTGCACTTGCGTCACACATAAAGCACCATACATATGGAAATTCTTATATTTTAATTGCGTGTGGCAACCATCCCACTGCCTTTCACGTGAGCAGAAACCTGTCACATAACTAACAAGACTACTGTGATTTGTTATGATATTTATGTCACTAACTACATATGAAACAGCTTATTTATTCAAAGATGTTAAGGACACCACACACACTAGACAAAAGACACCACAAAACCACCATCACCATAAATACAATCTGCACTGTGAATTAAATTCAACAAATATGCTGATAACATGCAAATGATAACATATCACATGTGATAGCAATGATTTATGTCACCTTTTTTAGAAGTATCTCTTTATCTTTCTTTACCAAATTATCTTCAGATAAATTTTATTTACACCAAATAATTCAGAAAAGGTATTTTCTTTCTCTCAGATAATGGTTACCACCTTCGTGCCACGTGATTACATTTGTGTGTGTGTGTGTGTGTGTGTGTGTGTGTGTGTGTGTGTGTGTGGAGCATGCTAAAAATAACACCAAGACACAATAAAGCACATTACAAAGTCTGTATGTGCAATAAAATACCAGAGAGTACTGAAAACCATTTATTGCACAGAAACAACAGAATAGTAACCAGCATATAAATACCATCAGTACACTGGAACCATACTTACTTTGCATATATGAAGCTGTATTCCTGACATAGTCTTCAATTTCCACAAATATTCCATTGATCTTCTTTTTGGCTTTGACGAATATCTGTAGTGGAGAAGTTGAGTCATGTAAGTTTCTTGTATCACCACCAGGCCCTCCAACCAAAGATGACCCCCTTATTGAAGGGCCATCTCCAGCCATTTGAGACAATGAGCGATTTATATAGGCAGCCATTAAATCACTACTAGGTGCTCATGCAGGTTTGCAAACTGAAAACAAAGAAAGAAAAAGAACTCCACTAAACTCACAACAGATGTTGAAAAATCTGTCACTGTCAAATAGGTGCAGCTGTGTATGCATGCAGGATATCAAGTTGCACTGTACATTATACACAAATAGCAAAGCATATTTCTGAAACACTTAACATACTTTCACAACCTATGTCTCAGAACATATAAGTGAAATGCCCATTAAAAGCTGATTTCCTTTTTTTACGCACATTCTGACTTATTTACCTAAGGCTTGATCAGTAAGAAATGAGCAACTCTTACTCATTTCCATCACAAATTTTGCTGCTTCTTTACACATATACTACAACTGAGCCATCATCACATATTATTATATGCTTTTATTATTTTTCATACATTGTAAATACAAATACTGATGTTTTACCTTTGTCAGGTAATTTTCTGTTGCTTATTTCCATTTCAGTTCATGTCTTTGTCTCTGATAATTTCTACTGATAAAGTAACAGTCAAAAACTTAAGAATTGTGCTCTAAAAACATTTCAGTTCATGTCTTTGTCTCTGATAATTTCTACTGATAAAGTAACAGTCAAAAACTTAAGAATTGTGCTCTAAAAACAGTTACTCTTGGTAAAATAACTGGTAGAATTTAAGTATGGTAACCTAAGAAGAGGAGGGATATGTTGTTCTAATCAGTTTTTATAAGAAAAAGTAAGGAAGAAGAAAATTGGTGCAAGCGTGAAATACAATTGATCTGTATGGATGTAAACACAGAAGCAATAATTTGGCCCTCGGTGAATAGAAAATTAGAAAGATGCTAGCTACATAAAACCTCAAAACAATTTCTTCTGAAATGGTAACAAGAGTGAGCACATAAAGAGATACATCTACAGAGCATAGAAACTGCTATAGCTTTCCCTATTTAACACAAAAAATTGAATTTTACTGAATAATTCTCAATGCAAATTTGACGAGAATTGAGACAGAGATAGAGAGAGTTGTGGCAGAAGAGACTGAGAAGTAGAGACTGAATAAAAGGGAAAAACTTAAGGTGTGACAAACTGAGTAAAGGGAGGGAGAGGACGGCAGAGGGGGAGAAACAAGGCATAGAAGTACACAAATAAAAAAGACATCTAAAAATTAAAGATCCAGTAAAGACTTATCGAGGAATTGTGGAGGGTAGGCTAACTCAGGTTTAATCCAAAAGGGTGGCAGAGTGAGAGGATATGTCAGAGACCAAGTTCTCTTGTATGGAGTTCAGGAAAGTGATGCTGGTTGTGAGTATCCAAATGGCCTATGTGGTGCAGCATACAGACAGGTCTCTGGAGTACGCTGCAGTGCATGCTCAGTAACTGGGTAATGGATGTGTACAGTTGTTTTACATTCTGCCATTTTGATGGTGGTGCATGAAGGGACCTTAAGAGGGTCAACTGAAAAGTAGTGTTTCCACCTTCGTAACTCTTCAACAGTTGGCAGCATTGGTATGCAGCAGGTACTGGCTTGTTCCACAGCCTCTTCTCTCCAGCCCCAGTTGGTGGGAAGCCTTAGCAGTGAACGGTTGCGTTGTTACAGTGTTAAGTATGGAACCCTGTGCAGACAGTCAGCCAATGCAATTTAAGCAATGTGCAGTCATTGAATTCTTGACAGCAGAAGGTGCACCCGAAATGAAATTCATCAGAGAATGAAAGCAGTTTATGGTGATCGTGTTGATGTGAGTACTGTGTGTCACTGGATGAGTGAATTTAAAGATGTTGAGGTGGGAACATCTGACCTGCGCGACAAACAAAGAGTTGGACGTCCCGTGACAGCAACCACCAAGTTTCACAAGCAAAATGTTGACATATTGTTTCAGGATGATTGTCTGTCACTCAGAGAGAAATTGCAAGCACAATCAGCATTTCATAAGAATGTGTGGGTCAAATTATTGCTTATTATTGCTTCACTTGGCTATCTGAAGATATGTGCATGCTGAGTACCCCAGATGCTGACTACTGAAATGAAAGCACACGGATTTGAAATTTGCCAGGAACTCCTCTCACATTATGAGAATGAAGGTGATGCCTTTTTCCATTCAACTGTGGCAGGAGACGAAATGTGGGTACACCATTAAGACTCGGAGACAAAACGTCAGTCTATGGAATATCGACACAAGGACTCACCCCAGAAAAGAAATTCAAGATGAAGCCCTCAGCTGGAAAAATCATGGTCACAGTGTTCTGAGACACAGATGTTGTTATCCATGTCGATTTTCTTGATTGTGGAACAGCAATAAATTCAGAGCGTTACATCACAATGCTGCGAACTCTGACACAACAGCAAACAATGGTCCAAAAGGGAAAGGGAAATGTTTTTCTGGAGCATGACAATGCCAAACCACACACTGCATGTGCCAGCACAGCAGAGCTTCAGACACTGAATCTCACCACAGTACAGCATCCTCCATACAGAACAGATTTAGCACCATCTGACTTCCATCTGTTCCTGATAATGAAAGACGAGCTGTAGAGACACTATTATGCTTCTGATGAAGACATTGAGAGAACTGTGAGACTGTGGTTGCGGAAACAGTGTGTCGACTTCTTCCATGACTGTTTCAGAAAACTTATTCATCGTTGGTAGAAATGTATCCAACTTCTTGGTGATTATGTGGAAAAGTGAATATTGGTAATTAAAGATCACATTCTAAGGATTATTTCTGCATTTGATTTATTAAAAAATTCCCATCCAAACCCAATTAATGAAGGTAAAGGCATTACTTTTCATTCAACCCTCTTAGTTTAGCAGTATGCATTGGGTGTAATCAGTCTCTGAACAACATGCTTCCCAGATGTTTTTCAAATGAATGCCAAAACACAGTGGATCCAATAAAAAAATTTTAAAAAAACTGTATGAAACATGTTAATAACAGCCCATTCTCTTCTAATTTTCCATCTATGCATGTTGCAATGAAGTGAGAGGGGCAATGAACAGAGGCCTGCAGAAGTAAAGAACTTAGCTTTAACAGGTGTAAGACAAAAGTCAATGTATGTGTGAGAGAATAAATTTTGTTAAGGGTTCTTTGTGAGGATACTACCCTGACTGCAGCACATTCAAACTTGGTTTTACTAAAAGTACTTGTGAATTAATAACAAATTTATCACATATTACTAGTCCTATAATGAGTATATTCAGTGAATATTAAGGTTTTAATACTCTGTTAAGTGAAAATCCAATTGCCATGCCTGAAGGAGAGAAATGATGGCATCATCAGAGTAATATGAAATGCATCATGCTTTGACTGCTGAAAACAGCTGGCTGGCCAAAAAGAGGTTTCTTTCAAGACAATCCACAAAATATCTGCATGGGGAAAAAAAATGTTGCATGGTCTTATTGATGGTGGTATGCTGATGCCTTCCTCCAACCACTGAAATGATTTATATAGCTGTGATAAGGGGACTTACGGCTCAATAGGGGCTCCAATCATGGTGCAACTTGGCACTTTTTATATTTTCAATCATTGCTAGAGGTGAACAAAGTGACCCGTAAGACATAAAAACCCTAGACATGGGTGGGGCACAAACCACAGAACTTATAATCTGTAGTCCAGTACTTTACCACTTAGTTAAAAAAAGAAATCAAAGTAAAAAGTGGTCTACTGTATTCATCAGTGATTACTAGTCTGACAACCAAACTGTGGGACTGATAACCATGCAGTTTGGTCCCTTTAATCTACAAACCTACAAACAAACAAGTTTTTAACATTATTCATAGTTTTGTGCACTCCAATAAATGTTTTCTAATGTATATTTATACACAAAACACTATACTTGGCTGGACAGTGAGTTATGTTTTTATATTACAAATTCAAATGCTGAATCCAAGGCAAAGAGTTTGGGAAACACTTCTCCTCCACCCCCCCCCCCCCCAAATAGAAACAGAATGTAACATGAAGCAAACTTCAGTGCAACCAATCTGTACTTTCTAATACCACAACTGATGCTAATTATACATGGTAAAGTTCACAATTAAGTCCCCTGCAAAATGAGAACTGAGTGGGATCATTCACTTTCTTGCTACAGAACATACTACATCTGAGAATGAGTGTGATGTAAAAGTTCACAAGTGACAAATTGGTTGTAGCAATGAAGGATCTTGTCAGCATAATGTGCAGATATTTGTGATGCAGATCACCAGCAAAAGAAGTCTGTGGTATCTACTGATCTTATGGAACAAGTGGATCACAAAACTTGTTAATGATGACAGGCCACAATTTTCAAGCTAACTAGCAACACTCCCATCAGTTTTACACATGCCCGCATGAGAAATTTGGGTTTAAGACGTATATTATGTGTGGCCATCATATGTACTTACTAGCACAAGCTTAGCATTCCTCCAGCACCATTTCAGGGAAGGTAGGGAAATGGGGATGGGGGGAGGAAGGGGTAGAGAAAGTGAGAAAATGATGGCTCTTTTCTAAGAGTGACTGAGGCAACTGTTAAGTAGTATTGCTGTTTATAATGTGGAACCTGGGACAAAAGTCACCATAGTCTTATTCTGCAAAAATCTTTAACATCTATGAAAATTAATCCAGAATAATTGCACAGAAATATCATCAACTTTGCACCCCTCCATGACAGAGCTTGCTTTTGCATTGCAGTAGTGACAAGGAACTCCCCCTTAAGAGTTTCAGATGGAAGGCCATTCATTAGCTGCCTTACACTCCACATTTCCACATGGACTTCCTTCTGTTTTGTAAAAAAAGGAAAAAGAATTTGAAGTGCAACTTATCAACACAAATGAGGAGTTACAGGCCACAATCAGTAACTAATTAAATAGTTAGTCTCTTGTATATTACAATTAATTGAATTCTATGGCACATCAACCCTTACAGAGAGGAAAGGTATAAAAGAAAGCTAGCATCTCATACCACACTTCGTCTGAAGACTGCACTTTTAATAAATTACATGTATACAAAAGGGAAATTTTGTTTTAAGAATTTTGCTCAAGGGCTGTTTGCTTCAAGACTACAAACAAAGCACCTTTCTCCAAAAGTTATCAAACAACAATATAAACTATGTTAGACTGCTACTCACCACATAAAGGAGGTATCGAGTAGTGGACAAGCACATATAAAAGTACATTAAGCCATTAGACAAACTTCTCCATTAGACATTAGATTTGGAAAGCACATACATATTTAAACACACACACACACACACACACACACACACACACACACACACACACACACACACACACACACACACACACAGAGAGAGAGAGAGAGAGAGAGAGAGAGAGAGAGAGAGAGAGAGAGACAGTAATCTCCAGCACTGGGCCACAAATGCGCAAAACAGCGATCTTGGCTAGGGTGAGAAGCAGGGGTACAGAAGAGGCAGGGGATGAGGAGGATGTATAGCAGGTTAGGGGTGGAAGGAGATGCTGTAGTGCTGCCTGTGGGACTTGGAAAGGATGCAGTGGGACAGGATGGTGTGCTTCTAGGCTCCATGTCAGGAGGCTAAGCTGTGGGGGAGGGGAAGGGAAGAGAGGAGAACAGAGATAAGAATGGACTACACAACTGTGTTGGGGGCAGATGGGAGGTGGAGCCAGAAATGTGTGTGTGTGTGTGTGTGTGTGTGTGTGTGTGTGTGTGTGTGTGTGTGTGTGTGTGGAGTGAGATCAATCAGGCAGAGGACAGGAGGACAGAGACTAGCAAAGAGCAAGGTGATGGTGGTGGTTAGTGTTTAACGTCCCATCGACAACGAGGTCATTAGAGACGGAGCGGAAGCTCGGGTTAGGGAAGGATTGGGAAGGAAATCGGCCGTGCCCTTTCAAAGGAACCATCCCGGCATTTGCCTGAAATGATTTAGGGAAATCACGGAAAACCTAAATCAGGATGGCTGGAGAGGGGATTGAACCTTCATCCTCCCGAATGCGAGTCCAGTGTGCTAACCACTGCGCCACCTCGCTTGGTAAAGAGCAAGGGTTGAGACTGGGAGAGTTAACAAGAATGAAGTAGATGTTGCACAAAGAAATCTCCCTGTACAATTCAGAAAAGAAGGTCTTGGTGGCAAGAATCTAGACAGTGGAAACTGTGGAGCATTCACTGAAGCGAAGTACAATGTCCTGTGTGGCATACTCAGCAACCAGACAAGCCAGCTGCCTCTTAGCCACAGTGTGGCTGTGGCCATTCATGCAGATGGCCATCTTGTTAGCAGTAGTGTGCACACAGAATGCTGCACAGTGGATTTAGCGAAGTTGGTAGATCACATTCACATGGGTGCTCTCACAGATAGCCCTGCTTTTTAAGGGATTGGAGATGCCTGTAACAACAGGTAATATTTGGAGGATGTATGGGATGCCTTGCACCTAGGTCTTTCACAGTGACATGAAACTTTACTCTCATCATCTTTTCACAAGATATATGTAGGAGGTAGCAATATATCGATTGACTTGTAGAAATGTATGGGCTATGAATTTCTACAGTAAACCACACGGTCTCTTTTCTGGTGTCTGACAATCAAGTTAGATGATAACTTCTATGACACATTTTCAGTTATTAAAAGTCTTGGTGTCTCAGAGGTACAGTTACAGAATAAAAATCCAAGGGTCACAGGTTCAGTCAGTCCTAAAATTTTTTCTGTCACTTACCACTTCTTTAACCTCTGGTGCCATTTGTTAATGTGAGAAATGCTAAGCTGCTCTATCATTCTGATTCACAATAAACTGTAGGTCCCAACTAAGCTGGCTGGGTATGTAAGTTCACAGGTGGGAGGATGGCGACAGAATACCACCACCAGCACGACCGTGCATGGTACAGCTTTACCTTTTTTTCCTTTCTTCAAAGGGAGCTGTGACAAAATGCAGAGTTCTTCTTTGGATCTTTTCTATTTCCTCTATCTCGTGGTATTTGGTGTAGGTCCCAGATAGCCAAGTACCAGCTGAAAAAGAGTTTTCTAAGCTACATCCTTTGTGAATGAACAACTTTCTGAGAATTCTTCCAATTAATCTATCTGGCATCTACCTTTCATGCATGCAGTTTTATGTGGTCACTCCACTTTATTGTTCTGCACACAAATCCCAGTAGGTTTAATGGGTGTTAAATGCTTCCAGTGATTGATTGGCAAATTTGTCATCGAACAAAATGGAACTTATTGTCGACATACATAATAATGTTAATTTGTTTATGTTCAGTGTCAACTGCTGTTTGCTGAACCCTAAAGTGTCAATCATCCAAAGGTCTTCTTGCATTTTGTTACAATTTTTTAGCACTGTGACTTTGTATTATACTAAAGCATCACCCAAAAACAGCTTGATGAAGCTTCTGGTATACTCCACGAGATTCTTTGTATACAATGTGAACAGTAATAGTTTATAACACTCAACTGCAGCATGTACTAAGTTACTTTCATGTCTGAAGATTTCCCTGTTTCTGTTCTATTTGAAATTTTCCACTGAGTCTCTCATATATTCTGATAATCATACATCTGTTTTTTGTCAGTTTGCATGAACTGAGTTATGCAAATTAGAGGAAACCTTATTCTTAATGGTTAGATGGCAATTTGAATTCTGTTCTTGCGTAATTATAAACCAGTGCCTTAACCATTGCATAACCTAGTCCAATAACACCAATAGACATATAGGGCGAGTAGCGGGTTGAGGTAGAGAGCCCTTCACTGGGACTACCAGTCTGCCCATTCTCATTCACCCAGGGTGGTCAAGTGGCCACTACCCAGTAGGTTCTGACTAGGCACACATGAGAAGGGCTTTGCTAGTTATTTTGAGCTCCTATGTTAGGTGCACCACAACGGAGGAGTATCTGTTGAGAGGCCAGACAAACATGTGGTTCCTGAAGAGGGGGAGAAGCCTTTTCAGTAGTTGCAGGGGCAACAGTCTGGATGATTGACTGATCTGGCCTTGTAACACTAACCAAAACGGCCTCGCTGCGCTGGTACTGCGAACAGCTGAAAACAAGGGGAAACTACAGCCGTAATTTTTGCTGAGGGCATGAAGCTTTACTGTATAGTTAAATGATGATGGCGTCCTCTTGGATAAAATATTCCAGGGTAAAATAGTCCCCCATTCGGATCTCCGGGTGGGGAATACTCAAGATGACATCGTTATCAGGAGAAAGAAAACTGGCGTTCTATGGATCGGAGCGTGGAATGTCAGATCCCTTAATCGGGCAGGTAGGTTAGAAAATTTAAAAAGGGAAATGGATAGGTTAAAGTTAGATACAGTGAGAATTAGTGAAGTTCGCTGGCAGGAGGAACAAGACTTTTGGTCAGGCGAATACAGGGTTATAAATACAAAATCAAATAGGAGTAATGCAGGAGTCAGTTTAATAATGAATAAAAAAAAAAAAAAAAAAAAAAAAAAAAAAAAAAAAAAAAACAGGAGTGGGTAAGCTACTACAAACAGCATAGTGAACGCATTATTGTGGCCAAGATAGATACGAAGCCCATGCCTACTAAAGTAGTACAGGTTTATATGCCAACTAGCTCTGCAGATGATGAAGAAATTGAAGAAATATATGATGAGATAAAATAAATTATTCAGGTAGTGAAGGGAGACGAAAATTTAATAGTCATGGGTGACTGGAATTCGACAGTAGGAAAAGGGAGAGAAGGAAACATAGTAGATGAATATGGATTGGGGCTAAGAAATGGAAGAGGAAGCCGCCTGATAGAATTTTGCACAGAGCATAACTTAATCATAGCTAACACTTGGTTCAAGAATCATAAAAGAAGGTTGTATACATGGAAGAACCCTGGAGATACTGACAGGTTTCAGATAGATTATATAATGGTAAAAGAGATTTAGGAACAAGATTTTAAATTGTAAGACATTTCCAGGGGCAAATGTGGACTCTGACCACAATCTATTGGTTATAAACTATAGATTACAACTGAAGAAACTACAAAAAGGTGGGAATTTAAGGAGATGGGACCTGGATAAACTGACTAAACCAGAGGTTGTCCAGAGTTTCAGGGAGAGCATAAGGTAACAATTGACAGGAATGGGGGAAAGAAATACAGTAGAAGAAGAATGGGTAGCTTTGAGGGATGAAGTAGTGAAGGCAGCAGAGGATCAAGTAGGTAAAAAGACGAGGGCTAGTAGAAATCCTTGGGTAACAGAAGAAATATTGAATTTAATTGATGAAAGGAGAGAATATAACAATGCAGTAAATGAAGCTGGCAAAAAGGAATACAAACGTCTCAAAAATGAGATCGACACAAAGTGCAAAATGGCTAAGCAGGGATAGCTAGAGGACATATGTAAGGATGTAGAGGCTTATCTCATTATGGGTAAGATAATACAGCCTACAGGAATATTAAAGAGACCTTTGGAGAAAAGAGAACCACTTGTATGAATATAAAGAGCTCAGATGGAAACAGTTCTAAGCAAAGAAGGGAAGGCAGAAAGGTGGAAGGAGTATACAGAGGGTCTATACAAGGGCAATGTACTTCAGGACAATATTATGGAAATGGAAGAGGATGAATATGAATATGAAATGGGAGATACGATACCGCGTGAAGAGTTTGACAGAGCACTGAACGACCCGATTCGAAACAAGGCCCCGGGAGTAGACAACATTCCATTAGAACTACTGACGGCCTTGGGAGAGCCAGTCCTGACAAAACTCTATCATCTGGTGAGAAAGATGTATGCGACAGGCGAAATTCCCTCAGACTTCAAGAAGAATATAATAATTCCAATCCCAAAGAAAGCAGGTGCTGACAGGTGTGAAAATTACCAAATAATCAGTTTAATAAGTCACAGCTGCAAAATAGTAACGCGAATTATTTACAGACGAATGGAAAAACTGGTAGAAGCCGACCTCGGGGAAGATCAGTTTGGAGTCCGTAGAAATATAGGAACACGTGAGGCAATACTGACCCTACGATTTATCTTAGAAGCTAGATTAAGGAAAGGCAAACCTACATTTCTAGCATTTGTAGACTTAGAGTATTCCAGCCAACATTGTCAAAAGCTTTCTCTCTTTCAAATTCTAAAGATAGCAAGGGTAAAATACAGGAAGCGAAGGGCTATTTACAATTTGTACAGAAACCAGATGGCAGTTTTAAGAGTCAAAGGGCATGAAAGGGGAGCAGTGGTTGTGAAGGGAGTGAGACAAGGTAGTAGCGTATCCCCGATGTTATTCAATCTGTGTATTGAGCAAGCAGTGAAGGAAACAAAAGACAAATTCAGAGTAGGTATTAAAATCCATGAAGAAGAAATAAAAACTTTGAGGTTCGCCGATGACATTGTAATTCTGTCAGAGACAGCGAAGGACTTGGAAGAGCAGTTGAATGGAATGGACAGTGTCTTGAAAGGAGGATATAAGATGAACATCAACAAAAGCAAAACGAGGATAATGGAATGTAGTCGAATGAAGTCTCGTGATGCTGAGGGAATTGGATTAGGAAATGACACACTTAAATTAG
Organism: Schistocerca gregaria; assembly: GCF_023897955.1. Classification (NCBI taxonomy): domain Eukaryota; kingdom Metazoa; phylum Arthropoda; class Insecta; order Orthoptera; family Acrididae; genus Schistocerca; species Schistocerca gregaria. Next base: position 596,526,800 of record NC_064922.1, read on the forward strand.
TAAAGGAGTTTTGCTATTTGGGGAGCAAAATAACTGATGATAGTCGAAGTAGAGGGGATATCAGATGTAGACTGGCAATGGTAAGGAAAGAGTTTCTCAAGAAGAGAAATTTGTTAACATTGAGTATAGATTTAAATGTCAGGAAGTCATTTCTGAAAGTAGATCTATGGAGGGTAGCCATGTATGGAGGTGAAACATGGTCAATAAATAGTTTGGACAAGAAGAGAATAGAAGCTTTCGAAATGTTGTGCTACTGAAGAATGCTGAAGATTATATGGGTAGAGCATATAACTAATGAGGAGGTATAGAATAGGATTGGGTAGAAGAGAAGTTTGTGGCACAACTTGACCAGAAGAAGGGATCGGTTGGTAGGATATGTTCTGTGGCATCAAGGGATCACCAATTTAGTATTGGAGGGCAGCATGGAGGGTAAAAATCGTAGAGGGAGACCAAGAGATGAATACACTAAACAGATTCAGAAGGATGTAGGTTGTAGTAGGTACTGGGAGATGAAGAAGCTTGCACATGATAGAGTAGCATGGAGAGCTGCATCAAACCACTCTCAGGACTGAAGACTACAACAACAACAACAACATGTTAGGTGCATTATGGAGCTCTATAGAGAAACTGCATCCATGGCGGGAGTCCAACATGCACTCTATTTGTCTGCCAGGGGGCCTCATCCAAAGTGTGTAGACAGCAATGCTTATGGCTATCGAGGGTGTAGGGTGCAATTAGCATCTAGTTGTGGTTCATGTCGGCACCAGTGAGGCCTGTTGCTCTATTTCTCAAACCATCCTCAGTTCATAAAGACAGCTGGCCTCACTCCAAGGATGCAAGCAGTGCTGACAATTTGCAGTATCCTTCCCAGAAATGGTAGGGGTCTGTTGGTCTGGAGTCTAGCTGATCCAAGTGAACTCAAGTTAATTATCTGATTTTTTTTTATGAGCCACCCCATTCCACTGTGACAGTTTTAGAATCATTCAAGGAAAGACTTTGTTCAGTAGCATGGGAATACCCACATCATGCGTTATCAGCTCGAGGCAACTTTAACCTACCAAGTACAGACTGGGATGTCTGTGGATTCATTGCAAGTGGTACGTACAGGCAGTCTTGTTAAGTATGTTACAACACATTTACCAAAAACTGTCTTGAGAGGTAGTTCGAGAGCCCACATGCAGTGGAAACATTTTAGCTACAAACAGGTCTGATCTCACTGTCGATGTCAGTATTGATGACAGGGATTAGTTATGTCACACAGCAACACTGGTTTCTAAAGTTCATAAAGCCCTCACGAAGGTTAGGAGAATATTTTTGTTAGAAAGGGCACATATGCAGTTGTTAGCATCCCACACAGACAATGCATGGACATCATTTAGTTCCAGTATAATGGACGAAGAGTAATTATTTGCCAAGTTTGAATGGATTGTAAATCAAAAGTTGGTTGAAATTCATGAGTCTGTACAAAGATTGATGCATGAAGCATACAACAATTAGCACTGGTATACCTTAGCAAAAGATCTTGCTGCCAACCCGAGAGAATTCTGATTCTGTAAGATCGCTAAGTGGATTGAAGGCTTCTATCCAGTCACTTGTTGAACAGTCTGATGCAGCATTAGAAGCCAGCAAAAGCAAAGCTGAACTTTCTAATTTCGCATTTAACAAATCATTCACACAAAAGGATCGTAAAAACATACTGTCATCTGATCATCACACTAACTACAATATGGAGGACATAGTAATAGACATCCCTTGCTTAGAGAAACAACTGAAAGAGATGAAAACAAACAAGTTGCTAGGTTTGGGTGTAATCACAATTTTGTTTTACTGATAGTATTTTACGCATTGGCCCCTTACTTGGCTTGCATTTATTGCTTATCTGTTGCCTAGCACAGAGTCCAACTGATTGAAAAAAAGTGTAGGTGACTCCTGTATATTAGAAAGGCATAAGAATGAATCTGCAAAATTACACACCAATATTTTTAACTTCGGTTTTTTGCTAAATTCTTGAACATATTCTCAGTCCAATGGTAAAGCTTCTGTCGACCAATCAGCAAGCTGAACCTCAGCCTGCCCTTTTTTCATGAAATACTGCAACACATGGATGCAGGGCATCTGGCAGTTTCCATATTCCTCAATTTCTGGAAAGCATTTGACATGGTGCCCCACTGTAGACTGTTAAAGGTAAGAGCATTCGTAATAGATTCCAATATATGCAAGTGGCTCAAAGACCTCTTAAGTCAATAGAACCTAGTGTGTTACCTTCATGGAAAGTGTTCATCAGAAACAAGGGTATCAACAAGAGGCCCACATGAAAGGACTATAAGATTCACTCTTATTCTTCATATACATGAATGTTCTGATGTACAGTAACAGCAGTCATCTGCAGATGTTTCTTGATTATGATATAGTGTACAAGAAAGTGCCATTAATGAGTGACTGTAGGAGTATACAAGATTACTTACACAAAATTTATAATTTACTCTAAATGTAAGGAGTGTTCAAGAGTGGAATAGCAACTTAATTGTGAAGTGCTCAGTAGCCATATACATGCATATGTAGTTGTAAAAAACACCTAAGTTCATATAGAGGAATAGGAAAAACAAACCAATAATGTTTGGATAGAGCATTGGTAGTGAGCTGCTCAACACAGTCACATCAAATATCTAGGCATAATGCTGCAAAGTGACACTAAATGGAACGATCACGCAAGGATGTAGTAATGAAGATAGATGGTCAAATTTGGTTTTTACTATTAGAATTTTTGGAAAATGTGGTTTATCTGTAATGGACTTTCATGTATAGAACATGATCCACGAATGATGGTGGCTCATGCATGTGGAGGCATGGACAGGGATGGCATTGTTGGCAATTCCAAGTGACAGTTTGGTACGCGCATCATGTGTTTTCCAGTTAAAAGTGTGTATTGTGCAAATTATTTCTCTCCCTTACGTATGCGGTATTTATTACTTATCACCACCAACAGTGATGAAAACTCACAACAAATGAAAAAAATTACTAAACAATTCACTACAATTACATTTAATGCTCATATTAGCTATGGCATTTAGAGCAGAGTGCTCAGAGCACTACTAAACACTCATTGGCTGTCAAAGAATGCATGATGTAGGTGTGCAGAACAAGTCTAAACTCAACTGTCATTGTTCGTGACTCCAACTACAGTGCGAGCCATTTTTGAGTACTGCTACAGCGTTTGTGATCCCCACCAGGTCAGATTGAAGCAAGACACTGAGAGACCGGCATTTGAAACTGACTGCAGAATGACTCTACTGCCACTAACGTATATTTTGTGCATGGGCCATGAAGTTACGAGAAATTAAGGACAGTAAGGAGGCATGTAAACAGTCACATTTTTCTCACTGTACTTGTGAGTGTAACACGAAAGAAAATGAATAGTAGTGGTACTGGGTACAACTGGCCATACACCATATAGCTGCTTACAGAGCATGTCTGTAAGTGTAGATGTGGATGTGAATAGGAGCGGGAGTACTCGTTGGCATCGACAAAAATATTGTGTCTATTGAGGTTGAAACCAAGTCGGAATGCGAAGTTTTCTGGACGTGAGTAACCAGCCTAAGTGAACTCAAGCTGATCACCGGACGCGTTTATCGGCTCCCCAATTCTGCCATAACAGAATCACTCGAAGAAAGTTTCCATTCAGTAACACAGATGTAGCCCATTCATACAATCTTAAATGAAGGTGAGTATAGACTGGGACATCCATGGATTCACTGCAGGCGGCACAGAAACACAGACTTGTGAAGTAGCTCTGAACACATTTTCCACAAACTATCTTGAGCAGTTAGCTCAACAACGTATATGCAATAGTAATATTTTAGACTTTGTAGCTACAAACAGGAGGCTGATTTACTGACAGAATCAAAGTAGACAGCAACTGGTGACCACGATGTCACCACGGCGACCGTGGTTGTTAAGTTAAAAAAAATCCACCAAGAAGGCTAGCAGTGTTTTTATTATTCAGCAATGGGCCTTTATTCCTGCACACAATCCCAAGCGGCTACACAAAACTAAGTGACTCCCTTATATAAGAAGTGTAAAAGAACAGACCCATAAAATTACATGTCAATATCCATAACATCAATTTGCTGAAGAATTCTTGAGATGTTCTAAACTCAAATATAATAAATTTTCTTGAGATAGAAAAACTTCTCTCCACATCATCATGGATTTGGAAAGCGTCACTTTTGCAAAACTCTGCTTGCCCTTTTCTTGCACTATATCCTGTGAACCATGGTTGATGGGCATCAGGCAGATTCCTTAGTCCTTAATTTCCAGAAAGTGTTTGACACTGTGGCCATTGTAGACTGATAAAGGAGGTCAGAGTATGCAAAATAGTTTCTCAGATTCACAAGTGACTCTCAAGTCTTTGTACGTTGTCCTGGACGGCGTGTGATTACCAGAGGCAATGGTATCTTCAGGAATTCCTCAGGAAAGTGTAATAGAATCACTCTTTTTCTCTACACACATAAATGACAAAATTTCTACTTGGTGTAATGAATGGCAGCTTGCTCTAAATGTAGAAAATTTTAATTTAGTGCAGATGAGTAAGGAAAAACAATTTGTAATGTTCTAATGCAGTTTAAGTGGTGTACTGCTTGACATAGTAACATAAATTAAATATCCAAGCATAATGTTGCAAATCAATATGAAATGGAATGAACGCATAAGGTTAGTAGCAATAACAGTAGTAGTATTAGTACTAATAGGGAAGGTGAATTGTAAACTTCGGTTTTTCGGGAGAGTTCTAGGAAAGCCTAATTTGTCTATAAAGGGAGCCTCATACAAAACCCTAGTGCAACATATTCTTGAGTACTGCTTGAGTATTTGGGATCCTCACCAGGTCAGATTGAAGGAAGATGTCAAATCAATTCAGAGGAGTACTGCTCGATTTGTTTCCAGTAGTTTTGATCAATATGAGAGTTTTACAGAGATACTTCCAGAACTCAAATGGGAATCCCTGGATGCAAGACAATGTTCTTTTCAAGAAATACTATTGAGAAAAATTAGAGAACCAACACTTGCTGCTGATTGCAGTGCGATTCTACTGATGCCAATGTACATTTTATGTATGAACTGTGAAGATAAGATAACAGAAATTAGCAATATACACCGCCTTTTTCCCTCGCTCCATTTACTAGTGGGACAGGAAATGGAGTGACTAGTAGTGGCACAGGGCATCCTATAGCGGCTTGCAGAGTAGTTGCAGATGAAGCAGACATGTGAGAGACAAACAAACTGGCAGGATAATTATTACAGGAAAGCAGCAACTGAATAATGAAGTTTGTGAGGCCATGACGTAGGGTAACAGTGTTAAATACCAATACACCCTTATGGATAACACAGATGCCTTTTCTTGTAAGAGTGTGTTAGCAGAACTGTTCTAGTCCTGAACTTTCTGACCAATTAATGACATTTTTACTTTTCAGTCCAATCTTTCTAACTACTCCTACTTTTATTTTTCTCACACAATTCACTGACATTTTTTAATGTGAGTTATTGACTTTCACCCAGTAAGTAATAGATCCTGAAAAATTAGTAGACTTCAAGGTGTTAACACTACTTCCATCATCATATCCAATTAAACCTCTCACATTACTTTCTACATTCTTCAAAATTAATAGGTTCTTTAGAGCATAATCTGCTTCATGTTATCTTTATTTAATTCTATTTGTATGCATTTTAATGAAAAAATGTGTTGAGGAGGGGTGGATAATAAAGTATATTTACTCTGAAGGATTGACATTATGTTGTTCATTTTTACATCTACACCGTAGACTCTGTGAAACACGGTGAAGTGCATTGCACAGGGTACATCCCACTCTACAAGTTATTATGGTTTCTTCCCATTCCATTCACTATGGAGCATGGTTGAAATGACTAAATGCATCTACTACGCATGCTGTAGGTAGTCTGATCACTTGACCAATATTATAAGATGGCTCCCATGAGTGATTTGTAAGTAATCTTCTTTGTAGACTGGTTACATTTCCCTAGTATTATATCAATCAATATCAATAAGCCAAAGTCTGTTACCTGCTTTATCCATGACTGGGCCTATGTGATCATCCATTTCATGTTCTTAGTAGGCATTGTACGCAGATATCTGTATGAGTTTACAGAGTCTAACTGTGACTCAAAGGACACTTTTTTTGTGAAGTGCACAATTTTATGTTTTTGAAAATTTAAATCGTGCTAATTTAAATCAAGCTGCCAATAATTGCACCACTTTGAAATCTTATCAAGATCTGCCTGACTGTATTTGCAGCTTCATTCTAATGGTATTTTGTTGCAGATAACTGCATAATCTACAAAATGTCTGAGGTTATTATTAATATTGTCTACAAAATCATTAATACGATATACAACATGAACAGCAAGAGTCCCAAAACGTTTCCCTGGGGTACTCTCGAATTTACTTCTACATCTGACAATGACTTCCAGCCAAGATAATATGCAACATCTGCCCTACCAAGAAATCCTCAATCCAGTCACATATTTTGTCTGATACCCAATTTGAACACAATTTTGATAAAATTAAAAAGCACAGATGTGGTACTGAGACAAATTCTTTTCAGAAATCAAGAAATACTCCATCTACCCGACTTCCTTGATCCATAACTTTCAGGATGTCATGTGAGAAAAGTGCGAGTTGGGTTTGTGGGACAAAAAACAACAAACGGGTTGTGACCTGCATTTCGTGTATAATCTCTGTGCAACAGACAATGTAAATAACCTGATGATTACTGCTCCACTTGGATTACAAAGAACAAATTAACAGAACAACAGACTAATGTGTTCACAGGGTAGTTGCTGACTGTAATGAATTCTGTTCTTTGTGTAAATACAGGCCATGAGTAATGGTAATTTACTCATATGTATTGGCATACTGACGTAATTTAAATAATACGATTCATGTTCTTACTTCTGCAGCACAGACAGTTGAAAATGGACACAAAGTATGAACCATTTACTATCAACGTACAAAATATAAAGTTGTAGCTAAAGTGCAAGTATGGTCTTATTTAAACCTATTAAAATTAAGCCAATACACTCCCCACTAACTTTTATGCATATTCAAGTGAAAAGAAATGTTACGTGAGCCATCTTTCAGCTCAGTGTTTACAACAGGACATGAAAAGGGCAGTACTGAAATTCACACAACTGACTCAATACTGTGGTGGGCTAGAACAGAGAGGAAATGTTCCCACAAATAAAACATGAAACAACATGGTTCATATTTTACCACACTATGATGTTGCCAAACACTCTGAGGACTGTCATCAGCATTTCAAACAAGTTAAGCCAACTGCTATACTTCAATAAATTGAATTTCAATTGTTGGTCAATTACACTATCTGTCTAGTAACTTTCCACTGTGTCTTCATCAATCAATTACATTCATTCTCACTGCAGCACAGTCTGTAATTGAATCATTGCACTCAAAGCAGTAAGAAATAGGAAAAGCTAAACAGATTATGTACCTCTCCTTCCACATTTTTACTGGATGGGACTTGTAGAGTAGGTATGATCATGAGGTGTCTCATAATTACACCACAAAATAAGAAAAAAATATATATTCAACGTACATTTGGTACCCAGACATTACATGTTGTAGCTGCTGTCCTGTGCAGTCACAGATGTGAAACTGTTAATAGAAGTCACCAAAAATACGAAAATAAATAGCATAAATAAACAAAAGTGTAAGCAATAAAACGTGGCGGCATTCAAAGTGAACTGACCAGCAACAATCTGTAACACCTCACTGTACTGCAAACACCTTCAAGCATAAATATCACATAACAATGCTCATGCAGTGCTTAAAGTTACTTTATAAGTGTTCTGTGAACAACCATTTGAAGTATCCAGATTTTTTAAACTTTTATCATCACTTTTTTTTCCCAACCTCAACACCAAGGCATTCCAACAAACAGAAACTTTATCGTACCATTGTTATAAAAATTGCTGGTGGTAATCATTTTTCTACATTCACTATAGTCCATTACATTTGTCTTTGAATTCACTTAATATTTTTGTATCAAGTGTCAATGTCTTTTTACATGGTTGGATACATTTTATTCATCATATCATTTTCTGTACACTACCAGTAATGTTTTCGTAGACAATGGTTTCAAAACCAATCTAATCTAGTCTACCACCACTTATTTTTCCCAGCAGTCACTTTAACAAAAGGGTTGAGGATTTTTTTCTGATTAATTTTGATATACTGCTGCAATTTCATGAGACTTGTTCCCTTATTTTTTAATTTATTCTTTCTACATGCTAATATATTCAAATAATAATACTTATTACACTTCTTTGTCAGAAATAATTTCTGAACTTCATACTCAATACACAATTTGTTCTTTCTTTTACTGCTGTCTCTTAAGTGTTTCTCCTCTCATACTCAGTGTCTCCAAGTACACAAAATACAATTTTTTGTAATGAAAGAACTGATCATTGAAAGACCTGTTTTACTTCCCTCACTTCTTCATAAAGAAAAATTAAATAAAATGCTACAAAATTACAGTTACAGCTTTCCTAACCTCTAAAACTTCACATGTTACCAGAAAAACTGGTTTTGTTTAACACACAGGTCTACCATAATTATTAGCAAACAATTATAACTACTTTTCACTCCTGTTTCGAACACTGCCACCCATACATACGATTTTCTTTGTAGCTGTCTTTTGCCTACAATGGATATCTACTCTTAATCTTCACGTACACATTGAAACAACATTTGTACATCCTTTACCGACTTCTCAACACTCGTTTTCATTCTTGTGTTGTTAGCATCCCTTCTCTTTAAAACTATCTTACTTTTTATTAGTGCTCAATAACATAATCCCAAACTCAATTTTAGACATGCAGATTATTATTACATTAATTTCAGTTTTTTGACATGCCACTGGGTACAAGAGATAATAGGGGCAGTTTTGTGTCATTAAATAACAATTAAATAATAATAATAAAATGATGTAAAAGCATAAGTGCTGTTAAGCAAATGTGTCACAATCATGTAAGCCACTATTGCTGAATGAGTACTAAAGGAAAAGGGAAGATGCGCAGGCTACAAGTTTTAGTTGAAAGTATCAAAACCACAACAGGACGCACACTTGCTGGTAAAGAATCAAGCTTATCACTTGGATACAAAATTCATACTGCATGCATGCTCTCTTAAATCAGTGACAATTTGTTCCCAGGCACAGCTACTATGTTGCAAAAAAAAAAAAAAAAAAAAAAAAAAAAAAAAAAAAAAAAAAAAAAAAAAATGGTGAGTGCTAAGAACCTGACATTCCTAACTAATAACCAAAAAAAACACATAAGAACGTAAGCCAAAGTCATTGTAATGATTCAGAACCTGCTCATTTCGTGGCATCTTCACAACACATATGCATGAAGTGCTCTGAAAGATAAAAATTAAAAGCTTTTTTTAAAATGTCTCAGTAGTGTTAGTATTGTTTTGCAGAGACATTTGTCTCCTTAAAATATTAAAATTTTCCCGGATAAAAATAATAGGTTGAAATGTTACCTGTACTGAAGATATCAATTACACATACAATCTGACAACTCATAGCATTTGCAAGCACAGAATGATTTATGAATGAAGATCTTATCCATTTTTTTTTTTTCCAAATCTAGTTTAATGTTTTATGAGTTTATGACTACCTATAGCAGTTTGCTAAACAGATAGGTTTATAATTCCAAGATCATGTTGTATTTTCTGTATGCAAGGAATAACACAGGGTAATTACAACACTGAGATTTTTGATCCAGTGTTTCAATTCTTGAACTACAACAAAAGAGCCTGTTTTCCTTTTTATTTTTAATTTTTACTCTCCCTTAAAATACACCCCCCCCCCCCCCACCCAACTCAGTTTTTCTAGTTGCCCAGTTTCTGTGCAAAATAGCATAAGCATCAAAAGTTCCACATTTAGAAAGTTAGATAACAGTTTTGAACAGTGCTACAGTTTTAATAGTCAATACACGGACCTCTAGGGCAGACTGCCCCAGGAACATGACACAAAGAGCAGTTACCTATGTGCAGGACTGTCCAATTACACAAGCATATCTTACTGTACATAATCTGCACTCAGTCTAGTTGAGTCTCATGGTTATACATCTTGCACTTTTATGTGGAAAGAGAAGAACGGGTAAGTTCCAAAGGAAGTCTACTTTTGTTCTCAGATTTCGAGAAGGGTATTTTGTGTTCTTGTCCCAATAAACGACCCTGCCACAGTAGGCAGCTTGCACGCATCAACACCACCATTTCCTGCAACCACCTCTGGGAGTGTCAGTGAAATACCTGCCAAACTAATAGCTGTCAACATGGCCTTGCTACACTGGTACGGAGGCATGGCTGAAAGCAATGGGAAATTACACCAAAGTGCCAAGGAAACTGGTATAGGCATGCATATTCAAATACAGAGATATGTAAACAGGCAGAATATGGCACTGCAGTTGGCAATGCCTATATAAGACAAGTGTCTCACACAGTTGTTAGATCGGTTACTGCTGCTACAATGACAGGTTATCAAGATTTAAGTGAGTTTGAACGTGGTGTTATAGTTGCACACGAGCGATGGGACACAGCATCTCCGAGGTAGCGATGAAGGGGGTATTTTCCCGTACAACCATTTCACGAGTGCACCGTGAATATCAGGAATCCGAAAAAACATCAAATCTCCGACATCGCCGCGACCGGAAAAATATCCAGCAAGAACGGGAACAGTGACAACTGAAGAGAACCGTTCAACTCAACAGAAGTGCAACCCTTCCGCAAATTGCTGTAGATTTCAGTGCTGAGCCATCAACAAGTGTCAGTGTGCAAACCATTCAACAAAACATCATCAATATGGGCTTTTGGAGCTGAAGGCCCATTCGTGTTCCTTTGATGACTGCATGACACAAAGCTTTACGCCTCGCCTAGGCCTGTAAACACTGACATTGGACTGTTGCTGACTGGAAACAAGCTGCCCGATTGGACGAGTCTCATTTCAAATTGTATTGAGCAGATGGACATGTATGGGTATGGAGACAATCTCATGAATCCATGAACCCTACACATCAACAGGGGATTGTTCAAGCTGGTAGAGGCTCTGAAATGATGTGGGGTGTGTCAGCTGGAGTGATATGGGACCCCTGACACGTCTAGATATGACTAACAGGCGACACATATGTAGACACACTGTCTGGTCACCTGCATCGCTTCGTGTCAGTTGTGCATTCTGACAGACTTAGGTAATTCCAGCAGCACTATGCGACACCTCACACATCCAGAATTGCTACAGAGTGGCTCCAGGAACACTCTTCTGAGTTTAAACACTTCCATTGGCCACCAAACTCTCCAGACATGACATTTCTGAACCTATCTGGGACACCTTGCAAAGTGCTGTTCAGAAGAGATCTCTACCCCCTCATACTCTTACGGATTTACGGACAGCCCTGCAGGATTCATGGTGTCAATTCCCTCCAGCACTACTACAGACATTGGTCATATCCATGCCATGTCGTGTTGTGGCACTTCTGCGTGCTCGCGGGGGCACTGCATGATATTAGGCGGGAGTACCAGTTTCTTTGGTTCTTCAGTGTAGATTATGACGATGACAATGCAGACGACGATGCTGGTGGTGGTGGTGGTGGTGGTGGTGGTGGTGGCGGCGGCGCACTCAGAAGAATTGTCATAAATACCCTTGAAAAATACCAGCAAGCCATTCTCGTGGTGGTGGTGCGAGAAAGGGGGGGGGGGGGGGGGTTGGGAGGAGGGCGGAAGACGCCACATCCAGTGGCAGAGTTGCTTAAAACACGTTAAAGTCCACGTATCAATGATAAAAAACTGCTGAAATGATACACTAAGCTACGACGGTGAAAATCGTGTATAAAAAGGCTTAACTTCTTGGGCTACCCATTCAGAGCACACTAATCTCATGTCCCTGGCACTTTAGAGATGAGACCTAACGGTTCACAAAATTTCAAAACTCACATTACACTGTTGTCGGCATCAGCGAGGGTGGTGAGCAGATCTCCAGCCAAACTCAGGGTTTCCCTTATGTCAGTTTATAAACACACATAGCCAAAACACGCCGAACCGGACACGTTACCCACCACAAACTTCAAAGGCTGGTGGAGCCTCCCACAGAGGAAGGAACCATGTGTTAATGGGCAGTGTCACATGTGCAACATGGTGAGCTGCCCTTCTAACCATCGGCTTGATTGACATGAAGTCCACCATGCCTGCACAGTTGATTTGAGCTGCTTTCCGACACAATTCTTCAGTCGGACAATGAGATAGTGACATGCAAGGGGATGGCACTTCCAACATACAACAGCATCCCTACAAGCTTCTTTGTTTGTTTTGTCAGATGTGTCATTTCCCTGTATTCCAACCTGTCCAGGTGCCCAGCAAAACACCATCTCTTTACCCCAGAGTTGCATCTGTTGCAAGCTGTCATGGATGATCTGAATCAACTGGTCTACGGGATAGAGTTGATGGTCTGCTTGTAGTCCATTGGGCAAGTCAGGATGGACAAGAACCCTTTTACTGTAAAGCTGCTGAATCTACTTGAGTGCCACCTTAATATCATGTAATTCTGCATCATAATCTGCAAGTTGTTCTGAAAGGTGTAGCCTACTTGGAAAGCTTTATCAGAGGAAACAGCTGAACAAGCAAGTGCATTCGCTTGCTGGGATCCATCCATGTACAGATGAAACTGTGGTACATACTTGAAGTTGGTGGGCTCCTGTCCATAAAACCAAATCCGATTGAAACAAGAAAGGAGATTGCCTTTGGGTCCATGGCACAGATGACAGACCATAGCATAATGAATCTGATCTCGCCATGGAGAAGGGTCTCTGGCTATGTCCAGATTTGTTTATAATTCCTAAATGGAGAATTGATGATTGTAGATCTCCTTATCACATAATAAGAAGTAGAGCCTTCTCATCTCCAGAGTTATATGGTATACCTGGAATTCAGAAGTTTGTCCAGATGACAAAGAAATGGTAAAAAAGTGTTCAGCTTAAACCTGAGCCACATCTCTGTGTGTGTCTACAAAGCTCCCATTTCTCATGAAAAGGCCCTTGCCTAAAATCATTCTTACTGATTCCCAAAATTGTGTGGTGAAGGTGGACCAATTAACGAAGTCTCTAATAAGTTCCAGGAGTTCCTTTACCATTCTTTTATTATTTGCCTTGCTTGTGTCCTTGCTCTCCTGAATGTGTGAAGATTTCTTGCAGCTGGATGCTATTTGAATTTCCACAAAGCTGTGTGCCTGGGTCTATTTGTTGAGTGATATTTTTCTTTCCACTCAAGAACAGGCTGATGTCTGAGATGGTTGCTCGCCTGGGGAATGGAATTGGAGGCAGCTCAATGGATTACACTGGTGATATAATTCAGCATTTCCTGGGCACAATTCTGTTGTTTGAAGATGGCCTGCTAACTGTATCGCAACCACTTTGTCCTTTGGAGCATCCATCTTCATCGTCTCCTGTCAATTACCATCCTAGTCACCAGGTGGATCCACACCGGAAAGTGGTAACTGGAATGCAAATTTGGCCATTTCCCACTGAACAGAGTCTGCAAGAATTGGAGAGCAAAAACCTTTAGAATCGCAAAAGACAATCCTGCAGATGTAGAAAAGAGTGTCATCTGATCAGAATCCAAAAGGCAGATACTCTCTGAATGTATGATACGCTCAATGATTCGACCCCTGGGGCATGTGGTAACTTGGCCCCACATTAGAACCAAATTCCCCCCTGGGAAATAATGGGCAAGGGAGTGCCAGGAAAAGCGCTTTCAGTAACTCTGCACCCAGTGAATTGTGGGGTTGAAGCTATTAAGCACGCAAGGCATGAGAATGTCCATTGCAAATGGGGAACTATAGTAATTGTATTTCCGAATGACCTGCAACTATACCACATGGTAAGATGGTGGTGTCATCTGCATCTATAAAATATTTTAAAGGTGAACTACTTCAACATTTAGATCTCACAGTAGAGAGGGGGGGGGGGGGGGGCGGCGCAGGGAGGTTACTCAGCAGGATAACATTCTATGGACTGGAGCAAGAAATGATAATTTAATTGTCACGATGAGACAGAAATGCAGTAGTAGCAAAAAGCAGTGAAGGAAAAATTGTAAAATAGGACACGGCAGAGGAAAGGAATGTGGCCTGGTAGAATTTTGTACTAAGCACCATTTAATCACTGAAAGAGACCTGTAGGCACTTAAAAGGTTTTTGATAGGTTATGTAATGGTGTAAATTCTGACCATGATTTATAAAAGTATGAAATGCAGAATAATGCTGAAGAAATTACAAAAAGGAAGGAAATTAAGGAGATGGGACCCGACCAGAGATCACTAGATGGTTTAAAGAGAGCATTAGGCAATGCCCAACAGAAATACGTGAAAGAACTACAAATAGAAGATAAATGGGTAGCTCTGAAGGATGATGTAGTGAAGGCAGCATGGGGATGATTAAACAAAAAGACAACCACAGAAGAAATATTTGGATAACACAAAAGATACGAAATTCCATTGATGAAAGAATAAATTATAAAAATTGAGTAAATGAGTAAGGCAAAAGATTACTGAGACCTCTAAGAAGTGAAGAATGGAAAAAAAACTAATATCTAGAAAACAAATACAAATCTTTCGAAGCATGCATAACTGTGTACAAGACAGACCTCACATGAAGGAAAATTCACGAAACCTTTGAGAACAGAGAAACAGCTGTATAGAAATCAAAATTGTACAGGGTGTACATAAAGTCCGGAAACACTTTCAATTATTTATTGCACAAGAACCGAAAATTGTACAGATATCATACATAGCCCCTTTGTCATTTTGAAGAGAAACCCTGAAAGTTCCCCCCTCTCCCCCCACCGCTCTATGTATACCGCCACAGCGTAGTTTCATAATTTACTGTAGCAGAGTTCTGGGAGAGAACACAGGAAGCGACTGCCACAGTCGATGATGCCATAATGGAATGGGTACGGCAAGAATTTGATTACCATATTGACGTCTGCCGCATCACTCCTGGTTCACATATCAAATGTTTGTAAAAAAAAAAAACTTTCAGAGTTTCTCTTCAAAATTCAATGACATCTGTACAATGTTTTGTTCTTGTGCAATAAATAATTGAAAGTGTTCCCAGACTTTATGTACACCATGTATATTCAAACTGAAAACATTTATGTCCTTTTGTAAGAGCACTGAACCGACCCTGGATTGTACCGATGTACACCCATAGCACGGGTGTACACTAAAGAGGGTACAAAAACTGATTGAGGGTGGGAAGAAAGAAGATGATAAAAGAAAGAAAGAACATTAAAGAATTGACTACAACAGGTGTTCTTATCATCTTCCATCTACACGAAGAACCGTTTCCCTCAACCCACAACAGTAAATGCACACTGCTGTCACAGGGTCATTTTGTTGAAGTAAAAACATAAAGACAACTACTACTGACCAGACATTTATCGTTAACATAGTTTATATGTTAACAGTACACTTGGTTCAGCTGCCACCTACATAGCACAATCATGTTCAATGATGAAGTATTTGCTGCTACTTTGCTTTGGTAATGTGATGTCTCTAATGTCAGCAAGTGCATTCCGACGCAAATATGCATTCGTTTCTGCCAACTGAGGGCTGGAGCATGAAGTGGCAGTGGAGGAAGCAACCAAAAAAAGGTGGAAGGGTTATGTAATTTACTTGCCAATCCAGCCATTCTTTAGCTGCTACTAAGTTTCATTCGTGCTGTATAAATTAAACTCAAGAATAAGCCTCCTGCAGCATTAACATAATGTGGGAGTTGTTGACCACCATGTCTATAGATAGCTTTACTCTGTTCATCTAAGTTAAATCCTCATGCAAAAAAAAGTGTGCTCTACCATTTGGTTGCACTGCACAAGCATGTCGTGCTAGATCACTGAAGTAGGCCATATTTATGTATTAGGTATTTTGTTCTCATTCTACTGCAAATAAAACTATGACACATTGTACAACATTGAAAGTCTTAATTTCCTTTCCTTATTACAGTGCTAACCTTTAAACCCATGTACGAGTAGTTCTTGCACGAAATCTCAATGGATAGTCCGTTCCCTGTGCCTGCTGGTTGTACCTATAAGGACCAATGTATATTAGCTGCCATAAACAATAAGATTTTCTTTGTTCCACTTTCAAATTTTTTAGGAAGTTTATGCAATTTAGAATTTATTTACTAAAATGATATGTTTAATTTGCTGTGTGCAAAATTTTTCATTAGTATATGGTAGTTAATACAAGTAATATTTTTCAATAATTTCTCTTTCTCACTAACCTATTTACAAAATTACTAATCATTGTAGAAAAAATTGCAGAAAGGTAATTTTGCAGGGAGACATGGGTGTGTGTGATCTTCCTTACTTCTAGATCACCTCAGTAAGGGTCTGAACCCATCAACCTCCAAGCACATTACTGAGTTAAGGATATACAGGGTGAGGTAGCTAAGTCGTAACACCCTTTGTATCTCCCAAACAGTAATAGATATGAAGATGCCGTTTGGACAGTGAATTGGAGGGGCAGGGGTTACTTGAATACATCACATTTCATGTTTGTGTTATTTTTTATTAGAGAGATATGAGGCCATCTTGGTTTTTTAAATGGAACCCTATGTTTTAGCGTAACATGATGGGCTTAAAAACATCACTTCAAATACGTGTATATCAATAGGCGAATAGTTTGAGACACAGATATGTTCCCATATCATATTCGTTCTTCGAAGCGGCATAGTCCAATGCGACCATTATTGTTGATCACTAAGTAACTTAACAGGGAAGGCGTTTTTTTCCTGCTTTCGATAACACCACAAGGTGACGCACGAGGTAGCTGGAGAGAAGAGTATAAATGTGCTGCTAGGGTAATGAGACATCGCATTTCCATCACAGTTTCTTGAAGCAGATATGTACACCAAGGAAGAAAAGTTAGATGTACTTCTAGAGTATGGTGAAAGCAGAAGAAAGGCTGTTAGAGCAATAAAGTGATATGGAGAGCTGCATCCTGATCGTGAGCATCCTATGCACCAGCTTCTTGCTCGTATTTGCAAGAAACTACTTTAATTGGGATCATGGAACGCCATACAGAGGACAAGGCAGAAAACTGAAGCTGGCGAGGTATGTGAAGAGGGCGTTCTAGCGTTGGCGCATAACAACCCTACTGTTTTGTCGCGACATATCACCTAAGAATGAGGTATAAGTCAGATAAGTGTTCTAAGCATTTTGCACAGGCATAGATTTCACTCGTTTCACCTCTCATTACATAAAGCACTCACCGCTGTGGATTTCTAACCGCGTCAGGAATTTTGCCAAACCAGCCTGCAGCGCCTACAAAATGATCCAACATTTTTTTCAACAGCCGTTTTTTACTGATGAAGCGTCCACCAACCACAGTAATGTAAATTTGCGTAATATGCATTACTGGTCAGTACAGAACCCTCATTGACTTCGACAGGTACCTCTTGATTTTTTTTTCCATGGGGAGCAATCAAACATAAAGTGTATGCTCAAATACCAACTACGCCAGATGATATGAAGCAACGTATCATTGAAGCATGGGCTGATATCTCACATGACACCCTCGGAACCGTTCAAAAATCATTCGAACGGTGACTACAAATGTGCACTGCAGCACAGGGGAAGCATTTTGAGCACATGCGTCAGTAAAGTTTTGTATCATGTACAGTATGTATCTTGCATCTTTGGGTGTGTTTGCTTCGTATAGTGATCAATAGTAAATATTTTCAAATAAAAACAAATAAGTACGAAATAATTGTGATCATTAAGGGCGTCCTCATTTACATTTGTATTTCTGTTACTTAAAATGTATTAACATTTTGTAATAGTTTTAATACTGTATGTTTTCTATTATTTTGGTATCACAGTTGTCAAATAACTGAATAATATTGGTGCGACATCATCAGTTAATTTTTGCACAAAATATCGCAGTATGTATTACTATTGTTGGGTAAATGGGCGTGATTGTGTAAGGACGGACTTACAAAGTTTACCATGTACTCTACACAACAGGAAGGGTCACATTGGACAACGCTGCTTCGATGGACAAACATGATACGAGAACATATCTGTGTTTCAAAAACTATTCACCTAAACATTATGATTACACATATTTGAAATGGTCTTTTTAAGCCCATCATGTTATGCTATAATTTAACATAAGGTTCCATTTAAAAAACCAAAGATGGCCTCATATCTCTGTAACAAAAAATAACACAAACATGAAATGTGGTGTATTCAAGTAGCCCCTGTCTCTGCAATTCACAGTCCAAACGGCATCTTTGTATCTATTACGGATGGGGAGATACAAGGGGTGTTATGACTTAACACCCTGTATATGAAGCCAGTATGGAATTAAGAAGTGCCAAGAACAGATCACCACTAATTTTAAAAAGGCTCTACAATAACTGTGGATGAACACAATTGTAAGAACAAACAACTGAAATTCTCTGGAAGAGGCATGTTGCTGGCTAACTGCTACATAAAAACAAATGGGCCGGTCACTCTTACCACACGTTTAAATTTCCTTCCAAAATATTTTTTTTAGAAACCTGCCACATTTACCTCCTTTTCACATGAGAGATGGCTAGTTTTCATTCAGATTTAGAGTTACCATTTTACAAAACCAAATGCAATCTGTAAAAGTTTACTAACATAAGAACCAAACCACATAGCAGAGATGCTGACTCGCTCATAAACAAAACAAGAAGACTGTCACAAAATAAGCTTTTGGCCAACAAGGCCTTTGTCAAAAGTAGAAGATAGATGCAATCATCCAAACGCAACACACACACGACTGCAGTCTCTGGCAGCTGAAGCCACTATTGTTACATTCCATCCTGGATTTTCCGTTGTTTGAAAGTGTACAATAACGTACACCAGAAGTAGCATAAACTTGAGTGTTTCCTCTGTGGGGTAAAAGTCCAAGCACCAGAGGTGTATATCACACAAGGAAACAGGTGATAACAACTTTATCCAAAGTGACCCAACGAAATCACACTACACAAGGGTTGCTGGTCTTGCTGACCTCAATTCTCTAGCACTGTCAACCTCTCTTCAAATTCTGCTGCCTGAGAAGGAAGTTCTGAAAGTTCTTCCTGACATGTAAGCTGCCGGGGGTATTTTTTAAATTGCCTGGATTATGGTGAGGAAACCACAAGGAACAAAGCAATCCTGAAACTTGGAAGACTTGAACTTTGTGCTGGACTGGGATTTTACAACAGAACATTGCCTTTTGTTGGCTGCTCTTACCAGCTGAGTTATCCAGGCATGAAACATAACACAACCTTACAGCTTCAATTCCACTGGTACGAGTACCTCTCTCCTACTATCAAAATTTCAAAGACATTCTCCTGCACACCTTGCTTGACCAGAACTCTTGGAAGAGAGGATATTGCAGAGAAATGACTAAGTCACAGCCTAGGGGTTGTTTCCACTCCGTTGAAGCAGTGAGCGAGGGTAACAAGTCATGCCTTAATAGCTCACAATTAAAAGTACTGCCTAAAGAAAAGCAATCTGCTCAGACTTTTAATCTAACAAAGTTTCAAACCAGCACACACTCCAATGCAGAGTGAAAAATTAATTCAAGAAATAAGTCACCCAGTCATATCTTCAGCACATTCCAGATCTTACAAACCTCTCTGCTACACACAATCAATTCAAATAGGACATAAATTTTGTAGACTCATGCAAGCTAAACGAGAAGTCTAGGAAGATCATTTGGCTAGCCCCATCAGTACACACAATATTAACATAATCACTTTTTTCTGAAATGTATAAAGTAACACAGGGTGCCTCAGGAGGAATGATCAATATTCACGGATTTGACAACAACGATCTTTCAAAACAAATATGTCTAATAAACATGGGCTCTAAAATGTATTTCTTGGAAGCTATGAGCACTTGCTCAGTACAAGAGGTGCATTTCACAATACCATGGCAAAGGTGAACAAATGCTTACAGCTCATTAAGATACACTTTTTAGAGCCAATGTTAACTAGACTTTTCTGCTTGAAATGATCAATCCCATCATACCCCTCAATACTGATTATTCCTCCTGGGACACCCTGCATAAAGAGTAGATTTGGGGTGCATTGCTTTATCATTTCTAGTAATTGGTCCAATTTTAAAAACATTATGGGCATGTTAAGAAACTAAGGTGATGATGTAATCCCCTTGTCACCAAACAGCATCATCCACTTCACTTCAACACAGTTCCTTGTGCAATTCCCAAAGAATTTCAAAATCGAGAAACAAGCATAACAAAAATCAGTATTTGGAAGAGGTAAATGGTATGGTATGCAGGAGTCTGAGGAATGTCACAAATATAATATGCTTATTGCCTCATGAAGATTTTCCACCGGCTAAGTCATGGCATAGCATCCCCATATTGGTCAGATGAGAATAGCACAGAACATGAGGGTATTTTCATGAAAAGGGAAACCAAAATACAATATCCTTTCTTTCAGGAGTACTAGTTCTGCAAGGTTCGCAGGAGAGCTTCTGTAAAGTATAGAAGGTAGGAGACGAGGTACTGGCAGAAGTAAAGCTGTGAGGACAGGGCGTGGGTCGTGCTTGGGTAGCTCAGTTGGTAGAGCAATTGCCCGTGAAAGGCAAAGGTCCCAAGTTCGAATCTCGGTCCAGCACACAGGTTTAATCTGCCAGGAAGTTTCAAGACATCTGATCTTTGTCCAGAACTGGGAAGGGACGTACAGCACCCAATGGTCGACACATACCTCTCCCAACACTCCTGTTTCTGATGTTTTATAAGCTGGCGTACACAGGCACAGAGCCACTTAAAGGCTATCAGATGCTCTAGAGAAGGGTGTCACTTATATCGCTGTAGAGCTCGCCGACCCTCTGTAATTGCCTCAGCGACTTCCGGCAACCACCAAGGGACTATCACAAGGGCACACTAAAGAGTGAGGGATCACATTTTTTGCTGCAGATATGATTGTGGTAGACACCTGCTCAACCACATAGGGGAGAGTCAACTGTGATATCAGAGGTGAAAATTTCCAAGTCCACCTTGTTTAAAGCCCATCTGGTCAGATGTCTGTGGGCCTGATGCCGGGGCAGTGATAGGAAAATGGGGAAGTGGTCACTACCACACAGATTATCATGGGTTCTCCAGTGGATAGATGGGAGAAGTCCTGGGCTGGAAATTGATAAATCAATGGCCGAGTAACGACCTCAAGCCACACCGAAATGTATGGCAGCCCCAGTATTTCAGAAGCACAGGCCGAACTGAGACAGTAAAGTTTCGACATCTTTGCCTCAGCCAGTAGGCATAGTGTCATCGCACAAGGAGTTTATGGCCGTTAAAAATCTCCCGAAAGCAGGAAAGGTTTAGGGAATTGATCAATCAGTGCAGCTAATACATTCAGGGGTACTGCACTGTCTGTAGGAAGGTATACATTGTGGACAGTTATTTCCTGTGCCGGCCGTATTCTCACAGTCACAGCTTCAAGAGGGGTTTGAAGGGGTACCGTTTCACTACAGACAGAGTTGAGGACATAAACGCAAACTTCCCCTTACACTCCATTATAGTCACTACAGGTCCTGTAATATCCCTTATAGCCGCAGAGGGCAGGGGTCCGCATTGCCGCGAACCAGGTTTCCTGGAAGACAATGCAGAAAGCAGGTGTAATGCTTAACAGTTGCCTTAGCTCAGCCAGGTGGTAGAAAAAACCGTCACAATTCCACTGGAGGGTGACATCATCATGAGACTGTGAAGGCATGGAACATTCAATGAGGCAGTTTACGCCTCAGGGTCACCTGCTGCCACTGACTTTTTGCCTGAGAAGTCTATATCCATTGTATCTGAGGGTCTGGAGAGATCCAGATCCTCAGTGCACACCAGAATCTCCACCCCACCCTCAGACACAGAGCTTGTAGGTAGCGGTGGTGTGGGTGCCACCACATGCTGCTTGTTCTTAGGGGCCTTCTATTTTGATTTCTCGCACTATGCCTTGGGTTTCCCTGGCTGGGAGGACTTCATTGAATTAAAGTCTCCGGGACTGAGGATGGGTGCGAAGCCCTAAGACCAGCTGCTCTTCAGTCACTGGTGGGTGTCATCTTTTCCACTAGCAGAAACCTGAGAAGGGAGTGACCCAAGGGACCCCATTCATAGTGAGAGGCGCCAAAGAAGGCTTACGCTTCTCTTTCTCTGGTTTAGAAGTGGGGACTGAAATCCCTGATGGTTTGGGAGGGGAGAGGAGGGAGAGGGGGGTTGCTCCCAAAGTAGTGGGTGGTGAGGGAGCAACAAGGAGGGAAGTGCCCCCCACCAAAATAGGGGCAGGTGTAGTCTCCCCGTTCTGAGAGGCAACATGAATTTGAGGAACCGATTGGGCGACAACTGTTCTCATAGCAGCAGTGTATGAGTATGTCATAGCCACAGGATGTAGGTTTTCAAATTTCCTCTTAGCCTCAGTGTAGGACAGTCAGTCCAGGGTCTTATATTCCATCATTTTCCTCTCTTTCTGCAAAATACTGCAGTCTGGTGAGCAAGATGAATGATGATCTCTGCAGTTGACACAGATGGTAGATGGGGCACATGGACTATTGGGATGCAATGGACATCCACAAACTTGAGGTGTGGGCCTAGAAGTACAGCAGGAAGACATATGGCCAAACTTCTAGCACTTAAAGCATCGCATCGGGGGAGAGACATATGGCTTGACACCACAGCAGTAGACCATAAACTTGACCTTCTCGGGCAATGTGTCACCCTCAAGGGTAAGATGAAGGCACCGGCGGCAGCCTGGTTACCCCTCGGAACCCGATGGACGCACCGCACCAAATGAACACCTCACCGCTCTAAATTGGCACGCAGCTCATCGTAAGACTGCAAAAGAATGTCCCTATGGAATATAATACCCTGGACCATATTTAAGCTCTTATGAGGCGTGATGGTAACAGAAACATCCCTCAACTTGCCACAAGTGTGTAATGCCCGTGACTGGGCAGAGGATGCTGTTTTTATCAAAACTGACCCAGAGCGCATTTTGGACAAGCCCTCCACCTCCCCAAACTTGTCCTCCAAATGCTCCACAAAAAACTGAGGCTTCATGGACATGAAAGATTCCCCATCAAATCTCGTACATACAAGGTACGGGGGCAAATAAGCTTCACTGCTATCCTTAGTCTGGTGTTCCTCCCATGGTGTGGTCAGGGAGGGGAACGACTTGGGGTCATATTTCTCAGCATTTAAGTTAGACTTTTCCCACTTAGAGACTGCCGGCGGCGGACCACCAGCAAGACATGACATACTACGCTTCATGGCTTGTCATCCACCCTCATGCCACCTACTCCAACCAAAGGCGCTCCCCACGTGCGCCACCAAGGCGCAGCAAAGACCACCTGGCAGGATGGCCATTCCTGGGAGTCCCAATTCCCCAGGGTGATGGGCATCTACTATTTGGCATATGTGAGAAGTTCACGGCACAGGCATCAGCAGAGCGATCCCTATGTTGTCAAGTGGCTACAACCAACAGGGTACATGGTGGCCCCACCACGACGGACTGGCTACCACGCTGGATATGACATGCAAAGAAGTCCATGGTCATTGTTGGCACAGAAAGTGACACTGCATAGTGCATAGTGGAAAATGCTCCCAGGAAGGTGCTCTTGTCCAAGAGATGGAGAATGGGTGGGACTGCAATGTGACGACAAGAAAGTGGGCTAAAGATGACAATGCACAATGGACACACTGCACCACATGAGGCGCCTGTCCCCAATTGGCTCGCTCTTTGGAAAAATTTTGAGGAATGGAAATGAAACCCTAGAGAGGACCATCACAAAGCCCGAAACATGTGAGACTCCTTTTGGTCGCCTCTTACGAAAGGCAGGAATACCATGGACCTATTCTAACCGACCCTCCCACACCCCACATCCCATGTGTGTTTATGTGGTAAATGAAGAAAGTAAATTGGTAATGTTGAACCACTGCTTTTTAGATGATGATATGGAACATGATGTAGGATTTGTAAAGGTTGTCCAGAAAGAAATGGTTAAGTGGCTGGCAGAGCATTACCAACAAGTGAAGAATGCGCATTTTTTCACTGATGAATGTGCTGCACAATATAAGAATAAGAAAAGCTTTAAAAACTTGTGTCAGCACAAAAATGATTTCTCTACTGATGTGAGCATTCCTTTTTTGCTACTAGCCACAGTAAATCTGTGTGCTGTTGTTTCGGAGGAACTAAAAAACATATAGTGAGAAGAGCTAGTCTTCAACTAGCGGATGACACTGGACTCACATTTGGGAGGACGACGGTTCAATCCCGCGTCCGGGCATCCTGATCTAGGTTTTCCGTGATTTCCCTAGATCACTCCAGGCAAATGCCGGGATGGTTCCTCTCAAAGGGCACGGCCGACTTCCTTCCCCAACCTTCTCTAATCCGATGAGACCGATGACCTCGCTGTCTGGTCTCCTTCCCCAAACAACCCAACCCAACCCAACTAGTAGATGATGCACAAATAACAATTGCATCTGGTGTTTATGATTTCTGCGGAGCTATATTGACAAATGTTTTTTTCACTTCCTAGAGAAAGTCAATGTGGATTTCCTATGCAAGAACCTCGAGAAGAAATTTTTGACAGCTGCACAATACCTGGTACAAGGAATTTCCACCATTACTAACCAATTTCTTGTGATTCTTTAGAGATTAGAAAAGTAAATTCTTCCGAAAAGCCTTTCTTTATTTTTTTCATTCAATGAAAATCCCTCACAATGGAGATGCACACATCCCCAGCAAAATACTTTTGCTGGAGCTCTATATGATGAACACTGGTCCTTTGCCTTCATCAGAAATATATGTGGTGAAGGAGACAAACAACTTTTTCTCAACATACCTGGACCTGCAGTGTCATTCTTTTTGGCCTCAGAAGGAAGACTCTTGTCTTTTGCCTTTCCAAAACATTTTATGTGCTGTTGGCGTATCAAAATCTACATCTTTAGGCAGAATGTATTACTTTAATGAAAAAGATGTGAAGTTAACAGAATATAATTTGTCACAGTGAATTAAAAACAGAGACACTCTTAAGAAGTTTCATTGATAATTTCAGGGATCTTCACTGTTGAACATGTATATTTTAAATTAACATTGGTGTAGCTAGAATAATTGTTATTTAAAGATGCTGACTTGACACCCTAAAAAAAGTTACCAGTGTAATGAAAATGTTTCAATTAAATTTATAACTTTTGGCTCTGTACTTTCATGAGGCACCCGTACTACAGGTTGTTAGCTTACATTTTCTGATTTGAATGAACTTCTGATCAACGATGTGACATGGTAAATGAATATCCAATATCTATCAAGACTCAGGGTGCTGCAGCTTTTTTCATTTTTAAAAATAATAGTGTTTTGATAAAAATAAATCTTGTATGAGCTGTCAAAGTGTTTTACATATTTAAAAATCACTGTTTGGACCACAAAAGCTTAAGTTGATTTTCTATATTCCCGTAAATCAAGTACAGTTATTAATTTTTTTCCAATAAACATACATCCCTTCTGTGACATTTGAGTAAATATGGCAGTGATGTGTTGAAAATAAGGTTCTTTCTGTTATTATTGCCTGAAGTAATGCAATCCATACGACCAACTACAATTTGGCATTATTTGAAAAAATTTCCACTTTTTCCCCTTCAAACTACATGAAGTATGTGAAGAAATTTTGCACTGATTAGTGCCATGCAGAAAGTAACAAGTACAAAAAGTTTTGTGAAAATCTGAAGCTGTGGATGTCGGGTATGGAAGATCTTACTTAGAATTTTTTTCCCCCACCACAACAAATTCTTTTTATTTTTTCCATCACAACACAAAGTATTGTGTAGTTGTTGTTGTGGTCTACAGTCCTGAGACTGGTTCGATGCAGCTCTCCTTGCTAATCCATCCTGTGCAAGCTCTCATCTCCCAGTACCTACTACAACCTACATCCTTCTGAATCTGCTTAGTGTATTCATCTCTTGGTCTCCCTCTACGATTTTTACCCTCCACGCTGCCCTCCAATGCTAAATTTGTGATCCATTGATGCCTCATAGCATGTCCTACCAACAGATCCCTTCTTCTAATCAAGTTGTGCCACAAACTTCTCTTCTCCCCAATCCTATTCAATACCTCCTCATTAGTTATATGCTCTACCCATCTAATCTTCAGCATTCTTCAGTAGCACAACATTTCGAAAGCTTCTATTCTCTTCTTGTCCAAGCTATTTATCGTTCATGTTTCACTTCCATACATGGCTACCCTCCATAGAAATACTTTCAGAAATGACTTCCTGACACTTAAATCTATACTTGATGTTCACAAATTTCTATTATACAGAAACGCTTTCCTTGCCATTGTCAGTCTACATTTTATAACCTCTATACTTCGATCATCATCAGTTATTTTGCTCCCCAAATAGCAAACCTCCTTTACTACTTTGAGTGTCTCATTTCCTAATCTAATTCCTTCAGCATCACCCGACTTAATTCGACTACATTCCATTATCCTCGTGTTGCTTTTGTTGATGTTCATCTTATATCCTCCTTTCAAACTGTCCATTCCGTTCAACAACTCTTCCAAGTCCTTTGCTGTCTTTGACAGAATTACAATGTCATCGACGAACCTCAAAGTTTTTATTTCTCCCCCCTCGATTTTAACACCTACTCCGAACTTTTCTTTTGTTTACTTCACTGCTTGCTCAATACACAGATTGAATAACATCAGGGAGAGGATACAACCCTGTCTCGCTCCCTTCCCAACCACTGCTTCCCTTTCATGCCCCTCGACACTTATAACTGCCATCTGGTTTCTGTACAAATTGTAAATAGCCTTTCGCTCTCTGTATTTTACCCCTGCCACCTTCACAATTTGAAAGAGAGTATTCCAGTCAACATTATCAAAAGCTTTCTCTAAGTCTACAAATGCTAGAAATGTAGGTTTGCCTTTCCTTAATCTTTCTTCTAAGATAAGTCATAAGGTCAGTATTGCCTCACATGTTCCAACATTTCTACGGAATCCAAACTGATCTTCCCCGAGGTTGGCTTCTACCAGTTTTTCCATTCGTCTGTAAATTATTCGCGTTAGTATTTTGCAGCTGTGACTTATTAAACTGATTATTTGGTAATTTTCACACCTGTCAGCACCTGCTTTCTTTGGGATTGGAATTATTATATTCTTCTTGAAGTCTGAGGGAATTTCGCCTGTCGCATACATCTTTCTCACCAGATGGTAGAGTTTTGTCAGGACTGGATCTCCCAAGGCCGTCAGTAGTTCCAATGGAATGTTGTCTACTCCAGGGGCCTTGTTTTGACTCGGGTCATTCAGTGCTCTGTCAAACTCTTCACACAGTATCGTATCTCCCATTTCATTTTCATCTACGTCCTCTTCCATTTCCATAATATTGTCCTCAAGTACATTTCCCTTGTATAGACCCTCTATATACTCCTTCCACCTTTCTGCTTTCCCTTCTTTGCTTAGAACTGTGTTTCCATCTGAGCTCTTTATATTCATACAAGTGGTTCTCTTTTCTCCAAAGGTCTCTTTAATATTCCTGTAGGCAGTAACTATCTTACCCATAATGAGATAAGCCTCTACATCCATACATCTGTCCTCTAGCTATCCCTGCTTAGCCATTTTGCACTTCCTGTCGATCTCATTTTTGAGACGTTTGTATTCCTTTTTGCCAGCTTCATTTACTGCATTTTTATATTTTCTACCTTCATCAATTAAATTCAATATTTCTTCTGTTACCCAAGGATTTCTACTAGCCCTCATCTTTTTACCTACGTGATCCTCTGCTGCCTTCACTACTTCATCCCTCAGAGCTACCCATTCATCTTCTACTGTATTTCTTTCCTCCATTCCTGTCAATTCTTACTTTATGCTCTCCCTGAAACTCTCTACAACCTCTGGTTCAGTCAGTTTATCCAGGTCCCATCTCCTTAAATTCCCACCTTTTTGCAATTTCTTCAGTTTTTATCTACAGTTCATAACCAACAGATTGTGGTCAGAGTCCACATCTGCCCCTGGAAATGTCCTACAAATTAAAACCTGGTTCCTATATCTCTGTCTTACCATTATATAATCTATCTGATACCTTTTAGTATCTCCAGGATTCTTCCATGTATGCAACCTTCTTTTATGATTCTTGAACCAAGTGTTAGCTATGATTAAGTTATGCTCTGTACAAAATTCTATCAGGCGGCTTCCTCTTCCATTTCTTAGCCCCAATCCATATTCGCCTACAATGTTTCCTTCTCTCCTTTTTCCTACTGTCGAATTCCAGTCACCCATTACTATTAAACTTTCGTCTCCCTTCACTACCTGAATGATTTCTTTTATCTCATCATACATTTCTTCAATTTCTATGTCATCTGCAGAGCTAGTTGGCATATAAACCTGTACTATTGTAGTAGGCACGGGCTTCGTGTCTATCTTGGCCACTATAATACATACACTATGCTCTTTGTAGTAGCTTACCCGCACTCCTATTTTTTTTATTCATTATTAAATCTACTTCTTCATTACCCCTATTTGATTTTGTATTTATAACTCTGTATTCACCTGACCAAAAGTCTTGTTCCTGCTGCCACCGAACTTCAATAATTCTCATTATATCTAACTTTAACCCATCCATTTCCCTTTTTAAATTTTCTGTGATGAACGGACACACAAATAAATCTGAAGAAAGTATTTTGATTTCAGATTTGTTTGTCCATTCATAGAATACCCAATAATAATTTTATTTTATTACAAATTGTACAAGCTCTGGAATTATTTAAGACCAATTATAAGTTCCCACCATGTTGGAGAAACGTGATATAAGCATTTTTCAATGTATGTGTACTTTTCCGGAAATTGAAAGTGACACACATTAAATTTTTTGTACTGTTCTTTGTTCCTTTAATTACTGCTTAAATAACTACATGCCTGTTACATACCTGCTTTTCTTAACTTATGAAAAAAAATCTGGCTGAAAAGCTTCATAACACCTATGGGCGTTTATGGAGGTATTGCCATTTTGCACTAACATTCTTGCTGAGCACAGTTACCAGTATAAAAAAAGCTTTAGTCAGAGAGCAAAAAGACTTTGCCAAGTTCTTATGTTCTAAGAATCAGCAAATATGCAAAGTTTCATGAAAATCTGAGATGATGGGTGACATGACCTATGGGATTTGATGTGGAATGATGCCGGACAAAAAAGAGTACAAGTATTACATTTTGCTGAAACTAAGCTTGTCAAAGCATTCAGTCACATTTCATCATATGGACGTACATCACAAACATCATCAACACTTATTACTAACAACAACAAACAGAAAATGGCATTATAAATTGTCCGGCAAGTCCTTACCAGTAAGTGATGTGCCCACTAGTCTCTTAGATATGGAACAGGGGAACTGTCAATGGAGTGTAGTCTGCAGACACCATCTTGTTTAAAAAATTGTTGATATTGCCCCACATTATCTGCATAAATACCACTACTTGTAAGTAACTAGCTGCAATGTATTACTTACAAACAAGTCTTAATTGCACACTACACACAATTTATGGTGTTGCACAAAGATACCTGCAGTATGTATATACACTCCTGGAAATGGAAAAAAGAACACATTGACACCGGTGTGTCAGACCCACCATACTTGCTCCGGACACTGCGAGAGGGCTGTACAAGCAATGAACACGAACGGCACAGCGGACACACCAGGAACCACGGTGTTGGCCGTCGAATGGCGCTAGCTGCGCAGCATTTGTGCACCGCCGCCGTCAGTGTCAGCCAGTTTGCCGTGGCATACGGAGCTCCATCGCAGTCTTTAACACTGGTAGCATGCCGCGACAGCGTGGACGTGAACCGTATGTGCAGTTGACGGACTTTGAGCGAGGGCATATAGTGGGCATGCGGGAGGCCGGGTGGACGTACCGCCGAATTGCTCAACACGTGGGGCGTGAGGTCTCCACAGTACATCGATGTTGTCGCCAGTGGTCGGCGGAAGGTGCACGTGCCCGTTGACCTGGGACCGGACCGCAGCAACGCACGCCAAGACCGTAGGATACTACGCAGTGCCGTAGGGGACAGCACCGCCACTTCCCAGCAAATTAGGGACACTGTTGCTCCAGGGGTATCGGCGAGGACCATTCGCAACAGTCTCCATGAAGCTGGGCTACGGTCCCGCACACCATTAGGCCGTCTTCCGCTCACACCCCAACATCGTGCAGCCTGCCTCCAGTGGTGTTGCGACAGGCGTGAATGGAGGGACGAATGGAGACGTGTCGTCTTCAGCAATGAGAGTCGCTTCTGCCTTGGTGCCAATGATGGTCGTATGCATGTTTGGCGCCGTGCAGGTGAGCGCCACAATCAGGACTGCATACGACCGAGGCACACAGGGCCAACACCCGGCATCATGGTGTGGGGAGCGATCTCCTACGCTGGCCGTACACCTCTGGTGATCGTCGAGGGGACACTGAATAGTGCACGGTACATCCAAACCGTCATCAAACCCATCGTTCTACCATTCCTAGACCGGCAAGGGAACTTGCTGTTCCAACAGGACAATGCACGTCCGCATGTATCCCGTGCCACCCAACGTGCTCTACAAGGTGTAAGTCAACTACCCTGGCCAGCAAGATCTCCGGATCTGTCCCCCATTGAGCATGTTTGGGACTGGATGAAGCGTCGTCTCACGCGGTCTGCACGTCCAGCACGAACACTGGTCCAACTGAGGCGCCAGGTGGAAATGGCATGGCAAGCCGTTCGACAGGACTTACATCCAGCATCTCTACGATCGTCTCCATGGGAGAATAGCAGCCTGCATTGCTGCGAAAGGTGGATATACACTGTACTAGTGCCGACATTGTGCATGCTCTGTTGCCTGTGTCTATGTGCCTGTGGTTCTGTCAGTGTGATCATGTGATGTATCTGACCCCAGGAATGTGTCAATGAAGTTTCCCCTTCCTGGGACAATGAATTCACGGTGTTCTTATTTCAATTTCCAGGAGTGTAGCTCACAATACATGACCACCCTGACCCCTTTCTTGACCTTTACAACTCAAATTTGTAGTTCTTATAGGGGGTACAAACTATGGTGCTGTCTGCCATTCTCCTCCGACACCTGATTCTGACCTGAGGACATACAGCTAGTGTCTCTACTTTCCCTTCTTTCAGCTCATTTATCATATTTGTGCACGCAAATCCCATCCTAGGTGGTATCGCTCCACCAAAATTGTGAAAGGAATTACTATATAAGAGACAGACATTGGTCCTGACAAGCAAGTAGCTCCCCATGATTAATATGGTTAAGATCTTCAGAAACTTTAGTTTTTGCTTCAACATTGAGCAGCTTGAATATCAAGAAAATTTTATAGACAGATACTACAGCCAAAATGTGTTGTGTTTATGTGAGTTATACACATTCCAAATTCTATTACACAGCCATATGTTAAACTGACTCAATTTCAGAAAATACTGGAAATGTTTATTACTGGGCATATTTTTAATTTCAGCAGTCATAGCAGTTCCTTCAGTTCATAGTGCTTTAGGGTAGGCCTACAAGGCAACTTTTGATCCATCGTTTCGTAAGAAAGTCTTACAATAATAATTCCTTTAGCTGTGGTATCAAAAGATATGCCAGCGTAGAACCTAGTTCACAGTTTTCACCACAGAAACTACTTTCTTTTGCCATTCTGTATAATTGGCAACATATATCACAAGAATACAACATTGTCAGTTTATCTGGCAGTGCAGACTGATTACATTAGCCTACATATTTTGCTTGCTCTTGGTATGAACCAATTTTGCCAAATCATATGAAAAGACTACAAACCTAAAAGCACAACATAACAAATGCATGGTGTACTTTTGGTACACAACATAACTGGTCAGGGTTTCAACTATCAGATATTAAATAACTGCAGCACCAATATACCTGATGTTGCCACAGAGGCACATACAACATGCCCTGGTAGAGATATAGAACACAACACCACAGTTTTCAAAAGCAAGATGAATGGTTTTCCATCATCACTTCTGAAAACAATTATTAGATAATGGGAAAAATCAAAGCATCTGTCACAATAATGGCAAGTTTGATACCACACGCACAGATAGCTATAGGCTACTGTAACTTCACTGATTTACAAACCCCCACAAAAATGTCCATTTCAAGAGTTGTTCTACACCACACTACCTCACTAAATTCACAATAAGCTCATTTGACTGAATATTATCATTCATCTCTACTGGTGTGGGTCAATTCAATTGATTCTTGTGCTTTTCATCACCATACATATATCACACTACTATCAGCATCGTCTGATTTCTTTGTTTATTTGTCAACGGATTAACCTGATAATGCTATAAATTTTTTTGTCATAACACAATGAAAACAAACAATTAAAAAAAATTGGGTGTGGTCACAGGTCAAAAGCTGTAGTAACTTCAGAGGAGGAGCAAATTAAACTCCTTCACGCTACTATGAAGTATTTTGAATTTAATTTATCTAGCCTATGTTAATTATTACGGAAATCTGATATCTTCGATGACAAACTCGCAGTGATTGAACTGCCAGCAACATTTAATTGCATTACTTTTTGTTCGAAGATTTTTTCTATCAACTTAAACAAATCTTGTCTGTACATATTGTATAACTGTTATCAGGGCTCTTTTTAATTCCATCATTATTATGTGTATGACTTTGCTCCATCTCGGAGGATTTGTGAGGACAGTTATTTACTTCCCTCTGCGAAAATTTACAGTAACACACCGCAGTAAATTTTCACATCAAATGCACGGGTATCTAAGAATAGCACACTGCAATGCAGCTTCTACATAAAGTAGTGGCTTTCTTAAGTTCCCAATTTTTCTGACATCCTCCGCAATTCACTTGGGGTAATTTGTCATTCGCCTACATTTCATTACATTTTCAAAACAAGGGGCTTGTTATTTTGAAACTTCACTACTACAAACCAGAGTTAAAAACACGGGCAATTTCTTCAGAGGACGCACTCCAGTCTGTGCGGCTCACGGCTTGAAGCCTTCTACACTATTAAATATTCATAAACGATTGAACAATTATGTCACAGTTTTAAATTTTTGTATCCTTATTTTTTTCGGAGGACGAAACTTCGATATGAGACTGCGCACAACAGCTGATCACAATCATGTTCCGGTCTCTCCCGTAAGACGAAACACGTATCACAAATTTGTTCATGTAAATCACTCAGAGCTACTAGATAACAATATCAATTAGTTATTACTGATTACGAACCTTTAATTACTATTTATTGCCATACTACGCACATACTACCACACTACCTCACCACACATTTTGCAAAAGACTATCGCAACAAACATTGATGCCACTATACTAAACAAAGCTATGACGCAAATCTCTGCGTACCAACTGTTGCTGCAAAAGTTTGGCTTCGAATGTACGAGAAACGAAAATGAGCGTGCTTATTTTAATACCAGGTTTGTGATTTAAAATTCTGCCATAGTTATTTTAAACAGTTAGCAGAACTAAAACTGGAGCAATACATCGCCAATTTTAGTTGCTTGAAAGTAAGGAATAGGACTAATGAAGTACGTTTTAGTCCTCTATGGTTCTAGTTTTGGCGTGACATTTTTCATTGTCTTTTCATCTCTGCACGCTGCACATCTACTATCATTAGACTGTGGGTATACTAGCACTACCCGAAAACCGGTTCAGGTGCTTGAAATATTACCCTTTCGCTACTTCTTTCATTTTCCGAACATCAGTGGCTGGATGCCGGATCGCGTGTCCCACAAATCATACCCTCCTTCTGATTAGGTTTTCTGAAAAGGCTGTTCTAGTATTAAACTGACAAATCCTGTATCATTTGTAAAAATTATTCATGGATGAATTAATTACATGTTGTGCTACTGCTAACTCATTTCGTTCCCTCTGTGTCAACATAATGTTTGGCATAGCTAAGCCCTCTTTACATCGAGGTGACGACAAACGATTACAGATGAATGCGCACTCGTGTGAACAATGCTCTAGGACTCGCAAGCACTTTGTACCCGCGAATAGGCATTTACACTGGACCTAACAGAACAGAATGCGCGATAACCGAGCAACTGACATGTTGATTTCTCTATTTGCGATGTTAATATGCCATATTTGGTGGTTATTTATCCCTTGATTGAAGCAGTCCGTATCAAGAGGACCTGAAGCTCAGATTGTAAATCATAGACACCGGATGTGTCATAGTTGATCATTAAGATCAGTACTTGTTCACTGTTGAAGGCTGCAGTTTTCGCGAAGGTCCGACTAATCCAATTAAGCAAGTTTTCTGTTTTCAGATTTTTAATGAGTACAGATTGGTAATAACATAATTATCTATTATTATGACTTATTTAAGATTATTTATTTTTAAATAACATAATAGTATATTCTAACCAAATTATTTTCTGTTTCAATGGACAGATTAGAGACAGCTGAGAAAATGTCTGTAAATGGTCCTTGTTTCCCTGATTTTTAGCAAACACTTTAAAGGAATTACATATGATATTAATTATTGTGAAAGTTAATTCACAACTGAAATGAACACAAGTCAGACAGTGACCAGGATGTAGACAATGGTAATGTATCAACACCATCCAGGTGAGGTGTGGGTAAGGAACAGAATGAGTTGAATTAGACAAGTCAGACAGGTAATAAAATAGTGAGAAATGTTACTATAGCCAAAATGGAATAATATGGTCAGTGAGAGAAACATAAGAAAAGCTTTAGTATATGTGACATCTATTTTAAATTCTTTTTAAATCTATGATTTTTCTCTTTAACAATTTATACCTGTTCTCATAAAATTTAACAAACTTTTAGATAAAATACTTTCAATATATTCCATGAAGCTGGCCTAAGGAAAAAAAGGGAAAAGTCAGCTCGCAGGCTACCATCTGCTCCAGTTATGTATGAGCTTTTGATGATTCCTGTTAAGGTTAAACTTGTGTATTACGAAAATGTCACAGCCAGCACTCTCAAGGTTTATTGGGAACAAAGTTTTGACAGCTAATGCAACCATCTCTTTTTGATCACATGACACCCCCCCCCCCCCCCCAAAGCCTATTTGACATTTCTTGCTGATACATGGCCATGCTCTCATCCTCTATACTTCTTTTCTTCATGGGTTCATTACGCAGAGGTTGATATCAGTTTTTATTCTTTTTATTCTATGTATTTGCTATTCATTCTTTGTTATTTTTGTTTATTTTCTACAGATTGGTCTTTGTTATTTTGGTTATTTGTTACAGATTGAAAACAGTGGAGGGTAGCCATGCAAGTTGAGATCACATAAGTTTTATTTTTTGACGTGACATGATGTGACAGACAATATGAATGCACCCTGCTTAATGGTGCCGTGACATGACAGGCTAACAGCCAGTATGAATTGGCCTTTAAAGATGCGTAATTTTTATTATGACTTAGAACTAGTAAAATAGTAGTAGTAATAGTTTTATTCATCCATATACTTTTTTTCAACAATACTGGACATGTCACAGAATTATAATTTGAATCAACTAAAGTAAGGTAAAGACAAATTCAGATTGACTGTCACATCATGTCACATCAAGTCGATTCAAGTCACACAGTCTCAACTTACACAACTGTCCCCAACTATTTTGATCTATAACAAATAACAAAGACATAGAATAAATTTTTCTCTCGGCCAAGAGCTAATGAAAGCATGAAGAAATAAAGTGTAGAGGATGAGAGCAAGGCTGTGTATCAAGAGGAAATGAGCTTGGGGGTCATATGATCGATTATGGTGGTGATGTCAGTGGTTAAAATTTTGATCCCGAGAAACCTTGATGGCGTCATCATATGATGTGATGACCAATGGGAGTGCTGCGATATGAAAGGCAGTGTGGAATGTTTTGACACTTATTGACATGGCATTCCTGCTAGTGAGTGTTCTAACTAGGAATGCAAGGAAACACATGGTCATAAAACAGTTATAGTTTATTAGCTAATGGAGTGACAACAAGAATACACTTGGTGTAGTTACGAGCAAAAAAATTCATTTAACAACTGAGAAATTGGAAGCCTGTTTATTTTCTTATAAAGCTGCTTTCCTGTCTGCCATCATTGGAATATTGCTTTACATACATGGCACAACAGGTGACTACAGTCAGTGAGTGGGTTGCCTCTGGCAGCCACTTTGGATAGCTGTGG
Source organism: Schistocerca gregaria (assembly GCF_023897955.1). Classification (NCBI taxonomy): domain Eukaryota; kingdom Metazoa; phylum Arthropoda; class Insecta; order Orthoptera; family Acrididae; genus Schistocerca; species Schistocerca gregaria. The sequence continues at coordinate 596,563,077 of NC_064922.1, forward strand.
GTACACCGTTTGAATGTCAGTGCATACTATGGTTGCTGCAGTGGCCTGATTTAAATCTGCTATGGTTACTGTGAGGTTACTGCACTCCACTTCATTGTGGAGGGAAGGAGCAGGTGTCACTGTCCACAATACTGTATCTGCAGAGACATCCATAGCAGCTTTGGCAGCAACTGGCAAGTGGCACGAGAAGTTCTTGATTTACTCGGACTGGCGCTTATGGACAAAAGTAATTGGGACAGGGGCACCCCTTTTGCATGCAGATCCTGGGACAACTGGAGCAAAAACAGTGACAGGAGGGCAGGCACCATCTGGACATTGGAGCCCATGATGAGAGGCATGAGTACAGGTAATGATGACAGCCATGCAAGAGCTTGGCAGGACTCATGGTCCCAATTGATGTCATACTCCACAAGCTTAAAAAAAACTGATGGAATCTACTCTGCTGGGAAATGTTCTATGTAATTGTGCATCTGTGTCTTAAACATTCGAACAAAGTGTTTCACCATGCCATTCGACTGTGGTCAGATGGGAGGTGCTGTGACAGGGTGAAAGCCATTGTGTGTACATAACTCCTTGAAAGATTGCACCATGAACTGAGGATCATTGTTCAAAATCATGGTGCAAGACAAGCCTCCTACATAGAATATCTTTGACAGTGCCTTGACACTTGCATCTGCTGTCACAGAAGGACAAAAAACAACATAAAGGAAAGGAGAAAAAGCATTAGTGGCCAATAACCAAAAAATGTCTAAAAAGGACCAGTGGAATCAATATAAATGCTTTCCAAGTTTGGGTAGGTGCTGCTCATGGTGAAATAATAATGCATGCCACCACCTGCTGAGCCCAAACACATGCAGGAGGCTACAGAAAGTGATCCACTTCCCAATCTATGCCTGGCCAAAACACGTGGTGGCACACCAACAGTTTTGTGCCATAGATTCCTGCAACAGAGCTGCTGTAACCACAATGCAGAGAGTAACGTTTTCCATTGACAGGAGAACTACGCCATCTAATAGGGAGAGGCATGATAGTGTAGCACATAAAAGTCTGAAGCGAGCCTGAAGCCTAGCCCAGCGGATTGTTAGGTCACACTGGAGTATCAGATTCACAGCCACAGCAGAAGCAGTATGAGAACTGGTGATGGGGAAGTCGTCCATTGTGTGCCCCTCCTCCACATCCAGTTGAAAACAAGGAAGTTCCACCTGGTCAAACGAGGGGTCATGGCCCATGGAAAGCTTGGACAGAGCATCCACACATGTTACGAAAACGAATATTGTAATTGTACCAGGATAAGAGCAGAGCCTATGGCACTGACGATGATTAGTGGTTTTGTCTGGTAAGAACGCTGTTGTGTTGGAGAGGAAAACCAAGGGTTTTGGTCGATAATTAAATGAATCTTTCTACCATACAAGAACATACGAAATATTTTTAAGGCATAAACAACAGCAAGAGCTTCTTTTTTCCACATGAGAATAATGTTGCTGAAATGAGTTGAGAGTTTACAATGCAAAGGCAGTAGGTTGTTCACAGCCATATGAATGGCGGTGAGTGAGGTTTGCTCCTTCTATAACTCAAACATATCCATGGCCAGAACCAGATTCTTACCAGATCGAAAGACTGTAAGACACAGGATGGAGCAAGACAATCCCAAAGCTGCACAAAATCACTCCCATAAGCAGCAGACCAAACAAAAGGAACATGTTTCTGCAGCAACAGGTGCAAGAGGTGGGCGATAATTGCCACCATGGGAATGAACTTGTGATAGTATTCTAGTATATTAGATCAATTGGGACAAAGTCCTGATGAGAGTGACATGTTATTCCAAGGGATGTATGCCCTGCTGAGAAATTTCGTGACATAAACAACAGAAGACGGGAAGAAATGAGACTTGGTGACATTACACATGAGGCACGTGGTCTGTAGAATGGTAAACAAAGAACAGAGGTTTACAGACATGATCCTTCGTGGTAGCACCTGTCACAACGATATCATCAAGATAATTAATCCACTGAGAGACAACAGATGTAACCTGTTCTAAAATATGTTGAAAGATGGTAGGTGTACAAGCAACCACCAACACTTGCAGTTGATGCTGATAGACTGAAAAGTATATTAATCATGTGCAACTGTTTTGGTGCCTTAGTCAATGTAATCTGAAGGTAGTCCGATTTTCGAAAAGGAGTACCCCCAACCGACTTTGTAAGTAGCTATTCCAGGTGAGATATGGGGTATATGTCTATGACTGCCTGTGTATTAATAGTGACCTTGAAGTCGTTGCAGGGCCGAAGTTGACCAGTAGCTTCTTTATAATAACCAAGTGCATAGGCCATTCACCAGAGGAAATCAATCTAATCACTCTCAGTGATTTTAAGTGATCCAGCTCCATCTTAACATTGTCACATAAAGCTATTGGCACCAGCCATGCCCAGAAAACCAGGATGGGCAGAGGGTTTGAGGGTGGTGCCTGCTGTGAAACTGTTTGCACAACCTAATTCTGGGGCAAACAGATTCGAAAACTCAGAACACAAGGAAACCATTTCATGATAAAGCACTTGGTCTGACATCGGATGCACTGAATCTGCAATAGAAAAACCAATGTTAGCAAAGGCACCTAATCCAAACAAATTTTCATTACCCACATCATTACCCACTGAGTACGTAATGGAACAGACAACTAACTTGTAAAATGTGTCAGCCATGAATTGGCCGAGAATAGGACTCTGCTGTTCGTTATAGTTCACCAAGTGATGCTCAATGTGTGCCAACAGTGGGGACTGAATCCTGTTGTGTGTCTGGGAGTTGAGTAGAAACAGCGTAGCTCCTGTGTCGACTTTTAGCTGTAATGGCCGATCCCTCGCCCACACTTCAAGTTTGTTCTGGTCTGTAAATAACGACGAGTCCAACACAAAACGGTATGAATATCGACGTCCTGTGATTTCTGCAATGACTCTTAAGGAAGCAGAGATTGAATACCACCGTGATGTGAACCTTTTTCCTAAATCTGTGGTAAAAGGCACACTTGGGGCAAGTTGTCCACTCATGCAACACAAACCAAGAGGGACATGATGGAATGGCTTTAACTGTCCCTGCTACCAGTGATGTGTTTGTCAGGGTTGGGTGGGGTGGCCTCTTTGTACTGTGGCTACTTAATCTTCCTCCAGCACACCAGGCTCTGGGTTCTGGGTCTACTGGCTGTGAACAATGGCGACATCATTCCAGTCCTCCATGTGTCAGCCTGCAGCACAGGATACATTGAACGGCTGTGCAGTATTCAAAACCGCTTCTAACATATGGTTCCCGAGCTGAAGGGCACATTGATGTACCTCATATTGACATCGAAGAAATGAGTGGTCCACAGACCACGATGTCTGCGTGAGACTCTTAAGACTTAGCTGTCACCAACCAAAATTTACGACTGAGGCTATGAAATTTGGCAGCCCAAGCTTGATATGATTGCTGCAGCTGTGTGTTACATAGGTATGGTTCAACATGCACATTGATTAGGTGTGGTCTCTTATGATGATAAGAGGATATCAAACAATGCTTATCACCAAAAAGGAAGGGGTTCTGTCTCTTGCAGTGGAGCTAAGTGGCACAGTAAGTGATTCTTATGAGGGGGTACCCACAATGAGAAATGAGCTTCATAGGCCAATTTGTCATCTAGCCAGAACACCACAAAATGTTGGCAAAGCCACTTTTCATAAGCATACCAGTCTTCAGCAGGTTCATCATAGGGGCAGAATGGTGGCAGGTGAACAATCAGTGGCAGAGCGTGGGTGATTGAACTAACAACCATTCCTACACAGCTGCATTCACCTGCTGTTGTTGCTGGAGTGACGAGTAGAACCTTTATGGAAGAATTGACTGGCAGAAAAATCACAGGTCCCAAAACACACGAAAATTCTACCCTCACTCGTCACCACATGTGTTATAACCAGGAATGCTAGGAAACACATGGTCATGAAACCATTATTGTCTATTAGGTCATTGAGTGACAACAAGAAGAATACACTGCGTGTAATGACAACTAATGAATACATTTGACACCAGAGTGCCCAGAGTGTGGGGCGGCGTGTTGTTGATAATAGTAATAAGAAGCAATAATATAATCTCAGTCACAAATGATAGGAGGTTGGAAATATTTGAATATTGTTCGCCGTCTTTTTCGAGAGCCTGGAAACTATTTCTGTAGTCAACCAGAAATCGATGATGACATGTTGATCATAGTTCTCGGTCTGCAAATCCACATTCTTGTCCAGCCCACTGAAAGGAATGTTGATATTGTCTGTATGCTCACTGGGATTAGGACTACGATTATAAAAGAAAATTTTGAATTCTAACTGATAGATATATTTGGCAAAGTTTCACATGCACAACATTGTAATATTTATTATGTTAATACTGATAATAAATCTCTGTATCCTAAACAGCTCTATGACCAGTTCAGAGACGACCTCTATGGTAAGTTCCTACTGAATCGTCCTTCGCCCTGGCTACTGATAATCAAAATAAATGCTCGCCACGAATGTGGAAAATTATTGTCACCATTTGTCACACATTTTATTAACATGACAGGCAGCACGCTAACAGTTACTTTTGCGAAATCTAAGCGATCCAGGACGGTGTATAGTCCTTGCGAGTACACTTCCTATTATTACTGAAAATAAGCGTTTTTTAGCAGTCTATCTCTGATTTCATCGGAGGCAGCGCGCACTCTGGCGTTTGACTGACGAGGATCGTACAGTAGCTGGGTGTGAAGTGAAGCCTAGTCTTGCCTCTTGGGCTTATTTATACATGTGGCGCAACGGATAGCCAAGGGAACACCTGCTGTCATCCGTCCTATGCCCATGGTAGTGGCCTCTAAATGGCCTCTTTCTCAGACCTATAATATCTTATAACACGGTTGTGTATTAATTTTGAATTTTCGTAATTTTTGTATGCCTGTAAGTAAGCTGGTTAAAATCACAGAAAAATATTTAGCTGGCCTGCATTTAAACGTTACGGACTAGAATTTTCAGAATGGAACTGACAGTTAGAACCTGACCTCTGGACTACGACTTTGAGAGACGTTGTACTTATTATTATTTATGTCCACGCCTTGAAACTCGTTATAACTCTATTATTTAATAGGTCTCAGCACATGCTTTAACCAAAACTTTCTAGCATTAATTAACATATACTTAATCTACTACAAATAAGGTTGTTTTAATTCCAAATTTCGTTTACTGCAAAATTATTCGAAAACTATTAGAGGTAGGTCAGTGGGATTACATAACTAATGCTGAAGCTTCAAACAAATTTTCATATTTCAAAGTCTAATATTTAGCACCTTCAATTTTTCTTAAAACTGTGGATTCTGACCAAAATATTTGTTAAATCACATTGAGATTTGTACCAGTTAATTTTGCCATACATCTGCACATTATGACCAGTTTTTGAGTTTCTAGCTTTATTGTTAAGCGCCACTTATTTTTTTTCTTAAAAAGATGTATTTAGGGAGAATATTGACCTGATAATACAGAGGTTTGACTGTTTACCAATTAAAATACTAAAGCATTTACTAACAAAGTTAGGAAAAACAACTTTAACTTTTAATTCCATTCTTAAATTATGGTGCAATACTTGTGTGCTACACACAAATGAGTTGTGGTGATGTGGCGCTACTATCTGTGAACTGGGGTAATCCCAGCACACTCGCTCCAATGATTCAACGCAGGAGATTGATGTATGGCCTTATGAAGACACTGTCTGATTCTGGTGTCACTTGTGTCATGTTGCACATGCATGGCAGCAGAAACGACAGTGGTCAATGATTGGGCTGCCCCTGGTAGTGGCCTTGGGTAGCTATTGGCTTGCTGTTTGAATGTTGACATGCACTACACTTGTCATTATGGCCCGACTCACGTCCTCTGTAGGTAGTAGGTGTAGTAACTACTGGTAACTAGAATGTGAATCTGCCTTGATTCACATATGCTGGTGAGCCAAAACATTACGACCGCCTGCTTAATAGCTTGTTTGTCCGATTTTGGAAAGAAATACATCACTGATTGTGCGTATCAGGAATCCGACTGTTTGTTAGTAGGTTTGTGGGGGTATTTGGTATTAGATCTCTACACATAGGTCATGTAACTTGCGTAAATAATGGTCCACTGACCAGTGAACGAAGTGATGCTACCTAATAGTGACCCAGATGGGTTTCATAGGATTTGCATCAGGCAAATTTGGTCGCTGAGACATAAACGTGAGATCGCTATAATGCTCCTTAAACCACTGTAGCACGGTCCTGGCCCTGAGACACAAGACAATTATCTGCTGAGAGGTGACATTGCTGTCAGGTAAGACGTCAAGCATGAAGGTTTGCAGGTGGTTCATAGCTGTCAGCGTGTCTTTGATTACTACCACAGGTCCAGTGCAAGTACAGGAGAATGCCCCCTTTGGCATAATACTGCTACCATCAGCCTGTGTCCATAGTGCACTAAACGTTTCTAGCTGCCGTTCACATCGATGATGGCATTTGTGGAGACGCAAATCGACCTAGTGCAGCAAAATGTGACTCACCTGAAGTTCCAACATGTTTTCATTAATCGACTGTCGAATCTCGACAGTCATGTGCCCACTGCAGTCATAATTGACGGTGTAGTTGGGTTAACATGTGGACAGGTAGTGGTGGACTGCTGCAGAGCTCGATGTTCAACAATGAATGATGCACAGTGTGCTCCAAACACTTGTTCGTGCATCAGCACTTTCCTCTTTTGACAGAGATGCTACAGATCACCATCTATCCCACTTTATAGAGCAGACAAACCTCCGAACCCCACGTTTTGTGAAGAGTTGTGGATGTCTTACCATTAAGTGCGTATTGGTAGTTTCACTGTTCCTCTACATCTTTCTGTAGATGCTCACTACAGTTGCAAATGAACACTCGATCAGCTTCGCATTTTCGATGTACTTGTTCATGGGCACTACGAAATAATAATTTGCCCTTTGTCAAAGTCACTTATCTCAATGTATTTCTCCATTTGCAACACATATCTTCGCTAGGGTGATACCCCATCCATGTCTGCTATGCTGACATACTTTTATTACGACACCATGTACCCTCAACACCACCAAGTGGCACTTACCATCACAGTGGTCAATAGTCACAGTGTTTTGGCTGATCAGTGTATACAGACATTAACATACTAGTATGTCAAGGATGGCCAGGCAGTCGGCCATAGCGGTATTGTAGGAATCACCCCAGTATTTGCCTGAATTAATTTAAGGGGAACCACAGAAAACGTAAATCAGGATCACAGGAAAGACTGGAGCCTACATCCTCCCAAATACAAGGTTATTCTGTTTATAACAATAATTGGTTGATTACTAATGAACAATACCGGTTTACAAATAAGTTATTTAATAATGTAAAATGCTATTTGTACACAGTCCACTCGTTTTTCACTTCCAGTGACTGTGCACACTACACATTCAATACACATATTGTTTCATAACATTATACATGCTGTCAGCTGCTTTCAGAATCATTTTGTATGGCTACTGAAACTTCCCATTTCCTAGCCTATAAATTTCTATTCCATGTTATCTAAACAATCCTTCAATGCAGCAAATGTATTGCTTACCATATACTTTTAAACTGCCTTTTTAAATAATTGTGTTTTGGCAACTTCTTGAAATTACTTTGGCAATTTATTTTACGTTTTATTCTTCGATAGAAAATCCTGTTTTTTGTTTTATATTTATTCTGTCCTGATAAATGTTAGTTCAGTCTAAATGTTTTCCATGGTCATGCACAGACCTGTTTGTGTACCAGTTATAAATGTAATTTATGATGTGTACAGCTGATTGGTAAATGTACTAATATAGTGCAACTAAAACAACAGTATTTTGAATAGGTCTTTGCAATGAGCTTGACTACTGTTTTTAGTTGTTACCCCCAAGCCCTTTTCTGTGGTTTAAAAGTTGTGTTCATATCTTGTTCAATTGTTTCCCAGAAAAGAATACCATAGCTAAGAACTGAATTTATATATGAATAATATATAATTAATAGACACATAGATGATGAATATAATGCTTTCCTTAACACATTTCTCATGCTCTTTGAGAGTTGCTTTCCATTAGAACATTCTACTAGCAGTAAAAGGCAGCCTGGGTGGCTGACTAGTGGGATAAGGATATCATGCAAAACAAAGTTTGAGTTATATCAAAATGTTAGAAGCAGTCACAATCAAACTACAGTATCCCATTACCAACATTGCTGTAAGGTGCTTAAAATGTTATTAGTAAGGCAAAGAGTATGTGGTACACAAATAGAATAGATAGTTGACAGGATAAAATTAATACCATATGATCAGTTATGAAGTAAGTGTCTGGTCAGCAGCACACGGTCGACAATATAAAGTCAGTTCATAATCAAAATATTTCTGTTACTGATAAATGAGATAAATGTACAGTATTTAACAATCATTTTCTGAGCATTGCTGATGAATTAAATCAAAATTTAATTTCTACAGGGAATCATATAGCTCTCTTGGCAAATGCCTTTCCAAGACTGAAATACTCATCTGTGATATAGACAAGGGGGAGATTGAGGCAATAATTAAATCACTGAAGATAAAGGACTCTCATGGATATGATGTAGTGCCTAGCAGAGTATTAAAGTACTGTGTTGCACATGTAAGCCCTATATTTAGCCATATCTGTAATTTTTCCATCTGGAATGTTCAGTTTCCTGAACGATTAAAGTACTCAATAGTAAATCCGATTTATAGAAGGGGATAAAGGGAAAATGTAGACAATTTTCGACCTATTTCTATGCCATCACTCTTTGCTAAAGTTATTGAAAAGGCTGTGTATGTAAGGACAACTGATCATTTTATATCACACAACTTGCTATCAGCTGTACGGTTTGGCTTTAGAAGTTGTTTAACAACTGCAAATGCTGTATTCTCTTTTCTCTGTGTGGTACTGAATGGTTTAAACAAAGGGTTTGAACGCTAGGCGTATTTTTTGATTTAACTAAGGCATTTGGTTGTGCTGATCAGAAAATATTGCACCAGAAGTTGGACCGTTATGGAATACGGGGAGTAGCTCACAATTGGTTCACCTCTTGCTTTAGCAACAGACAGAAAAAGGTCATTATTCACAGAGGTGGGAATGGCTGTGATGTGGGGTCTGAATGGGGTACAGTCAAATGGGAGATGCCCCAGGGATCAGTGTTGGAGCCACTCCTGTTCATAATTTATATAAATGATATGCCCTACAGTGTTTATGGGTAACTCTAAAATATTTCTGTTTGCTGATGACACTAGCTGGGCAGTAAAGGATGTTGTGTGCAACATTGGCTTGGTTTCAAATAGTACAATTCATGACATAAGTTTATGGCTTGTAGAAAAAAACTGACACTAAAGCACTCTAAGACTCAATTTTTACAGTTTCTAACACACAATTCAACAAAATCTGACGTTTTAATTTCACAGAATAGGCATATGATTAGTGACACTGAACAGTTCAAATTTCTATGTGTTCAGATAGATAGTAAACAGTGATGGAAAACACACATTCAGGATCTTGTTCAAAGATTTAATGCTGCCATTTTTAATGTTCGAACAGTATCTGAAGTGAGTGATCGTTTGACATGAAAGTAAGTCTATGTTGCTTACTTTCATTCGTTTGTGTCGTATGGTATTGTATTTTTGGGTAACTCTTCCCATTCTAACAGGATATTTTTGGCACAGAAATGGGTGGTTAGGGTAATAAGTGGTGTAAGTTCACAAACTTCTAGCTGACGCCTGTTCGTGAGTCTGGGTGTTTTGACATTGGCCTCTCAATATGTACACACACGTCAAAAACTCCCCCCCCCCCCCTTTCTGGCATGTTCAGAGATTTCACTAAACCCGCCCAAAGATGTAAACAACCATGCATTAGCAGCGCATATTAGACGCAGGTGGTCCGACAGCCGCTCATTTCCAGTCATTCCACCAGGAAGGAGGTACACAGCTCGTGTTGTCTGCAGTTCAACGATGCCCATATGGTCAATACCTCAGTTCGATCGCGTCCGAGTTGTTACTTTGTGCCACGAACGGCTCTTAAAAAGGGAAGTGCCCAGGCGTCTCGGAGTGAACCAAGATTTACAGATACAGAGAGACAGGAACTGTCGATCACATGCCTCGCTCAGGCCGCCCACGGGCTACTGCTGCAGTGGGTGACCGCTACCTACGGATTATGGCTCGGAGGAATCCTGACAGCAACGCCGCCATGTTGAACAATGCTTTTAGCGCAGCTACAGGACGTAGTATTACGACTCAAACTGTGCACAGTAGGCTGCATGATGAGAAACTTCACTCCCGATGTCCATGGTGAGGTCCATACAATAGTTGGAGACGTGTTGGGAGACAATCTGGTCTGGCTGAACGGCTTAGACACACTGTCCAGCGAGTACAGTAAGGTGGAAGTTCCTTGCTATTTAGGGGTGGCATTAAGTGTGGCTGATGTACGCCACTGGTGGTCATGGAAGGTGCCGTAACAGCTTACGATACATGAATGTTATCCTCCGACCGATAGTGCAACCATATCGGCAGCATATGGGTGAAGCATTCGTCTTCATGGATGACAATTCGCGCTCTGATCGTGCACATCTTGTCAGTGACTTCCTTCAGGATAAAGAAATTCGATCGACTAGAGTGACCAGCATGTTCTCCAGAAATGAACCCTATCGAACATGTATGGGATAGAGTGAAAAGGGCTGTTTATGAACGACGTGACCCACCAACCACTCTGTGGGATTTATGCTGAATCGCCGTTGAGGAGTGGGACAATCTGGACCAACAGTGCTTTGATGGACTTGTGGACAGTATGTGACGACGAAAACAGGCATGCATCAATGCAAGGATACGTGCTATTGGGTATTAGATGTACTGGTGTGTACATCAGTCTGGACTACCACCTCTGAAGGATTCGCCGTATGGTGGTGCAACATGCGAAGTGGGTCTTTCACTTGTAATAAAAAGGGCGGAAATGACGTTTATGTTGATCTCTACTCCAATTTTGTGGGCAGCTTCCGGAACTCTCGGAACCAACGTGATGCAAACCTTTTTTTGGCGTGTGTATATTCCTTACTGTCATTTCTTGTTAACAACATTAGCTTATTCCCATGTATAAGCAGCTTTCACTCAGTTAATACTTGGCAGAAATCAAACCTGCATTTGGATCAGACTTCCTCAATTCTTGTGCAGAAAGGTATGCAGTATACTGCTGCATCCATTTTCAATAAGCTACCACAAGAATTCAAAAATCTTAGCAGGAATCCACGCGCTTTCAAATCAAAGCTGAAGTATTTCCTCATGGCTCATTCCTGCTATTCTGTTGGGGATTTCCTTGAAAAATTAAGCTGATTGTTGTAGTATTGTTGACTGCGTTTACTTTAACTTATGGCTTGACTTTTTTGGGTTCTTAAACATTTTATTTTTATCTGTTATTATTTTTATGTTGTAATTTCATGTAGTGACACGTTCTATGAACTTGGAGATTTACTCCTGAATTTTGGTCCTAGAGAACTTGATGTGTAAATAAATAAATAAAAATACAAGTGATGACAGGATTCTAAAGGCATAGCTTGCTGATAACATCCTCTTTGCAATTATCTATGTCTGTTCATGCTACTTCCAGTTAAAATCAATATTCATTTCTAGAAACTCCAGATTTGTTACACATTATATAGCGATGCCATCTACCTTTAATTCATTAGTGTTGTTTCCCCTGTTGAAACCGAAATTTATGGCACTTGTTTGCATTATGTTCAATGGCACTTTGTTGCTTATTGATCAACTGTAAGTTTCCCTGAGGGTTTCATTTGCTGTCTCTGCAAGGAGTTATCTTCTTTCATCAATGGTTATAACTTGCAATCGTCAGGAAAGAGAATTTTTTACCCATGACCAACAAACTCATATGTCAGTGTAATGTGCAACCATGATGAACTCGTATATTAAGGTATTGTGATTCTGGTATTTGTTTTACTAAACGTTTAAACTTATTTGAGGTATGTGTTATCTCTATTCTTTGTACCCTATCTGCTAGGTACAGTCTGACCTAGCCATTCTCTTTTTCTTACTGATTCTAGTTTATGTAGTAGAATATTATGGTCAATATTGTCAAATGCCTTAGACAGATCGAAAAATATGGCTTTGACCCACTCATCTCTGTCAAGAGCATGTAGTACCACTTTTATTAATTCTACTATGGCTGAGTTCATAATTTTGCCACTTCAAAAACCAAACTGCAATTAACTTAAAGGCTTTAATGTATTCAAGTAGTTCATTACTCTGTCTTTCATAACTGATTCTGATATTTCTGAGAGTGTAGACAACAGGTAAATGGACTACTAATTTTCTGCATCTTCTTCATTACCTTTCTTTAGCAGATGCACAGCTCGTGCCTGTTTCAAATACTCTGGAAATTTTCCAGATTTGTATTCTTTGTTATGTTAGTTAAGGGAGCTGGTATACTCTCAGTGGATAGTTTTAGTATGTATGTTGATACTTCATCCAAGCCAAATAACTTTTTATTTTTTTTACGTTTCTATACAGTATTACTGGCTTCATGCTCTGTGGTTGGTAGTAAAATCATTGTATGCTCTGTGGTTGATAGTAAAATCATTGTATGTAGTGCGTAATTATTTATAGTTATTTTTTTCGTTTTTGGGAATATTTGTTTTAACTTCACTGCAATACTTGAAAAATACTCATTCACATACTTTTTCATGTGATGTAGATCATTTATTACTTCATCTGGTTCCCTTCTCAGAATGTCATTAAGCCTTTCTTTGTCTCTCCCTGTTTCCTTTTTTATGACATCCCTGACTGCTTGGTTATTATTCTGTCATTAAGTTATATTTTTGAGGCAGCCAGCATCTTCCTATAAATCTATTGCTAAAATTTAAGAACTCTGTTTCATTATGAACCTTTTTCATGTAGCTGACATACTTAAGGATTTAGGAGGACTTCTTAAAACCTGCTGTTATCTATTTATTTTTGTGAGACATTGATAGTGAAGTTGGCAGTTTTGGAAATGACTTTTCAAAGGTCAATCTAAATAATATTGAGAATTTACAGAATGCCACACTTACATTGGTTTTTCTGTACTTCACCCCAGCTTTGGACTACTATTTCTTTTGAAAAATTTTGTACTTTGGTTTCTGACAAATGTCATTTGTAAGCCTGAAGTTTAGGAATTTTTCCACAATCGACCTTACTGTTATTGTTTGGAAGAAATGGTGTGATAGTCCAAGATCTTTCACAGCTACACCACACTTTTTCTTGTCCATATTTATGGCCACATGGTGAATTATTGGACTACTGACCAACCAGGCGAAGCTAAAACTCAGAACGATATTTATGTGGGTGGTATTAGTTTCATTAGTTCTGCTAATGTATCAAGATAAATACCTAAACTTGAAACCTGTTGAGGTATTGCAGCTAACACTGATTTGCAGTTCCAACTTTCCTTAGCAGTAGTCAAAGGTTTGCATGTATGCTGGATGTCTCTTCTAAGTGTCATCAGGCATATTTTCTCTAGTGATTTGGCAGATATTTACAATTTCACTTTTGCATTGTGTAGCTGGAGTCAGGCCAAATAATTACCGCTTGTCGCATGTTTCATGCGACGCCCATTGACAACAGAATGAGCTGGTTTCTTTTCCATTACAAAGAAAACGATTTTTAAAGGGGAATTTTACGTGCCCACTCGGTATAGAGCTCCCACATTAGTCTAGTCCGACATGTACTAACTATAAGAAATGCACAAAGAACAAACAGCAATCTCAGTAGCGCTGAATGCTTGGTGTTTGCAGGCAGTGTGGACCAGGTCAGTGCTGTCTCTACTGGTGTACTGGTTATTCTTCCTCTTTTACTGCCCTGTTAATAAGTATCGATCGAACGAATATCGCACAAGACTAATTTGGACCTCTCTACCGAATGGCCTCGTAAAATTCCACTTAAGATATCATTTTGTTTGTAATGGGAAAGAAATTGACTGTTTTCGTCGACATTTGGCCCCGCATCAAAGACTAATGACCACTATTTGTTTCCTTGACTCCAGTTTCACAATGTAAAAACACAAATGCAAATATTTGATGAAACGCCAGAGAAAATGCGCCCGACGACTCTTAGGAGAGACGCCCTGTACAGGTTGAGGCGTTTTGCCGCCGGACTCTCATTACTACAGAGGAAATTTAAAACATAAGAGTTAGTGGACGTTTTGCAGTTCAGTAGCTACATCTACATCTATATCAACATGATTACTCCGCAATTCACATTTAAGTGCTTGGCAGAGGGTTCATCGAACCACAATCATACTATCTCCCTACCATTCCACTCCCTAACAGCGCGCGGGAAACCTTTCTGTTCGAGTTCTGATTTCTCTTATTTTATTTTGATGATCATTCCTACCTATGTAGGTTGGGCTCAACAAAATATTTTCCCATTCGGAAGAGAAAGTTGGTGACAGAAATTTCGTAAATAGATCTCGCCGCGACGAAAAACGTCTTTGCTTTAATGACTTCCATCCCAACTCGCGTATCATATCTGCCACACTCTCTCCCCTATTACGTGTTAATACAAAAAGAGCTGCCCTTTTCTGCACCCTTTCGATGTCCTCCGTCAATCCCACCTGGTAAGGATCCCACACCGCGCAGCAATATTCTAACTGAGAATGAACGAGTGTAGTGTAAGCTGTCTCTTTAGTGGACTTGTTGCATCTTCTAAGTGTCCGGCCAATGAAACGCGACCTTTGGCTCGCCTTGCCCACAATATTATCTATGTGGTCTTTCCAACTGAAGTTGATCGTAATTTTAACACCCAGGTACTTAGTTGAATTGACAGCCTTGAGAATTGTACTATTTATCGAATAATCGAATTCCAACGGATTTCTTTTGGAACTCATGTGGATCATCTCACACTTTTCGTTATTTAGCGTCAACTGCCACCTGCCACACCATATAGGAATCTTTTCTAAATCGCTTTGCAACTGATACTGGTTTTCGGATGACCTTACTAGACAGTAAGTTACAGCATCATCTGTGAACAACCTAAGAGAACTGCTCAGATTGTCACCCATGTCATTTATATAGATCAGGAACAGCAGAGGTCCCAGGACGCTTCCCTGAGGAACACCTTATATCACTTCAGTTTTACTCGATGATTTGCCGTCTATTACTATGAACTACGACCTTCCTGACAGGACAGCTGATATATATCAGATCGGTTTTGATGTCTATAGTTACATATTTTAAGAACTTCCAGGGTTTTAAAGTACATGTAAGGAAGGTTGTGTCAATAAATCATGATTAATGAAATTTATAATATAAATACCGAACGACCTGTCACATAGGTCACTTCATAAATTTTACGATATAGTTTGATAGAGGGCAGACAGCATGATCCCAGGTTAACCATTTCATCCTCAAACATCGCTAACAGTAATACAGCAAACACGTAATTACAATCAGCATGTCTGTAATCAATGATCAGACCTTTCATATATTTTGAATTTTAATCAGCATAATAGGTATGCTTACATTCACAGGAATTTATTGTGCTTTTCCTTTTTAATAAAAAGAATTTCGAAGCTCGCCTGGTACAAGCACCTAATGAATTTATTGTCTTTCTGACATCCCCATTTGGACCTTTCAGTGCTTTTCTACCAAACATAGCTCTTTTGCCTTGACATTTATGCTGTGTATCTCTTCGACCACAGAAGCTTGTATATCCATACAAATAATAAAAATGGATGTACGTGTTTATATCTGTATATATGCCCCATATATCCTCCTAACCCACTAGCGCGATTTCAACCAAACTTAGAATGCATTCCATTTACTGACTGGAAAAAAATCACTAAGGGTGTAAGAACCACCCTCCTGTCAAAGAAGTGGGGCTGAGGGGTGAAAAGCAGTGTAACTCATAACTTGAGAATACCCACACTTCAGTCACCCAATATTTGAGTATGAGAGCACCTAGAGACTTACAACAAACATTACACATAATTCCAAACCTTTGTCAAACTTTTTCTCTCTCACGTCCCCCACAAAATGATAAACAGGAAAAATTTTGTCGCTTACTAAATTTTCGCTATTCAAGCAGTACAACTGCCACATGAAATACTACATTTTAATTTATTTCGTCCTTACTGGTAACTGTAATCATAATACATTTTGCAGATAGTATTCACGTATGCCAATGAATCTACAAGAAAAATTGCGAGATTGTTCGACTCTTAGTTCAAGAAATACGTCGTCATAAACGCTGAATCTGTGAAAAACTGTCGCATCATACAACACCTTTAAATGTATTATATTACTTCGGTGCTATTAAATGTATTCATAACACATTTCGAAGGCAGTAGGAACATGTACCACTAGATGTACTTGCAAAATCATGTCATTGTACAGCACATAGTTCAGAACATATGACGTAATAAACTTTAAGCTGCTTGAAAATGAAACTGTAGAACGAAATTCGCTAGATATATGAATGAAATATGTGTACAAATACTCATGAAATATGAGTAAAATATATTTGACATGTGTGTATGCTTGCAAATCCATGGGTAATAAGCTTCTCCTAAACCGCTGGACCGATTTCAGTCAAACATGGTACACATATTAGTTAAAACCAGGAAAGAAATACTGTTGGTCTAAAAACCACCAGCCTCTTATTGAGATGAATGTGATAAAGTGTAGAGAAAAATGGGGATGAGGAGATGCACAGAGAGTGAGGGGGAAGGAAAAGATAGGCACAGATAAGAAAGGGGAGAAAATGGACAGATAGATGAGGGGCAAATGGACAGGGAGAAGGGAAGAGGAATAGATGGTCAGAGAAAGAAAAGAGGAGGAGATGGACAGAGATAGGGTAAGGAAGAGGAAGGCAGAGAGATGGGAGAGGAGAAGATAAACAGACAGAGGGGAGAAGGAAATGGCTAGAGAAAGGGAAGAGGAGAGAGAGAGTGAGACAAGGAGATGGACATGGAAAGGAAAGGAGATGGACCGAGAGAGGGGGGAGGAGAAGGCTCACAGAGAGAGGGGAGGAGAAAATTGACAAAGAGACGTGGAGCAGGAGACTGACAAACAGAGGGGTAGGAGGAAATGGAATTGGAGGAGAGAAGAGTAAATGAAGAGAGGGGGAAGGAGCAGATGGACAGAGAGGGGATGAGCAGATTGACAGAGAGGGAGGAGGAGGACATGGACAGAGAGAGGAGTATGAGGATATGGGCAAAGAGAGAGCCAGGAGGAGATGGACAGAAAGGGGGGTGGAGGAGATTGGACAGGGGGAAGGGCTGACAGAGATGAACAGAGAGATAGAGGATTGAAATAATGGAACATCTAGATGACACCACCTTTCTCAGCTAGTATATATAACACTTCTGTTAGCAACATTACATTTTCTTCAGCCCACTCCTTGCCTCACATGATACATGCCGACTGTAACAGAAGTAGACAAGATAGCAGATGAAAGATTTCTGATAACACTGATGTGGTGAGAATACTAAAGTGCTCGTCATTTATGTTGGCGGCCTGGTTGAGGTTCGTTCTGCGCATCTGACGTCACAAAACACAGTCAGCCAATGAACAGAGAACGACGTTGCCAGATCTCGACTGCAGTGCAGAGCACGGACGAGTGTCTCCAGTTTTAGAAATGTTTAGTCATAAATAAAGTAATAGAACAAAAGCAATGTCTTGATAGCAGACTTTCTTTTATAGAAAGTTTGGAAAAAGCATTATTTATACAAGTTGCTTCATATTCTATTAATTAATTAAACCAAACAAGCAATAAGACTCCTAATTCAGGCGATAGCAAGGAAAGCTGTTTGTATCAATCTCAAGAACCGCTTTTTCGCAATAAAGAGCAGCGGTAATTGTTTTTTTCCTATTGTACTTCGACGAAGCATGAATAATTCATAGTCACACCAACAGTGTTTCTTAGTATTTTGGGTGACGTGTTAGAGTCCACATGTTGTTTTACTGCCTGATTAGCTGCGTTAGCGTAACGGCTAAGGTGTTGGAATACCAATCGAAAGATTATGAGTTCAAACCTTGTGTGGTGCGGAATATTTTCTTTATTTAAAAACAATATCGAAGTTTGAATGCAGTTTTTTGAAATTTCTAGTGCTTTGTCTCTTCATATACCCTTTCGCTGCTGCAGACACGTGCTCCCCGCATTCCGCGCTGTGCGCGATTTTGTCATCACTGCACTGCTTGCCTGTGCAGACACATGGTGTTCCCACTGCTCTGACACATTTATCATTCGATTTCACAAAAACTATTTGGCTCAAAATTTTGATTTTTACACGTCTTCTTGACTGATACCTTCCCCCCGTAAATGAATAAATTCTGTTTCGATGTTCAACGCAGTTATTGTGCAGCATTAAATGTAGTAACCCATTGCACGAAATTTTGAAGAGTTTGCAGAGGTAAAAGTCCATAGCGTATACTTTCCGTATGGTCGATTTTAGTTGCCATAATGTTGAGAATGAAATGTGGACAAGGTACCTAAATTTCATATAAAATTTACTGTGTAGCAATCTCTCGACGAAGCATGAGTAATCCATAGTCATACCAACAGTGTTTGTCAGTAGTTTGCGTGACGTGCGAAAGGGTTAATGTGGCCATGTTGGCTTTACTTCATGAAATGTGCGCTCCCCCCTAAGCGTAAGCTTGCGAACTATGCTATACTATGGCGCTGCTTCTCTTGGCGCGTGAGTCGTTTGCAACTGGCAATGCAGCAATCTCCCGCGTCTGTGCGGTCATGCGCTAGCCGCCAAGATAAAAGAATTGAACTCTAACTCCCTTTGATGGATCTTTCAAAAACAGGCAAAGAGTAGATCACAAGTGAGTACCATAGAGTAGGCGAACACTTGCAAATGTAATCTGCCTGAGATAAAATGCCATTTGTTTGTACATGCCTAGAATCTATACCAGAGAGAATTTTCGTTCACTCTCGGACATTTGCGTGTGTTCAATTCAGAGCAAAAGGGACTTAAAGTGATCTGTCCAATATCTTTCTAAAAATTATTCCTGGACGAATTAATTACTATAGTGTGCTCTACTACTACTAACTTGTTTTCTTCTCTCTGTGTCCATATAATCTTTGGCACTGTTATATACAACCAAAAAATCATGTTCAAAGAACTGATCTTCAATGTCATAAACGATATCGTGTATTCGACGACTAAGAATGTTGTCTGACAAAGGCACACTTGCCAGTTTCTTTGGAGCTGAATCACCTGTCATTATAGGTAACATGTTCAGAGTACCTGGTAAAATAAGGTAATATGAGCTTTTTTCATTTTGCTACAGGGTAGGGAACATTGTGAGGTAAAAGAAGAGCCTTTGTGGGAACTTTAGCTTGTTTTGTGAAATTTTTTTGTTGTTGTTTCATTTCTGTAATTTGTGGAAAAATATTCTCATGCTTCTTTTACCAAAATACTGTGATTTGACTCTAATTGTCGTTTCATTTTATTAAACTGTGCGCTTTCAGTAGCCTAGGACTACGAAACAAATGACAAACTGGTCGTATTCCGTATCTTAAGTATCCCACATAAAACCGAAATTCAAGTAACTGTCATCACATTTCTCGCATTTTCGTCTATTCATATGTTCAGAACAGGTTGGCAATAAATTTCACAAGGATATTTTCTGCAGGAAAGTAACTCTTGGAACAAAAGTAAGAGATCTCTTTGAAATAGTGCACTCTTTCTTAAAAGAAAACAGCATTAACTCAGAAAATTGCGTATCCATGTGTAGAGATGGAGGTCACGCACATCTTCCAGAGGAATTTCGGAAATCGTTTCCCACTATCGTGTTTACATGCTAAGGCTTGAAGTGGATTTGCTTGCCCAGTCAAATATGGCATGTGGAAAACAGCTGCTACAATTTCTGATTTAGTTAGTACAATCTCTATTTATCTTCAATTAAATATTAGAAGTAGACACCTTCATGCCAAGTGTAATATATCCACCTCTCCATCGCTGTGCAAAAAGTTACTATGCCCATATTAGTGGAAAATTTTTGAAAACAAGACATAACCTGGTATCCTAAGCACGTTTCAAAAACATTTGTGCGTTAACATGGATGTGTCTTTATTTGTGTATATGTAAAGAGAGATGCTATGGCTGCCATAGACCATAGGCAGTCTATGGTGGCTGCACTCCTTTCAAAGATATACTTTGGCTTCATTGAAGGCATCGATAGATGTCTCCGTTGTCAAGGTGTTACGAATATGGCAGCCTCTCTAGTGGAAGAATTAAAGGAGAAACTCTTTATATGTTCAGCTGGCTCATTCATTAAAAATTTGGAAACTACTGCTGTCTTTTCCTTCAATGTGGCAACCTGTCCACTTCACACTCGTTATTTATTTGCGGTATGCAGTACGATAAGTGCTCAAGAAGCCTCCCCAAAGCTAAACAAGTGGGGTGATTGTCTGATGAAAATATAGCGAAAATTATGGCTTTTGCTGTATTTTATTTCATTGAAAGTGAGAACTTGTCATCTAAATAATAATTCTTTATGTAGTGGTATGTATTGTAGAAAGTACTTGAGGAGAAGCTCCCTCACTGTTAAATAAATGAGCTGGTGAATTGTAGTTTATTTGTCTTATAATGTATATACTCTAAATCATTTGATTTAGGTGCACCAGACTCATCAAATAGTGCTAAAATTTCACCATAAGCAAAGAACAGCTGATATTAACAAACAGCTTAGTAATAAAAATAAACGTTTATTATATATACATACAATAAAATGTAAAATTTAATTAACCTTGCTCAAATTATCATTTCATCCTCTATGAATTCTTTTATTGAATAGCAGCGTTTCTCCCACAGAATCAGCTGTACCCTCGTTTTTAAAATTTATGGCTTCATATTAAATATGTTTTTGGACATTAACTTGTGGAATATTGTCATCCCCATATACGGTGGAGTCCATGCATATAATTTCAACTGGTGTGTGGGTAGCATAAAATAATTTTTATTTCTTGTGTTATATGTATGCTTGACTTATTCTCCTCAAATAATTTTTGTCTGCTATGTAGGAAGATTATAATTTCATAAATGTATATGGAGGGAACAGTTAGGATTGGTAGTTTCCGAAATAATGGGTGACAAGACTCTGTTTGCAGTGCAGAGCACATGTATCAGACAATTTTCTTTTGCAGTTTCAGTATTTGATATACACTATTCGAAATTCCCCAGGAAAATACCTCATGTCTAGTGACAGATTCAAAGTAACCACGAAAGCAATTTTTGATACACTCACGTCAGTGGAATTAGCTAGTATTTGCATTGTAAATGCAAAACTGCATAGTTTATTTGGTAGGAAGTCAGTATTGTATTTTCAGTTCCACACACTTTGATTGTTTGGTTTTGAAATGTACCATATAGGTTTTGGTAATGTTCAGTGTCAACACATTTAACTGGAACCAGTTTTCTAAGGTATCCAATGTGGTTACAGTGAAGCACAGACTTTTTCCTGCATTGTCATCTTCAATTAAAACAGAAATATCTTCTGCGAACAGAACTGATCGGGAATTTGTATTTATCTAGAACACGAACAGGATTGGCCCAAAAATGGAGCCTTGAGGCACACCCTGTGATACTGTACCCTATTTAGAATAATAATTCACTGCATCTGAGGTGATGGTTAACCTTTGTTTTCTGTTGTGTAAGTATAATGGTAGCCAATTTAGAGCATTGTCCTTAAACCTATTTTTTCTAATTTGTAGATGAACAAGTCATGGTACATGGAGTCAAATGCGTTCATGAGGTCACAGAAGATACCTGCAACTTTACTCCTCTGATCCAATGATCTGCGTATCGTTTCAACAAAGCTGTTCACTGCATTCATAGTGTTTTTTCCTGGTTGAAATCCAAATTGATCACTTATAATAATATCATTTTTTACCATAAAGTTTTTGATCTGGTTTGCATCAACTTTCTCTAACACTTTTGACAAGACTGGAAGAATAGAAACAGGCTGATAGCTTCCCATGTCTTCCCTCGACCCTTCCTTGAACGGAGGTCTGACTTTGGCACACTTCAACACATTGGCAAAGTATTTCTGTTCAAAAGACTGGTTGACTATTTTAGTTAGGGGAGGTGCTATTATGCCACACACTGTTTTAATGTCTTTACTCAGCATCCCATCCCACCCAGCATAGTTTTTCTTTTTTAACGATAATATAACATTTTCCACATGTTTAATTGTGAGCTTTTTAAAAATCCGGAAGATATTGAGCTTCTTGGATGGATTTCAAAGGAATTTACTTCACTCTGATATTCTGCTACATAAACATCTGACTCTGCCACATTTATGAAGAATTCCTTTAAACATTCTGATATTTGAGCTGGGTTTACAATAAAGCTATCATCTACTAACATCTACTAACTCTAACACCTAACTCTGATTTGACAATAGACCACACTGCTTTTGTTTTACTTTTGTGTTGTGCAATGAATTTCTTGTTTGCCATTTGTTTGGCTGATGTCACAAATTCCTTAAATATAGCGTTATAATAACCAATATTCTCAGTAAAACGCCTGTTTTTATTATATTTCAGTTCATTGCGGAGTTTCCTCTTCCTGGAACTAGAAATTTTTATAAACTTGGTTATCCATTTAAGTTTCCTAGTCGTTTTGTTGCATGTGGTTCTAAGTGGGGAAGTTTCATTAAATATTTCAAGAAAGCTGCTTAAAAATAATTAATGTTGGTATTACTCGAAATACAGCTGTTGTAAGGCCATTCAACCTGTCTTAACTTCTTTCTAAATGGAATTTAATTTTTTTCATTGACTTTCCTTTTCACTTGGCTTTTGTTACATCAAATTTGCTTGGTCATTTTTGGTAGTTCAACGAATAATGCAGAGTGGACAGGGATTCCTAAATCCATACAAAATTTATAGACATCTTCAAATATATAATTTGTTACAATTTATCGATAGATGTAGCTGACTGTGCCTATACTCTAGTCGGTAGCATGAAGTTCATTTTTAAGGCAAATATTTTTATTAAGTTAGTGAATTTGGACACATCATTGGTTTCAACTATGTCATTAATATTGAAGTCAGTAGCTATTACCATCTTTTTTTGGTTAGTGCGTTTTTCAAGCAGACCATGAAATTTCACCAGGATAGCTTCAGTTGTAGCCTTCTCTGGTACTCTGTAAATAGAAACTACTCTGACATTTAGGTCCTTCAACTTGACACAGCAGCTTCCAAATACACACTCTTCATTGAAATGTTAAAATCATTTCTTATTTCACATTTTATATCAGAATGAGTAAATATGTAAGAGCCTCCACATGATTTCTCTCATCTACAAAGGCTGATGGCTAGTTCGAAATTTTCAATTTCAGTGTTCACTGATATTTCTACATTCACATAGAATAAGTTGTAATACATCCAATTTAAGACTTCAGTTTGAAAAGTCAGTACTTAGACCATTTATGTTCAGGTCCATTATGTCGGGACAATCTTTTCTATTTATGGTCTCAAGCATACTCTTTCTTGGGAACCATTTTGGTTTTGCCATTTTTCTTTACGAAACACTGTTTCTCACCCACATCAGTTCACATAAGTTTCCTCCATTTTGCAGAATTTTACAAGTATCAGCAAAACATTTTACAAAAAATTTTCAGTCATGACCTATTCAAATGCAGGCAATCTTTACCCTAACATTTATTATTTAAAAATTTATTTGGATTTATGAAGTATGTTCTAATTTTGTAATTCACTGTCAGGAAAGTAAACTTCTTCCATTTCTCTTCAAAGAAACTGAAATACAAGCAGAAATACATGTGCACCAGTGCCAGAGTACATTTTGTCTGCATAAGTGATTAATTTGAAGATGTCCTTTTTGGAAAAGAAGTCTTCTAAAATAACTAGCCTCTAAATTTTCTCTTAGTACTTTATAGGCAGCTGACAGTGAGGCTAAGCCATCTTTAATTCTTTCTCACATATGTTAGTCTTTTTCATATTTTTTGTTTTGATGATGAATGGTAGTTGGTTTTTGCAACATAATCAACATGTATTGAATACTCACTCACAGTGCTATGTTTCATGTTTAATTAGTAAATTAAGCACTCGGAAATCTGAAGGTGGTAATAAAATTTTGGCAGATTGCAAAAAACATAATGTTTCAATTTCCTTTTTGGCTAATGCTGTTGTTACCCACTGCACTATAGTGACCCATTTTGCTGTATCACTTTCTCCTGTGTCACACAGTCCTGAAACATTAAAATTACTAGTAACTTGTTATCTGGTATTTAATATTAAAAAATTGTTACCTTTCTGGGAGATTCTCAATGTACTACTATTTTGGAGCAGTATTTGTTTATAGGACATAAATTATAATATCATTGCAATATAAAACACATCAAATATGAGCTCTAAGAAATCTATTATGGCCTTACACAGGTGCTTCAGCCGAGCATAGCCACCATAGACTTGCTAAAAATAAGGCAGCCACAGTACCTCTCCTAATGTATATGCAAAGAAAGGCAAGTTTTACAGGGTAGCGAAAACAGATTGATGGCTGATTTCCAGAACCGATTTTGGAGTATAATGGTTTTGTAAATAAAAATCGCCCTCTCTTGCAGCACTGTATTTTATTCTCCCAGGCGCTTTTCACCTTTATTCACTTTAAGACCATGGGACTATGATGATACAGTTGTGATACTATTTTGTTTTGGTATGTGTTATTCGTAGATTATAAAACAGTTCACTTCTCGCTGATCGCAGTGGCCGGGTGGTTCTAGGCGCTTCAGTCCAGAGCCACACACTTGCTACGGTCGCAGGTTCCAATCCTGCCTTGGGCATGGATGTGTGTGATGTCCTTAGGTTAGTTAGGTTTAAGTAGTTCTAAGTTTAGGGGACTGATGACCTCAGCTGTTACGTTCCATAGTGCTTAGACCCATTTGAACCAAGTTCACTTCTCACTTTTATGTAAATAAATGATTACTTACATTTCTTCATGTTTTTAGTTGACATCGGTGTTTCCTCTCACCTGGTCATATTGAGGTCGCATTACCACTCCATTTATGAAACATATGCGTATTTCTGCGTTTCAAACATTTTTATTCCCATTTCTCATTTGTTTGAAACACAAAACATGCTTATGTTTCGTAAATAGAGCGGTAGCATGACCTTCATGTGACCAGATGAGAGAAAACACCGATGCTAACTAAAAACATGAAGAACTGCAAATAATCACTTATTTATATAAAAAACAAGAAGTGAATTTCTTATAATCTGTGAATAACACATAGCAAAACAAAAGTGTAATATAACTGTATCATTATAAATCCCACTGTTGATGAGTTAAAGGGAAAAGGATGAAACACATCTGTGAAAATAAAATACAGTGCAACAAGAGAAGGCGTTTTTTATTTACAAAACAAATACTTCTGTGCGTACTGCGAAGTATGGTTACCCAACCCATCTCTACTTGGAGTGTGTACACGACCAGTGAGAAGTGTTATTGAGAAATTGGTTTATGAAATCCTGTTGTGGGAGCCCCCACACAAATATATGGCTTCCTGTTATGCTGCATAGCAAGCACCAATCTGTAAAGAAGGGCCTCATGTTATTTGGGCACATTATTTTATTCACAAAGATGCACTTGCACCAAAAATCATAAGCCATGTCCTTAATGAGGTTTGTCAATTAGTAAATCAGCGAATTTCATTCAACATCAGGAGAATGTCTTAAAAAGGAGGAATGAACTTTACTCTTAGCTTGTTCAGGAGAAACATTTGAGTTCTGCGAAATTTGTGGACAATGATTTTTCTCTGAAGCTGGCATATCTTTGTTATATCTTCTGAAAAACTCAGTGTATTGAATTTATTTCGTCAAGGTAACGAGATCGACTTTCTGCAACTGTCAGGCAGTGTTGCAGCCTTCAGGAAGGAACTTCTGTTGTGAATTCAGAAACAAACTGCTGTGGTGAAAGAAACAGTTGAATGATTACGATATAAATTACGTTTTACCTGCTCTTCACACAGTGAAGAAATGAGCACTTGCGACTGAAGAACAAATCCCAATTTACTGATATTTCCACAGATTCCACACTGAAATCGAAGTTCATTTCCTCGCCAGTGCCTGAGTTTTAATCTTAGTGAATCTGGAGTTTCCATGAGCTCCTACGAGTTTTATACGTTTTTCGACATCCTATTTCTGTGAGATAGATTTTCAGCATTGGCAACCATTAACGCAAAATACAGATTGCGAATGAATGTGAACAAAAAGATGTGAGTCGTAATTCCTACTCTTGTACCAAAATTGTAGAACAGATGATGAAGAAAGAAACCTAATGTTTCTGTTTACTTCATTGGAGGAATAAGATGCAATCACATTAAAAATTGATTAAAATATCTTACGTCATCAGTTAATAAGGAAATGACTAATCTTATTACTTTTTTCTGAAGTTAAGTATATTTACTCAACACTTAAGAGTCAGATATCATATGTGAAAAGAGCAATGGATGTTATGTTCAGGTCAATGCTGGTGGGAACCCAAAAAGTTTGAAAACCACAGATATAGTATATCGCACAAAAGTGATGTCACATGTGATAAATCGCGCATTTAAAATGAAGATTTGTACAAATATACATGGAAAATATTCCTGAACCTCTGAAATTTTTTCGATGATGCTTGGATTTACCTGGTACAGAAGAACAGTACTTACACTGACTCAGTGTTCTGAGACACATCAATAAAATAAAGTAAATAATATTATTTTCATGTCTACAGATGAATACATACAAACGTATTTTCTTTAAAAACCATCAAGATGGTACTAAATGAAAAGCTTTCCAAATAAATTAACTATTCTGCAATGTGATTTATAACAACTTCGAAGCAAAGTATTGGCTTATATGACATCTATCCACTCGTAGGAACATGTATTGTTGATTCATTTAGCTGCAATTAGTTGAACAAAAAAAGAAGCCCCACATATACTGTATTTTATAACGCTGGAAATCTGTAAAAACACTATCTGTCATACTGTCAACTTGCTATACTATTGTTTAACATAATGGCATCTAATTACATCACAAATATTGTAGTTCATGATATGAAACTAACTGAGAACCTAAACAAATTGTTTGTTTAGATACTGGGTTGCATATCGAAATTCTGTCTACACTAGAAAATAATGTAACTATATTTGAAGCATGAAACATCAAAGGAATACTTGTAACAATGAGGTTCCAATGCAGGTAATGAACATGTAATCAGCATTGCTTAACTCAATCATTTCACTTATTTTTCCATCAAAAGAACAAATATGTATTTGAATTTGTATCCTGTTTCATATAGTTTAATCGTAATATGCAATGATGACATTTTCTTTAATTTTTAACAACTTTCGTGATTGTAATTAGCGAAATCATAGTATGCAACAATGTTCAAATAGTTAGTGAGAGTATATAAGACCGATGAAAAATTGTGTGGGGTGGGGGGGGGGGAGGGCAGCATAATGAAAGATTTTGATCTTACCTGTGTGATGTAATGTCAAATAAATGTGTGCAAAAGTGAAGTTTTCATGTTATTTGGGAATCACAGTGTTCTCTGGCCTATATCACTTAAGAAATTTATTGGAAGAATCAACTGCAATGTAGCAACGAAAAGAAGCTAGATTTTAAATTCTCACCAAAATCTTCTTCTTTTTAACCATTTGATTTACCCTCATGTATTTTCAAGAACTTTCATTTCATCTATTTTTTTTAAAGATTCGGGTTTGTAAAGACTTACTTTGATTTACTGTTATTTGACAATTATTATCTGCAAGGCGGTTCACTACAGTATGATGGAATGACCTGATCAAAGTGATAAAGTCAACTTGTGAGTTGCAGGTGTACCATTCTATCACCAAGACTGGAAAATGATATTATTTGGAAAGCAAACCTTTGTACTGGACACTGAAACATTGTGAAAGCAAAAAATTATGAAGACAATGGAACTGTTAATGCCAGCTGTTACAACGAATTTGGACATTGCCAATTGAGATAATTATTTTATGTTTTATTCAAAGTGTTTCAGTAGGCAGTCTGAAGAACCTTTTGTTCATGGAGTGTTTTTGTTTGGTTTTGGTGTGTGTCTTTCGTATATTTTCATAAAGTGTGATGACAGTAGGGCCGATATTCAAGAGATGGAGAGGGTGGTAATTTGATACAAGATAATGAGGTGATAGGTGAAGATAATGTTAGTGATATACAATCAGAAGGGGTGTATTAGATGAATATTCAGACAATATCTGTTCACCAATTGAGGGTTTCAGTCATGAAGAAATAGTTGGCAGTAGTGGCATACATTTTAATATGCTTGTGGAACTCGTTAGGGATAAATTACATAAAATGTCAGAAGCTAGACAGAAAAAATGGGAAAAAAACTTGAAAAATAGAGTGAGAAATTACATAAAAACTTAGATTGTTTCGATAAAAACTTAGAGAGGCAAGGTGAAGAACTAAACTGTACCAGAAAAGATTTAGGTAATTTCAAAGTTCATGAAGAGAGAATTTTAGAGATAACTGAGGGGTTGGAAGTGGATTTTAATAATTTTAAAACACATGTAAACACAGAGCATAATATGTTCAAAATTTGTATTAGTCTGTAGAAAATAAACTAATCAATAAGATAGAGAGAAATAACTAGAGCCCAGAAACTTTACATTCTTTAGTTAAAAATGAAAGTAACATTA
This sequence comes from Schistocerca gregaria, assembly GCF_023897955.1. Taxonomy (NCBI): domain Eukaryota; kingdom Metazoa; phylum Arthropoda; class Insecta; order Orthoptera; family Acrididae; genus Schistocerca; species Schistocerca gregaria. The sequence goes on from NC_064922.1 coordinate 596,591,824, forward strand.
TTAATTTGGAAATTGATTGAAATAGATTGGATGTTTAATAAATAACTGTCAGATGTAAAAGGTGATGCATGTGTTAAAAGTACTTCAAACGTTAGGATAAAATGATGTGAAATTGATAAAATTTTAAGACCAGAAAGTTTTATAGTAACAGTGATAGTACTTCAAATAGTATAAATGTAAAGAACTTTCCTGGGGAAAGTGAACTTCGTCCTGTGGACTTCATTGACCAATTGAGGTACAGTTTCACTAACAGCATGTCAGATAACTGGAAATTAAAATCAAAAGAAAATTTGTAGATAGGAAGATGCTGTCATGATCTAGTTAGAATATACATACATTTGTGACATTTTCAGAATTAGAAAAATGTTTTTTGAACAAATTTTGGTCTGCAAATAAACAAGCTAGGATTAAATCAAAATTCTGAATGGACCATGTTTCAAAGAAGGTAGCATTCTCATGAAAGAATTTTGGGAGTAGCAGCTTAAAACATTTGTACACTTAGATAAATCGTCAGATAGATAATACAAACACATACATTGCTCCACCCAAGGTTAACTACTTTTGAAAGTCAACCATAGAAAAGTGTTGTAGGAAAAATTTCCACCATCCTGACAAGAATAAGGAGAAGGCTATATCGGATTCCGTGGGTAGCCACCTAGAAGGTGTCAATGAGTTGGCAATCACCCATTCTTATGCCAGTTCATAAGAACAGGATCAAACAAGATCAGATCAACTACATTGCAACACATAATATTAATTCTCTAATTAAAGCAGGAAAACTAAAGAATTTCACAGATGAATTAGATAGGTCCAGCGTTCGAGTCTCGGTCGGGCACACAGTTTTAATCTGCCAGGAAGTTTCATATCAGAGCACACTCCGCTGCAGAGTGAAAATCTCATTCTGGAAGATGGTCAAATTCTTATTGAACTCTGTAGGGAACACAAACTGATCTCAAAGCCCACATACTTCCAACGAAGGCCAAACAAACTTAAAACATGGTAACATTCTGATGGGAGAAAAGGAGAATGGCAGCTGGATCATGTACTTAGGGACAAATTCTTTCACAGAGAAATCTACAATGTTAAAGTATTAAGAGGGGTAGAATTAAGAGGGGTAGCTACAGGTTCAGGTCATTGCATTGTCAAAATCAAAATTAAGTTTACACCACTAAAAAAGAAACCAAAGTGCAATAAACGAAAGAGGAACTTCGATCCCCACCAGTTAATTGTAAATGACAAATATGGAGAAGACACACAGAACATAAAACTGACAGATAATTTAGAAGAACTGCTTCAAATTCTCAGGCAACAAGCAGAAAATTTAGCCCCATTGAACCCACATAAAAGACATGTCTAGTGGAACTCAGAACGTGACAAAATTTATGAGTAAAGACATCATGCTTGGTTAAAATTTCAAACACATAAAACAGAAGAAAATGCAACCAACCTTAAAAATATCAGGAAAAAGTTCACACAAATTATCAGGCAAACCAAGAGACAATCAGAGAAAGATATAATCGACTCAATAGAAGAAAATTACCACAAAACCAATTCCAGAGACTTTTACAAAATGTTTGGAAGGCAATTACAAAAATTCGCCCCTCCCACGTTAATGGTGAAAAGGGAAGATGGAAAAATGGCACATAATGACAAGGAAAATGCCAAAATTATGGCAAAAGCATTTAGTAAACTTTTGAATTCAGAAGACCCCCAGGAACTTTTAGCAATTAATACAGACACACCAATCAAGACTCCACCTGAGCTCATAAACCCTCCAACAATCCAAGAGGTGGAAACGCATTCAAAGAGATGAAAAATTATAAGGCATGTGGATAAGACCAAGTTTTTGCAGAAATGTGGAAATATATCAGTGATACAGTTCAAACATTCTTACACATAGCCCTAACAAAAGTCTGGATAACAGAAAAGTTTCCCAAACGTTGGACCACAGCCATAATCCACTCACTCCACAAAAAAGGAGATAAAAGCAACCCAGATAATTACAGAGGTATCTCTCTCTCTTAGACTGCACATACAAGATTTTCTTCAGAATCCTATAAAAGAGGATCAAAGAGCAACTAAAGGAAGAATTAAGTGAATACCAAGGAGGCTTCAAACCTTGGAGAAGCTGTGCAAAACAGATCATCACTTTAAAATTAGCCATAGCATATTAGAAGAAACGAAATAAACCTTTTGTAATAACCATCCTGGACGTTAAAATAGCATATGGCTGTATCCATAGACCTTCAATATTAAAAATCTTAAGAAATTTCGAACTCCATACAAAATTAAATTGATAGAACTCACCTTAACCAACACTGTATCGAATGTCAAGCTGAGAGGGGAACTCTGAGCCATTCATCACAAAAACAGATTTAAGACAAGGATATTGCTTGGCACCCCTGCTGTTCAACTGCGCTTTAGAATACGTAATGAGGGAATGGTACAAGACTAACCCAAAGAACATCCAAATTGGAAGATCCAAAGACAACATAAGTTTAAATTGTAATAGGATTTGCTGATGACCTTGCTCTCTTGTTCAATAGTATTCAGGAAACCAAACAACAAGTTATCTTACTACAGGAAATAGCACAGAAAGTTAGTCTTGGAACATACTTTGAAAAAAACAGTCATCATGTTAACTGACCAACCCCTCATAAACAAAATTGCTATAGGAAACCAAGAAATCAAAATTGTAGATAAATTTAAATATCTGGGAGAAATCATAACATATAACCTCAATGAAAATCCAACATGGCATAACATAATAAGTATATTGACTAGAGTACAATGCATCATCAAGAACACCTACAACAGAAAGAGCCTGTCAATAGCAACAAAATTAAAACACTGCAAAACAACCACACAACCAGAAATAACATATGCAAGTGAAACCATCTTCAAAACAACTAACACTGCACAAGTATACAAAATACTCAAAATAGAGAGAGGAATCATCAGAACACTGGAGATTACTTACAAATGAAACAGTCTACAAGGAAATAGAGATGGTAATGAGTACAATCAGGAAGAAACGCATTTCAGTTTTTGGACATTTATCGAGAACACCATAGAACAGGATCATCAGGAGAATAACAGAAAAATTGTAGAATAGTAAGTGCAACATTAAATGGATTACAGAAATCAAGGAAGATATGGATCAATACAGTTTACATTGGAAGACCTAAGAAACAAAATTGATAAAATCAGGAACTCACAGACAAACAAACCAGACTACAAAACATAATCAACAAATAGACAATAGGAAGGGTGATTTCCAATGAAGAAAGAAGGATGAGATCCGAGAGAATGAAGGTGTACAGGGCTGACAGGAAACTGAAAAATTCTTGGTATAAAGTAGGCTATAGTGGTCCAATGAAGACGATAAAATGTAAATAATAATAAATAATTAATAAAGAGGTGTTAGTCACATAAGGTGCAGTGGGGGTCAGTATACAGACCAAATGACACCACTGAACAATTTTTAAAATATTTTGATAAACTAAATATGGTGTGTGGAAGAAATGAGAGACAGAGGGATGGCCAAAGGAGATATGCAATATATCAGAAATGGGAGGTGGGGTATGTTAAAGGTTTGTAAATAATATTACAGGTTCATATTTGTTCCTGTTATATGTGTGCAAGTATCTTTGATGCAAAGTTAATGTTTGATGTCTTTGTTCTTTGTATGACAGATCTGTGAAGTTGTTGATCTTACATTAAGTTCTGGCTCTTTAATAAGTCTTTAAGTCTTTGCCCAATCATTTAGAGGTTGGATATATATATGGTAGCAGAAGAGGGTGGTTGAGATTAGCATTGATGTGATATATAATTGAGAAATGTTTAATAATGTCAGAATCGACTGATTGAGCAGACACCCTTTTTGCAGTTTATGAAGTTATTCAACGTGTTTGTAAGTGTAAACAGAAAATAAGGACAAAACATCATGACTGAAGAAAAACAACAGGTTGAAAAATTAAATGGCGAAGAAAATTGGGCTACCTGGCATATTCTCATGAAGGCTGTCTTGGAATGTGACTCTCTTTACGATGTTGTATGCGGATCTTTCGTGAAACCGGAGACGAATGTTGAAGATAATGCTTGGACGAAAGCGAATTCAAAAGCGAAGAAACGTCTTGTTTTGTCACTTGTAACAAAACCGCTGCTTTGAGTAGCTACTCGTGAAATTACAAAAGATATGTTTGATATGATATTCAGTCTGCCAAAAATATCGACTTGTTGTGACATAAGTTTCACAATATCGAATGGGAATGGTCAGGCAGTATGCAAGGTCATTTAGCAAAATTTAACAGAGTACAAATAAAGATGTTTGTGCTAAATAAACCAATAGAGGAAGCTGATTAGTGTGCACATTTGCTACAGACACTGCCAAAAGAATTTGATCACATTTATGTAATTTGGCATGATCTACCATAAGCTGACAAAACATGGCATAAACTACAGAAAAAGTGTTTGAATTATGAGCTGCGAATTCAAGTCAAAGAAGAAACAAATGTAGCTGCTGCAATATTTTCAACAAGCACAGGATGTGTATCTACACTGCAACAAAGCAAAATTAAATTGGGTAATCTGAAAAAGGTGCAAAATTCAAGCAACTGCGATGTGAAGAAATGTTTTTCATGTGGTAAGATTGGACGCATTTCGAAAGACTGAAAACAGGCATAGTGTGTTTCAAATGCAAAGGCAAAGGTAATATCTCCAGAAAATGCCATAATGATGGTGGTGGTTCTGCAGTGTTATCAGCTGTGAAAACATTGTCTCGAGAAATTCCAGAAGAAACTTTGGTTAATATTATTTAATTTAGCTACAAATGCGGATGTATCAGAGTGTGATGAGTGGTATTTTGATAGTGACGTGACACTTCAAGTTACAAATCGTCAAGACTGGTATGTTTTATACACTCCTTTTGATGTACCACAGAAAATGGATAGTGCTAAAAATAATGTGCATGTTGAAGTATTTGGGAGTGGTCGTATTGATGAAACTTTTTATGGAAGAGAGTGGACTGGACGATATTTTGAAGATACATGGTATTGTCCAGATGGTGTTTGTAATTTATTTTCTGTTAAAAATCCCAGAGAAAAAGTTATTGATCAAAGTATAAAAAATAGTGATAAAATATGGCCATTTTATAGAGACAATATTCCAATTGCTATTGTTCTATCTAAAAACAAGAATGAACTTTATCGCTTGGCAGTGAAAGTGATTAAGCAAGGAAAGTCCTGTGTAGTAAAGGAAGCTTCTGATACTCCTCAATTGTCGCATGAAAGATTTGGGCACCAGAACAAACAACATGTACAATCATTTTTGACTGCTCATGATATCAATGTAATGTTAGACAATGCATTATGTGAAGGTTGCGTGCTAGGTAAAGACTGTAGGCTAGTTTTTGCTTCTTGAGTTGACAAGTCAACTAGCCCAGGTGAATTAATCTTCGCTGATGTCTGTGCTCCAATGGAAGAAAACTATTTAGCTGCTCATCGATATATTCTTGTTTTTAAAGGTGACTTCTCAAGTTTCAGAGTGACATATCTTTTATCGAAAAAGGATGAGGTAAAGTAGAAGTTGCCAAAATTTATAGAGATGGTGAAAACACAAGCTCAGTGTACCATTAAGGAACTGCAGACTGACGGTGGCAAGGAGTTTGACAATAATGATGTGAGAATATATGCTGAGTCAATTGGATTGAAAGATTCTTTGACTGTGCCATATACACCAAAGCAAAATGGAGTTGCTGAGCGTGAAAACAGGATTATCTGCGAAATGGTACATTCGTGGCTACAGTCAGCAAAGCATATTCCAAAAGATTTATGGGGAGAAGCTGTACTTGCAGCTACTCATACTCTGAACCGAACTGGGCCAACAAAGGTTAGAGGAAAGACTCCAATAGAATTATTTTTGAGAAGAAAGAGTCAGTTTAATCATCGAAAAGTATTTCGGACAAAAGTTTTGTCTGGATTCAAGCTCAGAAACAGAGAAAGTTTAACGCCAAATCTCTAAAAGGTTATGTAGTTGGTTATGATGACTGTGGCTATCGTGTATACCTTCCAGATAGGCATTCAGTTGTTGTTAACTGAGATGTAAAATTCAAGGATGAAATATTGAAGCAATCATTGAAGAGTGATGTTACCAAATTAGTTGACATATCGACTATGAATGACACAGAAACATCTGATTATAATGATGATGTAATATCAAAAGAAAATATTACAAGACTGGATCATCAAGATCATGTAGAAGCGACTGAAAATGCAGAAGGTCATTCAGTTTTGAGGGACAGACAAACAATTAGAAAGCCGATATGTCACCTAGATGAACCTGAGCGACCCAAGATGATGATGCTCAAAGGAACTATGATGAAGCAGTGAAATCCTCAGATATAGAAAATTGGAAAGCTGCAATGGATGAAGAAATGGACTCACATAAAAAGGTTGGTACTTAGTTGATTTACCAGCTGGAAGGAAGGCTGTTGGAAATCAATAGGCGTTTGCAATGAAATTGGATAATAACAATGACATTGTACGGTATAAAGCAAGGCTTGTTGCAAAGGGGTTTAGACAAAAGGCAGAGCTTGATTTTTCTGAAACTTTCAGTCCTGTGGTTAGGTTTGAAACTCTGAGAGCCCTCTTGTGTGTTGCTGTTCAAAGAAATTGGAAAATCAAATAATCTGACATTAAAACACATTCTTGGATGGTAAACTGGAGGAAGAAATTTACATGCAACAACCACAAAGTTATGATGATGGCACAGGCCATGTTTGCAGATTGCTTCGAAGCTTGTATGGACTGAAGCAAGCAGCAAAATGATGGTATGAGTGTTTAAAGTTATACCTTAAGAAATCAAATTTGCAGGAGAGTAATGCTGATCCTTGTATGTATTTTAAAGAAAATTTAATCTTTTTGTTTCATATGGATAATTGATTGATAATGGGACCTGGTGAAACAGTTCATAATTACACAAAACAATTACATGAAGAATTTGACATGGTAGTAGGTGAAGTGGATTGTTATCTTGGTTTGCAAGTCCAAAGATTTAATGATTGTATGAAGATTAATCAGACTACATATGTGAAAAGAGTGTTAGCCAGGTATCATATGATTGATGCAAAGCCAATATCATTACCAATTGAACCTGGATGGATACCTAGTAATTCACCGCCAGCTACTGAAACCGACACTTACTGAGAAATTATAGCAGTCTCACATATTTCACACTGGGGACACATCCAGATCTAGCTTATACTGTAAATGTTGCTTCAAGACCACAAGATTCGCCTACCAAAGCACACCTAAAATTAATTAAACGAATTCTTCGCTATTTGAAGGGAATGATGGAATTTAGTTTAGGAAAACGAACAATTCTGCTATAAAAGGTTCTAGCGATGCTGATAATGCAGGTGAAAAATTGACTAGACGTTCAACAAGTGTAGTTCTAACGACGTTTTGTGGTGGGCCAGTTGCGTGGAAAAGTTAACTACAGAAATGTGTCGCACGATCATCAGTGGAAGCTAAATTTGTTGCTGCCAGTGAGGCAAGTAAATATGTCTTGATCTTTTATTGAAAGAAATTGACATTGTTGAAAAGAGTTCAATTCCTACTTTACACAATGACAATCAAAGTGCTATTAAATATATCATAGGCACAGGTTCTATGAATGCTCTAAGCATATTGAAACACACTAGCAGGAGAGTGTTTGGGGATTGTAAATAATATTACAAGTTCATATTTGTTTCTGTTATTTGTGTTCAAGGATCTTTGATGCAAAGTTAATGTTTGATGTATCTGTTCTTTGTATTAGACATCTGTGAAGTTTTAAACAAATATATAGTTATTCTGATGTTGATCTTACATTAAGTTCTGATACTTTAATAAATATTGGTGCAATTATGTAGTGGTTGGATATATATATATATATATATATATATATATATATATATATATATATATATATATATATATATATATGTGTGTGTGTGTGTGTGTGTGTGTGTGTGTGTGTGTGTGTGTGTGTGTGTGTGTGTGTGTGCCTGTTTTTACCCTAACAGGGTAACTCAATTATCATCATGGAGACAGATACAGAATAAGAGATAACAGGAATAATTATCATGATAATAGTAATATGAAGGACAACCATTTGAATGACACATGGAAAGATGAGGACAGGAGAAGTAATACAGAATGAGATTTTCACTCTACAGCAGCGTGTGCGTTGATATGAAACTTCCGGGCAGATTAAAACTGTGTGCCTGACCGAGACTCGAACTTTGGAAGGTAGGAGACGAGGTACTGGCAGAAGTAAAGCTGTGAGTACCGGGCGCGAGTCGTGCTTCGGTAGCTCAGTTGGTAGAGCACTTGCCCATGACAGGCAAAGGTCCTGAGTTCGAGTCTCGGTCGGGCACACAGTTTTAATCTGCCAGGAAGTTTCATAGGAGAAGTAATGATTGGGATGATAGGCAAAGGGACAATGAAAGTCTCATGGGCAAAGAATTAGACAATAGGATGATAGAAAGTTTGATAACAGGAATTTTGAAAATAGAAGGAATATATTGGAAAACTAAACCACACCTCCTTGGGAGGCTGTCAGTTTGGTGTGAGAGAAAATAGATACCAAAATCAGGCTAATAATTTTAGGAGGAAAGGGCTAATTTTCAGAGGGGGCCCTTCATAGGGATTTCAGTAGTTCACACCATGTAAGTAGGGTAGAGGTTAGCAGGGTATTTTGGGGAGATATGATAAGGGATGTGAAAGAGGAAGAAAATACAAGGCAGAGGGCTTAAGTTGATCTTGATGACGATGTATTGACAAAATTATCTGATGACTCTTTGCAGCTAGAGGAGAGTTTTGATTTAAGATGGTAGTGATGATAATTGTGATGCATTGGGGCTTCTGATGCTAATGAGTGATTAAGATGCAGAGAAAAGTTTTGAACATATTTTGCTGAGGTTCAATGTTTTGAAACTGAAAATAATGTACATGAGAGGGGAGAAGACAGGATAGGTAGTAACTATGAAGATAAGAATGATGTTGGTAATGTTTGTGCTGTGAATAGTGATTTCCTCAGTGATGATTTAGATAATAATACTGTTGATGATGTATCTGATGTTGAAAGTGATGATGACATTATGCTTTGTAAAGAATTATATGGGATGATTTATGTTCAGAGTAAATAAGAAAGATTGATGAAATATGAAGATAAAAGTACAATTGTAGGTCTTGATCATGATTTAGTGAAGAGTAGCCTACTGCTTAGTTAATAATTTTAAGAATAAAAATTACAATAGGAATTAACTGACACTGCACAAGAGGCATAACAATAGTGAGTTCACTCGGGAGTGTGTGTCTCAGCTAATTTGAGCATAACGACAGACACTTCAGACAGTCAGCCTAATGATTTTTCGTATACACAAAAAACTGTAATGTATAATTTTAGCTTATTAGCTCATTAGTTGATAATTGTTTCAACCTCTTCTTCTTTGAAGACGATGTTATGGCGTCCAGCCTGCTTTGCTTACCTTTCTTTCTTATACTGTTGACACAAATAGATAGATTCGGTAGCAATAAGGAATAATAAGTTACACTGACTTCATATCTTAAGAATTAATATATTTCACATTATTAGTGAACTAAACAGAAATCCATGTCCTCCCTCTATCGTGGACGGAAAAAGACAGACAGTGCAAGGTCTATGAAACATCCAATACGAGGTTCTACAAGCAATAAAACTAATGTTCATCATCTTTCCTCGCTAGCTTCACAGGTTTGATTGCTGTGGACATACCCCGTTTATCAACTTAGGCGGAAACTACTCAGGCTAATGAATGCATAAATATAGACAGAAAAAAGTAAAACTCATACCCACATAGGTAAACCAGCATACATACCAAAACAACTGCCCCCTTCTGTATACTGGCGTGCTCCACGATTGCTGGACGACAGTATACAATAGTGGTGCCCTTTCTACATACAATCGTAACATATAAAAATTTATTTTCAGTTATAACGTATATTGTATCTTTGGCCTGATCGGGGTTTAAAATACCGTCATTGGCGGTAAGTCTGATTTTAATATATACCATAGACATGCCAGCTCCCTCTTATTTTACAGTTTTATTTAGATATCCTGAAAGTTCAATTTTCCAATTACATGCCGCGAAAAAACGGCATGTTCAAAGTTAGAGTCTGTGGTTCCATTATTGTGGAGTAAGAGTTAACGCTTCTTGCAGTGCTGCGCTCACATACGTTAAGCAATGCTTGTTACTCACACCTCACAAGTACATTTCGTTTTCACGAATTTCATGTCGTTAAAATGTCCATAGAGCTGCTCTGTAGGATAGTGTATGAAAGCGAGTGTCTGATGAGGATTTTCGATGCTGCAGTGGAAAGGCCCATCGTTTCCGATCTGGGGTATTGAAACATCGTCAAACGTCACAGATTTCAGTACCAAGGCCAGCCTGTACATTCAGCATCACGTCGAGATGTCACCAGATTCCAAATAATCGTATTCACTATATATGTCTAGCGTCTCTCCCTAAATGTTTGTCTCATTGTAAGAACCTGCACCTTCACTTGCTATAACACACATAAATGTAACCTTTTTACAGAACAGACCAAGTATTTGATAACTGAATAGTTCCTATTAACCTCTGCTCTGTCAGTAGATATACAAAATAAACTTACAGTTCAGTATTATTTGATTTAACCTAAGCATACGTGAGCCTGTGTCTCCATGTTGCTGACACATTGGGTACATACATGATACAGTTTATACATATTCACATCTAGATTCATTATAATATTTATAACTTGTGCAGGGAATATCATTTCAATTTCCTTGTATGTCCTTCAAAATCTGTCTTCCGCCAATAGGACACATATAACATCATCTTATGACATTTTAAATACGTAATACTTGATATTCGTATTTTCTTTGACCATTCAAAGACTGCTTGTCTCTTACAGATTTGTCATGAGCAGATAACTCTCTTAATCTTTGAGTTCATACAACAGTATTACCTTACTTTGTATAACGATTAAAATTGTTTTCAGTTTCAAGGTTGAAAGGACAATATACATATACACAGTTTGATGATATGCATAAACCACATTTCGTCTGACTCACATGCTTGTAAATATAGATTGCTAACGAAAGAGAAGAAATCATCATTACACGTTAACCAATACAAGCAGACATACACTGAAGCACCAGAGAAACCGATACAGGCATGCTTTTTCAAATACAAACATACGTAAACAGGCAACGCCTATGTAACACAACAAATGTCTAGCAAGGTTGTTAGATTGGTTACTGCTGCTACAATAGCACGTTATCAAGATTTATATGAGTTTGAACGTGATGTTACTGTCGGGGCACGAGCGACGGGACACAACATCTCCGAGGTAGCGATGAAGTGGGGATTTTCCCGTACAACCATTTCACTAGTGTACCGTGAATATCAGGAATCCGATAGAACATCGAAACTCCGACATCGCTGCGGCCGGAAAAAGATCCTGCAACAACGGGACCAACGACCACTGAAGAGAATCGTGCAACCTGACAGGAGTGCAACCTTTCCGAATATTGCTGCAGATTCCAATTATGGGCTATCAATAAGTGTCAGCGTGCCACCATTCAACGAAATAGTATTGATATGGGCTTTCGGAGCCGGAGGCCAACTCGTGTACCCTTGATGAGTGCACGACACAAAGTTTTACGCCTTGCCAGGGCCTACGTCTAGATTCATCGCTCACACGTGACACGTATGTAAGCATCCTGACTGATCACCTGCATCCCTTAATGTCCGTTGTGCATTCCAACGGACTTGGGCAATTCTAGCAGAACAATGTGACACTCCACTCGTCCCGAATTGCTACAGAGTGGTTCCAGGAACCCTCTCTGAGGATAAACACTTCCGCTGGCCACCAAACTCCCCAGACATGACATTATTGTGATTTACGGAACTCCTGCAATGTGCTGTTCACAAGAGATTTCCACCCCCTCGTACTACTAAGGATTTATGGACAGCCTTGCAGGATTCATGATGTCAGTTCCTCCAGCACTAGTTCAGACATTAGTTGAGCCAATGCCACTGCATACTCACGGGGCCCTACACTATGTTAGGCAGGTGTACCAGTTTCTTTCGCTCTTCAGTGTAGCTACACTTAGCCCCACATCTCTCAAGTCTACTAGGAAGGCGTCTGTCTACTGATCTACAAGAAATGTTGACAGAAATGGAAAGAACCATTTTTTTATCTGCTGCTGAAATCCATCGTCTACACACCATAGAGTAACTGAGTAAGTTCTTTGTGCTTTCTTCTTTGTGAAACGACTTACTTAATGTTTGCAGAATTCTGATAGTGCATTGTCATACTAGTTATAAATATTACTCTTTTGGAAGTACCTGTAGTGAGTATAATTCAGTGTACCTAACTTACGTCCATATCTTCAGGATACCACTCTCATGTATATAATATACTTAAATACGTCACTACGAAGGTTGCGCGGAGAAAATATTGACGAAGAACATTCAGATAAGTCGTGATTCTGTGTAAATGAATACTCATATTTGGCGTTCATATCAGTAGCTTACGCCTTTTAAGCCTTTTTGCCTTGGTAGCACTCTTCATTAAACAACATTCTAAGTACTGTAATCTCTTCATATCCACACTCATTCACACTGTCACATTCATACACATATTTATATTCATATAATTACTCATGTCGTGATGTATCCCGTTTTCTTTGGAACTAGCGATCTAAATTCTCCTCCCTGCCTTTACAAGGGCGTGTCGTTGCATCGTTACATGGTAAAGAAATTCAATAATAACTTAAAAACTGAGAATGTAGTCATTGCACGGCAATTAACGTATCATTTTTCTCTTTAACACGCATATCTTTTTACTTTAGGCTTGTGGCTGTCTAAATTAATCAGCTCCTTTTTAATTATCAAAACCAATCCTCATTTTATAACAACGCTCTTCAGAGCGTGTCCGTCGTTTTGACTTACCTTTTTCAGTCTTTCCATATACATGCTACAATTACACCTGCAATTAATAAGTACTTTTGTAGACTTGCACCGCCTCATTACCTTTCGACGTTTGTTCAGAATGTGACTACTACAATTATTCTTTCTCTCATTGTATATGGATACTTTTCTTGTAGTGTTTTATTCACTGTGTATATAACTATCACTTAAATTTGTATAAGCTGTAAATAGTAGGGTGCACATGGGTTTCTGTAGTGAGGCATTCTTTCCTCCTCAACAAATTTTCTTTTATTTCAAACCTCCTTACTGTATTAGTTTTATTCTTATAGTGTATGCCCATTCAGTTTAATAGCTATTAACTTATATTAAAACCTCCAGAATACAGCTTATTTGGCGGCCAGATGCTAAGTTTGCGTTGCACTCGGTGTGCTAAGCAGGTTTTGGACTGAACTGCTTCTTAGCATGTGCTGATGTTTCTGACCTACGTGTTAGCTCTACTACACCTGCATGTACTCTCCCTCACATAATGCTATTTCACGTGTTTCCATGTCAAGTGCATTATCATATTGTATTGTGGAAGTATATGTATTGTAGAATGAATTGACACCACTGTGATCGTGTTTGATTTTCAGGCTATATAATCTTTTAGATTGAACAGAATCTTACATTGCTACAGCCTGCCTTGCTTCCATTAAAAATATATAAATAAATAAAATGAAAATTTCCTCTTAATGCTAAGTGATCAATTGTTATATACACATTATATTGAAATATTTCATTTGTTGATGTACAATACTTCAAGTGAAGTTTGACCTTTGTCCAATCCCTTTAGTGTACAAATTCTCTTAGATCCTTGTACGGATAAAGTCCCTTGTCCTTTCCACTGTTTGGGTAAGCCAATTTATATGCACCAGGATGCGGGATTTTGGCAACCACAAATGGCCCAGAGTACAAAATATGTCGTTTAGATTTTGTTTCCCATATTTTGTGGATTTAATGGGTATTCAATACCTCTTGTCCTTCTTTAAATTGTACTGTGTACCCTAGTCTTTTGTTGTACGACTTCTTCCTCTGTTTCGTCTTTTCCTCCAGATTAATGAAAGCCAAACATACTTTTTCTTTGAGTGACATCCCTCCCCTGGGTATATTGGGCAATGGTTTTTCGCACTCATCGGCTTCTCTCCTTTTAAATATCAATTCAGTGGGTGAAAAACCGGTTGAAGTGTGTAGTAAGTTGTTAATGATTTCTTGAAATGGTGAGACAAACTCATCCATTTAGTGTGATTCTACGGTGTATAGGTACGCATAGACCTGTTAAATTCTTTGAATATCCTTTCTATTGGGCTTGTGTCAGGGTGAAATATGGATACTAATATATGTTTTATCTTTTTCTATTAGTAAATTCTATTTCCCATGAAATTAACACTGCTGCAGCTTCCTCACTCTCAGATATAATCTTCTATAATCCTCCTAATAATAGAACCTGTGGTCACAGACCGTACTGCGTACAACTTAACATATTTTGTGGAAACATCATACAAAGCAATAACATATTTGACACCTCCCTCCTCTTGTGGATAGTGTCTGACAGCATCCAAGGAGACTAATTCTACAGGTTTTGTGGTCAATATAAGATGTAGTTCGATCAACTTGGGCTCGTTTGAGTGTTTCATCTTTTAGCATGTAATGCACTTTCGAATTAGTTGGAGAACTCTTCTCAGCAAGTTGGGAAAATAGCACTAGATAATTATCTTGTTGGTGTATTTGGAAACCACATGTGGCCCCAAACATTGTGAATGTTAAAATGAAATAATCTACACTCCTGGAAATTGAAATAAGAACACCGTGAATTCATTGTCCCAGGAAGGGGAAACTTTATTGACACTTTCCTGGGGTCAGATACATCACATGATCACACTGACAGAACCACAGGCACATAGACACAGGCAACAGAGCATGCACAATGTCGGCACTAGTACAGTGTATATCCACCTTTTGCAGCAATGCAGGCTGCTATTCTCCCATGGAGAAGATCGTAGAGATGCTGGATGTAGTCCTGTGGAACGGCTTGCCATGCCATTTCCACCTGGCGCCTCAGTTGGACCAGCGTTCGTTATGGACGTGCAGACCGCTTGAGACGACGCTTCATCCAGTGCCAAACATGCTCAATGGGGGACAGATCTGGAGATCTTGCTGGCCAGGGTAGTTGACTTACACCTTGTAGAGCACGTTGGGTGACACGGGATACATGCGGATGTGCATTGTCCTGTTGGAACAGCAAGTTTCCTTGCCGGTCTAGGAATGGTAGAACGATGGGTTCGATGACGGTTTGGATGTACCGTGCACTATTCAGTGTCCCCTCGATGATCACCAGAGGTGTACGGCCAGTGTAGGAGATCGCTCCCCACACCATGATGCCGGGTGTTGGCCCTGTGTGCCTCGGTCATATGCAGTCCTGATTGTGGCGCTCACCTGCACGGCGCCAAACACGCATACGACCATCATTGGCACCAAGGCAGAAGCGACTCTCATCGCTGAAGACCACACGTCTCCATTCGTCCCTCCATTCACGCCTGTCGCGACACCACTGCTGGCGGGCTGCACGATGTTGGGGCGTGAGCGGAAGACGGCCTAACGGTGTGCGGGACCGTAGCCCAGCTTCATGGAGACGGTTGCGAATGGTCCTCGCCGATACCCCAGGAGCAACAGTGTCCCTAATTTGCTGGGAAGTGGCGGTGCGGTTCCCTACGGCACTGCGTAGGATCCTACGGTCTTGGCGTGCATCCGTGCGTCGCTGCGGTCCGGTCCCAGGTCGACGGGCACGTGCACCTTCCGCCGACCACTGGCGACAACATCGATGTACTGTGGAGACCTCACGCCCCACGTGTTGAGCAATTCGGCGGTACGTCCACCCGGCCTCCCGCATGCCCACTACACGCCCTTGCTCAAAGTCCGTCAACTGCACATACGGTTCACGTCCACGCTGTCGCGGCATGCTACCAGTGTTAAAGACTACGATGGAGCTCCGTATGCCACGGCAAACTGGCTGATGGCGGCGGTGCACAAATGCTGCGCAGCTAGCGCCATTCGACGGCCAACACCGCGGTTCCTGGTGTGTCCGCTGTGCCGTTCGTGTGATCATTGCTTGTACAGCTCTCTCGCAGTGTCCGGAGCAAGTATGGTGGGTCTGACACACCGGTGTCAATGTGTTCTTTTTTCCATTTCCAGGAGTGTACGTAGCTTTCCGGTTAACACACGAACCACTGTTCTTGATTCGGTGTGCGCCAATGAAACAGGACTCCCTTGCATATAGTATAGAATTTCTTCAGACAGTTTGGACCTTACTTTTCTCTATCGCAGATCTCCCTCTTGCAGTTGCTCCAAACTCTTACACATCTTTACACAACATGGTT
Organism: Schistocerca gregaria; assembly: GCF_023897955.1. Taxonomy (NCBI): domain Eukaryota; kingdom Metazoa; phylum Arthropoda; class Insecta; order Orthoptera; family Acrididae; genus Schistocerca; species Schistocerca gregaria. Next base: position 596,608,240 of record NC_064922.1, read on the forward strand.
GTTGTATCTTGTTCTGCATAAGCAGAACACTAATTTCGGAATTAGGTTTTGTGAATTCTAAGAATTCATCGAGCCCTTGAGGTAACCTTGATAAGGTTTCTGAAATTATCTTATGTTTATCCTTGCTGTATACTCCTGCAAGTATGTGCACCACCAGACTAACTGTCGATGTAATAATTTGAATCTCAACAGCAAAGAAAGTGCTTGATGGTCACAGTAGGTTTTGGTGTGCTTGCCCCATAAGTAGTACTCAAATTCCTTAAATGCTGATATAACCCCTTATGGCTTGATCTCGGTCACGGAATATGACTGCTCAGATTCAGAAAGTGTCACACTAGCAAAACTGATTATCTTTGGTGTAGGTTCCCCATCATCTTCAGTGATCTGAAATAAGCATGCTTCAAGTCCCTGTGAGGATGCATCTGTACTGAAATCCTGTGACTTGTCAGGAAAGTGTAGTATTTTTGACATAGTAAAACTTCCTTTATTTTTGTCAAAGTCTGCTTGACATTGATCGGTCCATATCCATGGATTGTTTTTCCTCAAAGGTTCAGCAATGCTTAACTGTTCAGTAACTGATGTGGGATTGATTTCCTAAAAAATAAAACTCATTCCGAATATGGCTTGAGTTGTTTTTTATTCTGTGCATGAGCTGTGGTAACATTTGCTGTTTTGAAGAGCGTGCCGCAGCGAGTAGTGTGAAGCAGTCGCCCTCCGTTTCTGGCGGTGGCGCCGCTGTGGCAATCGCAGCTTTGGTGTCTCCCTCTGGTGGCAAAAAGGGGAAAGGTTGCCTGTTCACGTGCATTTAAGGGGCGCTGTGAGCTCGCTAGTTGGCGAGTCTGGTCAGTTGGTCAGCCGGGTCAGTGTGGGGCAGTCAGTCTCTGTCTGTCGTCTGGAGTGCTAGTATGTGTTAGGCCATCAGTCTGCTCGAGTTTGTTCAGGCAATGGTCATTGGCGGTTGGATCGATCGGTTGGTCGGTCGCGCAATGGGACACGAAATGAATTGTCCGTCTTGAGCGTCGGAGCATGTGAGGTCGCCATGTCAGTCCAGTGGCCCGCGACGTATAACGAGGGGTAGTGGCTTCGCGGCCGACACGAGAGCAACAGGAATCAACCCACGACATCGATCTGGCCGGCGCGACGCCGTGAGACGGGAGATCGGCGGGCCTTCATGCGTCCGTTGAAGCGGCTGGCAGCGGACGGTTCGGGAGAGCGTTTTAGGGGTGCTGCGCCAGGTCTTCGCCAGACATCGCAGTTTATTGAAAGTTAAGTGATTCGTGATATGTTGTTTCATTTACTTGTGAAATTGTACTTGTGTTCTTGGTCAGTCTCTCGTGCCCAGCTTGCTCTTCTGTCTCTCGTCCGCATTTGTTAGGCAGATAGTGTCTGTCTGTCTGTCGGTCTGCCGTACGTTAATAGCTGCCTCTGTCGTGTTTGTCGGATTCGGTGTTAACGAATTTATTCCTTAAGGTGTAAAGGCCGAGTTCCTGAAATATGATTTTATGTTGCATATCATCTTAAGAGGCGGTATATGTGTAATGTAGAGCATGTTTATACATTTTATGTAAGACTGCATTTCATGGGTTTTTATTTAAATGGTCATTTTAGTAGATAAAGTTGCCACCCTTCCACCGCAAGAGTTTTCTTTTAAAAACAAGTTGCACTTTCGGTGGCAAGTAATTTTTTTTAAGGTAAGTGTTTTGTACCATTTCCATTCCTCCTACGGGGTGCATAGTTTATGTGTTTGTATGAGTTGTTAAAATTTTTAGTTTAAAGTAATCTGGTGTATTGCAGATTAGCACCAGTGTAGTCCTTCAGAGGTTGTTGTGAGCAGTCGTGACTACGGCCGTGTTAAAAGGGAGCGGCAAGCTTCTCAGCCCGACCGAAGGCCCCCCCCCCCCCCCCAAAAAAAGTGTCTCTAAATAAATTGTAACTTGATATTTCGAGGGTGCTCTCTGATTATAATTTTTAAATCTGTTTTTTTTAAGAAAGGGTTTTTAGCAATGAAATTTCCATTTGTTGAAATTTAATTTGTTTTCGCCAGTTACCAATTGGCAACTACTTGCACGCTCACATAGTGTGATTAAATGTGTTAATGTTCTTGATGAATCGTTAGTAAATAAAATAAATTCAGCGCAGGTGAGAAATGTCTGATCACTTTAAGTATTCCTGGATGAGGTAGTATACCCTGTAGTGAGACAATATGACCCAGGAATTTGCCTTTTCTTTTGCAATTACTGACCCCGTTAAATTACTTGTGGCCCCATATTCTGCAAATTGGTATAATACCTGTGCCAAAAGCCTCATCTGTTCTTCCTGTGTGGGATTAGCTATAAACAGGTCTCAACATAGAGAGCGACTCTGCTGAGGAGTTCTGGCCGCAAACTTTGTCCAGTGTGGAAATGAAAATAGCCGTGCACACGTCCATGCCAGACGGCACAATACAAAATTGATAGGTCCTGAACCACACACACACAAATGCTGTCTGCTTCTTACTATCTTCACTTGATGCTGTTTGCTAATATGACGCTTTTAAATCATAGTGAGGTATTTAACACTGTGAAATTTCAGTAACTGTTCTTCAAGGTTATCAGGGCGTACCCTCACAGGAACAATGATTTTGTTTATACTTTGGGCTTCAAGCACAAGCATGACGCTGCCACCAGGCTTAGCCATAGCTAAAATTAGGGCTACAGTATGGGAAATAAAAGGTTTGTATGTTCTTCCAGTTTATCATCCTTTCACTTTCTTTCCTCACAGCTCCTCTTTTTGCCCAAGGGATTGGATATGAAGAAAAGCAGAATGTTTCGTGTTGCTAAAAGTCCATTTTGTACCTGTAACCCTTTATTATCCCAGGGCGCCTTCTAAATATTTGTTCATACCAGATTCACTTACCTTGGTTCGTCCAGTCTCTTCAAACAGCTGCTCACCCTTTTGTGTATCAAGAAACAGGACGTTTGGATATGGCAATTGTACCCTGATATCAGTACTAGATTTGAATGTATTTTCAGCTGTGCTGGATTTAATTTAATTTGCTGATAACCTCTACTCGTTGAATGTAAAGAAAGATTTTCCTTGCTCTATGTCAATCTGTATTCTGTACTGTCTAAAGGTATCCATTGCAATAAGAAAGTTTACTGCAAGGTTTTGCACTACCACAAAAATACGCTTTAGAGATAATTTACTGCTGGTAATGGGTATTATTGCCTGAAGTTTAATTCCTTTTGATTTGTTCCCCACTGTGGTCAGAATATGACAATTTTGCCTTGGATAAGTTGATTTCTAACATCGTCTTTGCAGTTCGTTAAACAGACCTTGTGATATTACATTTGTCGACTCACTCGTATCAAGTACCACAGGTACATCTAGACCACGTATCCAGGCATTAATTAGATCTTGCAGTGACTCCTTCCTGATTGGTCATGGGGTTAGCCTCTTCATTGTGAGTAACTTCAACTACTGCACGTTGCGGGTTTGACCTCGCCAGTTCGTGTCCTGTATTGCCCTGGAATTAAATTCTCCTTGACCCTGACCCCGCTGGATACGCAATTGTTATTCCATTGATTGTAACTGCCATGTGGAGGACTGTCAGTTACTGTATTGGTTATTGCCAGCTGAGGAGGTTGCGTTATCAGCTTATTAGTTACAGACTCTCAGTTTACTATAAGGCGGTCTATTGTAATTCTGAAACTTCCTGGCAGATTAAAACTGTGTGCCGGACTGAGACTCGAACTCGGGACCTTTGCCTTCTGCGGGCAAGTGCTCTACCATCTGAGCAACCCAGGCATGACTCACGACCCGTCTTCACAGCTTTACTTCCGCCAGTACCTCGTCTCCTACCTTCCAAACTTATTCTGTCTATGCTTTCCTTTGAAGCCTCGTTGGTACTTTTGGTTTCCCACGTTACCATAAATATTTTTTGTGTTATTGTTATAGCACGGGGCACATGGGTGCCAACCGTGCTGGTTTTTTGTCACCGTTACCATTCTGCTGTTGACTATTTTGCGGAGGCCACTCTGCGTATTAATGTTCTGTGATTGCGACATTCATTTATAGGTCATTCGAATCGAGTACGGATAAGAAATACTTTATAACATTTTCAGCAGGTTTTCGCTGATATAGGCGGGCAGGCAACTTTTCAGGATTTTCAATATGTCCTCGTGAGAAACTGGGTTTGTCCAATACCTCGTATTATTGAAGTATTTTCCGAAGTACTTACTCAGTCCCCCATGTTTACCACTGAATGGCGATGGGTTGAAAACCTCTCGACATGGCCTCTCTTGAACTGCTGTGGCCCAACATCTATCAAAGAAATCAATTTCAAATTGCTCATAGTTATGGATCTCTCGGCCGTATCTGTTGCCCACAATAAAACATTGCTCAGTGTGTACCTCACAACTAACCGTTCCTTCTATGCTTCTGTCCAGTTACGGGTTAGCACGTTGCGAAAAGCTCTGATAAACACTATGGGGTTCATTCTCTCACCCTCTGTCGAAAAAATCGGAAACTGTCTATGAAAGAGCAGACCCTCGTAAACTAATAAAGTAAACAAACATGCACTATTGTCTGTTGCCACTGTGGCGTTATTCGGATGCACGTGATTATACTCTTGATACGTTTGCGCAACTGGTATTGGCAGTGGCATTGCCTGTTGTACTTTGTAATTCCTTTCAGAAGAAAGCACCTGATTGCTTGCTATTGGCTTCTATCTTATGATAACTGCAACATTAGGTAGACTGCTCTGTAACTTCTTTTCCGCTGCGTTTAAGCCTGGCTCTGTCCTGGCAATCAATTCGTTTTCCTTTTCCTGCATTACCTCTTCAACGACTTCGACATAGTTCTTATGCTCTTGCACTACCTTCTGTGCGAGGGTCGTACCCTTATCTAGCATTCCCGCTTCGACTCTGCCCTGTAAATTCTTTACCTCCTTTTAGAGTTTTTCTTGTGCTTTCTTTATGAACTTACGGCCTAAGTCTAAATTACTCGGTTTTACTGACGGCTCCTGTACTTCTTCCGGTAAATCTTTAGGCAAACTTTGCAACTCATTAACAGTAGATGTCGTAGTTTTTAAAGTTTTGCAAATTTCCGACTGAGCCTTTTGCATCTGAGTCTGCCCATCACTCACGATCTTTAGTTTAGGTGCCATTTTCTCTTGTGGTTCGTCTATAGATGACTCATTTTGATCTAGGTTGTTTATTTCCTGAGACAAATCATTTAATAATTCCATCTTTAATTTCTTCCCCATATCTGCAAGTTTCCATGTCAAATAATTAAACAGGTCAGTGAGTGGATTTTCTCTTAAATTATCGAACCTCTGTGATAGGTCATTTTTAAAACCATCAAATGTTTGCTTTTGTTCACTTTTAAAATTACAATATTTTTCGTCAAGTTTTTCCGGTTTGTTGTTTAGAAAAATTATCAAGTAATTTTTTGAAACTTCCTGTGTGCCCGACCGAGACTCGAACTCGGGACCTTTGCCTTTCGCGGGCAAGTGCTCTACCAACTGAGCTACCGAAGCATGACTCACGGCCCGTACTCACAGCTTTACTTCTGCCAGTATCCGTCTCCTACCTTCCTGTAAAGTTTGCAGGTAATTGTTCTCTTATAAAATTTTTGTATTCACATTCCAAAAAATTGAAATAATGTTAACACAAATCTCTAATGGTTTTGAAAAAAATGCATCAGATTAATGATTGGGTAGGGTAACGTGCTGATACTTTTGCTCAAGGCGTTGGCAAGTGCAGTCATGCATTATGTTAAGTTGGAGTTCTTTCCTATCTTATAGATGGTCTTATATGTTGTTGGTACAATTCCTTCGGTTAATCATTTGTAATATATGCATAGCATATAATCTTCGACGATGGTTTTCTCTCGGCAATATTCCAGTCCTGAAACAAATTAATAAAGAAACAATTAGAACAACAGAATGTTACACAACATGTTCTATATCGTTCAGTTATTGGAACTGTGTAATCTTTCTTGCACTGTCCAGGTAACGGTCGCCAATTCTACTGATTAATTAATAATTTTAAGAATAATAATTACGATGAGAATTTGCTATCGCCACACATGAGGCGCAACAATAGTGATTTCGCTCGGGAGCACCAGACCGCCTGGGTCAGGAGCTCTAGTGGTAGAGTGCTTCAGACAGAATTTGGAGAATATCTTTAATACGCACATCAAAACAAAGTTTTGCATCATCTCAGTTCCGAGAGTTCCAGAAACTGTACAGAAAACTGGAATAGAGATAAACATAAACATAACTCTTCTTATTCCTCATGAAAACCGTACTTTGCATGTTGTACCACTATACAGCAAAACCTTCAGAGGTAGTGGTCCGGTTTGCTGTACCCACCCGTACCTCTAATAGCCAGCAGCACGTCCTCTTGCACTGATACATGCCTGTATTCGTCGTGGCATACCATCCACAAGTTCATCAAGGCACTGTTGGTCCAGTTTGTCCCACTCCTCAACGATCCCTCAGAGTTGTTGGTGGGTCATGTCGTCCATAAACAGCCCTTTTCAGTCTATCCCAGGCTGTTCGACAAGGTTCATTCTTGAGAACATGCTGGTCACTTTAGTCGAGCGAAGTCTTTATCCTGAAGGAAGTCATTCACAAGATGTGCACGATCGGGACGCGAATTGCCGTCCATGAAGACGAATGCTTCGCCAATATGCTGCCGACATGGTTACACTATCGGTCGGAGGTTGGCATTCATGTATCGTGCAGCCGTTACGGCGCCTTCCATGCCACCAGCGGCGTACGTCAGCCACACACAATGCCACCCCAAAACAGCAGGGAACCTCCATCTTACTGCACTCGCTCGACAGTATGTCTAAGGCATCCAGCCTGACCAGATTGCCTTCGAACACGTCTCCGACGATTGTCTGGTTGAAGGCATATGCGACACTCATCGGTGAAGAGAACGTGATTCCAGTCCTGAGCGGTCCATTCGGGATGTTTTTGGGCCCATTGTACCGCGCTGCATGGTGTCGCGATAGCAAAGGTGGACTTCGCAATGGACGTCGGGAGTAAACTTGCTCATCATGCAGCCTACTGTGCACAGTTTGAATCGTAACACGACGTCCTGTGGCTGCAAGAAAATCATTATTTAACATGGTGGCGTTGCTGTCAGGGTTCCTCCGAGAAATAACCCGTAGGTGGCGATCATCCACTGCAGTAGTAGCCCTTGGGCGGCCTGAGCGAGGCATGTTATCGACAATTCGTGTCTCTCAGTATCTCGTCCATGTCCGAACAACATCGCTTTGGTTCACTCCGAGACGCCTCGACACTTCCCTTATTGAGAGCCGTTCCTGCCACAAAGTAACAATGCGGACGCGATCGAACCACGATATTGACCGTCTAGGCATGGTTGAACTACAGACAACACGAGCCGTTTACCTTCTTTCTGGTGGAATGCCTGGAACTGATCGGCTGTCGGGCCCCCTCTGTCTAATAAGCACTCCTCATGCATGGTTGTTTGCATCTTTGGGCGGGTTTGTGTATGTGAAATCTAATGGGACTTAACTGCTAAGGTCATCAGTCCCTAAGCTTACACACTACTTAACCTAAATTATCCTAAGGACGAACACACACACCTATGCCCGAGGGAGGACTCGAACCTCCGCCGGGACGAGCCGCACAGTCCATGACTGAAGCACCTTAGACCGCTCGGCTAATCCCGCGCGGCTTTGGGCGGGTTTATTGACATCTCTGAACAATCAAAGGGACTGTGTCTGTGATACAATAGCCACAGTCAACGTGTATCTTCAGGAGTTCTGGGAACCAGGGTGTTACAAAACGTGTTTTGATTTGTGTAATTTTCCTGATAATGCCATTGTAAAATGAGGTGACTTCAATTTTCCAGGTAGATATTGGGAGTGTCATGCTATCGAAACTTTTGCCAGAGACACGGATTTCTGGGACATTGTTCTGGAAGTCTTGTCCAAAAATTACTTTGAGCAGATAGAGAACGAACTCGTGAGGGCAACGTAATAGACCTCCTGGCAACTACAAGACCTTAACTTCTAGAATAAGTTAACATAGAGAAAGGCATAACGATCATAAGTCTGTGATAGCATCACTGACAACGTTCAACGTTTCGTACCAAAAATGTTAAGAGTGGTAGGAAGATATTTAGTTAGTAAGAGTGACAGGATACAAGTTTAGAGTGCCTGAGCAGTCAGAATCAAATATTCAGTGATGAGGACGATGATGTGGTGAAAAAAATGGAAAAAATTCAAAGGTGTCGCGAATTTGCCCCAGACAAGTATGTTCCGAAAAAGTATTAAGGGATGGGGAAGAGCCACCACGATTTAATAGCCATGTTAGGAAACTACTACGTAAGCAAAGAGAACTAACTTCATCCCAGATTCAAGAGAAGTAAAAACCTAGCTGACAAACAAAAGCTGAACGAAGCGAAAATGAGCACAAGGAGAGCAATGAGAGAAGCGTTCAATGACTTTGAAAGTAAAACTTTGTCAACCGATCTGAGTAAAAGCTCTAAGAGGTTTTGGTCGTATGTAAAATAAGTAAGTGGGTCGAAATCATATATTCATTCGCTTACTGGCCATACAGGCACCGAAACGAAAGATAACAGAAAGAAGTCTCAAATAATAAATTCAGTCTTCCTAAGCTGTTTCACCGCGAACAATCGTAACACGATCCCTCCTTTCAACCGTCGTGCGAGCGTCGAAATGGCAGATATTGAGATAACCGATCGTCGAATAGGAAAACAAGTACAGTCACTTAGTAGTGGAAAGGCGCCAGGACCAGATGAGATACCTATAACTTACTACAAAGATGATACAAACGATCGCTTGTGTAACGAAGAGTACATACCGACTGGAAGAAAGCGAAGGTCATTCCCGTTTTTAAGGAGGGTCGTAGGGCAGATGCACACAATTATCGACCTATCTCGTTAACGTAAATCGGTTAAAGAATTATGGAACATGTTTTATGCTAAAAAATTACGTCGTTTTTGAAGAATGAAAATCTCCTCTATAAAAATTAACATGGTTTCTGCAAACAGAGATCCTGTGAATGGTGACTTCAGGAAGACATTTGACATTCTCCCACACTGCCGTTTAGAAACAAAAGAAAAAAAAAAATTGTGACTTGGGTTCAAGACCCTTGCTCATAGAACTCAACACTTCGCTCTTAATGAAACAAAATCGACAAATGTAAAGATAATTTTCGGAACATCTCAAAGAAGAGTGGAAGAGTGACAGAACCGTTACTGTTGACAATATACAGGGTCAGTCACCAACTATTGCGTCCAAGAATGACTCCGAAATTACGATAGGAGCTGAAAAGTTTGTGGGGCAAAAGGTGCCTGGGACAATGGGGGACATAATATGACGTTGGTTTTTTGTTGCTCCCTGCCGCCGTTGGATAAGCAGTGCCAGCAGCAAGTCGTATACTCTTAGCTCACTTATTTGTTACATAGTTTAATTCTTAATTTCTTTGCGTGTTTTTGGGTACTTGCATTGTTTAATTCATAAATTTCTGGCGTACTGTAGTATTTGAGAGTTGTAGCATCGCGCTTTAGTACCTGAATAGCGTAAAATCGCGTATTCTCCTTCTGCCGCCGACCAGTGTGTCAGCAGTGCGCAAGTAGCAGCGTTACTGCATTTAATAGGCAATCTTGTATTTTAATAACCGTTTAAATATTGTGTCGAATCGTTTGAGCTCTCTGTAGATTAGTTCAGACGTTCTTTGCACAACAGTTTTTAGCATGGATAGGGTCTGCGATTGCTGTGTTCAGATGCGGGCTGAGTTGGCATCCCTTCGCTCCCAACTTCAGGCAGTGTTGGCTTCGGTCACACAGCTTGAGACTGTTGCCAATGGGCATCACTGTGGGGGTCTGGATGGGGGTTTGTCGGGGACGTCCAGCTCGTCCCACACATCCCCCGATCGGACTACTGCTGTGGCTGCCCGGGATACTGCCCACATTGAGGCTGACCCCTCACCCGTGGTAGAGTGGGAGGTCGTCTCGAGGTGTGGCAGGGAGCGAAAGAAATTCTGGAGGGCTGAACGGAAGGCCTCTCCAGATTGTCTGACGAACCCTGGCCTATTGGTTGCATTATTGAAGTCACGTGAGGTGCAGAAATGTAGCTTTTATGTCAGCTTAACGAAATTCAGTCTTAGTGGGGTGGCTTCTGGCGTTGCCTAGTAATAAAATTGCAACAGGCGGTAGGTTTTTTTATTTCAAGTATTTTTTAACAGCTGGAATAAATGCATCAGAAAACCACTCTTCAAATAAATCATAATTTACCCAAGCACATTTTTGAGCTTAGTAATTAACGGGAAGTGACGACGTATTTGCGTTTATGAATGCTCTTGGTTTCTTTCTGTTCGAGCTCTGATTTCTCTTATTTTATTTTGATGATCATTCCTACCTATGTAGGTTGGGCTCAACAAAATATTTTCGCATTCGGAAGAGAACGTTGGTGACTGAAATTTCGTAAAAAGGTCTCGCCGCGACGAAAAACGTCTATGCTGTAATGACTTCCATCCCAACTCGTGTATCATATCTGCCACACTCTCTCCCCTATAACGCGATAATACAAAACGAGCTGCCCTTCTTTGCACCCTCTCGATGTCCTCCGTCAATCCCACCTGGTAAGGATCCCACACCTCGCAGCAATATTCTAACAGAGGACGAACGAGTGTAGTGTAAGCTGTCTCTTTAGTGGACTTGTTGCATCTTCTAAGTGTCCTGCCAATGAAACGCAACCTTTGGCTCGCCTTCCCGACAATATTATCTATGTGGTCCTTCCAACTGAAGTTGTTCGTAATTTTAACACCCAGGTACTTAGTTGAATTGACAGCATTGAGAATTGTACTATTTATCGAGTAATTGAATTCCAACGGATTTCTTTTGGAACTCATGTGGATCATCTCACACTTTTCGTTATTTAGCGTCAACTGCCACCTGACACACCATACAGCAATCTTTTCTAAATCGCTTTGCAGCTGATACTGGTCTTCGGATGACCTTACTAGACGGCAAATTACAGCATCATCTGCGAACAGTCTAAGAGAACTGCTCAGATTGTCACCCAGGCCTTTCACGTAACTTTTCATATACTTATCTTTCAAATTGTTCAAATAGGTGCGCTGTAGTAACAATAACTGTTTTGTGGCCTACGAACGTGGAAACTAATGAAGATCACTGCGTATGTGGATACATCAAGAACAACGCGAACATTATTCGTTCGAGAAAGGCGGTGACACAAGAGGTTCAGGCAATCATTTTACAGCAAATTACAGTATATGCTCCAAAACCCTACTGCAAACCGACGTCAATGATATAGGTCTGTAGTTAAATGGATTACTCCTACTACCCTTCTTGAACACTGGTGCGACTTGCGCAATTTTCTAATCTGTAGGTACAGATCTATCGGTGAGCGAGCGGTTGTATATGAGTGCTAAGTAGGGAGCTATAGTATCAGCGTAATCTGAAAGGAACCTAATCGGTATACAATCTGGACCTGAAGACTTGCCCGTATCAAGCGATTTGAGTTGCTTCGCAACCCCTAAGGTATCTACTTCTAAGAAACTCATGCTAGCAGATGTTCGTGTTTCAAATTCTGGAATATTCCATTCGTCTTCCCTGGTGAAGGAATTTCGGAAAACTGCGTTCAATAACTCCGCTTTAGCGGCACAGTCGTCGATAACAGTACCGTCGGCACTGCGCAGCGAAGGTATTGACTGCGTCTTGCCGCTTGTGTACTTTACATACGACCAGAATTTCTTCGGATTTTCTACCAAATTTCGAGACAATGTTTCGTTGTGGAACCTATTAAAGGCATCTCGCATCGAAGTACGTTCCAAATTTCGCGCGTCTGTAAATTTTAGCACATCTTCAGGATTTCGCGTTCTTCTGAACTTCGCATGCTTTTTCCGTTGCCTCTGCAACAGCGTTCGGACCTTTTTTGTGTACCACGGGGGATCCGTTCCATCTCTTACCAATTTATGAGGTATGAATATCTCAATTGCTGTTGCTACTATATCTTTGAATTTGAGCCACATCTCGTCTACATTCGCATAGTCAGTTCGGAAGGAATGGAAATTGTCTTTTAGGAAGGCTTCTAGTGGCACTTTATCCGCTTTTTTAAATAAAATTATTTTGCGTTTGTTTCTGATGGATTTGGAAGAAATGGTATTTAGCCTAGCTACAATGACCTTGTGATCACTAATCCCTGTATCAGTCATGATGCTCTCTATCAGCTTTGGATTGTTTGTGGCCAAGAGGTCAAGTGTGTTTTCGCAACCATTTACAATTCGCGTGGGTTCGTGGACTAACTGCTCGAAATAATTTTCGGAGAATGCATTTAGGACAATCTCGGAAGACGTTTTCTGCCTACCACCGGTTTTGAACAAGTATTTTTGCCAACATACCGAGGGTAGGTTGAAGTCCCCACCAACTATAACCGTATGAGTGGGGTATTTATTTGTTACGAGACTCAAACTTTGTTTGAACTGTTCCGCAACTGTATCATCGGAGTCTGGGGGTCGGTAGAAGGAGCCAATTATTAACTTAATTCGGCTGTTAAGTATAACCTCCACCCACACCAATTCGCACGGAGTATCTACTTCGACTTCACTAGAATATAAACCACTACTGACAGACACAAACACTCCACCACCAGTTCTACCTAATCTATCTTTCCTGAACACCGTCTGAGACTTCGTAAAAATTTCTGCAGAACTTATTTCAGGCTTTAGCCAGCTTTCTGTACCTATAACGATATCAGCTTCTGTGCTTTCTATTAGCGCTTGAAGCTCAGGGACTTTTCCAGCGCAACTACAACAATTTACAACTAAAATTCCGACTGTTCCTTGATCCAAGCACGTCCTGTAATTGCCAAGCACCCTTTGACATTGCAGCCCATCCCGCACTTTCCCGAGGCCTTCTAACCTAAAAAACCGCCCAGTCCACGCCACACAGCCTCCGCTACCCGTGTAGCCGCCAGCTGAGTGTAGTGAACTCCTGACCTATTCAGCGGAACCCGAAACCCCACCACCCTATGGCGCAAGTCAAGGAATCTGCAGCCAATACGGTCGCAAAACCGTCTGAGCCTCTGATTCAGACCCTCCACCCGGCTCTGCACCAAAGGTCCGCAGTCGGTTCTGTCAACGATGCTGCAGATGGTGAGCTCTGCCTTCATCTCGTAAGCAAGACCGGCAGCCTTCACCAAATCAGATAGCCGCTGGAATCCAGAGAGAATTTCCTCAGATCCAAAGCGACACACGTCATTAGTGCCGACATGTGCCACCACCTGCAGCTGGCTGCACCCTGTGCTCTTCATGGCATCCGGAAGGACCCTTTCCACATCAGGAATGACTCCTCCCGGAATGCACACGGAGTGCACACTGGATTTCTTCCCCTCCTTAGCCGCCGTATCCCTAAGGGGCCCCATTACGCGCCTAACATTGGAGCTCCCAACTACCAGTAAGCCCACCCTCTGCGATTGCCCGGACCTTGAAGGCTGAGAATGATCCTCTGAAACAGGGCAGGCAGCTGCATCTGGCTCAGCGAGAGACAGTGCCTGAAACCGGTTTGTCAGACGCACCGGGGAGGCTTTCTGATCAGCCTCCGCGGACGCCTTTCGCTGCCTGCCACGCCTTGGAACGACCTCCCAATCAACCACAGGCGAGGGCTCAGCCCCACTGCGGGCAGCAGCCGGGGCAATCACAGCGGCAGACCGATCTGGGGACAGACGGGACGAGGTTGACATCCCCGTGATACCCGAGTCCGGCTCCCCACAGTGGTGCCCATTGGCAACAGCCTCAAGCTGCGCGACTGAAGTCAGCGCCGCTTGCAGCTGTGAGTGAAGGGATGCCAAGTCAGCCCTCATCCGAACTCAGCAATCGCAGTCCCTGTCCATTCTAATCGATGTTTAACAACAGTTACCGAAACACGAGTCCGTGCCTAGATAACGCAAGCGGAACACGCAAAGAATGTATCAACTAACCTGTACAAATGCCTAACGACTGCGCTACAATCTGCTGAATTTACGATTACAGTAACTAAAACTCGAAATTGCACCTCCTATACGAAACTCACACGCAATTTAAATAAGAATCTACGAAGTAAACACTAAAGCGCGATGCTACAACTGTCAAATACTATAATACGCCCGAAATATATGAATTAAACAATGCAAGTACCCAAAAACACGCAAAGAAATTAATTAAACTATCTAACAAATAAGTAAGCTAGGGTTATACGACTTGCTGCTGCAGCTGCTTATCCAACGGCGGCAGGGAGCACACTGAAAGAGAAAGTCGGCGTTTTGCAACTTCTTTGGAGCATTCGGGATTCTACCAAGGAGTGGAGTGTTGATTCATAATAGAAAACACCTTTTTGTTAGGATTGCTGACACCCGGTGCGGCTTCTATAGCATTTGTTATAATTTAGTGTGCTTTTTTTCCCTGTAAGTTGCACTCTGTAGTTCTGAGGTTTCTTGCAACTGAGACCCTGTATTTGTTCGAATCGGCTTCTTCAATTTTCCACTTATTAGCGTAAAATATTTGTTCAATATCAATGTTTATGTTAATGAAGAATTCTATTGGGAGATGAATTGATCCAACTGAATCATAATATAATACATTTTGCATTCCCTCAGAGGGATGCATACTCATTTGTGCAGTAAGTTATGCTTATGAAAAATGCAGTGCCCCAGCTATGATAAATTTGCTTCTATAGTTGTACATTTCTGGTGTCACATGTTTTTATTAGACTATCCTTTATCTCTAACTTGCACACACATGTATATACACTTATCTATTTAGCCTGTACACTTTGATATTTGGATATACATACGCTTGGCAGAAGATTGAACTTTAATCACAAAGATATACTTGGTTATCCACACACACATGTACTGCTCTTATAATAAATTGCACCACAAATAAATCTTCCATGTTATGATGAGAAGATTTTGCTTACACTATGTCACGTACACTTCTTATGCACAGATTTTGGGTACCGAAAGTTGATGATTTGTGGACTAACGTTAGTCTGCCATATGTGTGGCAACATAACTCGTGCATTTCATTGGCGATTTCGACAGATATTACCTCAATGACACGCAGTACTGGCTCAAAAATTGTAAATAGTCTCACTGCATTCGTCTTGAAAGGCCATATATTTTCAGATCGTTGAAGCACATACTCAGATAATTAAATATTTACAACTGTTACTACTTAAAGTTTGTAATACATGGAATGGATCCTACATACGTACCTTGAGCACACAGTTACTTATGAATGGAAGATTTATTTAGCTGTGTCGAGCACAATGATACACTGATGATTATTTGTATTGTTCATTTCACCACACTGTGCTACTTTGATCACGTGAAAGTGAAGATTCTATGTTGGTTTCTCCAGATAACTATTGTATTCAGTTTTTGTATTTTCATGTAAGAAACTCGATGAATAGATACATATATAGGTGAAGAATGATAAGCATGGTATTAAAAGTACTTTACATTTTGTTTCTGAGATTGTGAGTTATGCTTTATGGTATTAACACATAGGAGAAATATTGGTAATGGATTTATAAATAATTCTGATGCATGTGGAACAGAAATTAGAATGGAACAATTGAAGAATCACTTAGCAAGTCAACACTATACCTGAATTCGTAATTGATAATGATACAGCACTGCTTATATTAACAACTGGACTGGTCTAAACTGTACCAGACTATGCCTTATACATTTCATTTGTCTAGACAGAAAGTGTAGGTTCTGTCGTACTGTTTATCTATACAATAAACCCTTATTTCTACGGAATTAGAGTGAAGGTCATGTTTCTGTTTTGGAAATTGCAACAATGTGATAAACATAGATGACACATTATAGTTGTGATGTTTATTATTTGTTTCTCTATAATAGATTGGGAGACATAAACATATATAGACATTTTGACATTAATCTCGTGATTACATGTTGTGTGTTTACTAGTAACTTTGATGTCTTGATGCACATACTACCAGAAACACGTATATACATATTTGCTTTTATGAACTGTATTATTGCTCCTGTCTAGCACTGAGTAAAAGAGGTATTGATTATTCTGTGGTGATACATTTTTGCATTAGGAGAAAGACACTGTGACCACAACCAAATGTCTAATATGGTAGTATTGACAAATTCATTGTTACAGAGTTGTCACTCATATCTTTGCATTACTCTCTATCTGACATTAAATATTGTCGATGCAGAAATGCTGAGATAGGAAATGTAGGCTCTGTTTACTCTTTACCCATCTTATTTGAAATGTGTTTGGAGGAACGGAGAGAATGATAGGTTTACTTTTGGTTTTAAGTTGATGTCCAAGCTGTTACTAGTTATGTACCCACACAACTTCACCAAATTTGAATGTAGTCAGCATCACCACATTTAATAGTAGAAAACATTACCAAAAGGTTTAGATGTAAAAGGTATTAGTTATGTATACCTGTATAAACTTGAAGTTGAGATTTATTAAATAATTTTTCTTTGCCAAACACATGAAATACACATCAACATTACTGTGTGTATACACAGAAGGTCTACCTGGCTGTAGGTATGCGATCTGTTGAATTCAGAGTTATCGTTTCTATTTGAAATGTGCATTAGCACAACTGCTATGAACACTGGCGATTACATGCATTTTATATAAAATTGATATTTGACTTCTTATGTGACTGTATAAAGTGAGGGAACCTTTATTTGATATGTGTTTACCTACACATACTGTATGACTGAGATATGGTACACTGAGATCACTCAAGAAGGATTTACATTACTGATGATCTGCTACATACTGGAAAGGGAGAACTGATATTTTACTTGAAACACCTTGTCATAAGAAGGAAGAGCTTATTTTGATGAAGGTGTATTTGGATGTAAACGACCTATGTTCAGAAAATACTGATAGCTTATTACATGTGCTATTAGAAAAAGGGAAGGTACCTACAGAAAATTGTCTGAGAGTAGAGTAACCAGAAAGAAATGATATACTGATAACGGACTACAAAACTTAATACAGGGAGATACTGTCACTGTGTGTTATGTTTGAAGTGAGAGATTGAGATATGTGTTGTGATTGGCTACTTAAAAACGAATGTCAGGAGATACGTTAGATTGGTCTGCCTTGTTGCAACACTACTGAAAACTAGTTATGTTGAAGAAAAAGGCTGACTATGTATTATCTAATGGAAAGTTGAAAAAGTTTTGTTCTATACATAAAACTACTGTTTTACATGACCAATATTTCCTAGAGGATGTAATGTTCATATTGTGATTACTGTCACATGTATGAATGCATAGGTTATTGTACTTTGTTAGCTGTTTTGTGAATTGCTTGCAAAACTTTTGTCCAGCCTGTGGTTGTAAAAATACTTTTGGAGAATTTTTCAGAAGATTTTGAAGCTAATTCGCGTCACTCCAAGAAAAGTGCACCAATTACACAGTATTTTAGAATGTTAGAAAGCTGTAACAGCTCTGTTTGTCATTCTGTAAAATTGCTGTACTGTTGTTTAACATAATGGCAATTACTTTGTAATTATTGTAATTCAGTATATGGAACTAAACAACAATGTAAATAAAGTGTTTATTTAGGGTACTGGATTGTATATTGAAATTCTGTACATACTAAAAAAGTAATGTACTCATATTTGAAGCATGAAACATGGTAGGAATACTTGGAATAATGGATTTTCAGTGCAAGTAACATAAATGTAATCAGTTTTGTTTATTTAAAAAATTTCCTTTATTTTTGCACGAAAATGACAAATATGTATTTGACTTTGTATCCAGTTTCATGTAATTGAATTGTAATCCCTGAATTTTCTCTAATTTTGAACAACTTTGGTGACTGTAATTAATGAAATTACTACATGCAAGAATGTCTGAGTTGTTGGCGAGAGTATATAAGACCGCAAGAAATCGAGTGGGGTGTGTGTGTGGAGGGGGGGGGGGGGGGGGCGGCGAGAGGGGGACATCATAATGTGATATTCTGTATTGAGCTCTGTGATATAACGTCAAATAAATTTGTATTACCTGAAATATTCTCTGATCTTTCATATTATTAGAGAGGCATGGTGTTTTCTGGTCTGTAGCACTTAAGAAACTTACAGAAAGAATTACCTACAGTGTAACAATGAAAGTAGTTAAATTATTGCTAACGTTTTTTTAACAGTCTCAGTTACACATATCCAACTTCAAAAACTGTCATGTCATCCACTCCTGTTAAGATTAACATTTATAAGACTTTCCTTTGATTTTCTGATTTATTTTTATTAGAAAATTATTATCTCCAACAAGGCAGTTATGCTGCAGGCGCTAAGCTGAAAGGGGTCCATGAGGTGTCAGAGTGCAAAATCAATGCGCAGGATTTGTCATAATTAGTGTGAAAATTGACACATGTACAAGCATACGTAGTATGAAGGGGAGTGAAATGGCATTAAATTTTATGTTGCTTGTGTTCAGAGTGGAGGGTGCCAAATGGTATGTATTCTAAATGACAAGTAGTGCTACAGGGCACCCTGTGTGGTGCACTGTACGGTGGCTTGCAGAGTATTTAGATGCAGATGTTTCTTCTGAGGAAAAATATTCTCGAATTGGCGCTGTATAACATCTTGTAGGGTCAAAATAGAAATCAGGGAATTTAGCGAGAACATTTGCAACTGGGAAAGACTAGAAGGAAATAGAGAACAGATTCGCAAAGAAATCGGAGCATTTCTACAGGAAACGAAAATAGTGGGACAAACTATGTTCTGCAGCGTTTTGTTAGTGCAGGTTGCATACATTCAGAGGCAAATTAGATTGATTTATCAGCCTCCCCCCTTAACCTATCGTTCTGTTAATTAAATTATGGCCCCTGGGGACAATCCTTTCTTCTGAGAAACCCTCATCCCTCTCCCTTCTCTCCCTTCTCCCCCACCTCTCTGCAAAATCCCCTTGCTGATACAAGCACACATTTGATGTCAAATCAATCGACTAATCGGTGAATTAATTAGCCCATCCCCCTCTGGTAAATCCCCAGATGCCTCATCCTGGATCTGGAAATTGGCAGAAAAAGGAAACAGTGTTGTAACCGCAGAAAAGCCAAGTCTAAATGCAGTTGTTCTCAGACGATACACCAGAAATCATACGGGGAGATAGAGTTAACAGGGGACGCCAGGCGTATCAGAGGGGTCACAAAAGATAACGACGCAGCCAGATAGCCGAGGCGGCGGTCCAAGCGGCCAGGCAGCTGCGCGTGATAAGCAAGGAAGCAGACTCAGCTATTAAGATAAAAAAGGGCGCTCTGGGCAGGTCCCTTAATAAGCAATAACTTACAGTATCAACACTCTTGGCTAGAGGGAGAAGTCTGGGAGCGGAGAGAGAAAGAAAGAGGGCCCTAGGTGGGGACCGCACTACGTCATGAGGAGCCAATGAAGGGCTCAGGACGCAGTGCGTGACCATATGGGGAGAGGCCCCTCTACCCCTCCACCCAGCTTCTGAAGAAAAGTACTGAAGTTAATACTAAAACAATCCCTAATAAGGAAAAGTTGCACTCGACGCTACGTCATGCCAAGCACTGGCGGGGTCGAAGGGGAAGAGCTAACAAAACTCGGAGGCACGCCGCTCCGGGGATCTCTCTCTCGGGTTTAGGCAGCGACGGTAGTCAGCGTGAGTAGCAGCCGACTTGGGCTGAGGGCGGGCTGCAGGCAGACAGTTGGAGATAGTCGCCGATGAGCGTTTAGGCAGCGACCGCGGGACTCTGACGTAGGGTCCTAGTGTGGGCAGCAAAGTGCTGGAAAGTTCTATCAGGCAGCCAGAACGGTGGAAGTCAGTCACCGTCTCTGTAATGGGCTTGGCTATTCTGTAGGTACAATCACTACGCAGTTAGGGTGATCTGTATTCTTTATGAATAAATTAGAACTTTTATAACGTCCATACGAGTTTACTTCTACCAACATCCTAGCCTTGTACCTTCACACCAGGGAATTTAACATCTTAGCCAGATCAAAAGTCTCCCTCTCAATTAGGTCAACCGGCTAATTCCCGTTTACGAACCGTGTCGCTCAATCCCTCGCAAAACCCACGCTTGGGACGCGACATAAATAAAAGTTTTGGTGCCAGGTGTGGGGTACCACAAAGGCACATAGGCAAAAAGGAGATAGGAGCCAGTAGATTTTGCTACAGCGACTGTGGCAATTAGCAGGAAGTTGTGGCGACTCGCAACTTTCAGCATTAGTAGCCCCACTACGACAGAGTCCAGAGAAGTAGTCCTCGCGGGTGCAGGGCAACGCAGGATAGCGGCAGCACGACGCGGAGCGACGAGGCACAGAGGTGCCTAAGCAGCCAGCGTTCGAGACCGGGGGTCCGGGCCGAGCAGCGGCAGCAGCCGTAGCAGCGGCAGCCGAGGCGAGCGACGGGGTTGGCACAGCCCAGCAGAGCGGCGGCCGACGCATCGCGGCAGCGCGGAACAGCGCGGACATAGAGAGCACAGAGACAGCGCGGCACAACGCGGGACAACGCGGATCAGCGGAACAGACGGCGCACCACAAGAGAAGCGGTACATATAAAATTATATTAAGAATTTTGTATCTTGTATTGTAAAGTGCTAACATAGTTAAGTTGGTAAGATGGCCCAAACTAACGAAGTTCCGTCATCCTCCAGTAGCGGTAAGATATCAGTGAAAGAAGCCTTGTGTATAGTTCGAAAAGTGTTCGAAGGAAATAAGAGAGATCTTAGGGAGTTTATTGAAAATGTAGACGCTGCATTTGAACTCGTGAAACCGGAGGAACACGAAACGTTACTGAAGTTTGTTAAAGCCAAAATAACCGGAGAGGCCAGATCGAGGCTGCAAGTAAGGGAACGCACGGGGACATGGCAGGAAGTAAAACATGTTCTAGAGGAAAATTATGCGAGTAAGCGTACCATTGACTACTACGCGTGCAAGATATTTCAATCGAGACAGGGACAAGGAGAGCCAATTGCGACATGGGCAAGCCGAATAGATGAAATGCAAAGGGATTTCAGGGAAGCAGTAAGCAGAGTTACGGCTAGGGAGAACTTAAAGGGCGCAATAGAACTGGTTGATTCACTAGGAAGAGCATGCTTTATACAAGGGTTAAGCAATGATAGAATACAGACGATAGTAAGAAGTAGAGGCGATGAAATCACGCTAGCAGCGGCCGTGGAACTAGTATTGCAAGAAGAAAGTGCAATACTGTCAATGAAAGAGCGGGGACTAGCCCCAAGAGTAACTTTCAACCGGGGAAGGAAACGGTGAAGAATACCAGAGATATTAGAGATTTGAAATGTTTCAATTGTGGATTGAGAGGGCACATGGCAAGCAAGTGTAGAAAGAATAGGCCAGAGGGAAGAGTACGGATAATGACGGGCAAAGAGTTTACGAATTTTTGTTACGGGTGCGACAAGCCAGGACATACAGACGCGGAATGCCGGGTAAGATTAAGAAAAATTCAGCCGATAGATACAAGAGACTTTAGAGGAAATCATAGGGAAGCTGATGGAGGGTTACGAGAGTGGAGGTGCCCACAATGTAATCTACCAGGGAACTGTGGAGTTCCGTGTACGAGGGTAAAAGACGTTGCTTGTTTCAAGTGTAAGCGGCCGGGACATTACGCGAAAGATTGTCACGCAGGGCCCTGGCACGCTTGGAGAAAAGGCAGGGTGCCAGTATCGAGCAAAACCGGTAAAGTGGTGCAGGGAAACTAAGAGGCGGCAAGGCCGCACAGTCGGGCCTTGTTGCGATAGGTAAACCCTCAGTTAGGGTAATCGACTGTGCAACAGAAAATGACGTTTTGGTTTTATACTGCATAGAATTAAAAAGATATTTGAAGTTGCTAATAGACACTGGAGCACAGTTGTGTCTGCTCAAGAGAACGAGTATTCCGATAAATAGTACACTTGTAATTAATGAAGCGGAAAGGCTTCGGCTAAAAGGTGTAACCAGTGAGGCCGTCAGCACAATAGGTACGGTACAGGTACACTTAAGTGTGGACGGTTCTGAGCAAGTAGGGCAAAAATTTCACGTGTACGGGATAGGATTAGATATTCCGTACGACGGACTGATAGGCAGAAATTTCTTGACAGAGCATAGAGTTAAGTTAGACTATGCAGGTAAAATAGTGAGACTAAAAGGGCGAGATATACCCTTAGTAGTAGAGGAAGAGCCAAAGGGACATGAGAACGAACAAGATTCAGAAGTAGGCGGGGAAATAGGGCCCCGAGAGGAAAAAATAATGTTATTAAAGGTGGAAGGAAATGTAAAAAGGGGAATCGAAAAGGAAATGATTATTCCTAGGCAGGAGATTGCACAAGGGGTACATGTACCTGAAGCGTTAGTAAAAGTGCGAAATGGGAAATGCATAGTAAGTGCATTAAACTTGTCAGAAGACAGAGTGCAGTTAGGAAACGTCAGGTTAATGACGGAAGAATTAGAAAAAGTAGGTAAAATACGCGAAGTAAAATGTTGTACTAATGTCATAGGAAAGACAGAAAGTCGTACTAGTGTGTTGCGAAGGCAATTAAGAATGGATCATTTGAACGCTGCAGAGAAAAGCGCTCTAGCAGAGGTTTGCGCGGAATACGGAGATGTATTTCATCTACCAGGGGACAACCTGTCCTATACTTCTGCAGTGAAGCACAGAATACCGATTGCACCGGAACACGCGGGAAAGGTAGTAAACGCTAGACCGTACAGGATCCCGGAAGCGCAAAAGGAAGTGCTAAGGGAGCAAATAGAGCAGATGCTAAGAGATGACATAATTGTCGAGAGTAAGAGCGCTTGGAACGCACCGTTACTGTTAGTTCCAAAGAAGCTAGACGCTAGTGGCAAACAGAAATGGAGAATCGTAGTGGACTACAGACGATTAAATGATATCACTGTAGGCGATGCATTTCCACTACCGAATATCTCCGAGATACTGGATCAGTTAGGGCAAGCTAAGTACTTCTCGACGCTTGACCTCGCAAGCGGGTACCATCAAATATTGACGGACGAGAAGGACAGAGAGAAAACGGCATTTAGCTCAAACTATCAGCATTACGAATACAAACGAATGCCGATGGGACTGAAGGGAGCCCCAGGATGTTTTCAGAGACTGATGAATAAAGTCTTGGCAGGTTTACAAGGAGTGAAATGCTTTGTATATCTAGACGACATAGTATGCTATGGGAAAAACCTGCAGGAGCATAACGAAAAGCTCCGGGAAATATTTGACAGGTTGCGAGAGCACAATTTGAAGCTGCAACCAGACAAGTGTGAATTCCTGAGGAAGGAAGTAATCTTCCTAGGTCATTGCATCACTGACAAAGGAATATCACCAGATATGGCGAAGGTGGAGAAGGTGAAGTTCTTCCCACAGCCAAAGACAACTAAGGAACTAAAAGGGTTTCTCGGATTGATAGGTTACTACCGCCGTTTCATTGCTAACTTCAGCAAGATTGCGAAACCTCTCCATGAGCTCTTAAAAAAGTGAGTGGAGTACCGATGGAGCGAACGTCAGAACAATGCGTTCGAAGAACTAAAAGAGAAATTAATAAACCCTCCGTTACTTCAGTACCCTGACTTTACGAAACCGTTCATCATTACAACGGATGCGAGTAACGCAGCCTTGGGTGCAGTGTTATCGCAAGGTAAGAAGATTGGGGAAGACTTGCCCATCGCATATGCATCCAGAGCATTGAACAAAGCCGAACTAAATTATAGCACAACGGAAAAAGAGTTGTTGGCTGTAGTTTACGCAGTAAAACAGTTCAGACCATATGTATATGGCAGAAAGTTCACTGTAGTGACAGACCATAAGCCACTAACGTGGATATTTAGTGTCAAAGATCCGAGTTCGAGACTCCTGAAGTGGAGACTGAAACTCGAGGAGTATGATTATGAAGTAATATACAAGCCAGGAAAGTTAAATAGTAATGCGGATGCGCTGAGTAGAATAAGGCATGAAGGGAAGGAAGAGATAGATGCGAAGCAGGAGGTGGAGACAGAGATCTCGGCAGCAAAAGCAAATGGGGAAGAAAGTTCCGTAAACGTGCGGCAATCACAAGTGTCGAGTGAAATAGAACAGGAAACGGATAGTGGTGAGGAAATTAGTCCCGAAGAAAAAGAAAATATACTAAAGGAAATGCATGACAATCCCTTGGGAGGTCACCAAGGGATGCACAGGACACTCGAAAGAATTAAAGCATACAAGCAGTGGCGCGGAATGAAGCGTGACATTGAAAATTACATTAGGAAATGCCCATCGTGTCAAAAGAATAAAAACACGCAAATGAAAACTAGGATGCCCTTAGAAATTACAGACACAGCAGAAACAGTATTCGGAAAGTGTGCGATGGATATAGTGGGTCCACTAGATGTATCTAATACAGGAAAAAGGTACATGTTAACATTCCAAGACGATCTGAGTAAATTTACCTTAGCAATCCCAATTGACAAACAAGATGCCGAAACAGTAGCTGAGGCATTTGTGGAAAACGTAGTATTAAGGTATGGAATTCCATCAGTATTATTAACAGATCAAGGGTCTAACTTTCTGAGTGATGTATTTAAAAGTGTATGTAAATTGTTGAAGGTAAAGTGTATAAATACTACAGCGTACCACCCTGAATCAAATGGTGCACTAGAAAGAAGTCATAGAACTATTGTAGAGTATCTCAGACACTTTGTAACAGGAGATCAAAGTTCTTGGGACAAATGGGTACCGTATGCAATTTTTGTGTTCAACACTACACCACACAGCAGCACAGGATACACACCATTTGAATTACTATACGGAAGAAAGGTTAACATACCAGGAGTACTGCAGCAAGAAACACAGCAGGTAAGTTACAATTATGAAATGTATGTAAATAAACTAAGAGCGAGAATGCAGGAAGCACACAGAGTGGCCAGAGACTCGATTATAAGAAGTAAGAAAATCAGTAAGGAACAGTATGACATGAAACAAAATCCAAAAAACTTCAAGGTAGGAGATAAAGTATTACTGCACGATGAGTCGGTGAGACGGGGTAGATCTCGGAAATTAGATTCACAATGGAGAGGCCCATTTGAAGTAGTAAAAGTGGAAGGTCCTAACGTAGTAATAAAAGTTAAAAGAAATAAGGAAACAAAAGTACATGCCAACAGGCTGAAACAATTCTTTTAAATTTCAGGTATGGCACTCAAGTGGCAGGTCGTGAAATTCGTCATAGTGATAACAGCATACTACATCACTGCATCAGAGCATGCAACAAATGAGTACCAAGTGACGCCATTTCCGAGTTCATCAGGACTATATTACGATAATAGAGGACAGGTAGAAATATACAGTACCACATGGAGAATAGTCACATACGTAAATCTAGATATAATAACAGAAAGGTTTCAGAATGCAGAGAGGTATGGTAGGGCAGCGGTACAAAGATGCCGAGAAACACTAACACAATTAAATGTAGGATTAATACAATGCAGGGTACTAGACCAACAAGTAACCCATCATGTGGACAAAATCACAGGATTGCAACTTTTAGTACAGCAGCTAACGAAACACGAGACCAGAAGGAAGAGAGGAGTATTCAACTTCGTCGGGCAGGTAAGTAAAATACTGTTCGGGACGTTGGACGAAGCAGATGCAGCATACTATAAGGAAAGAATAGACGCTATGGAGAAAAACTCAGAAGGGTTGTTGAGGCTAACAAACGAACAGGTGGCAGTGGTAAGAGCCACATTGGCGGGAGTAAACAGGACGGTATACACACTAGAGTCAAATGAGCACGTTCCGAAGACAGGTATGCAAAGACTAGAACGATTCATGAAGGAATACGAACAAATGATAAATGCCATTGTAAATGCTCAGAAGGGAATACTACAGCCTCATATAATTAATCCAGTCCAAATTGTAAAATACCTAAGTTTAATACGGGAAGAACTAAAAGATGTAAAGTTTCCTGTTCCTCTTACGGAGTCCTCAGGTTATCTATTGTTAAGAATAATTGATTTAGATGTTTTCATCTCGGGTAGCATACTAGGATATGTAATTAATATTCCATTAATAAATAATAACAATTTCAATTTGTATAGAGTACTCCCACTACCAAAAGAAATTCCAAACATGAAAGGTAAATATGTGTACATACAGCCAGAGAAAGAATTCTTACTAATAGATGAATCCAAAAGGCAGTACGCGAAACTTTCTGCGGAGGAACTAAAATGCAAGGAGCTAAGTAAAAATAGGAGACTGTGCAAACAAGCATTCGCCTTGCTGTCAACATTCGACCACGAAGAGTGCGAAGCCAAATTGTTGCAACCGGTAAGAGAAATTCCGGAAGATTGTGTGCGAAAAATAGTCGCACTGAATCAGAGCCTTTGGACTCATCTAAACAGTAACGAATGGCTATATGTAGCACCGAAGGAAGAAGGCTTAACAGTATTGTGTGGAAGGGAACCACCAAAGGACCTAGTAATAAAAGGGGTAGGAAAAATTAGTTTTTACAGTAAATGTGATGGGTATGGCACTAGAGTGTTCATACAAACAGATAGAGTGATTCAGAGTAATGTGACGAAGAAAGACATAGTTCCGCAGATCAATCTAGAATTCGATTGTTGCGTGGTAAACAAGGAAAAAAGGAATGTCTCAACGTTAACATTAGATTTGCCATTGGACCAGGTGATAACACAGTTAGACGACTTGAAAGTCGCAGGAAAAAGACTGGATGATGTCCAGAAGATGGTAGAGAGACAAGAGGAGGAAATGAAGTACTCCAGGTACTTCACACATTACTCCATAACTACGTATGTAGCCATATCAATAGTTATTCTAATCATAATAACATGCTGTTGTAAAAACTGTAAATGTTGTGAAGACTGTTTTAAAAGTATATGGAAATATTTTGAAGACAGTGATTGTTGTGGAAAAGTATGTATAAGAAATACCATAGTGAACCAATACCCAGAGACTAGTTCAGCTAGAAGACACAGTAATAAAGAAACTGAAGAGATAGTAATTTATGAAAGATGTGGAAAAGACCAAGGTGATACGGTCGCTTTCAGAAACAGACGTTAAATAACTGTATTTGAAATGTGTAATTGAAATGTAACTGTATTTGAAATGTGTAATTGAAATGTAACTGTATTTGAAATGTAATTCTAATTGAAATGTGAATGTATGTATCAATGAAAGTGTCTTTTGATTTTAATGCAAATGCTTTTGACATAACTGAATGTTAGGCATGTATAATGTAATTGTATTATTGTGTGTTTAATGAATTTGACTTTACTAAATGAAAATGAAAAATATAACATATCAGATGCTAATGTAATAAACAAATCTGTAAAGCATGTAATGGAAAAAAAAATAAAAGAGTCACAATTGACGCTACTCTGAGGAGTAACGCCAATTTCCCTGGCGGGGGAGGTGTTGTAACCGCAGAAATGCCAAGTCTAAATGCAGTTGTTCTCAGACGATACACCAGAAATCATACGGGGAGATAGAGTTAACAGGGGACGCCAGGCGTATCAGAGGGGTCACAAAAGATAACGACGCAGCCAGATAGCCGAGGCGGCGGTCCAAGCGGCCAGGCAGCTGCGCGTGATAAGCAAGGAAGCAGACTCAGCTATTAAGATAAAAAAGGGCGCTCTGGGCAGGTCCCTTAATAAGCAATAACTTACAGTATCAACACTCTTGGCTAGAGGGAGAAGTCTGGGAGCGGAGAGAGAAAGAAAGAGGGCCCTAGGTGGGGACCGCACTACGTCATGAGGAGCCAATGAAGGGCTCAGGACGCAGTGCGTGACCATATCGGGAGAGGCCCCTCTACCCAGCTTCTGAAGAAAAGTACTGAAGTTAATACTAAAACAATCCCTAATAAGGAAAAGTTGCACTCGACGCTACGTCATGCCAAGCGCTGGCGGGGTCGAAGGGGAAGAGCTAACAAAACTCGGAGGCACGCCGCTCCGGGGATCTCTCTCTCTCTCTCTCTCTCTCTCTCTCTCTCTCTCTCTCTCTCTCTCTCTCTCTCTCTCTCTCTCTCTGGTTTAGGCAGCGACGGTAGTCAGCGTGAGTAGCAGCCGACTTGGGCTGAGGGCGGGCTGCAGGCAGACAGTTGGAGATAGTCGCCGATGAGCGTTTAGGCAGCGACCGCGGGACTCTGACGTAGGGTCCTAGTGTGGGCAGCAAAGTGCTGGAAAGTTCTATCAGGCAGCCAGAACGGTGGAAGTCAGTCACCGTCTCTGTAATGGGCTTGGCTATTCTGTAGGTACAATCACTACGCAGTTAGGGTGATCTGTATTCTTTATGAATAAATTAGAACTTTTATAACGTCCATACGAGTTTACTTCTACCAACATCCTAGCCTTGTACCTTCACACCAGGGAATTTAACATCTTAGCCAGATCAAAAGTCTCCCTCTCAATTAGGTCAACCGGCTAATTCCCGTTTACGAACCGTGTCGCTCAATCCCTCGCAAAACCCACGCTTGGGACGCGACAACAGTCTGTGCTGGAGAGGAAGGATTCCATCATCATCATAAACTAAAGGCTATGCCTTGTGGATTTAGCCACGTTCCGCCCTCCATTGTCATCCTCTTCAATTCTCTTCAATGGTTTTTTCAATAAAGAAGTTGAACAAATATAGTGATAATTAGCATTCTTGCCTTACTCCCCTCCTTATTTTTGCTTTGTTCTTCACAGCATTCACTTCTATCTTTGCTTCCTGCCTTTTATACAGGTTCAAGATTAATCTTCCTTCGCTCCAATCAAGATTTATTTCCTTCATTGTTTATAAATAACAATTTGCAATGCTTTTTGTAAATCTGTAAAGGTCAAGTAGGTTTTCCTATTAACTCCAATTTGACTTTCTAATACCATCCTCAGAGCTAATATTGCCTCTCTAGTTCCTTTTCCGGATCTGAAACCAAATTGGTCTTCTCCTAGGTTTGCCTCAATTTTCTTTTTTATTCGATTTTTTTTATTATGTTTAACATTATTTTGAAAGTTTGGGATAGTAAGTAGATAGTTCTATAGTTCTCGCAGTCTAGACCATTTCCTTTTTTTTTGAGAGATTATTACTGTTTTGCTGTTAAGCAAATCTGTAGGTGGTTCTTTTCCATCTTCACAGTACTCTTTAATAAGTTTATATAAGTACTCTTTTGTTGATTCTCCAATTTCCTTCAGTATTTCTGCTAGGTTGTTACCTGTGCCTGTCGCTTTACCATTACTTAGATCATTCAAGGCACTGTTGAATTCCTCTTTAGCTATAAGTGGCCCTATCATGTCGATATCCAAACTGCTCTCTTCCTCCAGAATTTCCCCCTCATTTGCAATATGTTCTCCTTCATATAGTTCCTCAATATACTCTTTCCATATTTCGCATACATCCTCTAATTCGAAAAGTAAGTTAATGCTTTTATTCTTGACCATATTTGTTTTTGTTCTTGGCTTTATCTGCATTGATTTAATTTTAGACTAGGCTCTATCAATTTGACCTCCACTTAGATCTTGTTGAAGTTCCTTATGTTTGTCGTGCATCCACTTTTCTTTTTCACATTTACATTTCTGTGTAATTGCATTTTTACTCTTTTGTACTTATCGAAATCTTTTTTTCCTCAGCCTGTTGAGTTCTTCAATGAGGTTTAGTATTTCCCCGGTCATCCATGGTTTCCTCGGTTCTAGTTTCCTTAATCCTACTAGTCCTTTAGCAGCTGCTTCTACGGTCTCTTTGAATCCTTCCCATCCTTCCCATCCTTCCATGTTACCTATCAGGTTATCGGTCAATTCTTTCAGTCTGCAGCTACTTGCTTTTCCTTAAGTTTTTCTGCAAACCGTCTGTGTTGGTTAGTTCTTTTATATTTCTTAAATCTGCTATTATAGTCTGCTATCACTAGAACATGGTCACTGTCTATAGCATATCCAGGGTATGAGTGGCTAGACTTTATTTGATTCATAAATTTCTTCTTGACTAGGATATAATCTATCTGATACCTTTTGCCATCTGCTGGATTTTTCCATGTATATCTTCTCCTCTTGGGCATTTCAAAACGCGTATTGATGACTATCATCTCATATTGTTCACAGAAATCTAGCAACCTTTTTCCTCTAGCATTCATTTTTCCTAGCCCAAACTTGCCATTCCATAGTCCTTTGTTATCTTCACCAATCAATGCATTGAAATCACTGATTATAATAAAATTGTCCTTTTCTTTAACCAGTTTCATTAAGTCATCAATTTGCTCATATACTACTTCTACTTCCTCACCCCTGTTATTTGTTGTTGGTACATAAACTACAATTACACCCAAATCCATGGTTGTACTTTAATTTTAATCATCATTATCCTATCACTGCTGTGTTATGTGTTCAACATGTTGTTCTTCCATTTTCCTCTCAAAATTATAGCGACGCCATTTCTTCCTGTTCGAGCACATTCCACTGTGAATGATGCTGAAATCCCCTGACATAAAATCACTGTTACCGCCTAGTTTCACAGATTCCTAATATGTCCAGCTGTGACTTTTCTATCAGCGTCTTAACCTCTTCTAGTTTCCTAGCTTTTAATAGGGTTCTGACATTCCATGTTCCAATTCTCATCTGTTCTTTTATTCCTTCACTCCTTACAGCCTTGCACAAGACATCCCCCCCCCCCCCCCTCCCCAGAGATCCGACTGGGGGAATTGAAACTCCGGAAAATTTTGAATTGGCCGTAGCCATATTTCTATTTGGGAATCCAGTATGGTATCGTTAATGCAGTGGTTTCCCATTGCCTTTTGCATCCTCCTGCCATTGACCATGTTAATGGTTAGTCCGCCTTTAGGGACAATTTCTCATCCATGGAACAAGGGGTGCCCCATCCTTTCGCGCTCATCCAACCTTTACTGGCCGTTGGCACTTGGTAAGGTTGGTCTCCTTATACCGGAAGCCATTCGGTTAACAGCCATGAGTTAGAAAAGAAAATGAAAATGAAACACACCCTCGGGTCTCGCAACCTAATATCGTCGGGGTCGAAGCAGCAAGAGTTGACCAAGAAAGGCTGACAGGAAACAAGAAAGCAGAAGTCTAACACAATTAAATGGAAGCACTGGAAGACTTAGCTAAGGGCCCGTGTGGTTGCCACCCACATACTCCCAAGAAGGGAGCCCCCTGCGGTGGAAATTCAAATGAGTGTCAATTACATAGCAAAATAAGTAGTATTTATTTATAAAATTCAATTTGCAGGGGCTGGATATCTCTTTTATTTGGCGGGGAAAAGCTCATCATTCTCTGCTGATATGGAAGATGCAGGTCTTGTAAAACACATCGAAAAGAGTAATTAAATAGATCACTTTTTTCCGAATGTGCAAGGAATTCTGTAACGAAAATGATCTCAACATAACTCACCGCACGTAATTACACTGTTAAAAACTTCAGATCACGTTTCACACCGACTACAGGGCAGACATGGTGGCCAGAACATCGTGTCTTCACACGTCCTTGTGTCGATCACTTCAGTGCTCTGCTCCCTGCACCACTGTCTGAGCTGGCCAAGAGCCTGCACTGTCTGCTTGGGTCCCATGACCGATGTTGGCTGCTGCACTGACATCCATCTTGTGATATTACCATGCCTTAATTGGCCGCTTCCTGTCATGTACCACTACTTGGGTGAATTCTGACCTACCTGTCTAAACCAAAAGACCGTGTTGCCTTAGAATACTGCACTCATTTTTGTGACCATATGGTAACTACATCACTCTGCCACCATGGTAGCGTTTGTTCACAGTGACATCCTTTGCCACTTCAAGTTGCTATATCCTGTTTGTGTGTGTGTGAACCAACCTGTTCAAACCTGTCGACCAAGGTATCCCTGAATACTGCAGTCTGATTGGTTCCCACCAAATTAGTGAGCAGAGCTAGAGTCTATATAAACCTTACCCTTTCCACCCCTGGCATCATTCTGCTATTGTTTGCAGTTGGGTCAGCTCAGTTTGATTCCTCCCTCATGCATTACTTGTCTGTTTGCTTCTCTGTACCAACATGAAGCGTTCTGCAGCGGCATCAGGCAATAGCAGCGGCATTGCCATTGATGGAAAATACTCGAGGCAATGGGAATTGCCCAGTAATTTCATATTGAAATTTTCAACTCTAACTTTTTCTTCCACAGTAGTGATAATGAATACATTTCCTATTATTGTTTGAGCATATTGAGGATGAGTTTGAGAGGGTGCAGCGGTAGCAACAGCATCACAATATAGTCTTCTTTATATGCGTAATATGATGTTGTTATTTAGTGGTCAGTCATTGAGTCTTTGGTGTTGCACATGATTTCGAAAATTAAAATCGATAACTGTATTTTTTCTCTAGGAATTTCGTACTATTGAATACATGTCGTCTTATTGTTTCAGTTCGTGAACAACAGATAACTGGTGAGCTGGCTGCTAAAAGCCAGCAACAGTATCAGCATTTAACTAGATTACATATTTTTCCTTTTTGTAGTACATGTACATGTTATATATTGCTGTCTGACAAAATTTCATCATATATGTAATTTGGTGCATATTTCTTGATGTTGTAGACGATTTCACAGTATAAGAAGTTAAACAGGGAGGGGTATATGTCGAGGATAAGCAGGAGCCAACGCACATCTCCTGTAGGTGTATATTCTAAAAGATAAATATTCTTTCTCATGGTCTTTTTGCGTGTATATATGTTTCTATTATTAAAAAGGTTAATATGTGGTTTTAAAAGATATCTTGATATGGACAGGTGAATCTTCCTGATTTCAGGCGAGGACGAAATGCCACAGTGGGTGGAGGATATGGAGACAGACCTGCGTCAGCATGAGGAGGTGTTGGATGCCCTGAGGGAGATGCCAAGCAGCCAGAGTGAAACAGGTAATTTATATACATACACTCATTCTACTTACAAGTAATAGTATCTATAGTATTTCTTTTCTTGCAGCAGCAGCAGCTGTCGATGTATGGAACGATCTATTTATTTCTCGTTATTCTTTCCCTGCCACACCACCATCCATGCAATACGCCGTGGCCAGGGGCTGTGAAGCCTGCTTCGCTAAGTGGGGTCTGGTGAGGCGTGCCGTGCTGGCAGGGGTGTCACTAGTCACTGCACAAACCGCTGCCGCCACCCCGCTGCCACTCCAGCTGCTTCTGTGTCAGCTGCCACCACCACTACCACCCCCACATCTGCCCTTCCTGCTGCCGTCCCAGCATCGCTCCCTCCAGCAAGTGGGTCAGGATTGCAGCGGCAGCAACAGCCTGGCTGCTCGCACTCGCCCGATATGGCATCGTCACTCTTCCTTCACCTTCTTGTCTTCGTCAATGTTGCAAGGCGCTCAACACCTCACCGTAAGCAGATTCGTCATCACCATCAACAAGTTGTCATTGTAATATCAGTGACAGCGACGATCCTGTGGTTAGCAGTAGTTTCTGCTCCCGTCTTTTCCGTGAAGGACAGATGCCTCTGAGAAGCGAATCTCGTTTACTAGAATCGAGAATCTGGCAGGAGGGTACCGCGACCCTATTGGGTTTCTAGGAGTGTGCCTTCCTGGTGAGGAAAGGGAGTTCCTCAAGGTTGCTAATGATCTGTGGTATCCTGTAATTAAATGCAGCGCATTGCTATGCACTGAAATGTCTCCCCCGCCCCCCCCCCCCCCCGCCCTTTCCCCAAAATTGCCTCTGACATTGAAGAGACAAGTTTTCATTATCTCTGGGGGAAAGGGGGAGGGGGGGAATGCCGTCGTAGCATGAAACAGATCAATCACCTGGTGGTTTTGTAAGTCCACCTTGAGAACTGTACTGGTCCAGCTTAGGGGGTCAGGTAGAGCACTCATCCAGTAAATGCAGTGTCCATCTATATCAAGCTCCCTAAGTATATAGCAGACAAGAAGGCATGCATTAATGTAAAAAATGAAAAGGACCAGTCTTGTTTTGCATTATCAGCCTTGGCTTGCAAAAGAAATATTAAAGAGAATCCAGAATGCACATATCGATATGGTAGATATCTTGACATTCACAAGTGTTATAATCCAATTGTTGCAAAAGGTCATATTGATTCTTTTCGTTGTTTGCAACTATATACGTGGTGCAAAATCAGATTTTCAGCTAGTGTCGACAAAAAATAAATTTTGCATCGGCATAGAAATCAGACTTAATCTTTAAAGCCGAAAATAAGACCCACTACCACTGATCTCATTGAAATTTAAAGCACTGATTGATTATCTTATTTTAAATTACAACACCTTAAGAACTATTAGGCTTATTTTGAAATTACTTTTTGAAACAAAATATTATTTGAAATTATTGTCATTTTTGTTACAAATAATCCATTTACAGAATGTTGCACTCAAGACTCACTAAAGAAACAAACCACGGGTCCCACAGCAAAACAGGACATTATAAAGGCTTCCACTCTTCGAAAAATTTTTAAAAAATATGGTGCTCTGACTGAGTGAAACTTAAATCATCTGTCTCTCTTTTTTTCATAAAAGGTATCGGCTTGTTACTTTGAAATCGTGGATGAAAATCTTTATAAGTCGTGTCGTCGCGTATATTTCGCACACTCGTCGTAGCGGTTAAAACATACGCTGCCATCTATGTTGCTACGTAGGCAAGTAATTCTGAATAAAGGTACTAGCTTGGGTTGTAGCAATTTGCTTATATCGTCAAGACAAACGGCTAGCTCAAAAATACGCTTTGTTCGTTTAAAACGGTAGTAGTTAATGCCTAGTAAATAAATATCTCTGCAGACTTCTAATCAAGCTGCGGAGCTATGGGGTATCGTCTCAGTTGTGTGACTGGATTCGTGATTTCCTGTCAGGAAGGTCGCAGTTCGTAGTAATAGACGGCAAATCATCGAGTAAAACTGAAGTGATATCAGGTGTTCCCCAGGGAAGCGTCCTGGGACCTCTACTGTTCCTGATCTATATAAATGACCTGGGTGACAATCTGAGCAGTTCTCTTAGACTGTTCGCAGATGATGCTGTAATTTACCGTCTAGTAAGGTCATCCGAAGACCAGTATCAGCTGCAAAGCGATTTAGAAAAGATTGCTGCATGGTGTGTCAGGTGGCAGTTGACGCTAAATAACGAAAAGTGTGAGATGATCCACATGAGTTCCAAAAGAAATCCGTTGGAATTCGATTACTCGATAAATAGTACAATTCTCAAGGCTGTCAATTCAACTAGGTACTTGGGTGTTAAAATTACGAACAACTTCAGTTGGAAGGACCACATAGATAATATTGTCGGGAAGGCGAGCCAAAGGTTGCGTTTCATTGGCAGGACACTTAGAAGATGCAACAAGTCCACTAAAGAGACAGCTTACACTACACTCGTTCGTCCTCTGTTAGAACATTGCTGCGCGGTGTGGGATCCTTACCAGGTGGGATTGACGGAGGACATCGAAAGGGTGCAAAAAATGGCAGCTCGTTTTGTATTATCGCGTTATAGGGGAGAGAGTGTGGCAGATATGATACACGAGTTGGGATGGAAGTCATTACAGCATAGACGTTTTTCGTCGCGGCGAGACCTTTTTACGAAATTTCAGTCACCAACTTTCTCTTCCGAATGCGAAAATATTTTGTTGAGCCCAACCTACATAGGTAGGAATGATCATCAAAATAAAATAAGAGAAATCAGAGCTCGAACAGAAAGGTTTAGGTGTTCGTTTTTCCCGCTCGCTGTTCGGGAGTGGAATAGTAGAGAAATAGTATGATTGTGGTTCGATGAACCCTCTGCCAAGCACTTAAATGTGAATTGCAGAGTAGTCATGTAGATGTAGATGTAGAGAGACATGATACAATCACTTACGTAGCTGCACTGTTATTCTCAATATTACATAAATTCTTTGTTGAACACTGAGCTTTTATACTGTTAATTATGGTTTGAATGATATTTCTGGCAGTGAAAACAAGGTTTTTACCAGCCAGCGATTTGCTCGTAAGCAAATCTGAGAGCCTCGTATTATTATTATTTATTGCGTGTCTCGGAGTCTTTCGTGGCGGCATGTCTGAATAAAATCTCGGTTTTCAAGCTGCGTCAATTCGAATAGATTAGCAGGGCTGGCAAGATTCTCCGCTTATAAAGGCACGATTATGGCCGCTGTCACCCATCAGAGAGGGTCGAAACGACGCGTGCGCGGAAGATGAGCTGGGCGGCTCATTACAGCTCTGGGACCGAGTGACGTTAGGTGGCGCGAGGCGCCGGCGCCACGTTTGAAACTGTCGCTCCCTCCTCACTACCAGCGTTAAGCATCCGTCGTTGCTTCCTTTAGACGTCCAAAGCCCTCGCCCACGCCCTACTCAGTGTGTCTATATTAAAATTGTTGCTGTTCATTTTAATCCCAGTCTCCTCTTTTACAACAGAATACTAGTATGTTGACGCAAGAGCAAAGACTCTCGTATTCTCAGACTGTATTTGCTGTCCTTTTTCCAAGTGATGCTCAACTATGGCCGACTTGATGAGCTCCCTTTATTTAATATGTCTCTTGTGCTCGGTATAATGGTCTGCAGCTGTGCGAATCATCTGGCCAATATAGAAGCTGCCACACTTGGTACACGAAGGGCTGTGTCGTCTTTAACAGGGTGCAACTTATCTCGTATCTTGGGGGCGGACAGGAACACTGGTCTCAACCCATGACTCTGCAGTACACGTCCTAACTTGCTGCTCGTTGCCCCACAGTATGACAGGAAAGCCACAGGCTTGGCTTATTCTACTGATTCACAAGGCATCCTTCTTCGGTAGCACCTGAAAGCGTTTGCAACGTCTCTTTTGCTATAACCACTCTCTCTGAACGTTTGTCTCAAGTGCAGCAATTCAGGCTATAGGTGGTCGTCGTCAGAACCAGTTTTGGATCTGTCTATTAACGCGTTCAGGACCGCTTACTGGTGTATAGGGTGGTGAAAACTATCGGCGTTCGAATGTCGATCAGTGTGCGTCGGTTTCCTGTACACTGAATGACCAAATTGGCCTCCTGCCTTCTGCTCAACTAAAACATCCAAGCAGTAGCTTGCCATCCTTCTCCATCTCGATGGTAAATGGACAACGTTCATGTGATCCATGAATTGCTGCAGTGTATTTTCACTGTGAGGCCATATCAGGAAGGTGTCGTAGTCGTACAGAGACCAGGGGTGCAAACTGAGTAGGGCGTGGGGGCGGGCTTTGGATGTCTAAAGGACGCAACGGCGGCTGCTTGACGCTTATAGGGTGGCGGGAGCGGCAGTTTCAAACGTGGCGCCAGTCCCTCGCACAACCTGAAGTCCCGCAGTGAGCCGGAGCTGCTGTGAGCCACCCAGCTCACCCTCCACACACGCACCCTCACTGATTGGTGCCAGTGGCTGTATAAGCAGAGAGACATGCCAGCCCCTGGGTATCCTGTGGGTTTGATTTCCACGCCTCCTGGCCTGAAGAATTTCTTTGCCTGGGCTATTCTCAAGGGCAAAATCGACATTTTGGAAGGTCTGCCCTGTCACATGCTGCTGCCACTCGTCACAATCTGGTGCTGCCCGTTGCTGCCTGCTGCTGCTGCCCATCGCCACCCACTGCTGGTGCGCCATTCACTGCCTACTGCTGTCTGTCGCTGCCCACTGCTGGTGTCTGTCACTGCCTGCTGGTACCTGTCGCTGCCTAGTCGTGCTACCTGTCGCCTCCTGCTGCTGCTGGCTGTCACCATCTACTGCTGGTGCCCGTCACTGCCTGATATTGCCCATCGCATCCGCCACCACTGCTACTGCCGCTGTCGTCCTTCGTCGCCATCACCATGAATCTCCTGTCCTCATGTCTCTGTCTCCTGGTTAGCTCTGTCTTAGTTTTCTCTCCCTACCTCAGTGACACCTGTCGCTGATAGTCCTTTGCACAGTCCACCTTGGACAACCCCACCTCCACAATCATGTACACCTTCCATTCTCCTGCCCCCACCATTACCTCCCGGAGTGCCTCCTCTGGGCTTTCCCCCTATGCTCCCCTCCCCACAGTCTCCTCCCCACCTATCTCCTCCCCTGCACTATATCCCCACCTATAAACTACTCCATCTCCTGCTCTGGCTCCTGCTCCCCCTCCAGCTTCCACCCATGCTATGCTCCTGCTCGCACTCCCACCACCACCACGTATCTGAATGTCGTTCCCTCACTCCCCACTCGCCCTGCTTCGCCTGCCCCTGCTTCCCCTGCCTATGTCATTGCCTGCTGTTCTTAGTCGCCACCAGAGAGCATTCACCTGTATTTTCACCTCATATGAGGGACTGCCTCCTGTCAGCTCCTTCTGCAACCAGTCCCTTACCCTCCTTCTAGGGCACCCCACAAAAAAAAAAAAAAAAAAAAAAAAAAAAAGAAACAAGCGTGCAAATGCCAACCTCACTTCCACCCTCTCCACCAAGAAACCGCCCATCCCTCTTCCTTCCTATCCCCCCAAGGACATCACCCCCCTCCTACATCCCCAGCCCCCACCCTGCATACATTCATCTCCAATCTTGATCCCAAATTCCTTGATGCCCACACCCTCACACTAGACACATACAAATATGTCCCCAGTGCCCCCATGGCTCAGCTTATCCTCCACAGATACTCCATCCTTATCAAATGCTCCTCTCCCCCATTCCACTCTGACCAACTCCTGAAAATTTCCCATGTCACCATTGGCCTTTTTACATCCTCCTCTAATGTCCTTCTTAGATCCTCCTCTCCCAGTCAGCCTCAATTTCCTCATTATCCTCCAACCCTCACAGCTGTGACAATGAAGCTCAGCCACATGGTCATGGAGGCAGAGGTGTCAGCAGAATCGAATGTCCACCCCACCCTAGAAATCCTATTACCCCAACAAATGTACGACGACTCCGGCACTATCTTCCTGATGCATCTGTTTACAATGTATGCTTCCTCTTTTGATCACTTCCTCACTCAGGAGCTCAAATTTTTAACTGTCGCCATCCCGTTGACCCCTCCTGTTACGCTTCTTAATCCTACAACTGCCAATGATGACTCCTATACAATTATTACCTTACCCAAACTGCAAAACTCCCTCTACCTGCCCCTACCGTAAAGCCTCCCACTTCCTTAACAGTGTCCTAACCTCGCCTTTCTCGTCCCTGCAGCACCTGCTACGAATACCATACTGCCCACTCCTACAAATACAAGGCCAAACCCCTCCCACCAACTCTGGGCTTACTGTTCAGATTTGTCCCATAAATCAGCCCATCCTAACAATTTCTACTGCTTGCCCCCTGCGGCTGGAGACTTATTCGTTTCCTACCACTGTCCTCTAGAGCATACGCCCCTTGCAATGCCCACACCCTCCAGTGGATCTCCCATGCCGCTCACTTAATCTTCCATTTGAACACCTTTGCCATCTATTCCCACAACCAGACCCACTTCACCTTTACCCACCTTGATACCCTCGTTCAAGCCTCTCTCCTCCTCTCTCTCCACTCCCTTCCCCCTGTACATCCTCTCTCCTCTACCAAAACATCCACACCTTACCTGCCAATAAATACCTCCTCCTGCATACCCTCTCCCACCACCATGTGGCCTCCTTCATCCTTATTCAAACCTTCCTACAACCTCAATATGTTGTCTGCGCCTCTAATTACCTCCTTCATGGAACAGTGCAAGGTGAGATCGATATTCGCCACCTCAAGCATCTCCCTGTCCAGCCACAACCCCTTCTCAATGATCTGACCAAACACCTCACCCTGTCTTTTTTCCCTTCCACGATGTCACCTGTGCCACAATCTACGTCCATCCAACAGCTTATCTCCCCTACAGCTTCATCGCCCACCTCAAAATCAACAGCCATGACCCTGCCACCCTTCACCAATGGCATCAGTTCCTTGATGACCTTGTTCACCTCTCACAGTACACCCATCTCCAGTATCATCCTCACTTCCCCCCAATCTCCTTGGTCGTGTCGACATGGACGTCCTAGAACCTATAGGTAGCGACCACGTCCTAGTCCTTCCCACCATCTCCTCAGCCCATCGCCCACCTCCTGCCCACCACCCTGCTGCCACTTTCCATGATTACCACCAAACCAACTGGGATGTCTACTGTGAATCCATTGCCATCCAGGCCGAAAGCCACCCACTAACCTTTCAACATCCTGCTGACACCAACCATAGCTCATCCTTCTTCTAGAAGCCCATCACTGATGCTGTGGAGGCCCACCCTCATCGCCCTACTCTTCCTCCACAAGCTGTCCTACTCTGCGAATCCCACAGGCTGTACTGCTCTTTCCTCCATACCTGTGACCACGATACACTCCTCTGCAGTGGCAATTACAATGACAGATACATAACCTCTTAACAGCAAAGAAACGCCGGTACTGGCGCCTGACATGTGCACAACTCAATGCCATACTCCCCATCAACTCCTCCAAGTAGTGGTCTGCCTTCCACCCTCTTCTGATAGCCATCCTGACCCACTCTATCCCCTTTTCCATGATAACAACCCCTTCCTTGACAGCCTCAGTAAGGCTAACTATTTTGGTTCCCACTTCTCTGAGATGTTCTCTGTTGGTCTGACGATACCCACTTCGATTACTCCCTCTTACCCACCGTCATTGGGGCGAGTGGTGGAATGTAGGTATCGCTGCAGTCAGTTTCCAGTACTTGGGTCAGTTACCCCCATCAGATTTAAACAGCTCCACTCACAATGTAACACAGCCCATGGTCGCGACTCCTTCCTGGCTGTCCTTGCTACTTAATATAACTTCATCCTCTCCACCGGCTTTTACCTCGAACTGTGGAAGAATTCCCACATCATGTTGTTCCTTAAACCCAACAAATCCTCTTCTGACACATCTTCCTATCGCCCCATCTGCCTCACATCCATGTTCAGTAAGGTCTTAGAGTCCATCCTCCCTGACCTATTCATAACTGCCTCAACAAACACCGTTCCTTTCCCCTTACCTAGTGTGGCTGCCAGCGCTTATTCTCTGTCAACGACCAGCTCCTTAATCTTAACAATCTTATTTTCTTTGACCTTAACTCCCGTCATTCCTCTTTCCTCTATGTTTGTTTTCTTCGACCTCCAAAACGCCTATGAGTGTATATGGCATCCCAGTATCCTCTTTTAACTCCAGACCTACACCCCTCCTATCAGTTTTGCTTATCTCGTTGCTTCCTTCCTCTCCCACCGTCCTTCCTATGTCACTGTCCACAATACCCACTCCCATACGTTTCATCCCACCATGTGCATGCCCCAAGGCTCTGTCCTTTCCCCTCTCCTCTTTTGCTGTACACAGCAGATATGCAAAGCCTCCCCCTCCTGTTCACCTTCTCCAATTTGCTAATGACACTGCCTTCCTAGCCCTCTATCCTACCCTTCAATGGTCCCAGCATACCCTTCAAACCCACCTCAAACTGCTCACCACTTGGTGCAACTAGTGGCTCCTTTCCATTAATCATTTCAAGACCCAGGAAATCATCATAGGACGTTCCACTCCCTTGTTCTGGCTCCACGTTTTTTACCTTACCATTTATGGTCTTCCTATCCAACTCACCCCTGCCCTGAAATACCTTAGCCTCATGCTTGTCCATCACCTCACCCGGACTCCACATCTCCTTATGATCCAACACAAAGCCCACAATATACTCCATCTCCTGAAATTCCTGACTGGCGGGACATGAGGACTGCATTCTTCCACAATCCTTCACATATACAAATCCTTGATTTCTCCCATCCTTTGCTATGCCTGCATCGCCTGGATTTCCACCTCACCGAGATTCTATAAAGCCCCACCCCCCCCCCCCCCCCCCAAATCCTCGAACACCATGCACTCTGCCACACTTTCTGTATCCATCTCCTGTCCTCCACAAGGATTCTTTATGACCTCACCCCCTTCCCACATCTGCTTTTCCTGAAACACATTTGAAGCCTCTATATCATCCACAGACTTGATCCCCCTCATCCCCTGGTGTCTCCTATCCTCTCTACTCCCCACCTGTTGCTGCACCTTTACCATTGTGTCACACCCTCTCCCAATCTCCACATCTCCTCCTTTACCAAAGCAACTTCCAGCATCTACACCTTCAGGATGATGAGCTTCACCCTGATATCTACCTCTCCTAGCAACTCTAACTTCACCTTTCCCCTCCCTCCCCAGGGCTCCCTTTCCCTCTCCTTTCCTTTCCCCTGAGAATTTTTCCTCTCTCCAGTGAACCCCTTTTGACTCTTTGTGCCCCCTCATGGCTTGCTTTCCCTCTCTCACCCCAGCTGTCTCCTGCCCCTTGGTGTGCCACCCGATCCCAGTTTTACATCAAATCATCCCCAGCTCCCCTCCGCCACTGTCGCCTCCTCTCCCTTCTCTTTCCTCCTCTCAGACCTCCCCTCCCTCGGTAGGTCCCTCCCATTTTCTTTTTCATAGTTTTAATCTTCGCCATGTGTGCTACAGCTAGTGTGGTGTTTTTGAATGCCGTCAGTTTGGTGTTGATTTTGATACTGTGGCCTACTTTTATCTTGTACTAGTGACTCCAATGTGTTTTAGTGTTATGCACATCGTCAAATGTGTTTTTTATCTTTATGTGGATCTTTTTTAACTGTGTCCCACAATCAATGTCTCCATTTCAGTGTATTTTTAACCCCCATTGTCTCCCCCATTATTATGCTCTTATATTCCCCTTTTCTTGCATTCTTATATGTTTTGTGTCATCTTTTTCAATTAATGTAATATCTCAGCTAAGAGTGGCGGTTTGTTCCGCTGACAGCCCTCCGCTGCCCATAAGACGAGAGGGGACTGAAATTACAATAAAGGGAAAAAAAGCCAGCTCCAGCAGGCTGTAGTTTTACTGCTGACTCCGATGGGGAGATAGCCATCATAAGCTCGAGAATTTTATTCGAATTGATACATCTTGAAAATTAAGATGATTTTATTCATTATTTATTATCTTTGTGTTTGTCATGTGTATTTAATGAAAACATTTCAGCAAAAAATATTTTCTTTTCCTGACAGCAAAAATATTTAAAGTATTTTTTCCTGTTATATCGTGGTTGAAACCTGCAAACCATGTGATATTATATTTCACCTAATGACCGCCAATGCACCATTACGACAAGAGAATGGCAGATGGAAAATGATAAAACTTGAATTCTAGTGATGATTAATTATTTCCACATAATTATATTCACATGAAAGAAGAGGTATGAAATGAGATTACAAGGACAAATACTTACATACATTAATTCTGAAAATACTTACATACAGCACCAATCGTATCATTGCCACATGCCTGACGCCTCTGAAGAGCACAACCTCCCCGCACCAGTACTAGAGTGTGGTGTGACCAGCGCCTCTTAGGAGTCACCCTCTGCTGACTGCCATGAGAGATGGCCGGAGCAAGCTACGAAGTGAAGGGTTGAAACCAGGGGGCGAGACGGAAGAGCGGAGCCCCAGACTGTGTCAACCTGCTACACTATGTGCTCCAGACAGAAGATGCCTTTGGATGGTATCGGTGACACCATAGATCTTGCCGATCATGAAGCTTTCTGAGTTATGGTGAGCTGTGGTGATTGGAACGGTCGTCGCCCAGGGGTCTGAATACCGGGTGTGTTCTATGTGGCTCAGCTGTGGCATATATTTTACTAAGAGAACTCTGTGGGATTGGGGAGGGGGTGAGGTCTGAAAACTTGTCATGCTACTCATATGTACTGTATTCAGACGGTTATTTTCGTGTCCCTTCCAGAGACAAATTCTGATAGTTGTTTCCTTTTGTAACTGTCTGCAGTAGTAGTAGTAGTAGTAGTAGTAGTAGTAGTAGTAGTAGCTTTATTCATCTGTAGATCTCTTTTTACAAGGATATAGGACATGTCAAAGTATTTACAAGCTTAGACCGATTTAAAATAAGATAATTCGTATACATATATATTTACAGACTTCTAGTTAGAGACAATCATTAAATTTACTCCTTGTATAGTATACAAGACTTTTTTACAAAGAACCTATTAAATAATGAAATGCCACACTGTTTACTCATCTCTCACTATCAGTCACTGCACACACTATTCACACAGTTTCATAACACTTCACTCACTACACACACACACACACACACACACACACACACACACACACACACACACACACACACACACACACACACACACAAACACACTGGTGATCTCTGGGCCATTTTCTGTACCACAACTTCCCATTTGGTATCCTGAAAAACTGAGTCAGCATCCTTCCATAATGAGTGAGATGTTAAGCTCAGAAAGAGGAAGAAGTGTGTCAGTATTGAGCTATACATAGCTTGGGGCTAAGTATTTCTAGAAAGGAAGAAAGAAGGAGATAAACATAAAGTGAAGGTGTTATGTGGAATGTTGGGCGTTTTATAATCCTTATTATTTATTTGTAAAAATTTTTTTTGTCAAACCCCTACTTTGTTTTAGCTAAGTAATCCTTCAATGCATAAAATGTAATGCATAACAGGCATTTTTCAGCTGCCTTTCTAAATAACTGTATTTTTGCAATTTCTTTAATCTTTTTTGGGTAAATTACTGTGCAGTTTTATTCCTTGTTAGAAAATGTTGTTTTGAGTGTTATGTTTTATTTTTCTTGGTAAATGTAAGTTGAGTCTACCTTTTGATGCATGGTCATTGACAGAGCTGATTTTGCAGTTATTGCCAATGTTATTTTTGATGTGTACAACTGACTGGTAAATGTATTCACATGGAGCAGTTAAAATTTCCAGTGTTTTGGATAGATCTTTACAATG
This sequence comes from Schistocerca gregaria, assembly GCF_023897955.1. Taxonomy (NCBI): domain Eukaryota; kingdom Metazoa; phylum Arthropoda; class Insecta; order Orthoptera; family Acrididae; genus Schistocerca; species Schistocerca gregaria. The sequence goes on from NC_064922.1 coordinate 596,652,932, forward strand.
AGCTCTACTACTATTTTTGGTTATTATTCTTATGGTTCTTTTCTGGAGTTTGAAAATTGCATTCATATATTGTGCATTTGTTCCCCAGAAAAGAATGCCATAGCTAAGAACTGAGTGTACCTATGAATAATATGTAACTAAACATACTGCATATTACACACTGGTGATAGGATTCTAAGGACATAACATACTGATGACATTCTGTTTGCAAGTGCCTTTGCGTGTTCACACCACTTCAACTGAGAATCAATATTCATTCCTAGATGTTTTGCATTTGTTACAGTCTATAGACGTGTCATCTACATTTAATTTAGCATTCTCATTTTTCCTGTTCAAACCGAAATTAATGACACTAGATTTCTTTATGTTCAATGCCCCTTTATTGCTTATTGACCAGTCATAAACTTCCTTGAGAGTTTCATTTGCTTTCTCGGAAAGGAGTTCTCTTGTTTTCTCAGTGACTATAATATTGCTGTCATCAATGAAGAGAATTTTTTCACTGTGAGTGAAATCATTGAGAAAGTCATTGATGTAATCAGGAATAGTATTGGTCCTAATATGTTAACTTGTAGCACCCCTATATTAATGTATTTTGGTTCTGATAAGTGTTTTACTTAATATTTAAATCTATTTGAAGTATGTGCTATCTCTACTCTTTGTACCCTATCTGCTAGGTATGATCGAAACCAGTCATTATCTACCCCACTTATTCCTAATGCTTCGAATTTATTTAACGGAATCTTATCGTCTACTGTAAATGCCTTAGAAATATCCAAAAATATGTCTGTAACACACTCATCTTTCTCAAGAACATCAAGTGCAACTTTTGTGAATTCTACTGTGGCTAACTCCGTACTTTTGCCACTTTTTAAACCAAACTGTAATTCGCTGAAAAGATTGTATTTATTCAGGCAATTCATTAATCTGCCTTTCATAATTGCTTCTATTATTTTTGAGAATGCTGGCAGCAGGGAAATGGGCCAGTAATATTCTATGTCTTCTGCATTACCTTCCTTAAGCAAAGGTACAACTCTTGCCTGTTTTAACTGCTCTGGAAATGTCCCTGATGTGAAGGATTCATTTATTATATTTGCTATGGGGCCTTGCATAATCTCCATGCATTGTTTCAGTCATGGTACATCATCTAAGCCTACTGACTTTTTATTTTTTAGTTTTTGAACAGTTTTGTTGACTTCATTCTCTGTGGTTGGAAATAACATCATTGTATTTACTGCAACATTACTTACAGGTGTTATATTTGTTTTGAGGAATACTTGAAAATGCTCATTTACACAGTTTGCTAAGTGCTGTGGATCATTTATTACCTTATCTCCTCCCTTAGCAGTATGTTATTCTGCATTTGTTTGTCTCTCCCCGTTTCCTATTTTATAACATCCCAAACTGCTTTGCTTTTATTCTCTGCATTATATATTATTTTGTCATTAAATGACCTTTTTGCAGCAATCAGCAGCTTTCTATAGATCTTTTTGTATCTATTATATAAATTTAAGAATTCTAGATCACTGAGAATCTTCTTCATGGAACTGAGGTGTTTAAGTGTTTGGGAGGACTCCTTAATACTTGCTGTTATCCATCTGTTTTTGTGAAAAGTTGGTACAGACATGCATACTTTTGGAAATGCCTTTTCAAAGTTCAGTTTAAACAGTGTGGAGAAATTAGAGAATTTCTTATTCGGATTGGTTTCCTTATTCCCTTCATCTCAGCTTTGTTTTTATAGTTCTTTTGGAAAATCTTTTATTTTGATTTCTGATAGATGTCGTTTGTATGTTTGTAATTTAGGGAGTGATTCGATGCCTGATTTTACTGTTGTTATTTTAGAGAGATGGTTTGTTAGTCTGAGATCTTCTACAGCTACATTACATTTTTCACTGTCCATATTTGTAACCACATGGTCAATTACTGATGCAGTCACTGTAGTAACACTTGTTGCACTATTGACCAATAGGGACATGCCAAAACTTTGCATGATGTTTATGAAGGTGCTGCTGGATTCCTTTGTGATATTAGTGTTGATGTTAATGTCCCCACACAGAACTATGTTGACCTTTGTACTTGAGACTTTATCGAGAATTTCTGTTAATTTATTGAATGATAGACAAATGAGCAACTGCAGTAATTTTTATAGTATGAGCGTATGTGTTATATTCATTCAGGTTGTTAACTTTTTATTGACCAAGGTAGCACATTAAATTAAATTAAACGTTTCATTGTAGAGTTTTTTTGACATATTGTTGCAAATCAATTATTTCGTGTTGTTTTTAAAAGTTTGATTTTAAGAGTATCAGTCGATTTTAGTGGATGGTTAGTTACAATAAAATTATGCTTAGAACTGTTGTATTACGCCTACCTCCTTGCCGCCAGACCTTCCACTTAATGCTCTGTTACGCATACAGTTAACAAAATCGTGCATTCAAATGTAACCTCCTACAGAAACATCTAGTAGGTTCGAGAGCTAACACAAGAGTGATCATTTTATTCACCCAAGTCTTTATCATGCAATTATATAGAAATTCCATGTTATACTCATAGTTCTTGTTATTCTTAATATTTGTTGCACAGAAATATAATTATTTTTAATATATTTTATGTTCAAAACACATAGAGGTGGAGAGTTTTTCTCACTCAAAAATGATATTCCATCATTGATAGCACATTTACTTACATAAACATGCATAGTTTTGTTCACTTATGGTTATCGCAACATTTTATTACAGCCTTTAGAAGCATTTCCAGGAGACGATATAATGCCCCCTGGAATGTTAGAAGCGTGCTTGCCGTACAAGTCCTGTTTATAAGGTTCCACTGAACAGGCACTTAGTAAAGTTTGTGCAGGATCAATAAGTTATTATTGATAATTCACATTTTTGCTGAAGGCCGTTCGGAATAATTATGTGAATAGCATTTCGTTGCATTTTCTTAGTTACTGTACTGTGAGCAGTACAGTGATCTTTTCATTTACTCACCACACTATTATAGAGTCATTTACTACACTGTGACCAACACAGTTACATCGTCACTTACTATTATGGGACCAGTACAATTATCTTGTCACATGACTAATACAATTAATCCGGAAATAAGTTAACAAATTGTCAGAGATTAGAATTCCTTGCTTCCTCATTCGTTAAATCCAAGAAAAACTCCAGCGTAAAACCCAGGCGAAAGCCTTTGGACTAATTGTATCTGACTTTCGCAACATGATAGTTAAAATCATTACAACAAATGACAATACAATAATTTCCAAAGCTACAGGAGTGTAAAATTGCATTTTCATTAAGGATTGATTAAAATGGGTAACTCTAACAATGACTTCTGGCATAGTATGTAATCCATGTCCACAGTAATGGATAATTATAGTTTGATTAAAGAGTACATTGTTCGGAAATTTATGGTAAGGTCTTATGGGACCAAACTGCTGAGGTCATCGGTCCCTAAGTTTACACACTACTTAATTTAACTTACTGTTAAACTAACTTACGCTAAGGACGACACACACACACACACACACACACACACACTCACACCCATGCCCAAGAGTTAAATTGTTCTTCATGCAGTAGTAGGGTATGTAGTTCATTTACATAGTAAGGTACAACTAAAGTTCTCTTAAAGAGTCATAAATTTGTTCAACTGTTCAGTGCTCACTAGCGAAATGTAGTTCATTTTAAGAGTTATCGTTGTCACGTTTGGGCGTGACAGTGATGTTCAAGTCGTTACAGAATATAATTCTTCGTTCCAAGCTCGTGATGTATAGGATTTATACATTAATAAGTTTTCAAATCTCGACGTCGGCGTGTGTCGTCGGCATGCGGCGTCGATGTTTCGAAAGTGTTGCTCTGCTCCCGGTGGTTGGGTCTGCAGTCGGCCTGGACAACGAACGCGCATTGGGCAGCCATTGGCGGTGAGTGTGAATTCAGGAGCACAGCATACGGACTGGCTGCACGAGCTCATCACTGCTTCCTGCTGACCTTGGCAACAACTCATACGGAACCGCGAACATGAAAATTTCCAAAGCGGCATTAGAATTTCTTTATGACATAAGGTCCGCTGAAAAGATCTCACACAGGTTATCACACTGTTAGTGTCAGACAAAAATGTTTATCACATCTCTTTGTGAAGTTTTTGTGTGGCTAGTGTAGGTTCTTTGTAGAAATATCGCTCCAGTTGGATTCAGTTCATGGAATTCACTCACATATTTAAAATTAGTTATTGCTCTGAACGCACTGAACATTAGTTTTACAGTTTTCACGGTCTCTATGAAAATTATTCATATTATCACTACAAAATGGGGGCTGCAAATATCTGAATTGTCTTATCGGCACCAGAAATGTTTATTTTCCACTCAGAAGTTTTCATAATTTATTTTTACAACACAAGACAGTTACTCAGAGGTTTACGAAGCGCCGCGGCGTTGCGCTGTCACTGTAGCAGTCTGTCCTGTAAGTCCATACATTCGCTCGGCTGCAGCTTTTAATACATCACACTCGACGGTAAATTTGTCACTTTTGAGTTTATTCACACGCCACTAACGTTAGCACTGTTGGTTCTTTATATATCGAACATAGTTTTTCTTGTGTCACTCATGACATCCTTTTACATACAGTTCGGGATTAAACGATGTTAGTACTCGTATATTAGTCATCTGTAAATTATTGTCGCATATTATAATAAAGGCATGTACATAACTGTTTCTGGATACACAGTGTGCTCACGTAAGCTTACATCTCTCTCCACTTCATATTTTATGGTTAATAGACCATTTGGATTCTGCTGCTCAGGGCTATGTCTTGACTTTTACAAACTAATGGCCAGTGCATCATCTTTCAAGTACAAGAATACAATTATTTACGTCCAGAAGACCAGTGCATATTCCTATTTATTCAGAAAAGCCTAATTGCGAATACTGTCGACACATCGACACAAGAAATGTGAAAGCTAATCAGCAAATCTTCCTATCCGGTAAGAAAAACTTCATCCCAAATAAATTAAAACTGAAAGTCAATGGTGCAGCTTGTAATGTTTGTCAAGGCACACAAGGACATTCAAGTAAATAATGAATCATTGTTTATGTGCAAAATGAAACTTGTTCTAAAATTCTTATATTATAGGTTTGTAAAATGTAAAAAAAAAAGAGATTAGGCCTACTATTCTCATTAAAACTTTTAAGGAAAAGAATCTGTATTAAAATATGGATTAACCAACAGCAATACTCATTTCAAGTAAATATCATTTAATGATGTTCTATCCCTGTTCAGAATATTATATAAGAGACATAATTAAAAATGTTTGAAAAACTTTTTCAGGTCTTTCCTTAAATGCAATAGACATTATTTGTCTAGACTGATTCTTGCTTTAGTTGATCCCTGGGCATCCCATTAGCAATTACATTAATAGTGTTACATAAGATAAAAATCTAATATATATTACTTGCATACTAGAAATATTTACGTAACGAACAAAATACATATACAAAGAAAACAAATGTTATCTAGAGATGTCTAACATTTCTTTTTACAAGTTATTCCACAAATTTTTTCAAGTGATTATATGGATACAGGCCTTTGACAGTCATACTGTCAGACTGTGCCAGCCTGTAGCTGCCCTCACAGGTCATCCACAACCTTGTAGGGACCAGTGTATAAAAGGTGCCACGGTTTGTTATATCTTTTAAAGCTTGAAGCCATGGGATGGGTTCGTAGGAACACTGATTCTCCAATGTCATAGTCTCTTATTCTCTTTATATACTTATCGTACTTTCTTTTTTGTTTTTCTGCTTCTTGAACTGATTTAATTAAAGTTTGACTGATCTTTGCTTCCCGAGTTAATTCTTATCCGACTAGCTTTAAGTATCCGGGTTGTCCATTCATTCTCTTCCTTAGTAGCTAACATTATCTCCTCTGGGTTACACCCAGTGGAAGGATGGGGAAAATTATTGTATACTTTCTGAAATTCACTCACATAGTCTGCACATCACATATATTGTCTAGTGCTGTAGGTTCGCATAAATCTGCTAAACTCTTTGGATACACGTCCTACCGGGCTACTATCCGGATAAAATCTCGATATTAATACTTATGTAATATCCTGGTCCTCCATATGTCCCGGCCTGGTAACTACCGGCACAGTTAACCTGTTAACATCCCTCGCATCCAACACAAGCCTTACACTTCCATCTGCCTTTGCTATTGCCAGTAGTGGACTACTATACGGAGAATAGGAAGGATCTATAATATTCCATTCAGACTTCTTTCCATCTTTCTGATTTCTCTGGTTACCGCTTGTTTATTCGCCGAAGGGACGGAATAAGTTGCACAGCAATATGTTTACTGTGGATACACCTCCATGTTATAAACATACCCTTTTATGGTTCCTGGACTTTCAGAAAAGACTTCTGCATAATTGCTTAGTAAACGCATTAATTGTTTCTGCTGCTGCATGCCTAAGCACTCTGACTCGACAACCTTCTGCTGAACCAGTCCTTTAGTCGCAATTATCTCATTGCTTTCATTATGTCGTGAGTTACAGTATCTCTGAGTGGGTAAATTACTGTTTGGCTCTAAACACTATGGGACTTAACATCTGAGGTCATCAGTCCCCTAGACTTGGAACTACTTAAACCTAACTAACCTAAGGACATCACACACAACCATGCCCGAGGCAGGATTCGAACTTGCGATCGTAGCGGTAGCGCGGTTAGAGACTGCAGCGCCAGAACCGCTCAGCCACGCTGCCGGCTGTACTGGAAAAGTCGGTATCTTATATACTTGACATACCTCTTCATATAAAGAGAAGGTCATCACACTTGTCGTTGTTCATGTGTCTACAATTACAGTAATCTGTATACTGCCTATCTTAGTGTGCACTGCAGCTTGCACCATGAATTTACCCGTCTGACTACGGACTTTCGGCTCACCGTATAATTCACTGCGTATATCCTGGCCGTCGTTGTATCGCAACATGTTTATATCATTCATAGAGGTGCCTTCACTTCCACCTCCGGAAGGCACGGGGTGGTCGACTTTAGTTTAAATGGGCCGGGATGGCTATTATCTACCACTTCCACGATTCTTACTCTTTGGTCTTGATGCTGTTGCATCATGTGGCCGTCTTGTCTCTACATGTTACTGTGCTCAGGATTATTCTGGTATTGACTGGATCCATTAGGTGGACCTCAATTCGGATTAGATCGACCTGCCCGTTGATCTGGGTACTCATAGGAATTTTATCTGTTTGTTTTTGATGCTGGATGTTGGTATTAATCGTTCCCTATGACGTCCCCTCATCTCTTCCAGTTGCCACCTTTTTGATTGTTGTCGTATCAGCTCACATTTGAAATCTGATAAGCAACAATATTTTGTGTTTGTTTATAACAAGCATTGTCATTGTTACTATTGTTGTTATGATAATCGTCCCTTTTTCGATTTCCGTTACAATTACCATTGCTATTGTAAATAATCTTCACGGGTTTGCTGTCGGATCACGTTAGGCACATTCCACAGTATTTCCTCGGAGCAACTGTCCGACATCTTCAGTCGTACCTAGCCACCAGCAAGGTTGAACCACCCAACGGGTAGGTAGTTTCTATTAATATTTCTGTTAATATGGGTTGACCCCAACGACTAGTTTTACTGATGTAGTTTTCAATACCTTTACGCATGCTACGAAGTTTTGTGTTGTACATTGTCGGATTGCCCCCCCCCCCCCCCCCCTCCACCCGACAACCGTATCAATCGTTCTTCGATGTACGTGCTCCAATATTTCGCTAAGAATATCTTCTCAAACTGTTCTAAGTTTGACAGCTATCTGCTGTTCCTATAGCCAACAATGCCGCTTCACCAACAACATGCGAAGTTACAAAGTCTATCTTCTGACGTTCTCTCCAGACTTTGGACAGAACGTGTCTAAAACTCTTGATAAAACAAACGGAGCCTTTTTCAGCTGAAAAGGTCTGAAATTGCCTATATTTTATAGGTCTTTCCTGTAATTTCATATCTGCGTAGGTTGGTTTTTGTTCCTTAGCTACAACTACGACACTTGTCTGTAACTGCTCCGCTCCTGGAAAGCTATCGATTCATAATAACTATAGTTCCCGTATCTTTTACGATCCTGCGTCACATTTTGGTCACTACCTTTCACATTACATTCCTTTCGTTCTAGGCGTGCAATGCATGCTGTAATTTCATTTTTCCACTGTGGAAGTTACTCATCTAACGTTTGTTGAACCTGGTTTAATTCGCTTCTTAATTCGGTTGCAGATTCACCGAATGCGGCTTCAATCGTGACTCTGTGCACTACCGCTTGCAATTCAGTGGTTGCGTGTTCTCTGATCTCAACGTCTTTCTTCGCTAACCAGTGAGTTATTTCAGTCCATATTTTCCCAGTCTGACCCCTCATGTGCACTGCTACTGCTCAGTTTGTTGTAGAGGAAGCAGTTTAATCTACCAGTGATCTCCTGTACTTTAGTGTCCAAGCCATTTTATTCTTCCTGACGCTTTTGTACTACATTCGTGACCTTTGTTACTGCATCAGGTAACCCACGATAAACTCTCTTCATAGCAGTTATCTCAGTTCGTATAGTTCCTTTAAAAAAGAGGTAACCTCTCTTCTCATTCCCTTTCTTTATTGGCTAATTTATTTTCACGTTCCCTTTCTTGAAGGGCTTACTTTTTTTCACGTTCCCTTTCCTTAATAGTTAATGTTTAATCCGCGTGCTTATCGTGAATCTGTAGTTGATGATTTGGCTTTCTAAAAGCGCTTCGTCATATCCTTTTCTCAAACTTGTAATTTTTGAAAATATATGAAGAAGTCATCGACCGGCGTTCATGACGGTGATTCCTTAACTGCTATTGGATTTGACCTCCCCTCTGCAGGGGTCGGTGCTACTGATTCATCACCTGCTAACATATTGGTTTCGGACTCGCTGTGTATCAGCTGTCCCGATTCCGTCCCGTCATGTTTACTTCGGGAAAAGGTTCTGCTAATTCCCTGCCTTCAACTTGCAGTTTCTTTAAATTACCTAGAGCTTCGGATCCAGACATTTTTGTTTCCTTTCTTGCTAGCTGACGTGTGTTAGAACGGTCCATAATACGAATAAATATAAAATTTATTGTGCTAGCTGCAGCGTATAAATCCACAGTCAACTGTTCAGTCATGTTACACTCCTGGAAATGGAAAAAAGAACACATTGACACCGGTGTGTCAGAACCACCATACTTGCTCCGGACACTGCGAGAGGGCTGTACAAGCAATGATCACACGCACGGCACAGCGGACACACCAGGAACCGCGGTGTTGGCCGTCGAATGGCGCTAGCTGCGCAGCATTTGTGCACCGCCGCCATCAGCCAGTTTGCCGTGGCATACGGAGCTCCATCGCAGTCTTTAACACTGGTAGCATGCCGCGACAGCGTGGACGTGAACCGTACGTGCAGTTGACGGACTTTGAGCGAGGGCGTATAGTGGGCATGCGGGAGGCCGGGTGGACGTACCGCCGAATTGCTCAACACGTGGGGCGTGAGGTCTCCACAGTACATCGATGTTGTCGCCAGTGGTCGGCGGAAGGTGCACGTGCCCGTCGACCTGGGACCGGACCGCAGCGACGGATGCACGCCAAGACCGTAGGATCCTACGCAGTGCCGTAGGGGACCGCACCGCCACTTCCCAGCAAATTAGGGACACTGTTGCTCCTGGGGTATCGGCGAGGACCATTCGCAACCGTCTCCATGAAGCTGGGCTACGGTCCCGCACACCGTTAGGCCGTCTTCTGCTCACGCCCCAACATCGTGCAGCCCGCCTCCAGTGGTGTCGCGACAGGCGTGAATGGAGGGACGAATGGAGACGTGTCGTCTTCAGCGATGAGAGTCGCTTCTGCCTTGGTGCCAATGATGGTCGTATGCGTGTTTGGCGCCGTGCAGGTGAGCGCCACAATCAGGACTGCATACGACCGAGGCACACAGGGCCAACACCCGGCATCATGGTGTGGAGAGCGATCTCCTACACTGGCCGTACACCTCTGGTGATCATCGAGGGGACACTGAATAGTGCACGGTACATCCAAACCGTCATCGAACCCATCGTTCTACCATTCCTAGACCGGCAAGGGAACTTGCTGTTCCAACAGGACAATGCACGTCCGCATGTATCCCGTGCCACCCAACGTGCTCTAGAAGGTGTAAGTCAACTACCCTGGCCAGCAAGATCTCCGGATCTGTCCCCCATTGAGCATGTTTGGGACTGGATGAAGCGTCGTCTCACGCGGTCTGCACGTCCAGCACGAACGCTGGTCCAACTGAGGCGCCATGTGGAAATGGCATGGCAAGCCGTTCCACAGGACTACATCCAGCATCTCTACGATCGTCTCCATGGGAGAATAGCAGCCTGCATTGCTGCGAAAGGTGTATATACACTATACTAGTGCCGACATTGTGCATGCTCTGTTGCCTGTGTCTATGTGCCTGTGGTTCTGTCAGTGTGATCATGTGATGTATCTGACCCCAGGAATGTGTCAATAAAGTTTCCCTTTCCTGGGACAAAGTATTCACGGTGTTCTTATTTGAATTTCCAGGAGTGTATTTGCCTGCGAGCGAGACTCGCTACTAATCGCAGTGAAAATGTAACTCTAGATTCCCACGGTTACAACCTATTGCTGTTATACACACTCAAGGTACATACAATACAAGATCTAACACACAATAAAAGAAAGTGTGCTATGTGTTGTCACAGTAACTTCACGCAATATCACCACAAAAACGTTACGAACACACAGTAGTGCCTTTACCTTATTTACGTGCAGCAATTGCTCCAGGTCGTCTGGAATTTAGTCTTGCCCAATAATTTAGTTTCTTGCGGTGTAATTTCTCTCGTCAGTACAGGAAAGATTCCCATTAGTTTTCCAATCAAGTATAAGTCTACGAACATGCGGAAAAAATATGCACAAATTAATTTCAAGTACAGTACAGTACAATACAATACAATTTATTTGTGTACTTTCTTTTCTGTTCTTTCTATTCCGTGGAAATCTGGCCACGCATTCGGGCGCCAATTATATCGTCTCTCTCACACTCTGTTATATGTATATATCATATAGATTTGTTACTTTTAGAATCGTGGATGAAAATATTTATATGTTGTGACGTCGCTTATATTTCGCAACTCGTAGTAGCACCTAAAATACACGCCAACAATCATCTATATTGCTACGTAGGCAAATAATTCTGATGAAGGTACTAGGTCAAGTTGTAACAATTTACTTATGTATTCAAAAGCACGGCTAGCTGAAAAATATGTGTGGTTTCTTTAAAACTGTAGCAGTTACTGCACGATAAACAAATATTATTACAGTGAGAGACACGATGTAATCACCTACGTAGCTGCACTATAATTCTCAGTGTTACGTAAATTATTTTTTAAACACTGACCTTTTATACTGTTAATTATGATTTGTATAGCATTTACAGCAGTGAAAATAAAATTTTTACCAGTCGGCGATTTGCTCATGGGCAAGCCTGAGCCCCGTGTTATTATTTATTATCTTCGTGTTCGTCGTGTATATTTAATGAAAAATTTTCTGTAAAAAAATATTTTCTTTTCCTGATAGCAAAAATACTGTAAGTATTTTTTCCTGTCATCTTGTGGGTGAAGTCCGAAAATCATGTGATTAATTATATTTCACGTAACGGCTGCAAATGCGCCATTACTACAAAAGAATGGCAGATGACCATACTTACGTACATGCATACAATGATAAAACTTGAATTCTAGTGATGATAAATTATTTCCACTTAATTATATTCACTCGGAGGGAGACGTATGAAATGAGATTACAAGGATAAATACTTATAGACATAAATTCTGAAAAAACTTACATACAGTTATCAAAATCGTGCATTCAGAAGCAACCTCGTACAAAAGTTTTTTATTCACCCAAGTCTTTACCACACAATTATATAGAAATTCCATGACATGATATACTCATAATCTTCGTTATACTTAGTGTCTGTTACACAGAAATAGATTTATTATTAGTATTTTTATGTTCAAAACACGTAGAGGTGGAGAGTTTTTCTCATTAAAAATAATATTTCATCATTGACAGCACATTTACGTATATAAACACACTTAATTTTGCTCGTTATTGACACAGTTTACTTGTACTTATCATAACATTTTATTACGGTTTTTAGATGCCTTTCCAGGAAACGGTACAAACTTTAAGTGCAGGTCTACTGTTTGCTGATCATTATGACACTTCTCAACAGGTCCACCCATTTAAAAGCCTCAGAGATAAAGCAGGAAACAATAACAGTGAATTGGACATATAAGATGTGCCTAGGAAAGAAGTAAGACTGTAAGTACGCGTAACTTCAAGCGATGATTCCCCAATGATCACAGAGAGCATTTCCGGAATTCACGCCTAGGCGCGAGGCACATTACAGAAGCAGCGTTAAACACTGCTAATTTGCTCACGTAACGTACCCACCGCTCTCCGTCACCTACTTGGCCAAAGGGAACAAGGCTTCATCGCTCGATTTCGCGTCTCTATTTCCAATTGTTAATGTGTAAAGAGCTTTCACAGTAGAAACTACGTCAGCATAACGTGTGAAGACTTCAAAAAGAAAGTTACTCATTGTTACAAAAGGCCAAGTAACATTTCTTGAATGTCGCACTGCACTTCAAAGTGACACAAATACATGACTTTATTGAAAATAGTCACCAAATCTTTGAAAACAATGACTGAAACCGTTCTACCAATCGTTCAACATTCCTCGACTAAAGAAATCCACTCCTTGGTCACGGTGTCACTCGAGAACCACTGTCTTAACGCCCTCGTCGTTCGAAAACATTTTTTCCCCTGAAGTTCTTCCTTGAATGCCTGGGCATTGTCCTCTGCGATGTCGATGACCTTCCTTCCTGACCAATGTCATCAACGTCTGTGAAGTCGTAGTCATAATGTTGTTATCATTTCCCTTTTTGGTCATATACTGCCAGAATTTCACGGAGAACTGTGGTCTGTTTTGATTTTTTGCTCACAACAATCGTATTGTTCCGCGTGCTTCAGTTTTCGAGTACGTGTTTTCAGGAAACCCAGAAAATGTATTCTCTTGTTGTGTAATGGATTAGCGTGCAACTTACTTTTTGAAGTTGGCTCATATAAGCCGCAATGACGAACGCTGAGCTCACAATCTTGCGATCCTTGTTGACAGATTAAAAAGATGTCTGCGCGGGATTCGAACCCAGACTCTTTCTTTTTGCTTACAATGAATGCCTTTACTACTTGAGCTCTCGACGTTCGACTCACGAGCCCTCCTCACACTCGCCGCTTTGCAACCCCCCTCCCTCCCCGCCTCACAGTTTGTCTGCCAACACGTAATGACGCAGTTAAGTCAGTAACTCACAATTAAATGCAATCACTTTTAGAATATGAAGACATATCGCAAATTCTAGGCGTTTATTTGTAAATTTCAGTTTATAGCGGAGTTTGACGTATTTGAAACTAGGCGCCAGTATTCTGTGAATATGTTAGACGCATAAAGAATCTACCTGCACAAATGTTGTCATTTTCCTGTATGAAGAAACTCGTAAATGCTGACATTATTTTCGCGATTAGTTCTTTCAAAATATTAACCATGTAGAAACCATTAAATATGTAATGAAATCAAATTCAACACATGTAGCAAATTAACGTAGCTGTACGGTAGCTGCACTCACTAGGCACAAACTATTTTTACAATAGCTTCGAGTACAGTTACAGTCTGCGGCAGCTGATTGGTTGTTGTGTGATGTGCTCGAAATACAGCAGCAGCAAGTGATTATGATGAAGGAATGCACAAGAGAAATTCACCTTGAACATGGCAGTATAGAGATTATTAGAAAAAGGGGGACACTATAGAATAATTGATGTGACATTGCCTTAAAATGGACGATGAAGGACATGAAAGTTAACTGCCACCAAAACACGACCACGCCGACACCCATCTAAGTGACTCTTCTCTTTGTGAAGTGCAGTTTCCCGAGAAATAAGAATCTCTTTATTACTAATGTAGACAATTCCGTTCATTGAAATCAGTAAAATGGATCCGTGTGTTACGTGGCTATTTTTCTAAACCATTATCGTAAAAAATTTGAGACTGACTCAAATAGAACGTGCTGTTTTGGCACGGCAGTAAGCTGATAGAATTGAAAACTCCGCAGTATTCCTTGTACAAATAATTATCTTCCCCAATTCATAATTAGTAGTTCAGTTGTATGTGTGACAGCTTGAGTGATTATTGCGTGTACTATAACTGTAAGTTATTGTGTAGTTCGAAGAGACATAAATAAGATCGTTTGGATACTTTCACCAATACTACAATGCTGTCCGAATTTTATTTATTACCGATTACCGATTTCGGAATTTTAGGAGGAAGAGATTAATGTTAAACGTCCCGTCGACATCGAGGCCATTAGAAACGGAGCACAAACTCGAATTAGGGAAAGATGGAGACGGAAAGTGGCCATACCCTTTTGAAGGAACTTTCCCGGCATTTGACTTAAGCTATGTAGGAAAATCAGAACGGCCAGATGCGATTTTGAACTGTCATCCTCCCGAATGTTAACCGCTATTTCGGAGTTGTCAGTGCATGCGTAAAAACAGTATTTTTTCGTGTACTTGAAATTTAGTAATAGCACGATATCGGGTAGTCCGATCTCCATGGTCACATTCTTGCACAGATCGGTACTACTAAATTTAAAATTCTGAGGGGCCACATTGTGAGCGCCTCTTCCATTTCTAAAAGTGGGAGAAAGAATATCGTGAAGAAGTGCTTTGCCCACAGCGCAAGGAAAGTTTCAAGGATTATTTCATTCTGCAGCGGAATACCTGCTATGGTGAAGCTTCCTGAGGCTGCGACTGGGGCCTTGATCCGCACTCGAGACACGACCCTTTCTTTTATTTATTTATTTATTTATGCATTTATTTTACCTGGCAAGATTAGGGCCTTCAGGCCCTCTCTTACACCTAACCAGGCATACTCAGATTGAACGAGATACAGTTACTAAATAACATTAAGAACATTTAACGTATTATGCAGTATTGATGTCAAACGAAAAAAATTTGAGATTATAACAGTAGTACAATGATAGTTATAACAATAAAAATAATTATAACAATCAACGATAATAATGATAATAATAATGATAATAGTAATAATAATAATAATAATAATAATAATAATAGTGACTAAGTATATGAAAGTAAACATACATTTATTTTGTGAATGTCAGTTAGTTGGGAATTTTCTCGTTATATTCTTGCAGCTTGTGAGTTATTCTCATCGAGCAGAGACATAAGACGATAGAATGGGGTGAAAGAGATATATAAGAGGTAGATAGGTTTGAGGAAGAGAAAAAGAATGGTAAAATTCGAAGCTGTGATGGAGAGAAGAAAGAAAGAGATGTTAGGGGCACAACAATGGTGGCTATACCGTCCCTAATATGTAAGTTTTGAGTTCCCTCTTGAATGTTGAGTAGTTCTGGATAAGACGCAGATCACAGGGGAGTGCGTTCCATAGTCGTATGGCTGAGATGGAGAATGACACGGAGAAAGATTTTGTGTTATGTAAAGGTACAGCCAAGATGATAGACGTATCCGATCTGGTATTGCGATTGTGGAATGATGATAGATGTTTAATGTGAGAAGATAAGTATTGAGGGCACCAGTGGCTAAGAAATCGATGAAGTAAGCACATCGTGTGGAGATCGCGTGCCTTATGTGGGCGTATCCAACCTAGCGAATGAGTACTTCAAGGCATGACTTGCGACCCGCCTTCAGAACTTCAGTTCTGTCTATACTTTCCTCCTGCACTGTTCGCTAATGGCAAGAGTTCTCCTTCGGGACCACTACCTGGAATGATTTTTTTCTTTCGAGAACCAATGGTCGCTAACGTCCGTAACTGTACAGGATCTTCGAGAAGTCACCGTACCCACAGGCATTCACAAGGGGCCACACTTGCCCCCGTCTTGGAATTTGGATAGAGGCCTTTTATTTATTACAATATTTGAAGGAATTTCTAGCAATAATTGTTTTCTGCCCTACTAAATTGCAGGTTACAGAAACGTTCCTTTCTTAGTTTGGATTCATACTTTCTCAAACTCAGCTAAGCGCCACATGCAGTCCGACGAATTCTGCAGTCCATTTGACATGGTGGCAATAAGTTTACAAATTCAGATGACTGCTCTGGTCCAGCCGTTGAAGGTCAGATCTACCGTACAATTTGGGGGTAATTTGAGAGATCTGCTACGTTCAGTTAGTCGTGTACTAGCCCTACATCCTTACATTACATTCCTTGACGAACCGAAAACAGTATGGCTTTGAAAACACATTTTCTTATTTTCTTCAACTTTAGCTACGCTAGTCAACATTAATAAATAGAAAGCACGATCTATTAACGTGACCAGATACGAAGTTTTGTAATCATAATACTGTAGTCTCCACCAAAAGTTAAATAGGCCTCTTGTAAAATTTATTCCCTGTTTCTCCACTTCGAGGAGTGTAATTCTGCTATTCTTTGTGGTGTACATTTCTTGATATTCAACAGGATTTTCTCAGTCGTTCTAATTTTGTTTCTGCAACAGATTTTTAATTTACGGTTTTCGCTTTATACCATGGGGATTCTAACAAGTCTTTGTAAAGATTTTATAGTTTTATTTCATGATTCGTTGCATACCCTTCATGTAATCGTACGAGAATATGTTTTCAGATAGTTCAAATAGAAGGTGGCATCCACATTCATGTTAGTAACATAAGATGTTCTTTGCATGTAGACCATTTAGGTATCATAGAAATCTACCTTAAAAACTAAGTAGATAACTATCAGTGGGCTGAAATAGTGTCTTTTGTATTTCTTGTCAGATTTAGTTACTGGAGCACAGCACGTTTTCAACACTCCAGTTGTTGTTGTTGTTGTTATTGTTGTTGTTGTTGTTGTTGTTGTTGTTGTGGCCTTCAGTCCTGAGACTGGTTTGATGCAGCTCTCCGTGCTACTCTACCCTGTGCAAGCCTCTTCATCTCCCAGGACCTACCGCAGCCGACATCCTTCTGAATCTGCTTAGTGTATTCATCTCTTGGTCTCCCTCTACGATTTTTACCCTCCACGCTGCCCTCCAATACTAAATTGGTGATCCCTTGATGCCTCAGAACATGTCCTACCTACAGATCCTTTCTTCTACTCATGTTGTGCCACAAATTTCTCTTCTCCCCAATCCTATTCAATAGTTACTCATTAGTTATGTGATCTACCCATATAATCTTCAGCATTCTTCTGTAGCACCACATTTCAAAAACTTCTATTCTCTTCTTGTCCAAACTATTTGTCGTCCATGTTTCACGCCCATACATGGCTACGCTCCACACAAATACTTTCAGAAACGACTTCCTGACACTTAAATCTATACTCGATGTTAACAAATTTCTCTTCTTCAGAAACGCTTTCCTTGCCATTGCCAGTCTACATTTTATATCCTCTCCACTTCGACCATCATCAGTTATTTTGCTCCCCAAATAGCAAAACTCCTTTACTACTTTAAGTGTCTCATTTCCTAATCTAATTCCCTCAGCATCACCCGACTTAATTCGACTTCATTCCATTATCCTCGTTTTGCTTTTGTTGATGTTCATCTTATATCCTCCTTTCAAGACACTATCCGTTCCGTTCAACTGCTCTTCCAAGTCCTTTGCCGTCTCTGACAGAATTACAATGTCATCGGCGAACCTCAAAGTTTTTATTTCTTCTCCATGGATTTTAATACCTACTCCAAATTTTTCTTTTGTTTCCTTCGCTACTTGCTCAATATATAGATTGAATAACATCGGTGATAGGCTACAGCCCTGTCTCTCTCCCTTCCCGACCTCTGCTTCCCTTTCATGCCCCTCGATTCTTATAACTGCCATCTGGTTGGATTGTTTGGGGGAAGTGACCAAACAGCGAGGTCATCGGTCTCTACGGATTAGGGAAGGATGGGGAAGGAAGTCAGCCTTGCCCTTTCAAAGGACCCATCCAAGCATTTGCCTGGAGCGATTTTTAGGGAAATCACGGAAAATCTAAATCAGGATGGCCGGACGCGTGATTGAACCGTCGTCCTCCCTAATGCGAGTCCAGTGTGCTACCACTGCGCCACCTCGCTCGGTGCCATCTGGTCTCTGTACAAATTGTAAATAGCCTTTCGCTTCCTGTATTTTGCTCCTGCCACCTTCAGAATTTGAAACAGAGTATTCCAGTCAACATTGTCAAAAGCTTTCTCTAAGTCTACAAATGCTAGAAACGTAGGTTTGCCCTTCCTTAATCTAGCTTGTAAGATGAGTCGTAGGGTCAGTGTTGCCTCACGTGTTCCAACATTTCTACGGAATCCAAACTGATCTTTCCCGAGGTCGGCTTCTACTAGTTTTTCCATTCTTCTGTAAAGAATTCGCGTTAGTATTTTGCAGCTGTGACTTATTAAACTGATAGTTCGGTAATTTTCACATCTGTCAACATCTGCTTTCTTTGGGATTGGAATTATTATATTCTTCTTGTTGTCTAAGGGTATTTCGCCTGTCTCATACATCTTGTTCACCAGATGGTAGAGTTTTGTCAGGACTGGCTCTCCCAAGGCCGTCAGTAGTTCTAATGGAATGTTGTCTACTCCTGGGGCCTTGTTTCGACTCAGGTCTTTCAGTGCTCTGTCAAACTCTTCACGCAGTATCGTGTCTCCCATTTCATCTTCATCTACATCCTCTTCCATTTCCATAATAATATCCTCAAGTACATCGCCATCGTATAGACCTTCTATATACTCCTTCCACCTTTCTGCTTTCCCTTCTTTGCTTAGAACTGGGTTTCCATCTGAGCTCTTGATGTTCATGCAAGTGGTTCTCTTATCTCCAAAGGTCTCTTTAATCTTCCCGTAGGCAGTATCTATCTTACCCCTAGTGAGATAAGCCTCTACGTCCTTACATCTGTCCTCTAGCCATCCCTGCTTAGCCATTTTGCACTTCCTGTGGATCTCATTTTTGAGACGTTTGTATTCCTTTTTGCCTGCTTCATTTACCGCATTTTTATATTTTCTCCTTTCATCAATTAAATTCAACATGTCTTCTGTTACCCAAGGATTTCTACTAGCCTTCGTCTTTTTACCTACTTGATCCTCTGCTGCCTTCACTTCTTCATCCCTCAAAGCTACCCATTCTTCTTCTACTGTACTTCTTCCCCCCATTCTTGTCAATTGTTCCCTTATGCCAGGGCCAGCCAAACGCTGCACAGTGTGCACACGTGCGGAAGTGCTGCACATGTGAGCACGTGTGCGACAGCGACATCTGTTATTAGACATGTGTCCTAAGGTAAGGGCTACTTCCGCATTTCTTCTGGCTGATCTGCTTCAGCTTGGTGGTGCAGGGTTTACTTGTAAGCATTTCCTACATCTCTCAGGGGGGTAGGTTTGTGTTGAACATCTTTATTTGTTTGTGTGTCATGGGTGTGGGCGGGCACGAATCAGTTTCCATCTTAGGTGCAGATTCCGTCGTATTTCGGATTGTTTTCTTTTTACATTTTTACCTTTCAAGCATGGCAATGGGTCGCGCATAGCGTTCCCTTGGCTGAGGCGGTGCTCCAAGGTGTCGTATCAGTGGGTTGGTCGAAGTTTCAGTCCTGGCATAAAATCGTCGTGCAAGCTGCTTATGTCTCTGCGGTACCCCTGCTTATGTGGTACAGGCAAGAGCGCAACATACCCAGTCTTGTTTACCCCTGCCGTTGGTGAAAACTCACAGTGTTTGCTGTGCTGCCGAATAATAGGAATCCAGCGTAAGTTTTCAACTGAAAGACAGTACAATACAGATCAAAAAGACGAGTGTAGTGTACTCAACAGTGAAGAACGGCAAGACAATTAAATATCTGTAAGAAAATGGATGAGACACATCAACTCCATTATCATTTCTCATGACCAGTGATAAACGTGTTTGGATTTATTCCTTTCATGATTAAAAATGATTGTTTACTAACTGTGCATTACTTCCTCATTCTGCTCCATGTTACATTATTATCAGGAAAGTTGGTCATTAAACCGATTGTTCCAATGTATACTTACATGTAGGTTTTTTTTTAATGTGTTAAGGGCTACGCTCAGCTGAAGTCGATAAAACATTACATTCATATAATTGTCGGTTATTATGCAGATTTCAGACGAAACTGATAAAAAATGTAGCAATAATGGTATTGAAATAACAGGTGATCATCGAGAGGTCTGTGGTTATCATTCTGTTCAGAGCTCAGTGAGACAGAAATTATGTGGGTGTAAATGAGGGCACCTAGAATTAGTTATAGGAAACCTTGGATTAGTTTAATGTTATTTGAAATCATGAATAAGATTCGTTGGAAGTCGCTAAGTGCTCTCTTTCTTCAATACTAGATCAAAAACATTACGCGTATTTACGTGCCGTCAGTCAAGCTGGCTTAATAAAAACCCACAGTTGTTAACTGTATTACGGGTCTTACTTGGTTAAACTGTTAACATAAAAGTAGACGTCTCAGTAAGTAGACTGTCACAATATTTTAAATTTTTAATACGCTTGCAAGCTGTGGAAAGAGCACTAGAATGCGCCGGTACAGAGTATCCCAGCAAGTGGACAAAGCGACATCTGTGGGTAGAAACATGCACTACATGAACGCTGACGGCTGCGGGGTGCACGCTGTGTCCCGGCAGTTGCATATGTGCAGGAGCACCGCACGCCTGCAGAAGTTCTGGCCGGCCCTGCCTTATGCTCTCCCTGAAACTCTCTACAACCTCTGGTTCTTTCAGTTTATCCAGGTCCCATCTCCTTAAATTCCCAACTTTTTGCAGTTTCTTCAGTTTTAATCTACAGGTCATAACCAATAGATTGTGGTCAGAGTCCACATCTGCCCCTGGAAATGTCTTACAATTTAAAACCTGGTTCCTAAATCTCTGTCTTACCATTAGATGATCTATCTGAAACCTGTCAGTATTTCCAGCTTCTTCCATGTATACAGACTCATTTTATGATTCTTGAACCAAGTATTAGCTATGATTAAGTTGTGCTCTGTGCAAAATTCTACCAGGCGGCTTCCTCTTTCATTGCTTAGCCCCAATCCATATTCACCTACTACCTTTCCTTCTCTCCCTTTTCCTACTGTCGAATTCCAGTCATCCATGACTATTAAATATTCGTCACCCTTCATTATCTGAATAATTTCTTTTATTTCATCATACATTTCTTCAATTTCTTCGTCATCTGCAGAGCTAGTTGGCACATAAACTTGTACTACTGTAGTAGGCGTGGGCTTCGTATCTATCTTGGCCACAATAATGCGTTCACTATGCTGTTTGTAGTAGCTTAACCGCATTCCTATTTTCCTATTCATTATTAAACCTTCTCCTGAATTACCCCTATTTGATTTTGTGTTTATAACCCTGTAGTCACCTGACCAGATGTCTTGTTCCTCCTGCCACCGAAATTCACTAATTCCCACTATATCTAACTTTAACCTATCCATTTCCCTTTTTAAATTTTCTAACCTACCTGCCCGATTAAGGGATCCGACATTCCACGCTCCGATTCGAAGAACGCCAGTTTTCTTTCTCCTAATAACGACATCCTCTTGAGTAGTCCCCGCCCGGAGGCCCGAATGGGGGACTATTTTACCTCCGAAATATTTTACCCAAGAGGACGCCATCATCATTTAATCATACAGTAAAGCTGCATGCCCTCGGGAAAAATTACGGCCGTAGTTTCCCCTTGCTTTTAGCCGTTCGCAGTACCAACACAGCGAGGCCGTTTTGGTTATCGTTACAAGGCCAGATCAGTCAATCATCCAGACTGTTGGCCTTGCAACTACTGAAAAGGCTGCTGCCCCTCTTCAGGAACCTCACGTTTGTCTGGCCTCTCAACAGACACCTCTCCGTCGTGGTTGCACCTACGGTACGGCTATCTGTATCGCTGAGGCACGCAAGCCTCCCCACCAACGGCAAGGTCCATGGTTCCAATTAATTATTTGAAAACTGACAAATTTAGAATTTTGCGTATGCCTATAGTCGCATCCCTTGGAAGACGAAAGAAGAAATGTGTGCCGCTGTCGCTCAGTTCAGTGCAATACACTTGCAAAAGAGCAGCGTAATTTCAATTACGGCGGTCGACAGCGCATGACCACATTAAGAGCAGATTTAAAAATGGGAGGATTTAGACTAATGTTTGTGAATGAATATTTGATAACGATATGGAGTAGCAAGTTGCAGTCTGCCGTGCTTTGTTGGCATTGTATCCGAGAGCGTTGGTTTCTGTGCGTCACACAGAAACATTGCGGTCTTCTGGTCTAAAGAAAATCCTCATTATTTGCAAGGGTAGTAAAGGAACCTTGATACGGGTCGAGACGTCATCACGCTATATGCCTGGGTTTTACTACGCCAGTCAACTACCATGCAGAATAATCTGGTCCCAGGCGATTCAACATCGTTACAAGACCGATGAAGCATTGCCCTGAAGTGTTGCAGCCTTTCGATGCACAGCTTCTGTGATGCTGCGCAAGATGTCAACAAGTCACGCAAATAACTGTGGAAGGCATAATGATGCACGTACTGATTTGTTGTATACATAGATTTTGAATGTAAGTAGTGCAGTATTCAGTAAACTGCTTTGCCTTCGGTGTACTGGACTTCACGGACACACTTCATTTTAACTCTGGAATTCATCTATTCGAACAACTGACAAAGCCGCTTTACAAGGAAAAATAATTAAATAAATAAAAAATAAGTAAACATGCAGTCGTATGAGGTAGATGTGTTAAGGCTGTAGGCCACAAACATATCAACACCTGTATTCAGATGAACATGTCGTGGCTACTGCATTGTGCTACAATTTGTGTAAAACTACCGTTGGCTACCGTAGACTATCGTAAGTAAGTGGTTAGCTACGATTGTGTACACTGGTGTGTTGCGTACCGACCAGGCGTTACCTAATTTTCATCACTTTGTTTACGTATGTGATCAGTGTCTTACAAGATACCTTAGAAACTGGAAGCATTGAACCCTCTAGAAATTGAGTGAGGATATGTAAAAGGCAGTGTAACCTACGGAACATTTTTATTCTACGTAGTTTTACTCCTGTCTGTTACTTAAAAATATGAAGTGTTAATAGAAAAATTGAAACTGCCCATGATTAATTCAGCTTTTATTCGAAAATTGTTGATTAATAACATTAAACAGAGGAATGATACAGTAAAAATTTAAATATGTTCAGATTTATCATATAGCTCCAGAAAACGCAGTTTCCTAAAAAAAGGTAAAATTAAAAAAAGACACCAGTAAAACCAAAATATGTCAAATATTGCTTCAATACTTGATTGAGCTTATATAAAATTTGTTTCTGCTATTCATAAACAACTTTCACACTTACGAATATCAGTAATAACAGGAAACTCTTCCCTTTGATCATGATCAAGACCGTCGTATTGATTGAAAATTAACACAATAATTATAAAGATTTTTGTGCTTGTGATTGTAACCTATACTTGCATCAAAATTAATTGCTTTGGTTACAAAAAAAGCGCAGAAGTATCACCTAATTTTTAATACTTATAAAATGCAAATCATATTTTATAAGAATGTAAAATACACAGTAGACAGACTAAACGACGTGTGGTTCTAATTTCGCCGGCTTCTATTTTCTCTGCCACACATTTGTTTATGTTTCTCCTCCTGACAATGCTACCAAAACTACAAATAATCATACAGTTTACTATGTCATTTATGTACTGTTCCAAAACTACCGCACCGCAGTTTTGGTAGAGCGCAACTCCAGCTGCAGTGAACTCCAGTACAGTGCTGTGATTTGTGCTTGTGCACACGCTAGTTCCTCGCTCTAGCTACTCTGTTTCTCTGGAGCTGACAAGTGGCTTAGGAACAACAGCTATCATAACATGTATTTCGTTCACTCTGCTTGTTGCTTCCTTGCTCCTCACCCTGTGCGCAATATTCCAGTGCCCTTATAACAACAATATGAAGACTGAAAAGTGGGAAACACTGAACGTGCCAAAAATAAATATGTAGAAAATGTTACATTACAAACAATTTGTATATGATGAAATCTAAATTATAATGTTTGACGTTACTGTTAGTAGTTCACCGAAACTCCTTGTAAAAAGGAACATTTGATGTTGAGCATGGACTCCCATAAGACTTAACATTTCGGAGAGGGTGCCTATGCCATGTTACTTTGCAAAGGAAACGGCGAATGTCCACTCAGATTCTTACACTATGATATCACTTACGCAATTATTCATAAAATGTTCTTTGTCACACCAAGAAATGAAGTCATGGAAA
This sequence comes from Schistocerca gregaria, assembly GCF_023897955.1. Lineage (NCBI taxonomy): Eukaryota > Metazoa > Arthropoda > Insecta > Orthoptera > Acrididae > Schistocerca > Schistocerca gregaria. The sequence continues at coordinate 596,677,291 of NC_064922.1, forward strand.
GTAGGTCGTTTCTTCTCGTCGCTTAATTTGCTTGACGGTGGAAGTTGGGCCACATTTCCTAAGCACGTCAGACCACGAAAGTTCTGTCCCATTTTGGACACAAAGAACTCAGTCCAGTCTGCTTCACAAAACAATATTTCATTAAAATCTTGTCTTTCTCGTCAGAAGTGAAACGTTGTACTCAAGCTTTGGTTATTTTTAGTTTTCTGGTGTTAAGACATGAAGTAGCTAAGGAAGACTGAGTCAAGAAATCACTTTCACCCATGTTGGTCACCATGAAAGGTATTTTACCCTAGCTGTGGCCACCATAGTTTCCAGTTCTTCAAGCACCATGCATTTAACATCTTTTCCTTTACTCTACAGTACCAAAGTCTCGACCTAAAGGCATGTAACTCTGACCAGGCACTAAAAACTTGAAATCAACAATTTCAAAGATATCTGCAACAAAATGAAGTCATACAGTATTCAGAGTAGTGTAATCGTATGAGCTCATACCAGACACAGGTTACAATAATCACTGCCTTTAGGCGCGTTGCACATTCAGTGTTCTCCGTTCCGCTACCGATGTAACATCCATTCCCATACATCTATCGGACGTCTTGTGAACTAAAAGGAAAACTTTGTGGTACTTCAAGCCTTTTCCAAGTTGTTCGCCTTGGCACATACAACAGCTTCCATGAATAATCTGACATTGCACATTTTGGCACTTTCAGTGTTTACCGCTTCCAGTCTCCAGTTCTTTGCACATTCGCTGAATTGTCATTCTCGTTGGACGCTTTGTCTCCTGCGATACCATTGTGCCTAAAACTATACATTTCCCTTCACGTTCCTTCTGCATTATCGTAAAGAAGTACCTATCTAGTCTCTCTTGATTTCTGAAACATATTTTTTCAGACTACCCAGCGCTCGACACACGTGAGCAAGACAGACGGAATGAAAGCTATATTTCCTCGGTGTAAGGTTGTCAAGTGTCCCGGTTTCAGATCAAAGAAATCGGCGTCCCGAAAAATACTGACGGGACGGCAGTTTGTCCCGGATTTCAAATTTATGAGAAATGTTCTCACACTACCCATTTTTCTCCAGATTTTTTCATGACTCCATATTTAAACTCCAGCTGTTAAACTAGATCACAAAAGTTTTCATTTACACAGCTGGGTAAGTCCCTTAAGGGGTATTATTGTGTGGTAATGCAGCTGGGTTTCCATTATTGTTCATTATCTCAGTTCACTTAAGCTTTGCAGCAACGTGGTTCACCTTTTCTCGGTATGGATCGTATCTCGGTTAATTTGTTGCATGGTTAACTGTTTCGAGTGAAATCAAAATGCAAAAGGGGAAGTGCGCATACCAAGAAAAATATTGAAGAGAATGATTCTTCAGAAAACGAAGGACAAGTGACTATAAAGTAGAATGTGTAATTTGTAAGTGTTATGTTTTCATTGCATACGGGGGAGGGAAAGATATTAAGGAACACTTAGCTAGCGTAAAACATAAATCAAAGTTGTACTCCGCAAGGACTTCAAAAAATTTGCTACATTCCATTGTCCGTGCTTAATAATCTCTGTTCAGTTCGAAATAAAACAACACATTCCTTTGCTGTTGCAATCTGTGGTGTCAATAGGATTTCGTCTCTGTTGAAATTGTCTTTAAAGTCCGGAAGAAATTCGTATACTTCGTAAACGACTCACTTTGTTTGCCTCCTCGTGTCTTGAAACTGTCATCTTACCTCGCAAACAAAAATAGCAATTCTACCTGACGAAATTCACTGTTCTTCGTAAACGTACACTTCCACCCAGGAACACATAAGCGAACGCAGGAAAGCGGACAGCAGCAAAGTTGCAAAGCCATACCAGCAGCAGCGTGAATAAAGTGCTTCCGAGTGAAGCTGATCGGCAAAACAATAAATGTGCAAATGAACCTTTTGCTTTAAATCTTTTATTCAGCTACGTGCTATACAGTCGTATGACAGTAATGTTGTGACTCCTCAACTTTCTTCTCCTCTTCCTTTTCATTTTGTAGTATGGTCACAGCCGCAACAGCTTCCCCCTCCAACATAGTGCGACTCACTGACTGAAGGGCAGCCGTTGTCTGAGCTGCCTGGGCAAAGGAACTGCTTGTGTGAGCCTCTGCTGTCCTTGAATGAGACTTAATGGGACAATTTGTTTGCATCTTTCGTTTTTTAAACTTAATAGAAATGTCCTGGTCTGTTCTGGTTTCTGATTCCCAAATTACCTCCATTTTTAGTCAGTTTAAGAGAAAGATTCCGTTTTGTCAGACAACACTAACTAGGTATCCCTTTTCCCTTTTATAACAGTATCGCTGTAGCGCAACACTGTTTCCTTCTTATTCGATGTGAGGCATAGCTGTATTTGGATATGATATTACGAAATTCTGTGTAAGACAGAATTAAGTTTCACGTTCAAAACAGAGAAATTGTAAATTCTAAATACTGTAATTACTCCGAAAATAGTAATCGGTTTTTCGAGAGTGAAACTCCACTGATTTCCTCTCTTGTACAACTACTACCAGTAAACACCCAATTCTTTCGAATCGAACTCCCAAGTATAAAACAGCCTCAAACCTCTGACTACTTTACAAATGAGTTAATGTATTACACTGATGAACCAAAACATAATGACTACCTGCTTAATGGCTAGTTTGACCGTCTTCGGAACGAAATACATCACTGATTCCGTGTATAAGGGATCCGACAATTTGTTAGTAGGTTTGTGGAGGTATGTGGCGTCAGATGTCTACGCAAAGATCATGTAATTCGCAAATAACGTGCGGCTGATTTGCGTACGCGGCGATGGTGCCCGATAGCGACGTAGACAGTAGGATTTGCATCAGACGAATTTGGTCGCCGAGACAACTCCAGTTCGCTGTAGTGCTCCTCAAACTACTGTAGCACAGTTCTGGCTCCGAGACGCGCACAACTACACTGCTGAAAGACGGCGTCGCCGTCGGGGAAGAAGCCAAGCTTGAAGCGGTGCACGTGGTACGTGACTATCAGCGTGTCTTCGATTACTACTACAGGTCCCATGCAGCGCAGGAGTATGTCTCCCATAACATAATACTGCTCTCACCAGTCTGCGTCCATGGCGCGCTGCACTTTTGGAGCCGCCGTTCACCTCGATGACGGCATTTGTGGAAACGACCATCGACCTAGTGTAGCAGAACTGTGATTCACCATTGACTTCCGACGGTCCAGTGCCCACTGCAGTCGTAATTGACGATGTTGTTGGATCAACATGTGAACGCGTAGGGGTGGTCAGCTGTGGAGCTCCACGTTCAACAATGTACGATGAACGTTGTGCTCCGAAACACTTGCGGGTGCACCAGGATTGTGCTTTCGGCAGAGATGCCACAAATCACCGCCTGTCCTTCTTTATCGAGCACACAAGCTTCCGTCCCCAAGTTCTGTGAAGAGTTGTGGACGTCCAACTATTTAGCGCCTAGTAGTAGTTTCACTGTCCTTCTACCCCTCCCCGTACATGCTCACGACAGTAGCACGTGAACATTCGACCAGCTTCACCGTTTTCGAGATACCTGTTCGCCGGTTCTGTGTAATAATGATCTGCACTTTATAAGAGTCGGCTATCCCATGGATTTTCCCATTTGCAGTCCGTGTCTTCGCTACGGTGATCACCAGTCCATGTCTGCTCCGCTTACATACTTTTGTTACCGCGTCATGTGCCCACAACACCACCAGACGGCATCCAACGTTACGGAGGGCAGTGGTTATAATGTTTTGGCTAATCAATTTATACACTTTAAGCATTTTAGCGAGAAAAAGTTTAGGAAATATTTGAAATTGTGCCTAAAGTTTGTTGGAAGTCACCAAGTGTTCTCATTTCGAAACTGGTTGATGAATATAAACTGTGTGCCGGTTACCTACACATGTCGAATTCACTGTGCGGCTGATCGTCCGTTGGATGTCCACTTCCGTGGCATCTTGCGAGAGCAGCCAGCTTGTTGGGCTAGGAAGGTGACTGGAACTGTGCGGGCAGTGTGTGAGAAACATAATGGCGGGCAGTGGACCAGGTCTGCGAGCACACCATGGCGAAAACAACCGTTAACGGCGTGGATGGGAGGAACTGCCCTGAGAACTACTAACCGTTGCTGTGGAACGGCTGTTGGAGTCTTCTTGCCGCGCTGGACACACACCGGAGCGAAACAGAGCGTGGAAGACGGATGCTTACTGTTTTATAAAGAGACGTGGGTGGCGTGGGGTTTACGGTCTTAATTAGGGGTGGACTGTGAACTTCTGTATACTCTGTATATGGATGTTGGCTCCAGTGTATTTATGTTGTGGGAGTCAAATGTTGGAATTGGTTATCATTCGTCCTGTGCCAGAAAGTCTCACATTGCACCTTTTAAATTGACTGCAGAGAGCAAGAGATAAAATTTCTAGTTGGTATGATGAATGGCAGCTAGCTCCAAATGTAGAAAAATGTAAGTTAATGCGGATGAGTAGGAAAAACAAACCAATAATGTCCGGATACAGTATTAGTAACGTCTTGTTTGATACATTAACGTCATTTAACTATCTGCGTGTAACGTTGCAAAGCGATATGAAATGGAACGAGCATGCGAGGATTATGGTAAGAAAGAGGAATGGTCGACGTCGTTTTATTGTGAGAATTCTGTGAAAATGTGGTTTATCTGTAAAGAAGACTGCTTATGGAACGCTAGTGCGACCTATTCTTGAGTACTGCCCTAGTGTTTGGGCTCCGTACAAGGTCGGATTAAAGGAAGTCATCGAAGCAATTCAGAGGTTGACTGCAAGGTTTGTTACTGATGGGTCTGAACACAGAAATGTTACAGAAATGCTTCGGGAACTCAAAAGGGAATCCCTGGAGGGAAGGCGACACTATTTCGAGGAACACTACTGAGAAAACTTAGAGACCCGCCATTTCAAGCAGACTGCAGAACGATTCTGTTGCCTCCAACATACACTGCACTTAAAGACCACGAAGATAAGGTAAAGGAAATTATGGATGATACGGAGGCATATAGATTGTCATTTTTAAGTGGTTTTATTTAAGAATGGAGCAGGAAAGGAAATGACTATTAGTGATACAGGAAACCCTCCGCCGCGCGCCTGAGGTAGATTGCGGAGTATCGATGTAGATGTAGATGGTGAGAGCACAGCAATAATTCGGGATTAAAGTTTTCTGAGTCTGGGTAGCCTGACAGTGGTATTTATTAGAAGGATGCCTGCACTTGACGATATGTGATGAATTCGTTTGCTTGATCGCGTTTGACTGTTTGTAACCAAACTGCTTCGTCATACAACAGCAAGTCCTTCGATCAAAGGAAAAACAGGTAACTTGTCGGTGCATTTTGACTTGTAAATTACGTTTTGAGGCTATATGGCAAAGCGTTCGTTTGTGAGACTTGTCTATTGCAGTCATCACAAACGTTTACTTGTGAGAGTCTCTGCTATTGCATGATATTTACTCATATCTTATCTTTTGAAAACGGCTTGATCAAGATTAAATTAATTAGTTTTTTGATAAAGAAATATTAAAATTCAGTGTAATGTGTTACCTTTTGGATATGAGAGAGATGTTAAGATTAAATGCAATTTTATGCTTTGATAAGAGAAAGATGTACATCTGATGAGATTTTTATTGTCTTGCTGAGCTAGTAGTAGTGCTTCACTAACCGATTATGTTTTAACTTTATCGTGTTCCTTTTAAAAGAACAGAAATTTTAAGTGAAAATTGTATTTCTTAACTGAAGTGTGGACATTAATCTCATTCAAGTGCTGCGTTTATTTGTGTTGTGTTAAGAAGGATTTTACCTCCTAAGTTTTGTTAAGAGAAACACTGCAGCATGATGGCATTCATTGCGCATAAATTCACAGAATAAGGTTAAATCTCTCTCTCTCTCTCTCTCTCTCTCTCTCTCTCTCTCTCTCTCTCTCTCTCTCTCTCTCTCTCTCTCTCTGTGTGTGTGTGTGTGTGTGTGTGTGTGTGTGTGTGTGTGTGTGAGTGAGTACAGTCCACCACGCATACTTGGATAATAATACTGATCTTTTTTCTTAATGCTACATCGGTTAAGTGCATCTAGTTGTTTTCAGTTGGGTAATTTCGGCTTCATTATATACAAAAACTACGAGGGTAATCCCAAAAGTAAGGTCTCCCATTTTTTATAAGTACATAGACATGTTTACTTCTACAATGGTTTATACCTGATTACATTGAACATTTAGCTATTTTTCGACATAATCACCATTTCTGTCGATGCATTTCTGTAGACGCTGTAGCAGTTTTTGTATGCCCATGTCATACCAGCTCGCCGCCATGCTGCTCAAAAAGTTATGAACTTCTTCTTTTACCTCGTCGTCGGAGCTGAGTCGCTGGGACCACAATTAACGCTGAAAGGTACTGTGAGACGCTGAACAAACTCAAACGGGCAATTCGGAACCGGAGAAGAATGTTGAACAAGGGCGTACACACTCTCCATGACAACGCTCGACCACACATCACTCGGCAAACCGTTGCTCTCCTGCAACAGTTTCAGTGAAACATTATCACCTACTCATTCTATAGTCCTGACTTGGCGCCCAGTGACTATCACCTGTTCCATAGGTTAAAAGAACAGTTGGCCGGAAAGCGATTCAGCTCCGACGACTGTTTGAGGGAAGAGGTTCAAAACTTTCTGAAGTTTGTTGACGTCTTCTCTGTAGGCTGTTTGACTGTGTTGACGGAGACACAGCCACACTTCAACTTGCACCGCTTCATCAAAACCATGGTGAAGTCCTCCAAGGTGTTCTTGAAGTTTTGGAAACAGATGAAAATGGGGTGAAGCCAAGTTGGTATTGTATGGGTATGGCTCATGATCGAGGAATGTAAAGCAACGAATGAAAGCTTGTACTAAGGCTGGGACTGGCTCCCTGGTTTCCTGCTCAATAGACATGTACACTACCCACTAAGCAGTCCAGGAACAGTGGCTTTGCAGAACTGCACGGACTACCCTACCACACCTTCCTCCTCAATTCTAATTCCCATTCACGCCTCAGCCCATTTGGTTTCCCCCCTAAAAGCGAACAGCACAGTTTTCAGTAGTATACGGACTCACATATTCAAATGATCGTAATCCGCGCCCCTTTAGTGTGGGCATTCTAACAAATTATCTGGATGAAAATAGAATTACGATATCATAACCGGTTCTGGAAATATTTAAGGTGAACAGCTTAGCTGAATCACCCTATAAATGCACAATCTACATCCACGTGATTAATCTGCTATTCACAATAAAGTGCCTGACACAGGGTTCAATGAAGCATTTTCAAGCTGTCTCTCTACCGTTCCACTCTCGACCGGGCACGGGTAAAACGAGCACCAAAATTTTTCTGTACGAGGCCTGGCTTCTCTTATTGTATTGCGATCATTTCACCCTGTGTAGGCGAATGCCAACAGAATGTTTTCGCAATCGGAGGAGAAAATTGGTGATTGAAATTTCGTGAGAAAATCCCGTCGCAATGAAAACGGCCTGTGTTTTAATGATGGCCACTACAATTCATGTATCTTGTCTATGGCAGTATCTCCCTTATTTTGCAATGATGAAAAACGAGCTGCCCTTCTTTGTACTTTTTCGATGTCATCCGTGAGTCCCACCTGATGCGGATTCTGCACCGCACAGCAATACTTCAGAATAGGGCGTACATGCTTAGTGTAAGCAGTCTCATTTGAAGACCTGTTGCACCTTCTAAGTGTTCTGCCAATGTATCGCAGTCTTTGGTTTGCACTGCGATCGTTCCAATTTAGGGTAGTTATAATTGTAATCCCTAAGTATTTAGTTGAATTTGCAGCCTTCAGATTTGTGTGACTTATCGCGTGATCCAAATTTAGCGCGTTGCTTTTGTACTCATGTGAATAACCTCACACTCTCCTGCATTATGGGTCATTTGCCACTTTTCGCACCATACAGATATCTTATCTAAATCATTTTGCAATTCGTTTTTGTCATCTGATGACTTTACAAGACGGTAAATGACAGAATCATCTGCAAATAATTTAAGACGGCTACTCAGATTGTCTCCTATGTCGTTAATATAGATAAGGAAGAATAGGACCTATAACACTTCCTTGGGGAACGCCGGATATTACTTATGTTTTACTCGATGACTTTCAGTCTGTTATTACGAACTGTGATCTTTCTGACAGGAAATCACGAATCCAGTCGCACAAATGATGCAGTATTCTATAGGCACACAGTTCGGTTAGAAGATGCTTATGAGGAACGGTGTCTAAAGCATTCTGGAAATCTAAAAATATGGAATCAGTTTGACATTCCCTGTCGATAGCACTCATTACTTCATAGTATAAAGTGCTAGTTGTGTTTCGCAAGAACGATATTTTCTGAATCCGTGCTGACTACGTGTCAATAAATCATTTTCTTCGAGGTAGTTCATAATGTTCGAACACAGTATATGTTCCAAAACCTTACTGTAAATTGATATTACTGATATGGGCTTGTAAATCAGCGGATTACTCCTACTTCCCCTTTTTGGGTATTGGTGTGACTCGAGCAATTTTCCAGTCTTTAGGTACGGATATTTCTGTGAGCGAGCGGTTGTATATAATTGCTAAATATGGAGCTACTGTATCAGTATACTCTGTGAGGAACCTGACTGGTATACAATCATGAATTGAGGCCTTGGCTTTATTAAGTGATTTAAGCTGCTTCGTTACACCGAGGATATATACTTCTAGATTTCTCATATTGGCAGTTGTTCTTGATTGGAATTCAGGAATATTTACGTCGTCTTCTTTGGTGAAGGAGTTCCGGAAAACCGTGTTTAATAACTGTGCTTTAGTGGCCCTGTCATCAGTGACTTCACCGTTGTTATCGCGCAGTGAAGGTATTGACTGCGTCTTGCCACTGGTGTGCTTTATGTGTGACCAGAATCCCTTTGTGTTTTCTGCCAGATATCGAGACAGAATTTCGTTGTGGAAATTATTAAATAATCTCGTATTGAAGTACACGCTATATTTCGAACTTCTACAAAACTTTGCCAGTCTTGGGGATTTTGCGTTCTTTTAAATTTGGCATGCTGTTTTCGCTGCTTCTGCAACAGCGATCTGACCAGTTTTGTGTACCATAGAGGATCAGTACCATCGCTTATTAATTTATGTGGTACATATTTCTCAATTGCCGTCGATACTGTGTCTTTGAAATCATTCCACAACTTTTTTATGCTTACATGATCAGATCGGAAGGAGTGAAGACTGTCTCTTAAAAAGGCGTTAAGAGCATTTTTATCATTTTTTAAATAGATATACTCGTACTTTGCGTTTCTTTTTTATGCTTCTAGGTTCAAATGGCTCTGAGCACTATGGGACTTAACATCTGTGGTCATCAGTCCCCTAGAACTTAGAACTACTTAAACCTAACTAACCTAAGGACATCACACACATCCATGCCCGAGGCAGGATTCGAACCTGCGACCGTAGCAGTCACGCGGTTCCGGACTGAGCGCCTTAACCGCGAGACCACCGCGGCCGGCTGCTTCTAGGTGTTACGGTATTGAGCCTAGTAGCAACTGCCTTGTGGTCGCTAATCCACGTATGCGTCACGATACTCATTATTTGTCCAGGATTATTTGTTGCTAAGAATGACAACTGAACAGCGAAGTATACAACGATGGACCCAGGAAAGAACCTGCGGTACGCCTTCATAGTAGTCATGGTAGTGGAATAAACACTTCCCCAGTTATGAGTGTAGACAGCAACAGTTCCCCAGTTACGAGTGTAGACAGATGACAGGCATCGCTGGAACGCCTGTGCTACACGTTGCTACAAAAGATCCCCTATCACGTGGAAACAAGGATTCGTGACTTGAAAAACAAAACCGAGCAACACTCTAGTGCTTGGTGCTTCCGTAATGCCACCCACGAGACACAGCTTCTGATGCATCTCTTTCATTTCTATGCACCGCATTACACTCTCAGACAGAGTGGTTCGAAAATTCTGGCACTTCTGGAAACAAGCGTACATGGAAATAGTTCTGCGATCACTCCATGCTCCACCAATCTCTAGACAAATGACTTGAACGTTTGGAGCTCTGTTGCTTGTAGAAATTGTAAATATGTCATTAATTAATTGTTCGACAGAAGCTGCTTTGTTTCGCACACACACATAAGAACAAAACCACACAGCTAGTGGCATGAAACACTGACTTATGTGTCCTACATATTTCCGAGAAAGGCAATTTACTAAAAATTTTGAAAGAAATAGAAATTTTCACATATTTAACGAAACATTCTGACGTTATTTAAAACGAACAGACCGATCTAAAAAACAAAACAAAAAAAAATAAAAAACATCAAAAATTTCGTTACATTACCTTAATGAAAACACGTTCCTTTGTTCTTCTAAAAATGATAGTACGCGTTAGAAGTAGCATTATATGCATTTTGTGATGTATAGTAAAAATATTCTTTGCATGTACAGCAATTGCCAATGACAATTACATATATTATGTAAAAAATTCCGCATGCTGCTTGCATATATGTATATACAAATCACGTATTACATGAACGTTACGAAATGTTGTCATTGGAATAATCTAGAGAACGCTACATACAAGGGAAATCGAATTACAATGAACTGAAAAACCGCAGATATGTAAACTCTGCAATATACACTGCAAGTAATTTATTATAAGGAATATGTGTCTTTCGTGTAATGTGTAATACAGGCACCGCTGATGATGGACAACGTCCGATATTAGCCCGGTGAAATAAAATACTACGACAAAGCAGCTTTTGTAGAACTGTTAATTAATAAGATGACATATTTACAATATCTGCACGCTTCCAGCCGCTCTTAGAAACGGCACTGAAATTAGCGTCCATTCTTGCGGCGACGACAGATGACTCCTGGTTGATGAACTGATGCGCCAATCGCGTCACCAGCTTTGGTGGTGCCGAGGCGGCAGCGCTCCTCTTTCACGTCCTCGCAGACACGAGATCGATGGCGCCTCGTAAAGCTGGGCAGATAGGAGGCGCGGGCCGCGGGTCTTTTATTGCTGAGATGTGGCCGGGTCCGAAGGGGGCCATCACCCGGTCCGCAGTTTCTCGAGAACGAACCGGCATAGGCGCCGCTCTCGGCCCCCGCTTCGCTGCCTCTCACGTTGTCCAGCTTTTGCGTCGAAGCAGCATTTGGAGTTCAGTAGCTTCGCTTATGTTCCAGTGCAAACGATAAACGTGTTTCTGCCCTCGTGAGTTTTCTTCTTATTTTTCTTAACTTATGGCTAATTCTTATAGTTCCTGAATTTTAAAAGTAACTTTCCATTTCTTCGCTGCCAGCAGCTAGTTGTCAAACTACAGACTTTTTTCTTTTTTTACTTGCTAACACTTGGTTTAAGAATCATGAAAGAAGGTTGTATACATGGAAGAACCCTGGAGATACTAAAAGGTATCAGATAGATTATATAATGGTAAGACAGAGATTTAGGAACCAGGTTTTAAGTTGTAAGACATTTCCAGGGGCAGATGTGGACTCTGACCACAATCTATTGGTTATGACCTGTAGATTAAAACTGAAGAAACTGCAAAAATGTGGGAAATTAAGGAGATGGGACCTGGATAAACTGAAAGAACCAGAGGTTGTACAGAGATTCAGGGAGAGCATAAGGGAACAATTGACAGGAATAGGGGAAAGAAATACAGTAGAAGAAGAATGGGTAGCTCTGAGGGATGAAGTAGTGAAGGCAGCAGAGGATAAAGTAGGTAAAAAGACGAGGGCAGCTAGAAATCCTTGGGTAACAGAAGAAATATTGAATTTAATTGATGAAAGGAGAAAATATAAAAATGCAGTAAATGAAGCAGGCAAAAAGGGATACAAACGTCTCAAAAATGAGATCGACAGGAAGTGCAAAATGGCTAAGCAGGGATGGGTAGAGTACAAATGTAAGGATGTAGAAGCTTATCTCACTAGGGGTGAGATAGATACTGCCTACAGGAAAATTAAAGAGACCTTTGGAGAGAAGAGAACCACGTGTATGAATATCAAGAGCTCAGATGGCTACCCAGTCCTAAGCAAAGCAGGGAAGGCAGAAAGGTGGAAGGAGTATATAGAAGGTTTATACAAGGGCTATGTACTTAAGGACAATATTATGGAAATGGAAAAGGATGTAGATGAAGACGAAATGGGAGATACGATACTGCGTGAAGAGTTTGACAGAGCACTGAAAGACCTGAGTCGAAACAAGGCCCCGGAGTAGACAACATTCCATTAGAATTACTGACGGCCTTGGGAGAGCCAGCCATGACAAAACTCTACCAGCTGGTGAGCAAGATGTATGAGACAGGCGAAATACCCTCAGACTTCAAGAAGAATATAATAATTACAATCCCAAAGAAAGCAGGTGCTGACAGATGTGAAAATTACCGAACTATCAGTTTGATAAGTCACAGCTGCAAAATACTAACGCGAATTCTTTACAGACGAATGGAAAAACTGGTAGTTGCGGACCTCGGGGAGGATCAGTTTGGATTCCGTAGAAAAATTGGAACACGGGAGGCAATACTGACCTTACGACTTATCTTAGAAGAAAGATTAAGATAAGGCAAACCTACGTTTATAGCATTTGTAGACTTAGAGAAAGTTTTGACAATGTTGACTGGAATACTCTCTTTCAAATTCTAAAGGTGGCAGGGGTAAAATGCAGGGAGCGAAAGGCTATTTAGAATTTGTACAGAAACCAGATGGCAGTCATAACAGTCGAGGGGCATGAAAGGGAAGCAGTGGTTGGGAAAGGAGTGAGACAGGGTTGTAGTCTCTCCCCGATGTTATTCAATCTGTATATTGAGCAAGCAGTAAAGGAAACAAAAGAAAAATTTGGAATAGGTATTAAAATTCATGGAGAAGAAGTAAAAACTTTGAGGTTCGCCGATGACATTGTAATTCTGTCAGAGACGGCAAAGGACTTGGAAGAGCAGTTGAACGGAATGGACAGTGTCTTGAAAGGAGGATATAAGATGAACATCAACAAAAGCAAAACGAGGTTAATGGAATGTAGTCAAATTGAATCGGGTGATGCTGAAGGAATTAGATTAGGAAATGAGACACTTAAAGTAGTAAAGGAGTTTTGCTATTTGGGGAGCAAAATAACTGATGATGGTCGAAGTAGAGAGGATATAAAATGTAGACTGGCAATGGCAAGGAAAGCGTTTCTGAAGAAGAGAAATTTGTTAACATCGAGTATAGATTTATGTATCAGGAAGTCGTTTCTGAAAGTATTTATTTGGAGTGTAGCCATGTATGGAAGTGAAACGTGGACGATAACTAGTTTGGACAAGAAGAGAATAGAAGCTTTCGAAATGTGGTGCTACAGAAGAATACTGGAGATAAGGTGGGTAGATCACGTAACTAATGTGGAGGTATTGAATAGGATTGGGGAGAAGAGAAGTTTGTGGCACAACTTGACTAGAAGAAGGGATCGGTTGGTAGGACATGTTTTGAGGCATCAAGGGATCACAAATTTAGCATTGGAGGGCAGCGTGGAGGGTAAAAATCGTAGAGGGAGACCGAGAGATGAGTACACTAAGCAGATTCAGAAGGATGTAGGTTGCAGTAGGTACAGGGAGATGAAGAAGCTTGCACAGGATAGAGTAGCATGGAGAGCTGCATCAAACCAGTCTCAGGACTGAAGACAACAACAACAACTTGCTTTGATGTGGGCCGGAAACCTGATTGCTTTCAGTGATTTCCACTATCTGATTTCCACAGCAGAGTTCTATATTTGCACCTATACGCCGACACCGACTGTGAGGTGTTTGACAGTGTAGCAACTACATCACATCTTCCGTAGTGGCAACATAATTGTTTCCGTTTAATTTCGTGGTTTTATATATCATTTTAATCTTTATCTTTCCCGTCAGGTACAAATGGTAGATGCAGACCTAATTTTGCTCCCGAGGAATGTTCAGCTAAGCGTCAGAGAGGCAACCTGATGTTTTTGTAAAAAAATTACTCAAATGAAGTGGTGTTATCTTGCTGTGGACTGCATTAACTGTCAAACTGTTGAACCACTTTATGTTAGCAGATGCGCGAAGAAAGTGTTTTCCAACTAAGCAACGAGAAGGTATAATAATGTCGTGTGGCTAGGGCCACCCATCAGGTAGACCGTTCACCGCGTGCTAGTCTTTCGATTTGACGCCACTTCGGCGAATTGCGCGTCGATGGGGATGAAATGATGATGATTAGGACTACACAACACCCAGTCCCTGAGGGCAGAAAATCTCCGACCCAGCCGGGAATCGAACCCGGGCCCTGTGGGGTGACAGTCTGTTGCGCTGACCACTCAGCTACCGGGGACGGACAACGAGAAGGTAAGGGGCAGTCACCTTATAACAAGGCAGAAGGAAAAAAGTACGTGGAGCGTCCAATAAGTAATGCTAAGTATTTTTTTCTGAAAACAGGTAGGTTTTATTCAGGATTTGAGCAGGCCATATTGCTTCCCACTTTTTCGGCTCAATACTTTATTTTCAACATAATCACCGTTCAACGCCACAGCCTTATACCATCTTAGTGGGAGAGCCTGTATCCCCGCGTAGTACCACTGTACTATTCGACGTCGGAGACAACGTCTTATTGCATTAATAGTCTCCCCATCATCCAAGTACTTTTTCACGCGTGGTGCATCCTCCAATGGCCAGACAGGTGGAAGTCAAAGGTGCGAGATCCAGGCTGTAGGGTGGACGAGCAAGGACAGTCCAATAAAGTACTGTGAGGTCCTCTTGGCTGCGTAGGCTCTTGTGAAGCCTTGCGTTGTCACTGAGTAAGAGAGGTTCGTTTGCGTTTTTCTGATCGAACACGATGAAGTCTATTCTTCTTTTTCCTGAGGGTATCACAATACCTTCAGAGTTTATCGTTACACGATGAGGGAGGATATCGAACAGATTAACCCCTTCAGGGTCCCAAAAGACCGCCGCCATGGCTCTGAGCACTATGGGACTTAACTTATGAGGTCATCAGTCGCCTAGAACTTAGAACTGCTTAAACCTAACTAACCTAAGGACATCACACACACCCATGCCCGAGGCAGGATTCGAACCTACGACCGTAGTGGTCGTGCGGTTCCAAACTGTAGCGTCTAGAACCACTCGGCCACCTCGGCCGGCCGTCGCCATGATTTTACTGGCTGAGGGTGCGGCTTTGAACTTTTTCTTCGGAGGAGAGGTGGTGAGGTGTCACACCGTGGATTGATGTTTTGTTTCCAGTTCGAAGTATTGGCCCATGTTTCATCGCCTACGATGATGATCGACAAAAAAGTGTCACGAATAGTCTCAAATTCGTAGTTCTGCCAAACAGGTCCTTCGTTCCTATCCATGGTCTTCCTTTAGGTAGCGAGGAACCCTGCGGGAACACATCTTTGAGTACCCCAGCTGCTGTACACGTATGCCAACATTGCCTTCGCTAAAGGAACTCGAGACACTCGAACTGTCCTTTCATCCTTACTCAGGGGAACTATGATCACAACAACAGGTGGAAGCATAAGCGACCAAAGACACCAATTACGGTGAGCTAAGCTTCTCACAAACGACAACATCGGCGAGCCCTGCACGTCAGGAGTACTGACTGGACGTGCCAGCTGCTATCAAAGCCGACCATCAGGCAACAGCAGGGAAGCCGAGAAACTCGAACATTAAGGCACTGACTGCACTACTTTACGCTGTGCTACACTATGACGTTTCAAACACTAACCGACGTCGAACAGATATACTGATGCTGGCCGAGGGACAATGCATCGCAGCGCCAAAGGTATTCGCTGCATAATACCCACTCCTAACTTATCTAACGCTTGCACGGTCTGTCGCAGATAGCAAGCAATCCACTACTGCTGTTACTACCCGACTCTTGCCTCGACAATTTTTTTCCCTCAGGCCTTCAAACTGCTACCCTTCGTTCAATTTTCGACCGCGTATTAATGGATAATCATAACCAGATGTAAGAGAAAATGGCAGTACCCACATCCTGCCAAGACATCATTTAGTCAAAACTAATCCTCGAAAGCAGAGAGGGCAGTAGAGCTTTTTCGTTGGCTATCGTATCGGTGTTTACGAAGAGGGGCTCAAACCTATATAAAAATTTTTAAAAAATCTTCAGAGACTTCCAGTTGTGCAGCGAGATCTTTGCTTGTGATCTGCCGATCAACTCTCATGTGAGTGTACGCTGTTTCCAACACTGCAGGCGTCACAGCTGTGTGCGACCGGCCAGCATGCGGGAAATCGGACGGATTTGTTCGACCTTAGTGCGATGATGGTAGACGCCTCGCCCATTGACTCGCCGTGCTTTTGTTCACTGCCAGGTGTCCGTAGACGTTCCACAAGCGCCTATGATATCTGCGGTGCTCTGGTATTCCGACATGAGAAACTCAATGACTGCTCCCTGCTTGGAACGCACCTCCTTTACAGACGCCACTTTGACCGCTACCAACAGCGTCGCCACCTATCGGAACTTCATGAAACTCTAGGGTCTGAAGTGGGAATATTTCACGATAGTACAAAAATATTCTGAATTTTTTTCAACCGAAATTATCCGAGAAAAAATTTGTTGCATTACTTACATGTTCAAATGTCTGTGAAATCTTATGGGACTTAACTGCTAAGATCATCAGCCCCTAAGCTTACACACTACTTAACCTAAATTATCCTAAGGACAAACACACACACCCATACCCGAGGGAGGCCTCTGACGTCCGCCGGGACCAGCCGCACAGTCCATCACTGCAGCGCACAAGACCGCTCGGCTAATCCCGCGCGGCATTACTTACTGAATGGCCTCGTAAGTAACCTGTTTATTATAGCAAAAGTAATCCCCATTACTGTTAATAGATTTATCCCACTGTCAGACAAGATGGTCAGTACCTTCAGCGAAAAATTATCCGGTTGCCTAGGGAATCATGATAGTACCCAACCGAGCACGTCTTCGTCCGAAGTAAATCGACGACCACGAAGCTCTGAAGGGCTCCAGAAATGTGGAAATCACATGGAGAGAAATCGTGGCTTACGGAGGATGTGTAAGAAGTTCACAGGAAAACTTCTGCGGCGTAGTATAAACAATCTTTGTAACATTTGGAGGGGGGGAGGGGGGCTTGTGAGATTTTCATATTTTTGGAGCCCTGAAGACATTCGTGACCGTCGATTTACTTCGGGTGAAGAGGTGCATGCCTTGGTGCAATCATTATTCCGTAGGCAACCTCTAACATTTTTCCAAGAAGGCTTTGACCATCTTGTCTCACAGCGGAATAAATGTATAAACAGCTATTGCATTATTTTTTAAATAATAAATACGAACGTATTTTTCATGTATCTCATTTCGTTTTGACTACATCTTATATATTCTTCGCGATTCCGTTGGAGGTCGTATGAGAAGAGTGACATTCCTTTTGAAATTTGCACCTCGTGCCTTTTCAGATGGCTCCCAATTTTTGTTTGCTTTTTCTCTTTTTCTTTCCATCTTTCTAAGAGAAGCTCTGGTAGTTCAAATGCCAAACTGGTAACAGGGAATGCAAATCTGGGTCCCTTAACTGCCTCGCCTTACTCCTTGTCAGCATTCAGAGCTGAATGACATTACAGCAACGACACTAACTGAAGCAAGAACTTATCTAATAGTCTGTCATTCTTCTCTAGGCAATAATCAAAGAAACTTTTCTCCTCCGAAAATAACACATACCCAAGAAGAAACTTTAGACGAGTTAACGACGCTGTTCACGACGCTGATTTATGACAATCATCATGAACTTGGTGCAGAAAACGCGAAACCATGAGTAAAAATGGAAGGTAATCCGCTAAATAAAAGGTAAAGAAAACGTAAAGATAATCACACAGCGCTGCCAACTTAAATCTACAGCGGATCTAAAAGAAAATTCAAGTGATTGATGAAGGAGGGAAAAGAGAAGCTAAATTCTATCAGTGTGATCCGTAGGGTACGAATACTACTGCAAGAGTCGCCAATACGGAAACTAGCCGCGCCTTTGCTATCGTGGGACCCTTCACTGATATGCAAGTTAGGGGGCAGAATCACGATGTTGTCCAAATCACATCCAAGTGGCTTTATACTGAATTTGCACAAGGTGTGTAACACAATCCTATAATGGCTCTGATGTAAATCCTATGTATGGTGGCTAGACTGTCATTTAATTTATTCATTAAATTAATTGATCGAAGTTCTCATCAGCTGGCCAATGTGGCCGAGCAGTTCTAGGCCCTTCAGTCTGGAACCGCGCGACCGCTACGTTCGCAGGTTCGAATCCTGCCTCGGGCATGGATGTGTCTGATATCCTTAGGTTAATTAGGTTTAAGTAGTTCTAAGTTCTCGGGGACTGATTATCTCAGATGTTAAGTCCCATAGTTCTCAGAACCATTTGAACCATTTGAAGTTCTCATCCAAAAATGATGATGGGAAAGTATTTTGCTGAATGTGACTGTTGAACAGATAAATGCGTCCTACAGTTTTACAGGTACATTTATTTTCTTCAAATGATACACATAATTGATCAATAATTTGTACAAGGAACAATCATGTATGTTTACGTAAACCAAACATGTAAATATACTTGTATGGATATGGTGTTTGCTCTTACGGGACTTGGTAAGAATGTCTTCCACGAGTAATGAGTATATTGGGTAGGGACACTACGTATGTAGTGTGTGGACATATAAGGTTGAAATGTGAGTCTCGCGGGAGGCCTGCGGGAGGCCTGCGGGAGGTAGTCCCTGCAGTCGCGCTGTCCTCTGTGCCCTCGGTGGCTCAGATGGATAGAGCGCCTGCCGTGTAAGCAGAAGATCCCGGGTTGAGTCCCGGTCGGGGCACACGTTTTCCCCCGCCCTGTTCATATATATCAACGCCCCTCAGCAGATGAAGGTATTAATATATAATTCTAAACATGTAAATAGTCCTCACTTGATACGCATTTTGGCAAGAACTTAACACAAACGACACCACATGCAATCTAGTGTGCTTCTGTAATACGAGAAGGGGGAGCAAAGAGAACAAGTGAAATGTATGATATCTATAAACAAGTCGGCAATCGGATGCAGTGCCACCTAAGGCGTCGTGCTGATGACAGCTGTTAGTCGTTGTCGGCTGCACTGCATCGAAATGGGGCTCCGCCTTGGAGACCGGTCGAAGGGCAAGCGCGAGAGAAGTTGTAAGTGTTTGTCCGGTTGGCTGGACAAGTGAAAGTGCAAAAGTACACCACCGTCTCCTGGTCTCCTGCAGCGAGCAGGAACCAACGCCAAATTGTCTTCCGCCCCGCGCCCAGCAAACGGCCACAACACTGTTCCAGAACTCGACCATCTGTCGCCCATAAATAAAGCTATCGCCCACCAAGATCTTACAATACCACGTAGACTCTCACTACCATACTCCGTCAACATAGGTACAATACTATTCCTTCCAGACAATGCTCTGCGGTGACTGCAAACGTGTGATGATGTAACAGTCGAGCAGCCTGTCATAGCCTCTCCCAGGACTTTGGGCGGGGAGCTTTTTTATGGGCGACGGGCGCCAACGGAATATGATAATCGGGATACTTAGCGTGGCGCTGTTCTGTCTGATACGCCGTAGGGTTCAGCGACCATTTCTCCGAAACATCCCAGACAACAGCACAATCCTGGGCGTGAGCTGGTGCGTTCCTGCCCAAAACAACAGGCTTTCGCCAGAAGACTACCCCTAGTCGTTGTAAAAATAGCAAGCATACGTCGCTCAGGCCCCTAAGACCTGACATCTAAAGAGAAAGCCACCAACCATGGTTTAGGACTCTGTTCCCAATTCCTAGTCACCGAATGTCCTCCCACCTCATGCTATTGTGAGCAGCTGGCCTCCTTACAGCCCAAAAGTTCCCACTCGTATCCTACATGAAATGAAGAGATTTATGACAAGTATGCATCCTACTCCCACTGATGTACATGGCAGTACCTAGCAGCCAATTACATGCTTTGCATGACAGTGTAATATGGTAGTGAAATGACATCAGTTTGCATGCCTCTAAATTCAGATTTTAGAAATGGAAGATAGGCTGGTTCGATGGCCATGAATAAGTGAATGAACAGCCTAGCAGGCCTGCCACCTCGCACTGTGCATTAAGTTTTTTCCCCTGTTCTATTTGTAGATAGAACGCCAGAACGATCACTGCCTACTTGCCTCTGTGTGTACAGTAATTAGTTTAATTTTGAGTTTATAGTTTCTACTCGAGCGACACGTAAGAAATTGTAGTATATTCCTAGATTCATCAATCATGTTTCTTGAAAATTTGTACATAGTTGAATGCAGTAATACCTCAGAAACGCCAAGACTTGACAATGAAATAATTCTTCATTAATTATTATGTGTTGTCGTCTGCCCTTTAGGTACCATAAAATTATTCACAACAGCCTTCGTGGCTAGACTCTTATTGTAGCCTTTCTTGGGATAGTTGGGATCTATTTTAAGCATCTGTCATTTTTGTAGGACTCTCACGTGGTCAACCGAACCTATGAGCACCTGTGCTGCCATTCATCATAAGCGTTCAGTGTATCCACTGTCAATCGTATATGGCATATGTCCCACATACTTGAGCAATGATCTACAATGAATCGCACGGGTGATTTGTAAACAATCGTATTTGTACACTGACTGCATGACAAGGGCGGCACCATCCCACTCTGAATTTTTACCAAATTTATTCAAGATGGCGTATCCAAGACAGCAGCTAAGGATGTGGCAATGTCTCGATAGGCGTTCACAAACTGCCGAAAATCGAGGTTCTCTTACTTCACTTCATACCGCCCCTCCCTCCCTCCAGCCATCCATCCATCCACCTGTGGGGAGGACACAGGCTTTTTCAAATGGTCAACTGCTCTGGCCAAGCACCTCGCAGTCGCTGGACGCTGGCCGTCTTGAGGCGATGGTCCTCCGCCAACATAAAAGCAGTTATAACTTACTAAACAATAGGAGATAAAAGTACGGCTCCTAATGGTTAGAGGGCACACCTATGGCAGTGACCTGGAGAGTCTAGATAAGCCCCCCACGTCTCCAAAAGGCCTGTCGCTCTGCGATGGGAACCACTTATATTTAAAGTCAGCACAACTCTTTTTTGCAGTCTCTTATGCTTAGAAATATTGGACGCCTTTGCAACAAAGAAATACCAGAGAATGGTCCAGATGGTCTGCAGTGTTCTCAGTACAATACGTCACTGTGAGCATGTGGTTGGGCTGTCAGCATTATCGATGCCAACAAAAGCGACAAATACAATAGAGTGCGACATATGCATCCCTCAGAAAAAAACCATGGTACATGAGGGCTATCCTGACGATGGGTTGTTTGTCTAAAGGGACAGCAGTGACCTCTTAGAAAACTTGGTCCACAATGCTGTTCTGAGCACTCGGCTGTAGCATTTGTATTTAACATCAATGCATCTCCTATAATCAAGCATCTATTAAAAAATGGAAAACACAATTGCAATGATAATAAACGTCCTCTTCCCAAAAAAAAAGATGCAGTCCCTTTTCTTTTAGTTTTATGAGCAAAATCGATGTAGTTTTTATGTTCAACTGCAGGATACAATTCGCACCTCATTATTTTGCGACGTCCAACAAAGATCATTGACGTCGAGTGCAGATGATCAGAGACACATGCTTACCCTGTGTAAAATCGGAAAAAAACTTTCACTATTTTGATGCAAAAACTACTGATGATTGCAGAATGTCTTCGTTATTTTAAAACCAACATTGGAGTAAATAAAAAGCGAGAATTTAAACTCTGAAGAAAAAAAATCTGTGTTAAGCAATTTCTTTCAACTGGATGGACAAATTACACGACATGAGAGCATCTCTCACATTTCAAATCAGTGTCTGTAAATAAATTGTCATCCATGTATGTATTATAGACATTCCAGACATGTGAAATAACATTAGAGAATAAAATATTTCACGGAACCTCTCAGACAAACAAGCTAAACGATGTCACAGTTAGCATAAATAGGGCTATGCGTGAAGCGTTCAGTGAATTCGAAAGTAAAATTCTATGTACCGACTTGACAGAAAATCCTTGGAAGTTCTGGTCTTACGTTAAATCAGTAAGTGGCTCGAAACAGCATATCCAGATACTCCGGGATGATGATGGCATTCAAACAGAGGATGACACGCGTAAAGCTGAAATACTAAACACCTCTTTCCAAAGCTGTTTCACAGAGGAAGACCGCACTACAGTTCCTTCTCTAAATCCTCGCAAAAACGAAAAAATGGCTGACATCGAAATAAGTGTCCAAGGACTAGAAAAGCAACTGAAATCACCAACAGAGGAAAGTGCGCTGGACCTGATGGGATACCAATTCGATTCTACACAGAGAAGTTTGTGGCACAACTTAACGAGAAGAAGGGATCGGTTGGTGGGACATGTTCTGAGGCACCAAGGGATCACCAATTTAGTATTGGAAGGCAGCGTGGAGGGTAAAAAGCGTAGAGGGAGACCGAGAGATGAATACACTAAACAGATTCAGAAGGATGTAGGTTGCAGTAGGTAATGGGAGATGAAGAAGCTTGCACAGGGTAGAGTAGGATGGACAGCTGCATCAAACCAGTTTCAGGACTGAAGAACACAACAACAACAACAACAACAGAGTACGCGAAGGAACTTGCCCCCCTTCCAATAGTAGTGTACCGCAAGACTCTAGGGGAACGGAAGGTTCCAAATGATTCGAAAAGAGCACAGGCAGTCCCAGTCTTCAAGAAGGGTCGTCGAGCAGATGCGCAAAACTATAGACCTATATCTCTGACGTCGACCTGTTGTAGAAATTTAGAACATGTTTTTTGCTCGCGAATCATGTCGTTTCTGGAAACCCAGAATCTACTCTGTAGAAATCAACATGGATCCGGAAACAGCTATCGTGTGAGACCCAACTCGCTTTATTTGTTCATGAGACCCAGAAAATATTAGATACAGGCTCCCAGGTAGATGCTATTTTCCTTGATTTCCGGAAGGCGTTCGATACAGTTCCGCACTGTCGCCTGATAAACAAAGCAAGAGCCTACGGAATACCAGAATAGTTGTGTGGCTGGATTGAAAAGTTTTTAGCAAACAGAACACAGCATGTTGTTCTCAATGGAGAGACGTCTACAGACGTTAAAGTAACCTCTGGCATGCCACATGATAGTGTTACCGGACCATTGCTTTTCACAATATATATAAATGACCTAGTAGATAGTGTCGGAAGTTCCATGCGGCTTTTCGCGTATGATGCTATAGTATACAGAAAAGTTGCAGCATTAGAAAATTGTAGCGAAATGCAGGAAGATCTGCAGCGGATAGGCACTTGGTGCAGGGAGTGGCAACTGACCCTTAACATAGACAAATGTAATGTATTGCGAATACATAGAAAGAAGGATCCTTTATTGTATGATTATATGATAGCGGAACAAACACTGGTAGCAGTTACTTCTGCAAAATATCTGGGAGTATGCGTGCAGAATGATTTGAAGTGGAATGATCATATAAAATTAATTTTTGGTAAGGCAGGTGCCAGGTTGAGGTTCATTGGGAGAGACCTTAGAAAATGTAGTCCATCAACAAAGGAGGTGGCTTACAGAACACTAGTTCGACCTATTCTTGAGTATTGCTCATAGTGTGGGATCTGTACCAGGTCAGGTTGACAGAGGAGATAGAAAAGATCCAAAGAAGAGCGGCGCGTTTCGTCACAGGGTTATTTGGTAAGCGTGATAGCGTTACAGAGATGTTTAACAAAGTGGCAGATTCTGCAAGAGAGGCGCTCTGTATCGCGGTGTAGCTTGCTGTCCAGGTTTCGAGAGGTTGCGTTTCTGGATGAGGTATCGAATATATTGCTTCCCCCTACTTATACCTCCAGAGGAGATCACGAACGTAAAATTAGAGAGATTCGAGCGCGCACGAAGGCTTTCCGGCAGTCGTTCGTCCCGCGAACCATACGGGACTGGAACAGAAAAGGGAGGTAAAGACAGTGGCATGTAAAGTTCCCTCCGCCACACACCGTAGGGTGGCTTGCGAAGTATAAATGTAGATTTAGTGGATGTAGAATTGGCTCAAATGTCGGAAAAAACAAAATCATTTTATGTTTGATAACAGCAAGCTATAATTCAAGAGAACATAGCTGTTTTGTACACTATGGCAGGTCCCTTTTTACCAATGCGATGCTATATCATATTAGCGATTACGAAACAAATTGTGAGAGCCTGTCTCGCCCTGTTCAGGTGGGAGATTGAAATTTCGTTAAAAGATATCACAACAACGAAAAACAAAAAAGAAACGCCTGTAGGAATCATTCCTTGGTGCCCTCGCCATCTCTTCCACCCGTCAGGCAGTAAGTCATTGATATCAAATTGATAGATTAACTAATTAAATTGATCGTGACAGTCGCTTTGTGTGACGAGTAATTTTTTTTCCAGCAGTCGGATTACACTCACCAGATACGTCAAATGGGAATCCATGGAGGGAAGATGTTCTTTACGAGAGACGCTATTGAGAACCAACATTTGAATCTGACCACAGAGGGATTCTACAGCCCCCAACATACATTTCTCGTAAGGACCGCGCTATTATAAACACGATCATAACGACTGTGTTACCGTCACCCTGCAAAAAAAGCGATCTTGAGTCTACAGGCAAACTTGGCTAGCTAGCGTTACGGTTTATAGTAGAAATTCTGTCTGCTATTTGGAATCAAGTCTATCCATTCAATCACATACTTGTGTTGGATGCTGTAAAGACTTCTTTTAATGGTTACAGCCACTGAAGAATCATATTCTTGCCACTATCATATCTAGAAACCTAGTCACCTTTTTCGAACCTGTCTGCTAAGGATCCCATATAGCAAAAAGTCCAGCGCTGTTTTTTTAGACAGTCCCTCTGCATCTTGTAGCTGTTCCTCAGTCTCTGTCCCAGCATCCCTGCAGCTTCATCCATGTGATCATCCTAATTTAAGTTAGACCTGAATGGAAATCGGAGAATCCTGTACCTAAGACCTTCTGCATCCCGAGGAGAACCAGGACCAGCTGAGTTAATGCAACAGGACTTGATGTGTTGTTTCCATCAGTTGTGGTAGTGTGTATTGGCTTAGATTACCTGGGCTTCAGGGTGATTTTTGAGCAGGCATCTGTAGCAAACTCTGATATCAAACAACGATTGATACTGTCCTCTGCTGTATGCTTACAGGTAATACACTTTTTATACTCCTCTCTGCCAACACTAGTATCACGTCGGTTGAACATATTTCCAGCCAAAAAGAATAAAGATAGTATCTTACATCGCTGCCTTTTTCCCGCCAGCTTGAAGGTGAAGGGTACCGTTTGAGTGCGTCTGTCACTAGTTTCGAATGCCACTGCGAATTTTTTCCCAGGAGAATAACACCAGTTGTATGGCATCGTCAATTTTTGGGCTGTATTGCGATTTGAGGCCATACTTGTGTAGCGCTACACATGTAGTTGTGTAATTAGGTCCTCTCTTTATGATTAATTATGTAATTCAGACCAAAATAAATAAAGTACACTAACATAACCTAACCTGCCTTTCCTGCATCTGGACCGTTACTATGTGTTGGGGCAGTACACTTGGACTTTCTATCCAGAACGACGACCAGGGTTCGAGTCCCAGAAAGGGAACTGCCATTTTTAATTCCCCATCAATTCCAATTATGTGTGTGTGTGTTGCGGGGAGGGGGGGGGGGGGGCGCTTGGGCTATCCATGCAGAAGGACTGTGATTCAAGTCCTGGAAAACTTACCTCCATTTTTAATTTGCTGCCAATTCCCGGCTGGTGGGCGGGGTGGGACGTCAGCACAGCCCTGGGACAAATAAATTCCTATCAGAATTCGAAATTCCCACCAACATTCGAAAACTTTTATTGAACAATCTACATTTACAGCACATGCAATTATGAGTATGAACTGCGAAGCGTAGCTTAGCCTGTATTCGTCTTCACCAGATATCAGTGTTATCTACACAGATACTAATATACTTCCCCTTATCCAGCACAGACATCTCATCCATTGAAACAGTACACAATTACGTCCATCCTCTCAGTCCAGCAACTAAACACAGACTGAGTCCTTTCCCCAGACCGACATCTTGGATTACGTCATTGGAGAGGAGAGAGGGAGGGACGACAGCGCCCTCTGGTGGTGGTACTGTGAACTAGGTCAGTTGGCTCTGGAACTCATAGTGAACACATTGGATGAACCTACTGCCTGTGGCAATTCAAATTGTTTAAATAAACAATGCATGTAATATTAAGATTTACATCAATCATGTTCAGCAGCCCAGCACAGACTGAGTCATCTTCCTGCCGATTTCCGGATGGGGAGGGGAGGTGTGGGGAAGGGAGGGGAAGTGGGAGAAGGGGAGGGGGTTAGGTTAGTGGAGATAGCCTAACTGTCCTATTTTGTGGCCAAAATTGGAACTGCCACATCTATGGTCATCATCTTGGATCCAACATCTTGAATAAATTTAGCTATAGTGCAGAGTGGGGTGATGCCGCCCTTGGCCTACTACTGACTTGGACTCCACTGGGCACACTTTCAATGAGATGTCTGAATGCCTGCAGAGGAACGTCAGCCCATTCCTCCTCAAGAGTCAGTACCAGAGAAACCAGTGAATCTGGACACTGTGGTCTGGAGTGTAGATGACTCATTCCAGACGTGTTCCATTGCTTTCAGACAGGAACTCTGGGAAGGTTAGTCCATTTATTGAATGTTTCTGTCAACAAGCCCGTAGCCCGCAGATGTTGCTTTATGACATGGTGCACTGTCATGCTGATACAAACAATGACGACCTCCAAACAATTCCTGTAATTTATACAGCACACAATGCTACAACATGTGTTTATATCCATCCAAACATAGCGTTTTCTTACGGGCATTAAGAAAACCACACATTAAAAAGGAAAAACTCCCCCATACTGTAACATAGCTTCTCCATACTTCACTGTTAGCACTACACATGACGGCAGATGACGTGCTCCAGACATTCGCCAAACCCAAATTCTTCCATCGGATTAAACGCTCCAAATCACTTGGGTCCAATCTTCCTCATTCTAGTGACGTCTCTCTTTGCACCACCTCAAGTATCGCTTTGCGCTGACTGCAGAAATGTGTGGCATATGAGAAGCTCCTCGACCATTTTACCCACATTCTCCTTAACTCCATGCGCACAGTCACTGTTGTTTCTGGAGTGGTGGTAAAACTTTGGAACTCACGAGTGGTTCGTTCCACTGATTTCAGATAATTTTTACAACCTTCTTCCACAATTCTCGACGGTCTGTCTGCCAGTCGATGGTCTTGGCTTAGATGTGGTTGTTTTTTCGCATTTCCGATTTACAGTCACATCACCAACAGTAGTCTTGGCGCAGCTTTAGAAAGATTGAAACGTCCCTAATGGATCCATTGTCCAAGCACATCAAACGAGTAGCCCATATTCGAAGTGACTGAGATCTCTTGACCGACAGTTCTGCTGTTCCTGCTTCTCTACTGACAACACACTACTACTCGCCTCCTATTATAATGGCACGTCGGCCTCTAGTGACATCTCTTTGTCAATCACCCGTCACATATGTATGTCCAGATACTTTTGACCATGTACTGCGTATGTCTTCATGCACGTTTATGAAATGCATTTGAAAAATTGTTAATTACTGCCAGTGATGTAACAGGTGAGCTTCAGTTTTAAGAGTACCTACTTTGAACCCTTTCGCATCTTTTAATTTTCGACAAAATTATGCATCTTGAATTCAGCAATTAAGGAAAATTTATTTTTCCCTAATTGTGGTTTGCAGACGATTTGTGTAGTTAGGCTGCGGTCACAATACGTTAATGGTGGGTAGGCTGTTGTTTGACGGACTTTTGACTAGAAACGATGGAAGTTCTCTAACAAATGCACAGACGGAAAAAAATCACAGCACCAAGAAGGAGTTCTGAGACATAAATGAAAGTTGGTAGTCGTGTTTCTACATCTGAAAGATGATATCTGTTTAAATTTTGCTACAGTCGCATAAGAGTAACGCTAGTAGCGCAACTACGAAGATGCAAATCAGGTTTACTTTAAATACGCACTGTAGTTACCCTTGAAATTGGACATGGTGAGTTGATGTTAGTCAAGAATGCCTTTAAAGTGACAAAGACGCTATTATCTACACCTCACTGACTTTGAACGCTGTCGTGTAATAGAGCTACGTGAAGATTGATGTTCCTTCTGTGATATTGCAGAAAGGCTTGGCAGGAATGTAGCCACTGTGCATGACTGCTTGCAGCGGTGGTCAGTAGACTGTGAGGTCGCAAGAAGATCGGGCTCCGGACGGCCATGTAACACAATGAGAGGAAAGACTATCGTGTTCGGCGTATGGCTCTCGTGCATCGTAATGCGTCTGCAGCTGTTGCAAATCGATTACTTCAAGAACACGTCCGAGCCAGACACCCTGTAGCGTGCCCATTGGAGGACAGCGTGGAGGTCTGTTGTGATTTGTCACGAAGGCTCGTTTTGCCTCGGTGCCAGCGGTGGATATGTTTTGATTAGGAGGCTAGTTGAGGGCCTGCAGCCAACTTGTTTTTGTGCTAGACACACTGGACCAACTCAGAGCTATATTCTGGTGCGCGATTTCTTGTGACAGCAGGAGCACTCTTGTGGTTATCCCACGCACCCTGTCTGCAAATCTGTACGTCAGTCTGGTGATTCGACCTGTTGTGCTGCCATCCATGAACAGCATTTCAGGGTGTGTTTTCCAAAGCTCGCCCACACACCACTGTTGTAACACAATATTCTCTACAGAGGGTCGACATGTTGCCTCGACCTGCTACATCACCAGATATGTGTGCAATCGAGCACTTATGGGACAACATCGGACACCAACTCGAACGTAATCCACAACCAGCTTTAACGTTCCCTGAATTGACCGACCAAGCGCAACAGACAAGGAACTCCATCTCACAAACTGACATCCGACACCTGTACCACACAACTCATGCGTGCTTTTGCCTGCATTTAGCATTATGGCAGTTACATCGTTTATTAATGTACCAGCGTTTCATACCTTCAGTGGCTTATCTCGTGCTTACATTCACCTGTGATCTTGTAATGTTAATCACTTCGTTACTCTACATTAATTATTTCTTGGTCTTGTGATTTTTTTCCGTCAGGGTATGAATGAAAAACACGGATGTGTCTTTCACAGCGTTTAGCCAAATATGATCCCCCATACGTTTGTTTTCAATGTTTGGCTACATTAAGCATACATATCAGTTTCATTTCAACACACAAAGCGGTGGTTAAACAGTGAATATTCTGTGTGGTATAGAGAGACACATCAGTTGGTTGCTGGGTATACACGGCAATACTTATGTGGCACCCTCTCTGCAACTTTACATTTTCAGTTGAGTTATGAGTTCTGATTATTCTGTTGTCGATTTTCTACTGTGATTTAATTCATTGTCGAATTGTCGCTTATATCTGCATTTTTCTCATATTACAGTATGTACATGACCACTGTGTTAAAAATGTCATACAGAACAAATACCACACACATAATAATACGTATGCTTCTTGATGGTATGCACAATACGTCTGAACTCTTGAGGGAATCAGGTAAAGCTGCTAGAAAACACGAAAATGGATGGTGGACGCCAGATGTGCAGTGTACGAGAAGTTGAGAATTTGAGTTGGGTATAAAGCGTGTCCAGATAGCCGAAATGATTAAGGAGGTCGTTCACGTAAAGCAGGAAATTCGGGTTCGAGTCGTGGTCCGGAACACGTTTTCACTAGTCGCCACTGAATTTAATTCAGTGCCCAGGGTGCGCCTGAGATTTGTATTTCTCTTAAATGAAAGATGATATATGTCTTACACAGAAATGTTATATTAAATTAGGAGAAACATTCTTATCTGTCTAGACACCGTTCTCCACAATACCATCAAATGTAGATATTGACGGTTTTAGTCTGCTATCAATAAACAAATTTGTTCCACAAATTTTACTGTGAAAAAGGGAAGAGCTCGAATTAAAAAAAGAGGAAACTGGAGTATACGGCTGAAAATGCGCCGTAAAGGAGTAATATAAACTGCAGTTGGTAGAAGAAGAAGAAGAAGCAAGGTTCACGTATGGCTTTAAACACAATGTTTGAAAAAATCTGGTTATAAGTGAAGAATATAAGATACCTGCGTATAGTATTAAAAGCAACCGTGAGTAGCCTTACGTTGGAGTGTTCGCCGACAAGACGGATTCGAGCACCGTTACTGCGTTAAAGGAAGCACAAAAAATCTGTCTATAAAGCCTCGCTCCTGTTTTTTGGATCAGCTTAATAAGGATGCTTACATTGTATCTAAATGTGGGTAATTGAACGTTGTACACCTAGCATCAGAACAGCCGTTCGTGGAATTTAAAGCTGATGGAATAACTACATTTTATGCACACTGTTTTGCGAAAGTTGTAAACTTTAAGTCCTATGCAGAAATTCCACAAGATACTCTAGGAGGAGAGATGTCAGTGTGCACAGGAGGAGATGTGGAACGCTTTAACATTGACATGCAGGGAATAAGAGGCAAAATTAAAATACCCAAATGCTCTCGCCTTGAAGAATTGTAGGAAGAAACGAAGCTAACCGTTAGAGCTACAAAACAGATATCTTCAGGAAAAAAATTAGATACGTTTTGAATTCGAGAACATACTTTTTTTGTAGTTGTCAGATCATCGGCTGGAGAATGAATTAGAGCATTCCAATGTATAGTTAATTGTAAGTTAAAAATTAAAGCAGATATTATTAAAACCACACCAAGAAAAAATAAAGAAAGAGGTGATTTCTGTGCGTAAATACTTATGCAGAATTTAATAAAGATGTTGTACAAGAATATTTGTTTTTGTGTTCTCTGTGTCGCCAAAATTCCTAAAAGAAGACTGCTATTTACGATTATCTATGTATAGAGGGGAGGGAGGCTGGAAGAAGCTGTTGCAAGTGCCAAGCAAGGTTTATGTACAGCGTGTCCAAGTTCCAGTTTCAAAACGCTGCGGAAGGGAACCACTGCGCAGAATGACGTCAAATCCGAACAGCATATTATTGACACAGGAGGGAACGTCACGGAACAAAAAGAATTAGCGAAGATTTGATCAATAAATGGCGCTGTAAGCGATATAACGTGCACACCTACAGATGCGCGGCACACAGATTGCGGCGGGGTGTGGTCGTCGTCTGCATTCTTTCTTTCACTTATCGAAAGCCCACGTACCTCGATATGCTTCTTTCCGACGTCCCTTCAGTCTGTAGTAGCAGATACATGCTAGGCAGTGTAAAGCACCGTTGATGAAACCTCTACCTAATACGTACCACACAGGGGCCGCGTAACTCGAGTTGAAAGTCAGTTCCTGAAAGTTCAATTTTAAAAAATCGGGCGTTCGGAGGATGCAGTCTACTTGCAGAGAGCATTTAAAATTAGATCGAATCTGCTTTTACTCATATGGAAACACATGAAATGGCTATCAAGTCCGTATTTACTATGGTAATACTCTATCATTCAAAGTTAACTGTCTGTACAACATAGTTTCACTCGATAAGCAGCCAGAGTTTTTGCAAGTCCAACCCGACAAATTTTTATGTTCTAACAGTCACAGACCCACAACTATTCGCGAGTTAAACATTTGGTCGCTTCAGTAGTCTTCTTACTAAGAAGTGCTCACCAAAGTATTCCGTACAGAGCACTAAGTATGCGACAAGAAATTGTTACTACGACCAGAAAGTTCACACGCTCATAAATCTCCACTGTTTAATTTAGAAACACCAAACTTTCATTAAAATGTTCGTAACTGCAGTCGCTTCAGTCACGACACTATCTAATCGAAATGAACTCACTAGGTCTTCATCTTAAAGACTATTTTTTACGGAGCTGTCTAACATGGTGTTATCCGTAGGCCAGTTACCAAGCGACTCTCTCGAACTACTCTATTCATTGCCCACTCCACTACTTGGTGCAGGAACAGCTTAATTCTGATTGGCTGTTGATCTAAACGACCAATCAGAATGTTCCTTCCAGATCATTCTCGGAGTGAAACTTGCCTTATTCAATCACTAATCTGATAGTAATTATCGTCATTAAAACTTCAATTTCTTGTATATTGTTTAATCACAATAAACGAAGTGCAAAATATCCTCCAAATTAACAAATAAACATATTCCGCCTCAAAATTTCATTCTGGCTGCTTTCATACAAAAGCAAGCTTATACCGACGTACGTCATCTGAATTGTGGTTGCACCATAACTTTCCCACGGTTCGTTTGTACAAGGATTTACATAAAACGACATAAGTTTTAACGTATGTCCCACATACACTTTCTGACTCATGCTCATGCACTCATACAGGAGAATTATAAGCAAATAATAATTCTGAGCGATTTTTGTATTACGTAATGTAAAATAACTAAAGTTTTGAAAGTAAAATACTAATTAATTCATTTTATGCACTGATAAATTTGTAATGACTTCAATTGATAGTGGAAGTCGATTTGTTATTGTTCCTAACTGGGTTTTAAAACATAAGCGTCAGTTTTAGGACTTTTAGGTAATTTTCATTATCTCTGGAACTATAAGAAATAAAAATCTGAAATTCTGACAGCATCATTCCATTAAGAACAAAAGGCTGCGTACCAAATTTGAACAAAATCGAATAATAACTAAAATGGGTTTCGATTCGTAGAGGGTATGAATCTTCGTACCGACTGCAACGAATGTCATCCATCTCGTAATAACTTGCTGCGTTACACACCCCCTACGAACCCAAAATTATTTTTAAGTGCATTTAAGGTTCATATAATGGCAATGTTATTACTAAATTCTTTAACTGAACCAACAAATTTAACTATGGGATTTCTAATGAAAATTGTTCCTACTTTCCAATTTTTTTTCCAAATGAACGAAATATC
Source organism: Schistocerca gregaria (assembly GCF_023897955.1). NCBI lineage: Eukaryota > Metazoa > Arthropoda > Insecta > Orthoptera > Acrididae > Schistocerca > Schistocerca gregaria. The sequence continues at coordinate 596,710,210 of NC_064922.1, forward strand.
AAAATTACGTTAGTTTTTACAATGTTACATCAGATTTCAAAGGCCTGGACTTCATAGCGAATAACAAAATTGATTTACAAAATTTCCTTTTTTCCTTTAGAAATGATAATTTTATACAAAATGCCGCATTTTAACATTTACCAAAAAAATTATTAATCAAACCATTTACATTAGTAAATGTTCAAGTTTTCCTCGAAATTAAACTTTTCTTTGAAGAATTACTTTACAACCTTTTATATCGTTTTGAAATAAATTAAACGCTTCACAGTCGCTATGTTAGCATTCGTGAAACCTAATATATTATTTTAACAGCTTTGGGGAGCGTCCTTTTATAAATTAAAAAAAAAGAACGCTGATTTTCTGTAGCAGCACTGGGGTACAACAATTTACTTTTTCACATTTACACTTGGGTTGATTTAAAGGCACTTCACTGTGATACAGTGTCTAGTCCACAGGCCTCGACCTGGTTTCTTATAGTCTCTTATTAGGTTTTCCAACATGCAAAATATAGTACATCTAAGCCATCATTTTTAATTTCTCAACCCTAACTTTACACATACACACACATCATTCTTTGTATTTTTTCTCAAATTTAAAGAAAAAACTTTGTGAGAGAATTCCTAAGCAAGTTCCTGCCGAAAGTAATACTCATTCCTATGTAAGCAAGCTAGAAATTTATAAACATTTTCTTCATTAACTTTTCTTTCCAGAAAAAATATTTACTTTACAATCACTATTAAAATCTCATTACTTTACATAAAATAAGCTATTGTACACATATTATGCAGAATTACTGGAAAGATTGAAAATATTTACGCCAGCTTATGTGGCTCTCAGAAACAGATCAGATACATAATCTATTTACTTAATTCTACCAAAAACATCTTCCAACAATTATTCTACATGTTCCGAAAATTGCTTAGACATCACTTATTACAGAGTCACATTACATTATTCCTTTCAGTATCCCTTTTTCCATCACTTTCATTCCATGTTCTTGTTAGCTTTTTGTCATCATTTAATTTCAAAAATGTCTTTCTTTAACCCGTTCTCTTATTTTCTGATGGCATCTATTCTCTATGTACATTTTATATACATTATTTACTACGATAGGGAATAAGGAAGGAAAATAGCAAAAAAGTTCTGAATGATGATGAGTTAGGTTGACAATATGAAATGGAAAGGAAATAACATTGGCAACAACTCAGGATGCCTGGTGTTCGTCAAACACCTGATGACGGTAACAATGTGCGTCCCCTGACACCTGTTAATTACTACTGTCCCCATCATCCTTATGTATGTCAGGTTCATGTAACAAATCTTGCACTACATCCCGTCTATTGAATCCTACACCTTCTGTGGAAATTACGCATGTATTCACTAGGTCTTCGTCCTCTTTAACTGTGGCAGCTTTAATTAATCTGTTCACTGCTGGCAAATCAAAACGCTTCTCCAAATACTCTCTTTCTTTAATAATAATATCAAATTCTACAACCCTTCCTATCGTGTTGTCAGAATTATCAAAATAACGCCTCACTTCCTCCACTTCTGTTTCTTCTTTGTCATTATCAGAAACTACTCCTTCTAACCTACGTAAAACTTCTCTACATGCTTGAAAAATTGCATCTTCTTCTTCTCCTCTGACAAAACATGTCGAGAATTTTTGTATCAAAAGTTAGGCACACCTGACTTAGGGCCTTGTATTACTTTTTATTCCATGCTGACATGTATATCACCTTTTGTCAACAATGATCTAGCAGTTTCATTAATGCAGCCTTAATGATATGCATGTATTTATAACTGCTGTTGGAATTTACTTATCTTTAGGTAAAAATGCCTTGCTTATGAGCATTGGTAGCTTTGAGGATTTGATCATAATTTTCAAGATCTCAAGTTGTGTAACGTTTTTCAGGGTTTTATTTTAAACAATACTTTACATAATCCTATCATTCCTGGGCATTTTACATTGCGAATTATTAAATCATCTCCATCAACATGTGTGAGAAAATCACCAATTATCCATACTTTTGCTGTTGGTTCAAGTCTGATGCCGTTGCATTTTGTCCAATAGTTCGACAAAAAAGATACCGCTGATAGTGGCTGTGTCTTCTTCATCTCCATCTTATATGTTGTACTCATTTTCATCATATCATCGTAATAACCATCACCATCATCATCTTCTTCTTCTCCAATCCCTCTGCCTTCTTCTTTCATAAATACATTGCTTTTAACATCTTCATGCTTCTTCTTTCTGAATAGCTGCCCCAGTCTCTGTAGAAGTTGAGAAACGAGTTCAAATACATTTTCCAGTAAAGAGTTCGGAGCTCCAGCTTGTCTTTTCTGCTGCAATGTCTGCAGACATTCCTTCGAAATTTCAGTACCTGACTCTTAAGACTGCTCTTTCGTTCAGTCGATCTGAGAGACATGTTGGCAGCTACAATGCTCAATCAAAGCTCAGACGATTATAAGCAAACGTCTCAACTTGCACAACTCACAGCGTTAGACAGTGGCCATTGGTCGTTAGGTGTTACTGGGTACTAAATAATATTCTAATTCTAGATCGATGTCAGCTTCTGCTATTTGCAAATGGTGCTGGTGTAAAAAGTGTGGGAGACGACATAGAAAGTGCAATAAATTCGTATACTTCCACTTTGTGTGACAGTCGAAGTTTTAACTGTGAATTTTTTAAATAATAGAATTAGTGTTTTTTATATATTGTTTTTTGCCTTTCATGCCTTCAGTAATACGTAAAAACGATGAGGCAGGTGTGTCAAGAGAGAGAGAGAGAGAGAGAGAGGGAGGGAGAGAGAGAGAGAGAGAAAGAGAAAGAGAGAGAGATCACATGTGTAGTGAGTACAGTATTTGACATATGAAATATATATATATATATATATATATATATATATATATATATATATATATATATATATATATATATGTGTGTGTGTGTGTGTGTGTGTGTGTGCGTGTGTGTGTGTGTGTGTGTGTGTGTGTGTGTGTGTGTGTGTGTGTGAGAGAGAGAGTGAGTGAGTGAGTGAGTGAGTATGCAAGAGAGAGAGAATGATTACTCTGCATGCTAGAGGTCACAGTCGCGTAAGCAGCAAAGCATTTTGATTTAAAAAATACGGAGAGATCACATATCTGCAACGACTACAGTATTTGATCTATGAAATAAAGAGATATGTGTGTACGTGTGCCATTTTATGTATGTGAGACATATCTTTTACCTTGGAGTCTTTTTCAGAATTACACCAGAAACTTTTATGTAAATAATGCCAATACTTTAATTTTATGTCAGAGGTATGTACTTGCACTTACATAATGTTAGTTGACACCTTTTAATGCGAGAAACAATGCTATATTTGACTTTCAAGTAGAGATCATTAAATTTTTTACTTCATTTAAAAATCATTTAAATTCTATGCTCAGATTGGTTGCAAACAGTAAAGGATTATAAAGCACAATTGGTCTATTTACATCATATTGGATTCTTTTCTCATTTTAATACTGCAATTTGACTGAGTGAGGATAAGGAGAATGATTGAGAGGGAGAGGGAGGGGAGAGCGTTTCTCAATTCCAGTTATTGATTGATTGATTTGATTGATAGTGACATGATGAGTTCAACGTCATTGATGTCCTGCATGACGTTCGTGATCATGTAATGCTCACAGGGTGATCTACAACGTCATTTTAAATGTCAAAGTGATATGAACAGTGTTATGATGCGAGTCGGTAACGGTTATATTCCGAGGAGCCTAATGTTACGTCCTAGCTGCTGATGATAAGCGAGTAGAAGGCAGCCAAAGGATCTGTCGCCCTAGGAATCTGGACAGGCAAGCAAAAGATTAGTTGACACAAGTGCACTTCAAATAAATATAATTTACTCAGTTTATGCAAATGAATTGCTACACTGTTGACAACGTGTGACAGACGCGGCTAACTACAAGCAGAGGCACGACACGGGCGTGCGTCTAATGAGGAGAACACTGCAAGTACCATCATCCGATTTGCCAAGAAATTCCGCTCAGAGGAAGAAGAGCCAAAATAAGTGAACACTTGTCTCGGCGTATTCGTAGATACTCGACCGCTTCTGAAAAAACGATGATCCAATTTTTAGAGGTGTTTTCCATGCATATTATGTGCATTTTACCTTGATTTATCCTCAGACGAAGTGGTTAGCATCGCGGCTTGTTAATTTTGCGCAGTCTGAATTACCTAGAGGCGCAGCTTGGACCTGTTGTCCTGACCGCGGACACGCGTGGAAGAGAAACTGTTTACACCGCAGATACTCGCGCATGTTGTGTCCGAACAGATCGCCAAGGTACATAATTTCAGAAGACTACGGTCCAATGTACGTTTGACAACGATGAAATAGTGCCAAGGCCTTTGATATAGTGCTTTTTTGAGGTAGGAAGTTGTTTTACCTACTAAGGACATAGTTAGGATACACCTATACATTGTAAGCAGAACAAAGTACGTCAAAATGACGGATGAAGCTGCATATTATCGTCGTTGCTCAAAGGCGATTCAAACTTCGACACTCTGAAGGCCATCTCAACGATGTCACAGTGTCTCCTTCTGGCTTCGAGAGTGAGAGTCATTCGGATCTTTGAACTGTCGTTTCAGGTACCAGAATCCATGGTTGTTGAATCGCTGCGACCATATGGGGCGGTACTCAGTCATATGTCTGAATGCTGGGTGAGTTTTAACACCTATTTCGTGATAATCGGTGTCTGACAGGTGCCGACCTTCCTTAAAAAACATTATTTTATCTATCTATTGTGATTTGCGATGGCCAACCGAGGACATGTTCTGGCCGCGGTGGAGAGGAACATACCCGCTCAGAGCGCGTACAACGCCGCATCATGCTACTGCCACATGGAGCAGCGTCACAGCAAGAAGTTCCAAAGCAATTGCCGTTTCCGTACTCCTAGGTGGCCCGCCGGGGGGTGTTGCCGAGTTCGGAGCGTGATGCGGACGTGTTGATTCAAAAGCGGACCGAGTTAGTGGAGCAAGGAGGTGACAGGGAGGATGACCTTACACATTCCTCGCGGCAGATGACGAAGGAACCTTCCGCAGTCTCACAAGTAACACGCAGCTTGAAAGTGGAGGTCGAAATGAGGCGACAGCAACTGTTTTTATCTTTGATGTGAATCCTGCAAGTGAGCCGTCACAAGTGGATGTGCCGACCCTAGTACCTCGTCAGCTTATCTGTCCAGTCACATGTGTCATCTCAACCACAAACGCCCTCTGCTGCATTTTCATGTAACTGCCGGGATGCAGTCACTGAGTCCTCCATTGGCACCACCAGGTCCATCAGCATCAGTGAAGAGAGACCATCTCAAAGGCAGGGCATCGGGTCACCATCTGAAGGAATCCTGTCAACAACAGAGATTCAGCACAGTTTGTTGTGTGGGTTGCCTACATCGGGGGCAAGCATACATTCAGGAGAAAACCTATTGCTCTTTTTATTGACAGGACCATAACCTATTCTTCTCCTAAGAGGATTATGACCACCTGGGAATAATACGTACTTTTGATTGAAAGGCCCTTAACCTGTTGTTCCACCTCTCTCTCCTCCTCTAAATCCCCCAGGAAACTTCCAACCTTCCACCCTACCCATCGCTGACACAGGTACACTTTCAGCCCTGAGCTATTCGAACAGACCCCTCTCACATCTTCAATTTGATTGACTACTTAATTAAATTGCTCAATTAATCAATCCCTCCCCCAATGCTAAACCCCCCAACTTCCCTTCCAGTCCCCCTCCGCTTCCTGGAAATTGATGGTTCTGTGCTGAAGAGGAAGGATCTCGCAACAGGAAATTCAATAACATAACAGAAGTTATATTACATATTTATAAAAAATTCTGTTTGCAAAGGTTGGCTCTCTCTTGTTCATCATTCTCTAATGTTTGGGAGGATGCAGATTTTGTAAAATACATTGAAATGAATTAATTAAATCGGTCGTTTTTTCTTATCCCAAATACATAAGGAAGTATGTAATTATACTGTTAAAAACCTTGTGATTGCTAAACATGCACCCACTACTGTCCCCTCTGCACTGGCCTGCACCCAATGCTGCCCAGCGTACATGCAGCCTCCTCGGGGTCCTGCAAAGTGACACATCTGTCTGTGGCCATGCCAGGCTCCTGTCCAAGAGTGCCTGGTTGGTCACCGTGTCTGACAGACCGGATGTCACACTGATCTCCAAAGAACCGCACCAGAGAAATTCCTGTCACAACAAGTTCCCCTGCAGGAAGCCAATGCCTGCAAGAACTCCTTCCAAGACAAATGCCTGACTTAGAATGGATTCTGACGTGGACTCTAAGCTGCTGTCTATGCTGGGTCTCATGACAAGAAATTCAATTATATAGCATAGTATATATCCTGTTTATTTATAAAATTCGATTACCAGGGGCTCGAACTCACTTTCATTTGGTGGGAATAGCTCACATCTAGCAGCTACATGATATAATTATGTAATTACACTGCTGCAGATTAGAAGTGTTATAGTGTTTGTAACGCATTCTATCTCAATGCCATGTCAGAGGTTCTGTGATACATCCACTAGGTTATAGATGAGGGAGGATGAAAGTTGATTGAGAATAATCATGTACAGTAAATGGTGTGCTATGCGACACATCACTAGATTGAGGTCATAAGGTTCTGTGACACATCCACTAGGTTGTAGATGAGGGAGGATGATGTTTGATTGAGAATAATCACGTACAGTAGATGGTGTGCTGTACGACACGTCACTAGATTGAGGTCATAAGAAATGCAAGAAATGTACAAGATACCCTGGCTTTCCAGATCTATGGTGTTACGCTTTCCGGTAGATATGCTGTTTGCGATTTGGAATCAAGTCTTTCAATCCAGCCATGTACCTGCATTGGATCCTATGGAGATGTCTTTTACTTATTACTGCCACTGGTGAATCATATTCGTTACACTCTCAGGTCTCGAAACGAATCACCCTTTCCGAACCTCTCTGCTACAGTAAAATTCCAACTTGGTATTTGATAGTTGCTATGAATATTGTAACTGCTCCACAGACTCTGTCCCGCCATCCCTGCAGCTTCGTGCATGTGATTATTCCAATTTAAATCAGAACTGAGCAGAGGTCAGAGAGTGGTTTATCTACCACCTTCTCCGAACCGTGTAGAAACAGGGTGAGCTAAGTTTATGTGACACGACCACTTGGTGGAAATGGGAATATGTTGTCATACCTCTGCCTACCGTGTAAGATCTATAATGTCAGCGCCACAGAAATTTCTCCTGCAATATGATGTAGTATAAAAGACGGTGCAAGTACTGTAGGAGGAGGGCCACATCCGTAAGGCTATCAGTTGCAAGAGAAGGTCCCCATGTCCCTGTGATGACGTTTAAAACATTGCTTATTTCTGCTGCAACATGATCAAGCAGTGTATCACAGCTTTGTACAACGCCATACATTTTGTTTTTTCCACAACGACTTCGGGTCTATGTCAGGTTTTAAACTGACATTAACATGTTTTGAGCCATTGATTCCAACTGAAAACTGGACATCGCGAGGTGTAAAACGTGTTGCTGCTGCTCCCACAAAACACATAGTGGATGATTCAAATAAGAGACAATCACAGTATAAGGAAACTGGAAGAGGTTTGCGGTGTTGTGGAGCATTTCCAAAGAGGTGTCCTAAGGTTATTGATGACCTCTACATTTAAACTCAAGTTTCATAATGATGGGATAGCAGATGGCTCGATGTTCTCTTTCGACTGACTCCTTACACTGAAGTCATGTACGTGATCACTGTTTCAATGCTAGTGATCCCCGGAAGGCGTTGCCTCTCTCCACCAATACTCTTTCTCCATCTCAAAAAAGTGGTGTCAGTCAATCATTATATGATAATCAACCACATACCTGTGGACAGGTGGGATGGAAAAGATACTGCCGTTGTAATTTACAAGCTTCAGATTTGATAGTGCGATTAATTTTATTAATTTTACCAGTGATTTTTCCATAATATCAACGCTGACGAATGACATGGCACCATACTTCCCAGTTTCTATATCGTCAATAAACCTAGCCCTCCGCTACTATGCGATGACCATATACTAGACTGCGAATGTAGAATTAATTTGCGAACATATACACCACAGTATACCAGATGGTGATCTATATATTCCTAGCACTTCGATGATAGTGCTTAATTTATGATTACGACTGTCCATCTTGCCCTATATGTATGGGAGTCACAGAGCATTCTCGCATTCTTAGGATAAATTTAGAGATTGAAAGATCTCACATTGTGTTTGACCAGTCCCCCCTGCAATACTGTTGAATCTGCAGATAGCTAGAAGTGGACCACATCTTGTGAAGGAACAGAGCGAGCCGAGTCTGTAACCGCTGTTCCGCGCTAATCTCACTTATGTTGTCCGCCCAAGTGCACAATATCTCTTCAGATGTGAGCATGTCGAGGAGGTTAGCACCCGTTATCGATGTATGGTAGAAAATATGAAAGTGTTGTGATGGAATAGCAGATGGTTAAGAAGAAGAAATGAGTGGCTTTAATTCATGATAGAGCTCCAGACGGATCTAGATCTAAGCATTTAATGTAAATCAACTCTGCTATGAATTCTACAGTATTGTTCTAGTGTATGGGATCAGTACAAAGAAGGTATTGGTAAGAGAGAACATAAACATATGCACTCCTAAGGCTACACCATTCTGCACTTAAAACATGCTATAATATTACAACGGCGCAGATTCCGACCTATTAGACATGTAGAATGCAACGCTGTTACTATTCTAATGTAAGAAATATATTTCCAGCACATGACGTACACCCTCCTTGCAAGTTTCTCTACGATAAACTATGGTGACAAACAGTAAAATCAAAAAACCACTTCCTTAAAACATCGATTCTTTGTGATACATATCAATATAGACTTCCAGAGGTGTATAGCGCCTAGTGCCAATAATCGTTAGGAACGGAGGATACCTCTTACAAGGGAAGAGAGAAACACGTAGCAACGGTGTTTGTCAAGTGAAATTACATTTCATGTTGCCACTAACTCCGTAAACATGATATCTGTCAAGCAGATGTACAGAGGGGATTGCAGTACGTCACAAACACCTGTCGCTAACTTACAATCGCCGTAGTTGTGAAATCAAAGACTCGGTTTTATGACAAGATGCAGCAGGAGAATGGAGCACATCAAATAAATCTTCGTTCGAGGAATGTGCCGAAACAGGATGGAAATGTTGCAACATCATCATCACACATGAGATGGGATGCATCTGATGCCTCAGAGAGGTTTTCTGTTAACGGTCGCAAGTACATAGTGGTCTAAGTCAAACACAATCAGAACATGGAATTGTATAAAGTCGAGCGAATGTTATGCCACAGAACTGATACACTCTGACAGGACAACGGAAAAAATGGTTAAATGAGCTTCAGAAACATCCCCTTCTCTCTCTAAACGGCATAATCAGTCTACCATTAAATCATACCTCGTTTCGACTGTGTCTCAATCGATCCCTCCAACAACTTTGTCATCCTTCAATGCAGACGCAAATAAGTTTAGAGGCAGATGGTTCACTTTTGTCCTGGAAAGCATAAAAGACTGCAATGATCTTGTATGTATAGCTATTACCTCAACAGAAATACAGTAGAATGTTGCCATAGAGCAACAGTTTGCTAGCTGAGACCACAAGGTTGTGATTGGCGGAGAGTACAGAGGACCATATCGTAAATACTGTTTGTTAGGGTTCAAAACACCTAATCGGTCCTGCACAGGGTGAAACACACGATCCATTCTGTAGTTGTATATTGCTTTGTATAAGAACACACAGCGTCTTGCAGCCTGCCGACCTGCAACACGAGGGAGAAATGCGAGGAACTGCAACAGTACGTGCGTGTCTTCTGCTTGGCGCAGGACAACTCTTGTGTGTTCCAGCAAGATGAAGACACGCATGTACTCCAGCATTTCGGTGTATTTGTTCCTCAATTTATGCGTATTTTCCTCAGTTCTTTCGTAACTTTACGCCACATATGGCGACGCCATCTTCCCACGCCCGGGTTCCAGGGTTCCATTCCCGGCGGGGTCAGGGATTTTCTCTGCCTCGTGATGACTGGGTGTTGTGTGATGTCCTTAGGTTTAAGCAGTTCTAAGTTCTAGGGGACTGATGACCATAGATGTTAAGTCCCATAGTGCTCAGAGCCATTTGAACCATTTTTTTGGCGACGCCATCACGACGTCACTTCGCTCCACGTCTTCTAAAATTGCCTGTAAATGTGGTACTATAGCCATCAACACCTAGCACAAATGATCTATTTTCTGATTGGACGGTAGAGTATAGCACTGTACTCGAACGTCGTTGTATAACATTTGCTCTGTTTTCTGTATGTCTGTGTACCACCGATCGTTCAGGGAGGAAGGCGTAGTGGCTTCAAGTCTACTGGCGGCTTCATTTGGTCACAAAGAGGGAAGGTTGAGGTATTTCCCGAGAGACAGGAAGTGTGTCTAGGATTAGCATCTGACCGAGCACGCACCCCAACCAGTGTCTCGGGGCCTGGTAAAAGACGCTTGTTGCAGGCCGGCAGACTGCGAGACGCTAGGTGTCATTAGCTAAAGAGCGTTGGGTTACGAACTACAGTGTCTGCAATATACAGCTACTGAATGGATCGCATGTTTGACCCTGTGCAAGACTGAGCAGGTGTTTTAAACCCTAACAAACAGTATATACAATGTGGTTCTCTGCATTGAAATATGGCAGAATGTGGATGGAGTGATTGGTTGAGGCAGAGTGGAAACGAGGCATTATTTAATGTCAGACTGATGACGCCATTTAGAGAGAGAAGGGAATGTTTCTGCAGGCCATTAAACCATTTTTTCCATTGTTCTGTCAGGTAGCATCACTTGTCTGCCATAACCTGCATGCGACTTGCGTACAACTGCGTGTTCTGTGTGTGTGTGTGTGTGTGTGTGTGTGTGTGTGTGTGTGTGTGTGTGTGTGTGTGTATCTTACATCACCAACTACTTGCGATCGTTAACAGAAGATCTCTCTGAGACAGCAAAGGACTTCCATGTCATGTATAGTGGTGATGATGATGATGATGATGATGACGATGATGCTTATGATGATAATGGTGATGATCAAACATGCCCATCCTGTTTCAACCCTTTCCTCTGGACAAACGAAGATTTATGTAATGTGCATCTTAGTATAAAATCGAGTCTTCGCTTTCATAACTTTCGTGACTGCAAGTCAGCGACAGCTGCTTATGATGTACTGCAATCCCCAGTATACATCTGCTAGACACGTGTCCTGTTTACGGAGATAGTGGCAGCATGACATGTAATTTCACATGTCAAACACCGCTGCTATGCGTATCTCTCTTTTCTTGTAAGAGGCTTCTTCTTTTACTAACGATTATTTTTTTATATGACTGATGAGAGCACAGCATAATTTATGAACTGTGATCAGTTGCGAAAACTGGGCGCTATACACCTTTGGAAGGCTGTATTGTGCATCTTCCCATCCATCCACAGGTATTTTGTTGGTTATCAGATAATGATTGACTGACACCACTTTCTTGAGATGGAGAAAGAGTATTTATTGGTGGAGAGGCAACGCCTTCCGGGGATCACTAGCATTGAGACAGTGATCACGTACATGACTTCAGTATAAGGAATCAGTCGAAAGAGAACCATCTGCTATTCCATCACTGTGAAACATGAGTTTAAATGTAGAGGTCATCAATAACCTTAGGACACATCTTTGGAAATGCTCCACAACGCCGCAAACCTCTTCCAGTTTCCTTATACTGTGACTGTCTCTTATTTGAATCATCCACTATGTGTTTTGTGGGAGCAGCAGCAACACGTTTTACACCTTGCGATGTCCAGTTTTCAGTTGGAATCAATGGCTCAAAACATGTTAATGCCAGTTTAGAACCTGACATAAGCCTCGAAGTCGTTGTGGAAAAAACAAAATGTATGGCGTTGTACAAAGCTGTGATACACTGCTTGACCATGTTGCAGCATAAAAAAGCAATGTTTTAAGCGTCATCACAGGGACATGGGAACCTTCTCTTGCAACTGATAGCCTTACGGATGTGGCCCTCCTCCTACAGTACAGGCGACGGTACTATACACTGGTCTGTGCAGGGGACTGCGTGGATAAATACCTGTATATTTAATGGGTGTCGGCACATATGCTCGATGCCAGCACACAGGCAGTCTTTGATTCCGATATATGTATCGAGTTCTCTGTTGGAGGAAGTTAGTGGAGCTTTTGTAGTTTTTTTATTCTCAGTTACGAGGTACATGATGGAGAGAATGTTTGGATGACAGACGCCAATGGACCCTGAGAGGCGCAGATGTGTTTTGGACTGCAGTACCTGTATGTAGTTTGGAGACTCACTGCAATGAAGTACCAAATCTTCGTCCTTCTCCCAATTCCCGTAACTACTTGCACCGTCTTTTATATTACATCATATTGCAGGAGAAATTTCTGTGGCGCTGACATTATAGATCTTACACGGTAGGCAGAGGTATGACAACATATTCCCATTTCCACCAAGTGGTCGTGTCACATAAACTTAGCTCACCCTGTTTCTACACGGTTCGGAGAAGGTGGTAGATAAACCACTCTCTGACCTCTGCTCAGTTCTGATTTAAATTGGAATAATCACATGCACGAAGCTGCAGGGATGGCGGGACAGAGTCTGTGGAGCAGTTACAATATTCATAGCAACTATCAAATACCAAGTTGGAATTTTACTGTAGCAGAGAGGTTCGGAAAGGGTGATTCGTTTCGAGACCTGAGAGTGTAACGAATATAATTCACCAGTGGCAGTAGGTACTGGGAGATGAAGCAGCTTGCACAGGATAGAGTAGCATGGAGAGCTGCATCAAACCAGTCTCAGGACTGAAGACAACAACAACAACAGTGGCAGTAATCAGTAAAAGACATCTCCATAGGATCCAATGCAGGTACATGGCTGGATTGAAAGACTTGATTCCAAATCGCAAACAGCATATCTTGTACATTTCTTGCATTTCTTATGACCTCAATCTAGTGACGTGTCGTACAGCACACCATCTACTGTACGTGATTATTCTCAATCAAACATCATCCTCCCTCATCTACAACCTAGTGGATGTGTCACAGAACCTTATGACCTCAATCTAGTGATGTGTTGCATGGCACACCATCTACTGTACATGATTATTCTCAATCAACCATCATCCTCCCTCATATATACCGCGCGGCTGCTACGGTCGCAGGTTCGAATCCTGCCTAAGGCATGGATGAGTGTGATGTCCTTAGGTTAGTTAGGTTTAAGTAGTTATAAGTTCTAGGGGACTGATGACCACTGATGTTAAGTCCCATAGTGCTCAGAGCCATTTGATCCATTTGAACCCTCATCTATAACCTAGTGGATGTATCATAGAACCTTGTGATCTCAATCTAGTTATGCGTTGCATAGCACCCCATCTACTGTACATAATTATTCTCAATCAAACATCATCCTTCCTCATCTATAACCTAGTTTATGTATCACAGAACCTCTGACATGGCATTGAGATAGAATGCGTTACAGGCACTATAACTGTGTTCGAGCCCCTGGTAATAGAATTTCATAAATAAACAGGATATATACTATGCTATATAATTGAATTTCTTGTTATGAAATCCAGCACAGACATTAGCTTAGAGTCCACGTCGGAATCCATTCGCAGTCAGGCCTTTGCCTTGGAAGCAGTTCTTGCAGTCATTGGTTTTCTGCAGGGACACTTGTTTTGACAGGAATTTCTCTGGTGCTTTTCTTTGGGGATTAGTGTGAGATCTGGTCTGTCAGTCACGGTATGGCTACTGATGGATGCGTCGATTTTCAGGATCCCAAGTAGGCTGCATGTGCATTGGGCAAGCCAGCATTAGGTGCAGGTCAGCGGACAGGGGACTGTGGAAGGTGCATGCTTCGCAATCGAAAGATTTTTGACAGGGTAATTAAATGTTTCCTTATGTCATCGGGATGAGAAAAATCGATCGATTTAATTAATTCTTTTCAATGTATTTTACAAAACGTGCATCTTCCCAAACAGCAGAGAATGATTAGCAAGAAAGATCCAACCTCTGGAAACTGAATGTTTTACAAATTAATAATATACCTTCACCAGCTTCGACATAATCGTGAATACGAAAAGTGATCCAATACTGTCAAATGTTCTTTATTCCAGTCTTTGATTACAATATCTATTCTTTTGGTGATGGCCGTTTTCAGTACGTAATGACCATCCTCAGGTCTACAATACAAAAACATATACACCTAGTGGGCAGTGTGTCTTTCAACACAATGAAGCATAATGTATCACAATTTACTATACATATACTGTATTGTGATACGTTATGCTGTATTGTGTTTTGTAGATCTGAGGATGGTCATTACGGACTGAAACTGGTCATCGTCAAAAGAATTGATATTGTGATCAAAGACAGGAATAAAGAACATTTTCTATACCTTCTGCTATGTAGTTGTATTTCCTGTCGTGAGATCCTTTCTCTCCATCCCAGAGCCATCAATTTCCAGGTAGGGGAGGGGGGATGGAAAGGAAGGGTTGATCGTTTAGCAGAGGGGGAGTGGTTAATTAATTTAACAATTTAATGAAGTAGTAAATCAAATTGGTAAAGTGAGAGTGTGCTGTTCGAATAGCTCATGGTTAAAAGTGTACTTGTATCATTGAGGAGGAGGGTGGGGAGTTGGAAGTTTCCCGAGGGATTGGGTTGAGGAGGGGGAGGGGGAACAATAGATAATGGACCTGTCAATTGAAAGGGTGTATTGTCCCCAGAGGGTCATAATCCTCTCAGCAGAACAAAAGGGTAACGACCTGTCAATCAAAAGAGAGCAATAGGTTTGTCCCTGAATGTATGATTGCTCCTGACATAGGCAACCTGTACTAACAAACTGCACTGATTCTCTATTTGTCCCACTACTGACGTCGAAAGGATTCCTTCAGATGGTGATCGCATGTCCTGCCTTTCAGACGGGTCCTCTTGGCTCACACTGATGGACACAGTGATGCCAATGGAGAATTCAGTTACTGTATCCTAGCAATTACGTCGAAATGTGGCAGAGAGCGTTTGTGGTTTGGATGACAAATGTGACTGGACAGAGCAAACTGACGAGATAATGGGGTTGGATCCCTACTTACGACAGCTCACTTACAGGATTCACATCAAGGACAAAAACTATGGAGGCAAGCCCATTGGTGGGCAACACTCTGAGCATGAATAGTTGACTACTGCCTTTGGAGTTTGCAATGGTATGACAAGAGCAGGACAACGGCTACAGATTATGCACATGACGTGGGGACAGTGAACATGATTACCATACGATCACTTGCAATGTTGCAACTTTTCCTGGACATCATCTACACCACAGATGAGGATACTTTTCTGTTGCAGGAAACTTGCAGTGCTGCCCTTCGTGATGTGTGTGGTTAAAACGCTTCCCTAGCACCGACTCCAGACGTAGGACGTGGCACGGCGATCTTGATCTGGGAAGGGATTCTGGTGCGTGACCTTGGTTGTCTCCCTTCCTCCCGGGGTTTGGCGATGACCGTGAATGGTATTAGTATTGTCAACAACTATGCATCCTCCAGATGTGACGGTCGACAGTCGCGTGTGCAGTTCTGTTTGGAGGTGATTGCGTCCCTATTCCATGACAGATATGATCACATCTTGGCAGGAAGGGATTTTAATTGTGTTCTCACGCCGAAGGATCAAATCCCGAATTTTAAGTCCTGCTATGCACTGCCCACGATCTGCCGGGATATGATACTAATGGACACATGGGAAAAGATCCATGGGCAGCGTGAGCGCTACACTTTTTTTACTAACCAGCTGGTTGGATCAGATTTATGTTTCTGACGGATTACGAGATCACATGTTGGATGCTAAACGTTGACCTGCAGTTTTTACGGATCATCTTGCATATTCCAGCACATTAACCCTACGGCAACAGATGAAGTGGAGCCGTAGTTCGTGGAAATTTAATTCATCCTTATTGATGGATCCGGAATGTCGCCTGCGGATCGAAGAAGCGTGGCAGATATGTACACGCCGTCTCCCAATGAACCATAGGGTTCTGTCAAGGTGGCTGCAATGTGCAAAACCGGCTATACGAAGGGCTCTAATAACTTACGGAAAGGAAAAAGCGAGATGGCTCAAAGATACTCTTGAATATTACTACATAGTGCTTCGTGACCTGTGCTTCAGGGCTCCATCGCCTGGGCATCAATCGGAAGTCCATCGCTTTCAGGCTTCCTTTTTATCGATCACGAGACGTCGATGGAGGGACTTTCGATTCATGCTCGGTGCTTGAACAACGTCGGTGGGGAACATATTTCCATACATCATATGTCCAGAGGTCGTGCACATAATCGCCAGTCGTTGGTCACAGAGCTCCATGATGGGAATGATCGGCCCTTGATATCATAACAGGACATTGCTGCTGGCTTTCTGGAGCATTACCGCCTTGTTTTCGGTAGGACGTCGACGGACGATCGGATGGGAAAAGTCATATTGCGACAGATACATATGGAGTTGGATGGTTCAGATGCAACGGCGTTATTGGAATCCGTAGCGGAAGATGACGTAACGATGGCACTCAAGAAGGGTGCGGTGGACAAATCCCCTAGGCCAAATGGGTTGACAGTCGAATTTTATCACGAATTTGCAGATCTAGTGTTGCTGGTGTATAATGAGTTTTTCTGCCCAGACACGGACGTCCCGTCGCAATTCATGGCGGGAATGTTTATAACAGTACCGAAAGCGGCAGGGAGTGACAGCTCCCACCAATTTCGACCTCTTACAATGCCCAATACTGACTACAAAATCTTTGCGCGAATGTTGACGGAAAGGCTCGAGACTGTAATACCCAAGACATCACCATCAGACCAAGCTTGTCTAAGAGTTTGGAGCAACATCCACTCTGCCCTTGGTGAATACCGTTATATCATTCCGATGGTGGAAGCATGTCGCATGCGAGCGGCCTTCATATCAGTGGATTTTGATCATGCCTTTGACAGGATCCAAAAAAAATGGCTCTGAGCACTATGGGTCTTAACATCTTAGGTCATCAGTCCCCTAGAACTTATAACTACTTAAACCTAACTAATCTAAGGACATCACACACATCCATGCCCGAGGCAGGATTCGAACCTGCGACCGTAGCAGTCGCGCGGCTCCGGACTGAGCGCCTAGAACCGCGAGACCACCGTGGCCGGCTTGACAGGATCAACCATGCTTTCCTTGGCTCGGCCATGCAAGCATGGCGATACCCCAGACTTCATTACCGTCCTCATGCGCCTCATTCACGGCGCTCCTTCACTGGTGAGAGCCAATGACAGGAAGTAGCCATGATTCCTGTTTACGGCTCAGTTAGCCAAGTATGTCGTTTGTCGATAGTACTGTTTGCAATAACACTCGAACCACTGATGCAGACTCTTCGACGGGCCCTTACAGGCATCCGGCTCCGTGCTAGTTCCTTCCCGAGTTGCGCATATGCCGACGACTTTATGACCCGATCGGAGAACGAAGTACGTAAGATGATTGCTCTTCTTACTACATATGGTGTGGTGGAGGGTAGTAGCGTCAATACGAATAAAACCAAGATATGCACATCGGATGGTGGCTGGACGCTCTGCACAGTCCTTTTACGATGGTGGACATTACGCAATACTTAGTGGTTTTCTTCACCCGATCGCTAAGGCAATCAGCGGTGGTGAGCTACCAGGGCCTGCTCCAGCACGTCCGACTGCGCATACACAACGGTTCGCTCCGAACGCTCGACCTGCTCCAAAGATTGGAATATACAAATGTTCGTCTTGCCTCACGACTGCCACACCAGGCACAGGTATTGCTAATGCCACATGCTACTCCTGACAGGTTAATGGCGGCTTTTTGATGCCATATCGGCCGAGGGACGCTGTTTAAGGTCAAATGGGAAACTTTAACTCTCCGACATCATTCTGGAGGACTTAATCTCACGAATGTGCGTAGCAAAACTTTCGCTATATATCTGCGAGCGACGGTACGGACCTGGAACCGACGCTCACAGTCATCAGGTCGGCGATCCTGGAGGTTCTTCTTCCTCCGTCCGACGAACCGCCGATGGTGGTAGGCACAATATCACCTTCTTCTTCCCACGTCACACAATTCTTCATTGATTTTAGTTATGTTCAGTTACAAACGATCCCTATCATCCGTGAGATGTATCGGTACTTGAGGCGTCATCATGGCGACAATGTTATCGAACTTTAATACCCAACGAGGGATTGGCGGCAGATTTGCCGAGCTGTCTATACCCCAGGGCAGGGATATCTTCTTGTTACACATTTATCAACTTGTAATGTCTCTTGCAGCGGTCTCTCCGCGATATTTTAGAAATTTTATAAATTATATAACTCAGTACATATCTCGAAATATCTCTTCTTATCTTAGCGATTATCAATGCAAAGTACTTTCAAGCCCAGTTATTCCTTGGAGCGCCCATTTACTCCATGCAATAGCTTCTTTGCTATCTATGTTTTCTCTTTTAAAAAAGAATGAAGGAATTCTTGCCGATTAGTCGTGAAAGAAGGAGGATGTATATGTATGTACTGTTGAGCTAGTAGCCATCTTGATGAGATTCTGTATGAGAAGGAATTTAATACATGAACTAAACTAAAGTAAGTGTGTTCGCGTATTATTTAACTGATTATTATTGACAGAGTCTGCTTACTACGCTGTGTTGTACGGGATCAGTGGGGAACGTCTGATTTACACTGGACGAACTTGCCGTTTTGTATGCTCAAGATATCCAGCTACTTCAAATAAATAGGCTAACACGGTCTTACCAGCAGATCTCCGGTCTTCCACATGTGATCACCGAAAGTTAATAATTATTACAAATGTTTCCAGGAGATCGACTGACAATTTTCGTTTCACCGAAACTTCGAAATTGCTTCACTGCCTTATGGAATTTAAGTTAAGCTCGATTTAATCAGGATAGAACAGTATTAAACTGTGTGAATGTGATAAGTCTGCTTTGTGAATGAAAATTCCCTTAACATACACATGTTTTTACTATCCTGATCAGTGAAGCTAAATCAGGCCGGTATGAGAGAGGTTTTTAAATTTTAGATTCCACAAAAAATATTAAAAACTGCAAGAGAGTCATACGCGTACGTCTGTACGATATTCACATGGTGGATTTCCGACTCTGCCTGATATGCGGCAAACAGGACACCGACGAACATTGGCTGCAGTGTGGTGAGAGGACGGATTTTTGGCGACTGATGCAATGAATGAGGGAACTCGAACGCACCGGTGACTCCGCGGTCACGACGGACGCTTTATTCTTCACAGAAAACGTCGACAATCCGTTGTACTGCAAGACACGCACCGCACTACGTGCTCCCGCGGATCAAGATATCCGGTATGGTTTATACGCTCTATCTACAAGAAAAACATGTGATCATTCAACGTCGCTCTAAACATAAAAATCACTTTGCGAACTTTCTAGGCATGACTGTAGGGAGCGGTAGGGAGTTCCAGGTTTGCTTAGTTTCACATGCTAGGATATTCCTCCTAGTGGAGTGACGTGGATGTCACTCCGGGCCGCCGGCCGCGGTGGTCTCGCGGTTCTAGGCGCTCACTCCGGAACCGTGCGAGTTCTACGGTCGCAGGTTCGAATCCTGCCTCGGGCATGGATGTGTGTGATGTCCTTAGGTTAGTTAGGTTTAAGTAGTTCTAAGTTCTCGTCGACTGATGACCACAGATGTTAAATCGCATGGTGCTCAGAACCATTTGAACTCCGGGCCTTCTTTTCTTTCTTTTCTTTTTAAGACGTGACTGGTTTTCCTTTTTTTCCTAGGATATAAAAATTAAAATGAAAATAAATAACTAAAAAATAATTTAAATAAAGGTACAATGTATCCTTCCCGCTG
The DNA here is from genome assembly GCF_023897955.1 of Schistocerca gregaria. Lineage (NCBI taxonomy): Eukaryota > Metazoa > Arthropoda > Insecta > Orthoptera > Acrididae > Schistocerca > Schistocerca gregaria. Next base: position 596,730,195 of record NC_064922.1, read on the forward strand.
CCTCTTCTCCGTTATCCTGTCGGGAGACGAGGACACCGAGTCCAGGCCTCCAAGTACGACATTTGCCCACTCGCCCCCCGAGCATTCCTTCCCCCCCCCCCCCTCCCCCTTCAAAAAATAGGTTAGTGTCGCGGCTTGTTAATTTTGCGTCCCGTGTACGAAACCCGATTACTGTTTCTGTGTTGCTGTTTTATTTTATTCGTTTCATTTTTTTACTCATGTCCATGGAAGGTTACTTCATGAATGTTTCTTATCAAATTAGAGGATATATTAACTGTGAAACTGAAACTGAATTTCTCATTAAGTACCGCATATTTATTGTATAATACACTATGCGATCAAAAGTATCCGGACACCTGGCTGAAAACGACATACAAGTTCGTGGCCCATCCCCGAATTGCTCTTCAACAGTGGGAAGCAATAAGGTTCTTAAAACTTCAATGTAGGCCTGTGCTGTGATAATGCCACGCAAAACAACAAGGGGTACAAGCCCCCTCCACGAATAACACGCCTCCGAATGTCACTGTTGGCACTACACAAGTTGGTAGATGACGTTCACCGGGCATTCGTCATAGCCACACCCTACCATCGGATCGCCACATTGTGTACCGTGATTCGTCACTCCAAACAATGTTTTCCCACTGTTCAATCGTCCAATGTTTACGCTCCTTACAACAAGCAAGGCTTCGTTTGCCATTTACCGGAGTAATGTGTGGCTTATGAGCAGCCGCTAGACTGTGAAATCCAAATTTTCTCACCTCCTGCCCATCTTTCATAATACTTGGAGTGGATCCTGATGCAGTTTGGAATTCCTGTGTGATGGTCTGGATTGATGTCTGCCTGTTATGCATTACGACCCTCTTCAAGTGTTGGCGGTCTCTGTCAGTCAACAGACGAGGTCGGCCTGTACGCTTTTGTGCTGTATATGCCCTATCGCATCGGAAACAGTAGCCCTGCGGATGTTTAGGAGGTGAAAATCTCGCTTACAGACGTATGACACACGTGACACCCAATCACCTGACCACTTTCGAAGTCCGTGAGTTCCGCGGAGCGCCCCATTCTGCTCACACGATGTCTTCGTATAAATCTCATCATCACTTTTGAAGGCTAAATAAATATTACAAAATAATGTGTTACAGAAAATAAATATTGCAAAATATGTGTTTACAATAAATAATAGTCAGGATTACAAATGTACACTACTGGCGATGAAAATTGCTACACAACGAAGATGTGCTGCAGACGCGAAATTTAACCGACAGGAAGAAGATGCTGTGATATGCAAATGATTAGCTTTTCAGAGCATTCACACAAGGTTGTTGCTGGTGGCGACACCTACAACGTGCTGACATGAGGAGAGTGTCCGACCGAGTTCTCATACACAAACAGCAGTTGACCGGCGTTGCTGGTGAAACGTTGTTGTGATGCCTCTTGTAAGGAGGAGAAATACGTACCATCACGTTTCCGACTTTGATAAAGGTCGGATTGTAGCCCATCGAGATTGCGGTTTATCGTATCGCGACATTGCTGTTCGCGTTGGTCGAGATCCAATGACTGTTAGCAGAATATGGAATCGGTGGGTTCAGGAGGGTAATACGGAACGCCGTGCTGGATCCCAACGGCCTTGTATCACTAGCGGTCGAGATGACAGCCATCTTATCCGCGTGGCTGTAACGGATCGTTCAGCCACGTCTCCATCAACAGATGGGGACGTTCGCAAGACAACAACCATCTGCATGAACAGTTCGACGCCGTTTGTAGCAGCATGGATTATCAGCTCGGAGACCATGGCTGCAGTTACCCTTGCCGCTGCATCTCAGACAGGAGCGCTTGGGATGGTATACTCAAAGACGAACCTGGGTGCATGAATGGCAAAATGTCATTTTTTCGTATGAATCCAGGTTCTGTTTACGGCATCATGATGGTCGCATCCGTGCTTGGCGATATCGCACTGAACGCACATTGGAAGCGTGTATTCGTCATCGCCTTGCTGGCGTATTACCCGGCGTAATGGTATGGGGTGCCATTGGTTACACGTCTCGGTCACCTCTTGTTCGTATTGACAGAACTTTGAACAGTGGACTTTACATTTCAGATGTCTTACGACCCGTGGCTCTACCCTTCATTCGATCCCTGCGAAACTCTACATTTGAGCAGGATAATGCACGACCGCTTTTTGCATGTCCGGTACCGGCCTTTCAGGATACAGAAAATGTTCGACTGCTGCCCTGGCCAGCACATTCTCCAGATCTCTCACCAATTGAAAACGTCTGATCAATGGTGACCGAGCAACTGGCTCGTCACAACACGTCAGTCACTACTCTTGATGAACTGTGGTATCGTGTTGAAGCTGCATGGGCAGCTGTACCTGTGCACGCCATCTTCGCTCTGTTTGACTCAATGCCCAGGCGTATCAAGGCCGTTATTACGGCCAGAGGTGGTTGTTCTGGGTACTGATTTCTCAGGATCTACTGACCCAAATTGAGTGAAAATGTAATAACATGACGGTTATAGTATAATATATTTGTCCAATGAATACCCGTTTATCAACTGCATTTCTTCTTGTAAGAACTTTAATGGCCAGAAGTGTAGATTTGTGCATATTTTTGAAGTTAACAATACAAGAAATTCTGAACACTTTAATTCGGGAACTCTTCTATCATATAAAATGACGTTGAAATAGGAACTACCTTAAAGTTTTTTTTTGTTTTTTTAATCAGAGCTCATCTTCTACCAAACACTTAATTCTTGAATGGAGGACGTTAAGACTCTTAGAGCCAGTGAAATGGACTCCTTTCTGTGCCTTACATAGATTTGCCTGTTCAAAGTGGATGTCATGTTTTCTTCTAGTTTCATGACTATAATTCTCACTATACAGTTTAAAAACGGATTTTCCTTTCCTTGTGAAGCACATAAAAGAGAATATATATTTCGCAATGGATGTAAGGATTCCTAGTTTCTTAAAAAGATTCCTGCATATGGCTCTAGGATGGACTCAAAAGTGATACTTATGGATCTTTTTTGTGCACACAGTACATTTTTAGCCAGTGACTGATTTTCCCAAAATATAATTCCATATGTCATAACGGCGTGAAAATAACCATAATAGGCTGACTTCATGGTTTCCATACTTCGGTAAGAAGAAACAATGCGCAATACGTAAGTATCTGAACTCAATCTTTTGCATAGATCCAGGATGTAGTTTAACCAATTCAGTTTGCTTTCAATATGCAAGCCTAGGTATTTTGAGGTACCCACCCTGGTTATCACTTGATCACCTGTTTTTACTACTATTACTTCATCTCTGAAAGCTGTGTGGAACTGAGGCCATTAATGTTAAACCAGTTCACTGTTTCACTTAAAACCTTATTTGCTTTTTCCTCAAGTTTATCTAGTGAATTATCAGTAACTAGTGTAGTGTCATCAGCAAAAATGGTGCATCTACAATATTCCATACAGATAGGCAGATCATTCATAAAGATAATAAAAAGTAGGGGCCCTAGAACTGAGCCTTGGGGCACTCCACATATGATGGTACCCCATTCTGAAGATAATGGTACTCCATTTGGACTATCCACTACAACTTTCTGTTTCCTGTTTGACAGGTATGAGTCAAGCAATTTCCCTGATGAACTACTTATACCGACATGCACAGCTTTTTATAAAAGAATCTGGTGACTGATATAGTCAAGCGCTTTTGTTAGGTCACAAAAAATTCCAACAAACTTTAGTTTTTTGTTGATAGATTTCAAGACTTTGTCATCAATTGCAGATATTGCATCAGCTGTTGACAAACCTTTCTGAATCCAAACTGACTTTCGCTGAGGATATTTTAATCTTGAGATACTTAACTATCCTAGCATGCAATATTTTCTCTAAAACCTCTGAAAAACTTGTCACTGGTGATATTGGCCGATAGTTAGCAGCATCCAGCTTATCTCCCTTCTTGTACAGCGGTTTTACAACTGCATAATTAAGCCTCTCAGGAACTATTCCTTGCTTAAGTGATGCATCAAAAATGAGGCAAAGACTTTACTTACATGGCTGCAGCAGACTTTAATAATTTTTTAGGAATATTGACAATTCCAGTATAGTTTTTACTTTTCAGGGATTTAATAAGTCTTTCAGTTTCTTGAACAGTGGCTGTTGTTACCTTCATGTGTTGTACTGAGCTAGGTATTCTAGCTTTCAAAAGATTGATGGTTTGGTTCATGGAGCCTCGCATACCTATTTTTTCTCTTACTGTTAAATATGTTTTTTAATATGTCTGCAACTATATTTGTATTGCTAACAAGATGACCCTCACTTTTTATTTGGGTATTTCCACTACAAACTGCATTTTTCTTTGTTTCCTTCTTTACAAAATTCCAAATAGTTTTTACTTTATTGCTCGATTAAGCAATTTCTGCCATCAAGCACATGTACTTTGCTGCTTGTACATCTACATCTACATTTATACTCCGCAAGCCACCCAACAGTGTGTGGCGGAGGGCACTTTACGTGCCAGTGTCATTACCTCCCTTTTCTGTTCCAGTCCCGTATGGTTCGCCAGAAGAACGACTGCCGGAAAGCCTCCGTGCGCGCTCGAATCTCTCTAATTTTACATTCGTGAACTCCTCTGGAGGTATAAGTAGGGGGAAGCAATATATTCGATACCTCATCCAGAAACGCACCCTCTCGAAACCTGGCTAGCAAGCTACACCGCGATGCAGAGCGCCTCTCTTGCAGCGTCTGCCACTTGAGTTTGCTAAACATCACCGTAACGCTATCATGGTTACCAAATAACCCTGTGACGAAACGCGCCTCTCTTCTTTGGATCTTCTCTATCTCCTCCGTCAATCCGATCTGGTACGGATCCCACACTGATGAGCATATACTCAAGTATAGGTCGAACGAGTGTTTTGTAAGGCACCTCCTTTGTTGATGGACTACATTTTCTAAGGACTCTCCCAATGACTCTCAACCTGGTACCCGCCTTACCAACAATTAATTTTATATGATCATTCCACTTCAAATCGTTCTGCACTCATATTACCAGATATTTTGCAGAAGTAACTGCTACCAGTGTTTGTTCCGCTATCATATAATCATACAATAAAGGATCCTTTTTTCTATGTATTTTCAATACATTACATTTGTCTACGTTAAGGGTCAGATGCCACTCCCAACACCAAGTGTCTATCCGCTGCAGATCTTCCTGCATTTCGCTACAATTTTCTAATGCTGCAACTTCTCTGTATACTACATCATCATCCGCGAAAAGCTGCATGGAACTTCCGACACTATCTACTAGGTCATTTATATATATAGTGAAAAGCAATGGTCCCATTACACCACTGTGGCACGCCAGAGGTTACTTTAACGCCTGTAGACCCGTGGTCTAGGGGTAGCGTCTTTGATTCATAATTAATAAACGTCACGGGTTCGATCCCCACCACTGCCTAAATTTTGATAAATAATCAGCATTGGCGGCCGAAGACTTCCGGCATAAGGAGTCAGCCTCATTTCTGCCAACGGCCTTGTCAAAGAGGGCGGAGGAGCGGATAGAGGTTCAGGGCACTCTCTTGTCTTAGGGGTGGGAAATTGCTCCTAAAGGCGGAAGAATCAGCAATGATCAACGACATGAGGATGCAGAAGGCAATGGAAACCACTGCATAAAAGACACGTAACGTGTATCCACAGGACATGTGGCCTGTAGTTGAAGAAGTGTCATGATGATCTCTCCATTGGCAAAAGATTCCGGAATAGTCCCCCATTCGGATCTCCGGGAGGGGACTGCCAAGGGGGAGGTTACCATGAGAAAAAGATTGAATAATCAACGAAAGGATAATGTTCTACGACTCGGGGCGTGGAATGTCAGAAGCTTGAACGTGGTAGGGAAACTAGAAAATCTGAAAAGGGAAATGCAAAGGCTCAATCTAGATATAGTAGGGGTCAGTGAAGTGAAGTGGAAGGAAGACAAGGATTTCTGGTCAGATGAGTATCGGGTAATATCAGCAGCAGCAGAAAATGGTATAACAGGTGTAGGATTTGTTATGCAGAGGAAGGTAGGGCAGAGGGTGTGTTACTGTGAACAGTCCAGTGACCGGGTTGTTCTAATCAGAAGCCACAGCAGACCAACACCGACAACGATAGTTCAGGTATACATGCCGACGTCGCAAGCTGAAGATGAACAGATAGAGAAAGTGTATGAGCATATTGAAAAGGTAATGCAGTATGTAAAGGGGGACGAAAATCTAATAGTCATGGGCGACTGGAATGCAGTTGTAGGGGAAGGAGTAGAAGAAAAGGTTACAGGAGAATATGGGCTTGGGACAAGGAGTGAAAGAGGAGAAAGAGTAATTGAGTTCTGTAACAAGTTTCAGCTAGTAATAGCGAATACCCTGTTCAAGAGTCACAAGAGGAGGAGGTATACTTGGAAAAGGCCGGGAGATACGGGAAGATTTCAATTAGATTACATCATGGTCAGACAGAGATTCCGAAATCAGATATTGGATTGTAAGGCGTACCCAGGAGCATATATAGACTCAGATCACAATATAGTAGTGATGAAGAGTAGGCTGAAGTTCAAGACATTAGTCAGGAAGAATCAATACGCTAAGAAGTGGGATACGGAAGTTTTAAGGAATGACGAGATACGTTTGAAGTTCTCTAACGCTATAGATACAGCAATAAGGAATAGCGCAGTAGGCAACACAGTTGAAGAAGAATGGACATCTCTAAAAAGGGCCATCACAGAAGTTGGGAAGGAAAACATAGGTACAAAGAAGGTAGCTGCGAAGAAACCATGGGTAACAGAAGAAATACTTCAGTTGATTGATGAAAGGAGGAAGTACAAAAATGTTCCGGAAAAATCAGGAATACAGAAATACAAGTCGCTGAGGAATGAAATAAATAGGAAGTGCAGGGGAGCTGAGGCGAAATGGCTGCAGGGAAAATGTGAAAACATCGAAAAAGATATGATTGTGGGAAGGACAGACTCAGCATACAGGAAAGTCAAAACAACCTTTGGTGACATTAAAAGCAACGGAGGTAACATTAAGAGTGCAACGGGAATTCCACTGTTAAATGCAGAGGAGAGAAGAGATAGGTGGAAAGAATACAATGGACGCCTCTATGAGGGGGAAGATTTGTCTGATGTGATAAAGAAGAAACAGGAGTCGATTTAGAAGAGATAGGGGATCCAGTATTAGAATCGGAATTTAAAAGAGCTTTGGAGGACTTACAGTCAAATAAGGCAGAAGGGATAGATAACATTCCACCAGAATTTCTAAAATCATTAGGGGAAATGGCAACAAAACGACTATTCACGTTGGTGTGTAGAATATATGAGTCTGACGACATACCATCTGACTTTCGGAAAGGCATCATCCACACAATTCCGAAGACGGCAAGAGCTGAAAAGTGCGAGAACTATCGCACAATCAGCTTAACAGCTCATGCATCGAAGCTGCTTACAAGAATAATATACAGAAGAATGGAAAAGAAAATTGATAATGCGCTAGGTGACGATCAGTTTGGCTTCAGGAAAAGTAAAGGCACGAGAGAGGCAATTCTGACGTTACGGCTACTAATGGAAGCAAGGCTAAAGAAAAATAAAGACACGTTCATAGGATTTGTCGACCTGGAAAAAGCGTTCGACAATATAAAATGGTGCAAGCTGATCGAGGTTCTTAAAAAAGTAGGGGTAAGCTATAGGGAGAGACGGGTCATATAGAATATGTACAACAACCAAGAGGGAATAATAAGAGTGGACGATCAAGACCGAAGTGCTCGTATTAAGAAAGGAGTAAGACAAGGCTGTAGCCTTTCGCCCCTACTCTTCAATCACTACATCGAGGAAGCAATGATGGAAATAAAAGAAAGGTTCAGGAGTGGAATTAAAATACAAGGTGAAAGGATATCAATGATACGATTCGCTGATGACATTGCTACCCTGAGTGAAAGTGAAGAAGAAATAAATGATCTGCTGAACGGAATGAACAGTCTAATGAGTACACAGTATGGTCTGAGAGTAAATCGGAGAAAGACGAAGGTAATGAGAAGTAGTAGAAATGAGAACAGCGAGAAACTTAACATCAGGATTGATGGTCACGAAGTCGATGAAGTTAAGGAATTCTGCTACCTAGGCAGTAAAATAACCAATGACGGACGGAGCAAGGAGGACATCAAAAGCAGACTCACAATGGCAAAAAAGGCATTTCTGGCCAAGAGAAGTCTACTAATATCAAATACCGGCCTTAATTTGAGGAAGAAATTTCTGAGGATGTGCGTCTGGAGTACAGCATTGTATGGTGGTGAAACATGGACTGTGGGAAAACCGGAACAGAAGAGAATCGAAGCATTTGAGCTGTGGTGCTACAGACGAATGTTGAAAATTAGGTGGACTGATAAGGTAAGGAATGAGGAGGTTCTACGCAGAATCGGAGAGGAAAGGAATATGTGGAAAACACTGATAAGGAGAAGGGACAGGATGATAGTACATCTGCTAAGACATGAGGGAAAGACTTCCATGGTAGTAGAGGGAGCTGTAGAGGGAAAAACTTGTAGAGGAAGACAGAGATTAGAATACGTCAAGCAAATAATTGAGGACGTAGGTTGCAAGTGCTACTCTGAGATGAAGAGGTTAGCACAGGAAAGTAATTCGTGGCGGGCCGCATCAAACCAGTCAGTAGACTGATGACCAAAAAACAACATGCTGTGTTCTGTTTGCTAAAAACTCTTCAATCCAGCCACACGGCTGGTCTGATATTCCGTATGCTCTTACTTTGTTTATCAGGCGACAGTGCGGAACTGCATTGAACGCCTTCCGGAAGTCAAGAAAAACGGCATCTACCTGTGAGCCTGTATCTAATATTTTCTGGGTCTCATGAACAAATAAAGCGAGTTGGGTCTCACACAATCGCTATTTCCGGAATCCATGTTGATTCCTACAGAGTAGATTCTGGGTTTCCAAAAACGAGATGATACTCGAGCAAAAAACATGTTCTAAAATTCTACAACAGATCGTCGTCAGAGATATGGGTCTATAGTTTCACGCATCTGCTCGACGACCCTTCTTGAAGACTGGGACTATCTGTGCTCTTTTCCAATCATTTGGAACCTTCCGTTCCTCTAGAGACTTGCGGTACACGGCTGTTAGAAGGGGGGCAAGTTCTTTCGCGTACTCTGTGTAGAATTGAATTGGTATCCCGTCAGGTCCAGTGGACTTTCCTCTGTTGAGTGATTCCAGTTGCTTTTCTATTCCTTGGACACTTATTTCGATGTCAGCCATTTTTTCGTTTGTGCGAGGATTTAGAGAAGGAGCTGCAGTGCGGTCTTCCTCTGTGAAACAGCTTTGGAAAAAGGTGTTTAATATTTCAGTTTTATGCATGTCATCCTCTGTTTCAATGCCATCATCATCCCGGAGTGTCTGGATATGCTGTTTCGAACCACTTACTGATTTAACGTAAGACTAGAACTTCCTAGGATTTTCTGTCAAGTCGGTACATAGAATTTTACTTTCGAATTCACTGAACGCTTCACGCATAGCCCTCCTTACGCTAACTTTGACATCGTTTAGCTTCTGTTTGTCTGAGAGGTTTTGGCTGCGTGTAAACCTGGAGTGAAACTCTCTTTGCTTTCGCAGTAGTTTCCTGACTTATTCAGAACTTTATTGTCGAGTTTCTAGTGCATACTCCTACAGAGATCATTTAATGTCTTGGCTGCTTCTTCTTCTACAACAAATTTTGATGCCTTTAGGAATCCAAGGCTTGTTTCCAGATTTTAACAAATTTTCTGTCACCGACTTTTTTTGGAAAGGTTTCTTCAGAAAGACTTGTAACTTCACTGATAAATATATTAAATTTTGAGTTAACAATAATTGCAGCATATACAGGGGACCACTAGCTGTAATTTGCTGATTAAAGCTTTCAATGGTATGTGCATTTACAATCCTAAAGTTTTTCCAAATGAAATTTTCTTTCCTGTGTACATTTATTTGGTTTAGAGTGAGGAATAGCCCTATATGATCAGAGAGACCTTTTATAATATTTTTCACAGTTAAATTATTGTACATATCCTTATCTACAGATACATTATCTATTAAAGTGCTAGAGCCGGTTGTTACTCTAGTTGGAGTGTCCACCACTGGTACTAAATTGTAACAGTCCATTAGGTGTTCTAGGTTCGTTTTGTTTCCATTTTCTGTTAAAAAATCCACATAGAACTCACCCATAACAATGGTTAATTTAGTTTTCCTACATAAGTGGGTCAGAAGCGATTCTATTTGTCTCAGAAATACATTCAGATTTCCAGCAGGTGCCCTGTAAATAGTCGGTACAATAACTGTTGCACTTTCTGCTGTTACCTCGATGCCACACACCTCAAAATGCTGTTCATCACAGTATTTGCTTAAATCTAGAGATTTATACGCAACATTGTTTTTTTACAAATACTGCAAATCCACCTTTTCTCACAATAGATCTACAGTAATGTGCAGCGAAACAATAGTTCTTAATTTGTAGCATGCGGATTCCACTCATAGCATGATGTCCTGAGAAACGAAGTATATCAGGCTCACTTTCACACTTGTCTTTTAAATTTATTAACAACTGGTCTATTTTATTGTTGAGACTACATATATTTTGGTGGAATAAAGAACCCCCCCGCGCATTTGCAATTTGCACGATGTTTGCTAGGAATTTCTCCAGTGCACTAGTTGATAGTAGTGCTTGAGGTGTGGAAGACTCATACTGAACGCAAGAGAGAGATGTTTCACGCAGCTTGGAATCCTTTTCTCTAGTGTTATTCACCATAAAAACACTGGGTTTGCTTTCTGTTGCGTGTAGGAGGGCCAGCAGTTTCTGCTGCATTTGTTGATGTTTCAGATGTTGGTCCTGCAACTGACGATTCTGCTGCTTTTGATAATGCTACTTCTTCTGCTGCTGAGACTGACTGGTCCCATACCGGCACATGGAATTTTGCTGTTCGCTCTCTATCTCTTCGCAGTGATTTCATTTATCATTTTACACACAAAGTTTTTTTTTTTCCTTCGTAACTAAGATGCATTTCATATTTGGCATGCTGGCATCTGTCCAATTTACGTATATCAAGGGAGATACATTTTCCAAACAATGAACACATTTGTTTTATTTTAATGTTAGTTTTTCGAATTTCTTTACTGACACACGAGTGATACATTAGATCTTATCTGTGTGGTAAAGTTGCAACTAGTATATTTCGTTGTTTTTGCGTTTCAGGAACTGTTTTAGTTCCATTAGGCAGTTATTTGCTTCGTTTTCTGCAATGTAATTTGCATCCGCTACACGAACGACATAGTCATTTTTTCCCGACATTTTATCGTGTAAGTCGACGCCAGTAATATTTTTCGTTGTTGCTCCTGGCTTCACAATACCTTTTGCGTCGTATTTTTTGTGTTCTTTGAAATGTCTCATCATGTTTTTGCCGTGACTCTCCGTTATAAATAATACACTACTTTCGTGTTTGCACTGTTGTACGTTTTTGTTGATATTGTCTTTCTCATTCGTCCCATTACTACGTGCAAAAGATGGCATGCTCAATTTCTCACCGTCACTGTTTGCCTTAATGCTGAACGTAGAGCCTGTATCACCATTCTGTTGATAAGGTTTGTTTAAAAGTTCATCTTCCCTTACCGATGTTAGGCCTAAATCTACCTCTTCACTCACGGAAAGAACATGAAATTTGTTTTTAACCGCCAACTGTTCGGTGTTTTCATTCCCTGACGATTTTTTCGTCTTTACATCTCTGTTTTTATATGATATTTTCGTCCAGTTGTTAGAGTTTTTTGCGGAAGAGTCATGGACTTTTGTTTGACTAATGGCTCACTTATTTCTTTTGGAAGTTTAGACATCTCACTACTCAATTCACTGATGATTTGCTGAAGGCTGGAAATACGATCATTTAGCTTCATAATTTCATCTCTACAATTTACACATGCTGTATTTTTACCGACATTATTTTCGTTTATCTCAAGAATACTGCTCACTTGTACACACAACGTCTCCGCCATCTTCTGTACACTTGCTGCTTCCTAGGGATATCAAATTTTGCCTCCCCCAGTATTCTCCTGACATAAGGACCAATGACTTCTTGGACTTTCCTCAATAAAGAAACCAAAGCTTGGGAGATGATTTTCGTGATGAAATATTTCCTGAATAGCCACAATGCAATCTTCCGCGAGGAAGGCGTCCACTAAGTGATCCATCGTTCGAGTAACCGGAATTTCCCTATAGACGGTGCTAGCCGTCAGTGTAGGACCCGTGAGACAGCGTCTGCAGCGCCATCTGCTTCTTGTAACGGGTGACGAATGTAAACACACAGTAATCCAAGTTCCATACATCGGTATCTGTTTCAAACCCGTAAACATGTCAAATTTTGTGCCTACGAACTGCGATTTGCGGGGAGCATTGGTTATTTGTTATCATTTGAAGATAACTGCTGCAGAATCGCGTCGAATGCTTGTCGAAGCTTTCGGCGAAAATGTTCTTGGGGAATCACGGTGTTTCGTGTGGGTCATAAAATTCAAAAGTGTTGATTTTTAACGTGAGAAGCGACGAGTGCCGGAAACCACCGAAAAAGTTCGAATACAACGAATTGCAGGCCTTACTAGATGAATATGATACTCAAACTCAACAGGAACTCGCGAAATAATAGAATGTGACGCAGAAAGCCGTTTCTCTTCGGTTGAAAGCTATGAGAAATGTGCAAAAAGTAGGAAAATAGGGTTACGAATGAACTAAATGAAACACAGCAAGCAAACCGAAAGAGCTCTTGTGAAATGGTGCTCGCCAGATACAAAAGAAAGTCGTTTCTCCATCGAATAGTGATAGTTGATGAAAAATGGATATATTTTGAGAATCCTAAGCGTCGTAAATCATGGATGAATCTAGACAAACCATCGACATCCACTGGACCAAATCGCTTTGTAAAGAAGACAATGCTCTGTGTTTGGTGGAATCAGAAGGGTGTCATCTATTATGAGCTGCTAAAACCTGGTGAAACCGTTATCACTGATCGCTAACGACGGCAAAGGATCTGTTTAAATCGAACATTACGTGAAAAACGACGGGAATATGGGAAACGCAACACAAAATCTTATTGCTCCTTGATAACGCCCCATCACACACAGCAAAATGGGTCAGGGAAACGATCGAGGCGTTCAGTTGTGAAATACTGAGGTATGCGGCTTATTCTCCAGAGTTGGCTCCGTCCGATTATCATCTATTTGCATCACTGAGACACGCTCTCGCTGAACAACGCTTCAATTCTTACGAAAATTTACGAAAATGGCTGGTTGAATGGTTCGCTTCAAAGAAGAACTATTTTTTTTGGCGAGGCGTCCTTAGCCTGTCGGAGAGAAATATATAAATACAGTATTAAAACTGCTACAGCAAGAAGAAATGCAGATGATAAACAGGTATTCATTGTACAAATATATTATACTAGAACTGACATGTGGTTACATTTTCACGCAATTTGGGTGCATAGGTCCTGAGAAACCAGTAACCAGAACAACCACCTCTGGCCGTAATAACGGCCTTGATACGCCTGGGCATTGAGGCGAACAGAGCTTGGATGGCGCGTACAGGTACAGCTGCCCATGCAGCTTCAACACGATACCACAGTTCATCAAGAGTAGTGACTGACGTGTTGTGACGAGCCAGTCGCTCGACCACCATTGACCAGACGTTTTCAATTGGTGAGAGATCTGGAGAATGTGCTGACCAGGGTAGCAGTCGAACATTTTCTGTATCCAGAAGGGCTCGTAGAGGCGTACAGGACCTGCAACATGCGGTCGTGCATTATCCTGCTGAAATGTAGAGTTTCGCAGGGATCGAATGAAGGGTAGAGCCATCTTTAATGTAACGTCCACTGTTCAAAGTATGGCGATGACGAATACACGCTTCCAATGTGCGTTCAGTGCGATGTCGCCAAACACGGATGCGACCATGAATTGCTGTAAACAGAACCTGGATTCATACGAAAAAATGACGTTTTACCATTCGTGCACCCAGGTTCGTCGTTGAGTACACCATCGCAGGCGCTCCTGTCTGAGATGCAGCGTCAAGCGTAACCGCAGCCATGGTCTCCGAGCTGACAGTCCATGTTGCTGCAAATGTCGTCGAACTGTTCGTGCAGATGGTTGTTGTCTTGCAAACGTCCCCACCTGTTGACTCAGGGATCGTGACTTGGCTGCGCGATCCGTTACAGCCATGCGGATGAGATGCCTGTCATCTCGACTGCTAGTGATACGAGGCCGTCTGGATCCAGCACGGCGTTCCGTATTACCCTCCTGAACCCACCGATTCTATACTCTGCTAACAGTTCAAATGGTTCAAATGGCTGTAAGCACTATGGGACTTAACATCTGAGGTCATCAGTCCCCTTGACTTAGAAACTACTTAAACCTAACTAACCTAAGAACATCACACACATCCATGCCCGAGGCAGGATTCGAACCTGCGATCGTAGCAGGGCTGAAGCGCCTGCTAACAGTCATTGGATCTCGACCAACGCGAGCAGCAATGTCGCGATACGATAAACCGCAATCTCGGTAGGCTACAATCCGATCTTTATCAAAGTGGGAAACGTGATGGTACGCATTTCTCCTCCATACACGAGGCATCACAATAGCATTTGACCAGGCAACGCCGGTCAACTGCTGTTTGTATATGAGAAATCGGTTGGAAACTTTCCTCATGTCAGCACGTTGTAGGTGTCGCCACCAGCGCCAACCTTGTGTGAATGCTCTGAAAAGCTCATCATTTGTATATCACAGCACCTTCTTCCTGTCGGTTAAATTTCGCTTCTGTAGCACGTCATCTTCGTGGTGTAGTAATTTTAATGGCCAGTAGTGTAGCAATGGAGATTGTTCTAAATAAAATATTGTTTACCAGTTTCAGATAATAGACGTGTAATTATTGCAACCAAATTTCGGTTTCGTATTTCTACACCTGGCATTTGGAGAAGGACTAACAGTAAGTTTGATAGTTGCAGCCTGATTTTTCGAGGTGATAATTAAAGCTTTGTGGGTACCCCTCGTTATTTTGACCCTAGAGCTTGGAAAATCCCATATTTCCTTCCTTTAGGGAATCCAGTGTATAGACGTACTGAGGGCTGTTAATGAAGGTACAGATTCGGCCAGGGTGGGGACTAGGGGTTTCGATGTGGTGCTGAATTTCAGGTTGCGTCAGAGGGCCGTGTGGGCGTGTGTCGGGGGCGGGCAGGTGCCGCTGCTGGCGGCGTGGGCGTGGGGCCGGCAGAGGGCGCGGGGCGCGTGCGCGGTGTCCCGGCGCACCTGTCGTGTCCTCCGGCAGCCGGGCATCATTGATCCGCCCAGCTGGGAGCACCCGGGCCTGCGCGCTCAGCCCAGTGCCGCCGCCTCTTCCGAAGACGCCGCACGCAGCGCCAGCTCCCAGGTAAGGCTGCCTTTCCTCGCACCATTTCCCACCTCGCCGTGCGCACCTTTTCACCACCCGACGCACACTATACGCCTCCCTGTCACAACCTAGTGTAATACGTAAACATTTCTTCTGAAAATTTGGAACTCCGAAAGGAACTGCGCGATTATCCCGTTGTTCGCCCCACTAATAATCTTCCATTTATTTTCCACCTTCCCATATCCTTCCCAATTTTCACATTTAGAAAACGATACATCTGAATGACACCCTGGGAGTGCACTAGGCACTCTGAAGTCTCCTCTAAATCGTTTACAGTTGTACCATATGGTTGCTCTCCTAATGTCTCAGACGATGTTTTCGATTACGCCAGCTGTGACAGTTGCAATTTAATCGAAACTCACATAATGTATTGTCGCCAGCCAAGGTTCTGTTTGTTATTTGGACTGGCACAATCGTAGAAGTTGTGGCTTTGCGATGAAGACACCTGTTGCGAGCAGCAATGTGGCGATGGACTCGCTTTAAATTTGTCGATTTAATGTTATGGACGAGGGAGGGCCTGGGTCGCAACGAATACTCTGTCGGAAACGATACTATTTTCTACGTGACTGATTTCGTTATGGGGAACACAACCCGTACTCTTACTACTTTCCTTCCATACACTTGTGTTTGTTCTAATTTTTTGCAATGGTTTTTGAAGCAACTACGCTTCATTATCAGGGACATGAGTACTGTTAATTCTCATATACCACCGCAAGTATATCCTATTAACCTATCTCAACATCCTACCCCTAGTGTGTTAAATAGAGGATGTCTCTACTAAGAGTCACCAGGCGCATTTTCTCTGCTGTTTCGGCAGATATCAGCAATTTCATGTTTGCAACGTGTGGTAGAAGTCAGCACAAACAGTTACAACTTAACACGTATTTCATGAAACGTCTAACGTCAATAGAAAGCGCCTGTTTGTTTCGCGTTACAAAGAAAATGATTTTTTAAATGGTATTTTAGCTGCCTATTCGACAGTTAACTACGGTATTCCTTTTATCGATGTGTGTTAACAGTGGCAATAAAATACAAAGAATGACCAGTCCTGCAGCAGCGAAGGCACCGCCCTGGCCTGCACTGATTGCTACCGCCATGCAGAAGCGCTGCTCAGTCGCTATTGGCGTACTGGCTATTCTTCGTGTGTTACTGTTCCCGTTAATATAAATCGATAAAACGAATATTCAATAGACTAAGTGGGGATCGCACGTAAAATACCACTTCAAAAATCGTTTTGTTTGTAATGGGAAACAAAGCGACGCTTTCGGTCGACGCTGGACGCTGGACATGATGAGCAGGATTTGTTTGGGTTGACTCCAGCTACATGTTGTAGAAACAGTATTGCAGACATCTACCGAAAAACCACAGGAAATGCGCCTGACGACCCATAGGAAAGACACTCGGCGTAATACTCTTATAGTTACCACACTTTTGCACGCATTAACACTGTATACATGCGGTAGTATATCACGGCGATAACAGTGATAAAGTGCCTGTATATGAAAATGCAGTTGCTTCGAAATCGACTGAAAGTAAATTGAAACAATAAACACAGTTGAGTGGAAGAAAAGCGGTAAGAGAATAACCTTTGTTCTCTATAACAAAATATTTCACAGCTGACGTCTTTTCAGTGCTAAGGAAGCAACAAGACTATTAATATCCTTCTCATATACATGCAAAATTATTGGTTCATCATCATTGCCGGTATCCATCTGTTAGCCAACATTCGTCCAGTAACTCAGGCTTACTGTTTCCCAGTAATACAGTGGTATAAGCTGCAGCCTTTCTTTCCTTCACAACAAATTGGCAGGCAATTGATATCCATATGCTGTGCGCTGTGCAATGGAATTAAGCCATTGTTTTTTCGGTAACTGTGTCCCATTTAGAGTCCGAAGTTTGACTTTTGGTTCAAGGGGTGCCTGCAATCTTCCCGTGTAACTGTGCGCAAGCGTGGCCCCCTGCCACGTCACCTTGCAGCTCGACTACCCTTCAGAAAGCAAGGTGTCCACATTTTCGAAAAACAAGGCCAGGCTCAGAATTTCATTGATTTGTAAATTGATTTAATAATAATATTCATTAAAAACTTGGTTTCAGATAAAGCACAGTTTCTAAAGAAGTTTTAAAAATTTTTTGGTAGCCAACTCCTTCTAATCTCTAGACGAATAACTTAACAGGGACTGTTAGACCAGCTTAAGTAAATATGTCTGTTAGATTTCAGTTTCGATAGCATTTGCACACAGCTGTCAAGATTAGGTGTTTTGTGTATGATAAATTTGTTAAAAGTGCGTAACTATGTTTCGTTCTGGTAGTGTATTAATTCTGTAAATATTCATAGTTCCAGTTTATTGTAATGTATTCACGTATCTTGACAATCTCCTGATGAATAATCATTGAAGTGAGTATTATAGTCAAATGTTATATGCCGGACTGAGATTTTCACTCTGCAGCGGAGTGTGCGCTGATATGAAACTTCCCGGCAGATTAAAACTGTGTGCCGGACCGAGATACGAACTCGGGACCTTTCATTTTGGCAGTTGAGTGCTCTACCATCGGAGCTACCCAAGCATGACAAGTACGAGACGAGGTACTGGCTTAAGTAAAGCTGTGAGGAGGGCGCGTGAGTCGTGCTTGGGTAGCTCAAATGGTAGAGCACTTGCCCGCGAACGGCAAAGGTCCCGAGTTCGAGTCTCGGTCCGGCACACAATTTTAATCTGCCAGGGAGTTTCATATCAACGCACACTCCGCTGCAGACTGAAAATCTCAGTCTGGAAACATCCCCCAGGCCGTGGCTAAGCCGTGTCTCCACAATATCCTTTCTTCCAGGAGTGCTAGTTCTGCGAGGTTTGCGGGAGAGCTTCTGTGAAGTTTGGAAAGTAGAAGACGAGGTACTGGCTTAAGTAAATCTGTGAGGACGGGGTGTGAGTCGTGATTGGGTAGCTCAGATGGTAGAGCACTTGCCCGCGAAAGGCAAAGGTCCCGAGTTCGATTCTCGGTCCGGCACAGTTTTAATCTGCCAGGAAGTTTCAAATGTTATATGCTCTTTATGTTATAATTTCTGACATCTTCCACAGCGAGGAGGTCTATGGGACAGAAGTTGACTCTAATCTATTTGAAGCGTCTTCGAGCCCGAGGGTGACGTCACATAGTGCCAAGCTTTTGCACCACTACAGAGGAAGGTTGGAGGCATCCTTGAGCCGAATTTCTAACTTCTGACTCGAAATGGGACACGGTTAAGGGGTTTCGAAACATTTATCGTTTAATTCCGCTGCACAATGTAATTACAGTTCTAATACTAAAACTGATTGCACTAGCAAACCCTTAGCTATAGCTCTAATGATTGGAGGATCATCCGAAAGATTATTTCATCGAAGTGACGGGCAGCGGATCAATTTACATGTTATTCATAACTGATTAATGTTAACATATTATTTTTAGTCCTGTTCATACATTCGTGCAACAACACTTAAAATCCAGATCTTTTTTCAAGAAGAGGCAACCAGTTGTGAAATAAAAATTCCGCAGTGGAGCAGTGGGAGCTGTCCAGAAGAAATGATTTTGAATTAGATTTAAAACTTGCTTCCCTGTCTGTCAGGCATTTTATGTTACTGACAAAAGATCAAAAACGTTTTGTTGCTGCATATTGAACTCTTCTTTGAGCCACTGACAGCTTCAGTGGTGGGTAATAAAGGTAATTTTGTTTCCTCTGGTGTATGGGCATCATTATTCTTCTCAAATTGAAATGGATTATTTACGACGAATTTCATTAGCGAATATATCTATTGTGATGCTGCAGCTAAAATGTGTAACTCCTTGAAGAGGTACCTACATGACGACTGGGGTTCGTGGTTATAGGCTATATTCCTGTATAATGCCATTTGTTTTTTTCCATTGGTAGTGACAACATATGCGCAGAGACTTCCGTTATAGTCATGAATTGACTTATCTACAACTGGCAGGAAATGATGGTACGCAGTGAAATTTTCTCGTCATAATCGGGGACAAAAATATAACTGGACCGAAGACTGTGTACAGAATTTTGCGACGGAGTAATCAAAACATCAAGAGAAATTTTAGAAAAACAATATGAAACGAAGCACAACGCGAGAAATATTTTCAACGGAAAGATATCCTGCAGAAAATCGGAAAAAATCACGTCAGTAAGTTGTGCACGTAGGAATTGAAACAGATATTTCGTCAGGGACTGTCCGTAACTATCTCGTATGTTTTGTATTTTTTGTTATTAATATGTCATTAGCCAGAGTATTTCATTTTCTTCTTTTAGTCCAAAGCGCTTCGGAGATAAATCACCAGTAAAGTCCGTGAGACCTGTGTTGCAGCTCTGAAAAGCGGCGAACTGAAGGAGGTGTTTCTGTTGTGAAATGAAATGGCACCGCAGACGATCACTCCGTGTTGTCGGGCCATATTCCGGCTGACATTCAGGTTGGTATCCCACCGTTATCCAGGATATTTCCAGACACGTTTTCGCTGGTCGTCGTGGCTCAGTTCGAAGCGCGACATCACTCAAGGCCCGTCAACCGGGGGTGATACTGGCGGGGGGGGGGGGGGGGGGGGGGTTGCCATTTCATTTCACAGCACAGCAAGGTAGCAAATTGTATGCCGGATCGGAACACAGGTTCTTTGCCTCCACGGGGAATTGCTCTACCGACTTTCCTTTTTTTTAAATCATTTGGCCGAATAATTAAAGTAAGTTAGTCCAAGATCAATTTAAAAAAAAGAGATTCTTTGCTTGGTGGCAAAAAGGATCAATGCATTTGTTCTACCTCTTGTATAAGGGAACTGAACAGTAAATTAAAACCAAATGCATCGCCCAGGAATCGAACCTGGGTCGGCTACCAAGTTTGAGGAGCACAGTCTGCTGGAGGAGTCAAGGTGGGCAGGGGTCGAATTCCGAGGCTGGCCACGATGTCCCCTTCATCCTACGACCGAAGCGCACTGTCACATTTTTTGTTTTTTTATATAATAATCAACAAATACAAGGGAGCCATACGCCAAAAATTATGACGATAGTGTGAACGAAAAAGGGCCGTCTTGCCCACTGAGATCACCTTATCGAAGCGGGCGGCCAGTAAAAGGGGGTCACCAATTAATGGGCATCACCAGTCGTCAAACGTCGGAGTGTCTGGGGCCACTGCACACAGTCAGGGCATTTCAGTTACCGTATGCGAATCGTGGAAACATCACGTCTGCAAGTCAACTTGTTCTCACACCTGGGCGGTGGGTCCGTAAATGACCACCTCAAATAGTTAACAAAAGGATTCCGGTATTGCGTTCTGTTCAGTAAGACCGTGAACTCGTCCATCATGTATTGCCACAAATCGAAGACTTCCTCTTCGCCGTCGCGGTACGTATAGTATATCGCCATTCCTTGTACCCATCTGTCCGCATTCATCCGGGTTATCGGGAAACAGACGACGTTGGGATGAAAGAAGTCCATGAGCACAATCGAAACATGGGGGCGGCGTAGGAGGAAAGCCAGTATCTGGCGGATCAGTTTACAGCACTCGCGTGCGAGACCACAGTTCAATCTGTGTTCGTCCATGTATACCATCGCGCAGCGGGGGCACATGGGATCGTCATTTAGGGGCACGGCATGTAGCCTTCGTCAGGTCGGAAATTTCTCGTTAATGACCATTTAACACGTCGACCGCACAGGAAAGGCGCGTGGATGGCTCGCCATACCCGCATCCAGCTGACCGTGCGTGACGTCGTACAATGTCGTTAGCCGGATTCCAGCCTTGGAGAACACTATAGTAAATCTTTGCTGTCTGATTCTTCCTCTCCGGTATAACTCCCAACATATAGCTGTGTTCAGGGAAAAACGTCCTACTATGCGATGGCGAGGCCGATAAATGTCCAACAGGTACTGGTGGGCACAGCGTGTGTGGAGCCACCTCTGCTATCAGGCTGCCATGAAGACTGTCTGTTGGAGGAAGCCAGAGTCGCCGCATTGAGCGAAGGTTCAGAACCAGTGCTTTGTGCTTAATATGGGTCCAACACCTCCTTTATGGAAGGGTAAAGAAAGAGTAACAAAACGGATCTTAAAAACTGCACCAGCGTTCACCACTTGTCCGAACATTGCCTGCATCCTGGAAGCCATCATATCTGTCGTCGATAACACGTGATCTAAGGATAGCGTCTTTGATTCATAATCGAAACGTCCTCAGTCCCGGTTTCAAAATTCTGCTCCACTTAAATTTTGATTAATAATCAGCATTGGCGGCCGAAGAATTCCGGCATAAGAAGTCACCCTCATTCTGCTAAAGGCCTTGTCAAAAAGGGGGAGCCGCGGACAGAGGTTCGGGACACCCTTGCCCTTGGGGTGGGAAACCGCCCCTAAAGGCGGAAGAATCAGCAATGATCAACGGCATGAGGATGCAGAAGACACTGGAAACCACTGCATTGAACACACATAACGTGTATCCACAGGACATGTGGCCTGTAATGGAATAAGTATCAGGATGGTCTCTCCACTGGCAAAAGATTCCGGAATATTTCACCATTCGGATCTCTGGGAGGGGACTGCAAAGCGGAGGTGACCATGAGAAAAAGATTGAATAATCAACGAAAGGATAACGATCTACGAGTCGTGGTGTCAAATGTCAGAAGTTTGAACGTGGTAGAGAAACTAGAAAATCTGAAAAGGGAAATGCAAAGGCTCTATCTAGATATAGTAGGAGTCCGTGAAGCGAAACAGAAAGAAGACAAGGAATTTTGGTCAGATGAGTATAGGGTTATATCAACAGCAGCGAAAAATGGTATAACGGGAATAGGAAGGTAGGGCAGAGACTGTGTTACTGTGAACAGTTCTGTGACAGGGTTATTCTTATCAGAATTGACAGCAAACCAACACCGACAACGATAGTTCAGGTATACATACCAACATCGCAAGATCAAGGTGAAGAGATAGAGAAAGTATATGAGGATATTGAAATGGTAACACAATACGAAAAAGGAGATGAAAATCTAATAGTTATAGGGGACTGGAATGCAATTGTAGGGGAAGGAGTCGAAGATAATGTTACAGGAGTGTATAGGCTTGGGACAATGAATGGGAGATGAGAAAGCTCAGTGAGTTCGGTAATAAATTTCAGCTAGTAATAGCAAATACTTTGTTCAGGAATCACAAGAGGAGGTGGTATACTTGGAAAATGCCGGTTGCTACGGGTTCAGTTACATTACCTCATGGTCAGACAGAGATTCGGAAATCAGACTCTGGATTGTAAGGCGTACCCAGGAGCAGATGTCGACTCAGATCACAACGTAGTAGTGATGAAGAATAAGCTGAATTTTAAGAGATTAGTCAGGAAGAATCAGTACGCAAAGCAGTGGGATACGGAAGTACTAAGGAATGACGAAATACGCTTGAAGTTCTCTAAGGTAATAAAGCAATAAAGAATAGCTCAGTAGGCAGTACAGTTGAAGAGGAATGGACATCTCTAAAATGGGTTATCACAAAAGCTGAAAAGAAAAACATAGGTACAAAGAAGATAACTGCGAAGAAACCATGGATAACAGAAGAAATACTTCGGCTGATCGACGAAAGAGAGAAATACGAAAATGTTCAGAGTAATTCAGGAATACAGAAATACATGTCGCTGAGGAATGAAATAAATAGGAGGTGCAGGAAAGCTAGGACTATATGGATCAATGAAAATGTGAAGAAATCGAAAAAGAAATTATTGTCGGAAGGACTGGCTCAGCACATAGGAAACTCAAGACAATCTTCGGTGAAATTAAAAGCATTAAGAGTACAACCGGAATTCCATTGTTATATGCAGAGGAGAGAACGGATAGGTGGAAAAAGTATATTGAAGGCCTCTTTGTGGGCGAAGACTTGTCTGATGTGATAAAAGAAGAAGAAGAAGAAGAAGAAGGTGTCGATTTAGAAGAAACAGGGGATTCAGCATTAGAATCAGAATTTAAGAGAGCTTTGGAGGACTTAAGATCAAATAAAGCAGAAGGGATCGATAACTTTCAACCAGAATTTCTGAAATAATTAGGGGAAGTGGCAATGAAACGACTATTTACGCTAGTGTGTAGTGTGTGTATGAGTCTGGCAATATACCGTCTGACTTACGGAAAGCATCATCCACACAATTCCGAAGACTGCAAGACCTGACAAGAATTATGGCACAATCAGCTTAACAGCTCATGCATCCGAGTTGCTGACAAGAATAATATACAGAAGAATGGAAAAGAAAATGAGGATGTGTTAGGTGACGATTAGTTTGGAATAAGCATAGGTAAAGGCATCAGAGAGGCAATCCTGATGTTGCGGTTGATAATGGACGCAAGACTAAAGAAAAATCCGGACACGTTCAAAGGATTTGTCGACCTAGAAAAAATGTTCGACAATGTAAAATGGTGCAAGATGTTCGAAATTCTCAGAAAAACACGTGTAAACTATAGTGAGAGGCGGGTAATATACAATATGTACAAGAACCATAAGGGTGAACGACCAAGAACGAAATGCTCGGATCAAAAAGGTTGTAAAACAAGGATGAAGTCTTTCGCCCCTACTGTACAATCTGTATATCGAAGAAGCAATGATGGAAATAAAAGGAAAGTTCAGGAGTGAAATTAAAATTCAAGGTGAAAGGGTATCAATGATACGATTCGCTAATGACATTGCTATCCTGAGTGAAAGTGAAGAAGAATTACGAGATCTGCTGAACGGAATGGACATTCTAATGATTACAGAATATGTATTGAGAGTAAACAGAAGAAAGACGAAAGTAATGAGAAGCAGCAGGAATGAGATCAGCGAGAAACTTAACATCAGGATTGATGATCACGAAGTAGATGAAGTTAAGGAGTTCTGCTACTTAGGCAGTAAAATAACGAGTGACGGACGGAGCAGTGAGGACATCAAAAGCAGACTAGCACTGGCAAAAAGGGCATTCCTGACCAAGGGAAGTCAACTAGTATTACACATGGGCTTTAATTTGAGGAAGAAATTTCTGATAATATACGTTTGGAGCACAGTATTGTATGGTAGTGAAACATGGGAAACTGTGGGAAAACCAGCAGAAAAGAATCGAAGCATGTGAGACGTGATGCTAGAGACGAATGCTGAAAACTAGGTGGACTGGTAAGGTAAGGAATAAGGAGGTTCTGTGCAGGACTATGTGGAAAACACTGACAAGGAGAAGGGACAAGATGAAGGACATCTGTTAAGACATCAGGGACTTCCATGGTACTAGATGGAGTTGTAGAGAACAAAAACTGTAGAGGAAGACAGAGATTGGAATACATCCAGCTGATGATTGACGACGTAGGTTGCAAGTGCTACTCTGAGGTAAAGAGGTTGGCACAGGGGAGAAATTTGTGGCGGGTGGAATCAAACCAATTAGAAGCCTGATTCCTCAAAAAAGAAAATCAAGTTGAGAGGCCATGTACACATTGACGTACTGAGCTCCTTGCAAAATGTAAGTTTGTTGAGGCGCGCCTATGAGCGGAGGTATCGCAAGAGCTTATTTTATGTAAAGGCCGTCGTACGTTGTATTTGTCGATAGAGCAATATCCCCAAACTTTTGTGCATTGGGAGCTTTGTCAGGGGTACATCCAGTTGTGCAGGCATGCCCTGTCCCACCTTGCTTCGTCCCACCTCCATGTAGCGTGATTTCCGTAGGTTGAATACACTGCCTACCACCGTCCCCTACTGTTGGAGACAGGAAAGCGCCCTTCGTATTTTGTCACCAGTCCGCACTAAGAACATCACATCATCAGATTACACGCCACATCGAAAGGTCACGGAGCTTAGGCTAAGACCTTCCAAGCGTCTCCACAGTCCGTGAAGTGCTGGTTCGAGGGCCATGGCGAATAATGTGGCAGAAAGAGGACAGCCCTGACTGACGACACTGGACTCGCATTCGGGAGGACGACGGTTCAATCCCGCGTCCGACCGTCCTGATTTAGGTTTTCCGTGATTTCCCTAAATCGCTCCAGGCAAATGCCGGGATGGTTTCCTTCAAAGGGCACGGCCGACTTCCTTCCCCGTCCTTCCCTAGTCCGATGAGACCGATGACCTCGCTGTCTGGTCTCCTTTCCCAAAACAACAACAACGCCTGACTGACGAACCTGTTGAAACGGACGGACCGACAGCCGTTTATCATAATCCTCGTGATCGCCCAAGGGACCAAACCTAGCACAGCAGATATCGCCACGCACGGGATACCGATGTGTTCCATAACTGCACGCAGTAACCATGCTCGACGCGATCGAAAGCATGGTCAAAATCCAGCGCCGTGGAGACGGCAAGTTTGCATCAGCGCCACGACGTCTCTACAGGTGCTCGCAGTCGTAAGTACATTAGTGTTCCTCCGAGGCAGTTTTGATCAGTGTGAATGGCCGCCATTACCATTGATGTGAGCCTCTCAAGGAGGATGCGTGCCAACAATTTGTAGTCGTTGTTTAGCGTTGTCAGTGGTCGAAACTCAAGTGGGCGATAGCATCCTTTAGGTTTGGTCACCAGAGTCAAGAGGCCCTCTGTGAATTCAGATGCACTTAAAAATCGGGGTTCAGGAGTTCTCTATACATCCTGAC
The DNA here is from genome assembly GCF_023897955.1 of Schistocerca gregaria. NCBI lineage: Eukaryota > Metazoa > Arthropoda > Insecta > Orthoptera > Acrididae > Schistocerca > Schistocerca gregaria. Next base: position 596,756,222 of record NC_064922.1, read on the forward strand.
CCACATTGGGCTCATAAGATCAAAAAACCTTTTGTAAAATTCTAGAAGGAGTCCGTCAGGGTCTGCAGTTTTATTGGAAGCACAGAGCAACATAGCCTCTCCTAGCACTTCCAAAGTCACCTCCGACAAGAGCGTAGCATCATCGTGTGGCTTCCGAGAGAGGGTAGGTCGGTTAGGACTTCCCTGACTACCACTACCACTCTCTCTTGTATATGACTGTGTGAACGCTCGGACTATATCCATTAGCATTTCAGCTCGTCGTCCATCCTCCGTCTCGACCTCCGTAATTAGCTTCCTCTTGCGTCTTCTCCTGTCTCGAATGAAATGGTGGAGGGAAGGTCGTTCTCCATTAACATCATTGGTTGTTCTCGACCGCACATCCGCGAGACGTACCGCGGTGATACGTAGCAATTGTGCCTTGACGTGGTGTTCTGCTGATTGTCGTTCCGGCGACGGCAATTGCACAGCCAATTTGCAGAGCGCAGTGTAGTAGAAATTAGTGGTAGCAGTATACCAGCGCGCTCTATCTCGTCCGTAGCTGGCTAATGTTCGGCACAAGGCGGGTTTGACACACCGTAACCATTAACGAAGTGTGGAACCGTAGGCGGGTAATCGCCGTTGGCATCTGCTCCAAATGGACTCAGCTTCGCGTCTGCAATTTACCACAGCAAGAAGGGCCACCATATTGAGGCGCCACGGACCCCTACATCGTCGGACGCATTGGCGGGGGAGGGTGAGAGTACACACATCTCAGCGTCGACAGCTGCCGATCGCAGGCCGCGTGTGACGTAAACACGATCTAAACGGCTCGCTGAGTGACTGGTGTAGTAGGTGTATGCCTTTCGGTCTCCGTGTTGTATGACCCATGTCTCTGACAAAGCCAAGTCCTTTATAAGGGCCTGAAGCGCCAAGCAGGACGTGCAGTGAGGCATCTGATAGGATGGTCTGAGCACACAATTGAAATCTCCTCCTAATGCCAAGTGGTCGGCATTGTCCTGGGAGAGCAGTGCTATGTCTTCGTCATAAAAGGTGCTGCGTTCTCTCCTTCTGTCAGTGCCTGAAGGAGCATACAGGTTCACCAGACGAACTGTACCAACCGTGAGTGTGATCCCTCAGGGCGACGATAAATGGGATAATCCCTTCCCCGAAAAGAGTCTACAGCTCGTGGTCGTGCGGTAGCGTTCTTGCTTCCCACGTCCGGGTTCCCGGGTTCGATTCCCGGCGGGGTCAGGGATTTTCTCTGCATCGTGATGACTGGGTGTTGTGTGATGTCCTTAGGTTAGTTACGTTTAAGTAGTTCTAAGTTCTAGGGAACTGATGACCATAGATGTTGTCCCATAGTGCTCAGAGCCATTTGAACCCTGAAAAGAATAGTCGTATCTCCTCCGCCCACATCTGAAAGCATAGCGTAATCTTCGTATCCGTAGGTATGGACACAGAGTCCTGATCGGACTTCTTGAAGGAAAACAACATCCAGATCCGCAGCTCGTTATGTACGTAATGTGTCTTGCAGCATACATGTTTTGAGAGCAGAAGTAACGACGTTGACATTGATCGTGGCGAGGTGGTATGCGTGATCCATCAAGTCACGGGGGCTGTCCTTGGTATTACAGTTGGGCAGTAGTCGCGGTGTGGAGTGTCTTCAGGATGAAGAAATAGGAAGCGGCGGGTGTAAGTCATGCCGGCCTAGGCGGCTGTCGCCGTCAACGTAGACCCTGCCAACGGCATCGGTGTATCGTCAGGGTTCTGAAACGCATGCTGCACCTCCATCTCCTGCGGCCAGTCCCCCAGGGAGGTTTTTAACTCTGGATCCTGAGAGGAATACGTATAGTGGGTGCATCCTTGGGGGTGGGGCTTCGGTGAACTCCCACATCCCCACAGTGCTCGGTCCCGCCGGTAGCCGGGGAAGACTTTTTTTTCACTTGCTGCCCTGATTTTACGACCCACCATAGAATTGCTTAAGGTGGGTCTTTATTTACCACTTAGCCGCTGCGATCGGTATATGGGCGCTGGTATGGCTGAACCTGGGAAGACATCGAGACATGTGTTGCGTTAGGATCGGCCGAGTCGGATCGGTGTATCGGCTGACGCATCTCGTCATTCTTCGTTGCTACCTCAGGCCGTTTACTGCCTCTGTCGTCCATGCACCATTTCTCACGGCGCTTCGGCGATTTCTGTTTACGCTGTCTCGCCTCTGTATCCGGCGCAGGGCAGGTGGTGGACGCGCCATTCTGTTCAACTTCCACATCACCGTCGGTTTGTCATTGTAGCGGTGGAACTGGGCCCGACGAGAGGGCGACAGAAGCATCGGTGCGAGAAGACGCTGGAGGCTCCGCAGGAACCGTCGCAGGGGCCTCCAAGGCTTGAACCAATATAGAAGGGTCGTCGTAGACAGTTGGCGTCTTCCGTCTCGCCCCCGCAACATACGTAATCGTCAATGAGGTCACTCTCGACGGTCGAATATGATCGTCTGAGGGCGTCTGCACGAGACATCGTTGCAGGTATTCCTTACATACGTGGTCTACCTGTCCACATCCAGAGCTGGCCTCGGCTGTTCGTCGTAAATAATTATCTCCCGGCAACCAGCGATCGTGAGATACGAAGGTATAAAGCCCCGGAATTCAGTACCGATCTGTCGCTCCCCGTTAAGGACAGCGTAAGTTTGGAAGGTCTTATATTTTTTGGCCGTATGGCCAAGGACTGTGCCATATGGTCAAGAGTAATGGTGACCAAATCTGCTGGAACTTCAAATGGTAGCTCAAACATGAACACATTTTGCATTCCCAGTCCAGTACGTTCAATTGCTACCACACCCACGTTTCCGTCAGAGTGGCAGAATCTGTAACCTCCCGACGAAAGTCTGAGAAGTTTGTCACAGACCTCATCGTCAGTGAACTTACGATATACAACGCTGGAGATAACAGACAAGTGGATACCCAGCAGCTCTTTCGGGTCAACATGTATCACGTCTCGAAAAATCTCTGTACTTCGTGGGCCTTGGGTCTAGAGTACGTTGCGTCAAATTGCAGCTTGATAACTGCTTTGCGATACGAAAGAGCCATCGAATGTCAGAACCGTAACTATGACACTGAACACTAGCGCGGTGGCACGGTTAACAACAACAGACCCGGAAACGTGACACGGAATGGCCGGGACATACCGCACCGCTCCACAGCCTAAGGCCGACTACCGACTGACCTATCCAAACAAAACTCACGACTCCCTCCTCACAAGTTTACCTTCCGAACTTCACAGAAGCTCTCCTGCACATTTGCAAGACTAGCGCGCCTGCTAGAAAGGATACTGCGGGAGCATGACTTTCGCAAAGAATCTTCTGTGAATTTTGGAATGTAGGAGACGAGATACTGGTGGAAGTAAAGCCCAAAGAAGTGGTCGTCAGTCGTGCTCAGGTAGCTCAGTCGTTAGAACAATTACCTACATAAGACATTGGTCCCGAGTTCGAGTCTCGATCCGGTGTACAGTTTTAATCTCCCATGAAGTTTCATATCAGCGCACTTTCCGCTACACAGTGAAAATTTCACTCAGAAAACCTTCTCGCTCTAGTCTTGCTAAGATCGCAGGAGTTCTCTGGAGTTTGGAAGGCAGGAGAAGAGGTACTGGCGGAAGGAAAGCAGTGAGGGCGTTGGCAGCCGATCAGCGCGGAAGTTCCGTATTTCCCCCAACGGAGAGCGCTTGCTAATTTTGTTCATCTCCTGCGGCTGTTACTTGCGCGCCGTCCAGTACTCCAGAGCAATGGCGAACAGATTCCGTAAACCAACACCCCGTTTCACGTGCTGCACTGACAGTGCAAGACCAAAGACGCTCGACGTAGAGCGCTTCCTGAGTGATGTAGCCAAAATCCCGGCGAACGACATAGTGGACATCCACTTACCAGTACTGAACAGCACAGCGTATGTAAAAATAATCTGTGTAGCGACTTGTCGTAAGATCCTTCGGAACGCGCAGCCGGTGACGGTCGACCATGCAGGTTAAGGCACTCGGACAACTCGGGTCTTTGAACTGCCTTTCGAACTCCCAGAAGCCGACGTCATGGACGCCTCCCGTCCTGTTCGCGGCTGTGTATCCGAATGGTGGGTACAATTTCGAACATACTCGGTCCTCAAAGACGTACGCCAGATAACCATAGGCTTCCATTAACATGTGCTATCTAACCTCCACAAACGCGGCTGCCACGCGGTGGTCATTTACGACGACCAATTCCGGACTGTAACAATGCGTGAATGGAGAGTAGGTTCGTCGACAACAGCAGCTGAATACACGAGAGACTTTACGTATCCCCACAGGTGGAAGTCCAGTTCAAGTGAACGGGGTGACCAAGCAGTCAGTCCACCGCTGCCTGTCCTGCACTCAGTGAAACGTGCGTTCAGGTGCCTCGGGGCAAACAGACTGAAATGTGCGGGAGCACCACCGTACATGACATACAGCTATTGATGGGACGCAAATAGCTGTCCTCTAAGTACTCAGGCAATGCAGTACACAAGAAATCTGTGAAGACTGTCCAGTAAGTCTCCTGGAAGGACGTAGGGTCCCAACAAGCAATCGTCAACAATGGCTGCCCATATGTTAATGAAGAACCTCTGTTGGTGAGACGAATGGCTACTTGATAGCTACATAGGGATTTGTATCCGCCCAGGTGTGCTCGTTGTGAAATATGCATAATAAAAGACATAAAAATAAGAGACATTCAGTCCAAAATTAAAGTTATCACAACCATAGAACCATTTAAATTAAGAAGTTTCTTGTGAATATCGCTTCATCTATGAATAAGACAACAGCTGCGAAATTGGGTATTAGAACACATTGCTGCAGGAACCACTGGTGAAACGTTACTCTTGGAGGTTAATCCGCAGGAGACAAGGCTTCTACACGATGCAAATAGTATGGATACAGCACGTTTTCACGTAAACGTCTCCAGATGTGATGTTCGGCATATTCCTCTGCAAGTCTGACCGCCTTGTGCTGATTCCAGGAGTTTCCCCCAAAGCGTTGAGTAGGTTTCCTCACCCTATGCTCCCTCACCTCGTGGTCTAGTGGTTAGCGTTTCTGCCTCTGGTCCCGTGTTCGATTCCTGGACGAGTTTGAGATGTTCTCTGAACAAGGAACTGGGTGTTTGTGCTGTCCTCATCATTTCATTATCATCATCCTCATTCGTGACGGTGGCTAGACTGGACTGTGCAAAAAACTGGACTGTGTAAAATTTGGGATTTTCTCCCGGCGCTGACGACCGTGCAGTTGAGCGCCCCAGAATCGAACATTGTCATCATCATCATCCTGTGCTGTTGTACGTCTTGGCCGACTCCCCCCCGCCTGGCGGACGTTAGGAAGTGTCGCATTCACAGAGGCGGCGATGAATTCCTTCAAATATCTTTCTGTCTGGAAATCTTTCTAAATGGTAGCATCCTGGTACAAGAGACGTGCGTCCCATGCATTGCCATCCACAAAACCGTTCATGTAATGCATGGTTGCGAGCTCTTGGTCGGTGTACGTTTCCGCAGTGCAAACCACCCCTACACAATTTTACTGATGGCTACGGGTACATTTAACGTTCCTCTTGCTTACGAGTTACTTCAGAGCAAATACACACCACTATTACTAACTACAGATATGCTAACAGCTACGTATCTAACTGGCTGTCACTATACTTCCTCTGCGCATGCTGCAGATATTCAGACCCATGTCACCCTGATTAACGATTTGATCCTTATGTAAAATTGTAACCAGCGTCGTACCTATTTCTCCTGCAAACAGTACTTTTCAGCATACACTAGGTAACAGTAACATACTCTAATAAGTCGGTAATTATGCAGTTCCAGACCCATGTGGATTATATAGCCTTTTTTTTCTTCTTGTTATATGAGTAATCCATTCGTGAAGTTTTACCGTCGTGTTTTAAAATACCCTGTACAATTCTAGTACCCCTCTAAGAAGATGACATGTACAATTCTGAGGCGTAACGTCCAGTCCGTATCGTCGGTGACGAACAACAATGTTTATAAAGCTTTTTTTGTCACCTGAAAAATGGTACAGCACAGTTTTTTGATAAACTCTTTACATTTCCTTTTAAATTCGTTTTCTGCTTATTTACATTCAATAGCTATGAGTACAACATAACCGTAAATAATGAAGCATCGCCAACACCGAGCTGCTGAAGAAGGCCGGAGGACAGCATCAGCGAGACCTTGCCAAGGGAACAACCTCCATGTAAATGGAGATGGGTATTGGGTTGCCTTGAATCCCTGTTGCCCAGTAATTGTCATTCTTTCTTCTTCTTTTCCCCTTCCGTTTTGGTCAATTAAGAACTACATGACAATTTCAGTTCCTTCTCACTTGTTCTTTTCTTTACCTCCTTCAGTATTCTTTAATCTTTTCAGACCCTTTCACTCCAGTCCTCTTGATGCTTTTGCCTTATGATTCATCTAAATTTAACACTTTTCTTCTGAAAATACCTTTTCTGCTGTGTCTTCCGCTTTTATGTTGTGTATTTCGAAATCTTTAACTTCTGTGATCCTACTTGTCATTATTTGTTCCCAGAGCTTTGTCAGCCTATTGTCATTCATCGTATATAAATGTAAAAAACATCAATCTTCTTTTCCTTATTGTTTCTGCTATTTTTTTTCTACACTTCGATGTATCTCATTACAGCTTCTTAGTTTGCAGACTTCTGTGATCTTTATTGGACCAATAACTTTGCTCGTGCTTCTTCTCTCCAATATTTCTTGCTTGTCTAAGTTAAAATAATTCAGTGCCACGCATTCCTATGTGTATTGGCATGCTGATTTCACAACCAAGTTGTAATGTCTCCTGGATGCCTGAAGTTTTTGACCTTTCTATTTGACCAATGTCTGAAAAAACTTTGTTACATTTTATATATTAGCGATAAATTTGCTTTTTTTTTCAGAGATTATTGAACGTGGTCTACTGACTATCTGTTCTAAGAGATTGACTTGCACTTCTGCATCCTCATGATTTATAGGTAATATAGAAAAAGTCATTTTGAATGTCAGATAGTTTGCTTCAATATTCTCTTTCTTTCTTCCAAGTTTTACTGATAATACTTGATATTCCTTTAATTTCTTGATATTTTTCATAGCTTTAATTGCTTTTGTAATGTTTTCAGTGTTTGGTGTCATATCTCCTTTATTCTCACAAAATCTGAAAATTCTAATTTATAACTTGAGTCATGGCAGTTTAACGGTTTATGAAAATATTTTGAAAGTAATGAAAATATTTTCCAAGTAATTCACAATTTTACGTATTATTTATGCCAGTGTTACCTCTTTCTGCGACTGCTTTTTGAAGCAAATTCTTAGTGACTGCAAGGCCTTTCGTTTGTTACATTACCCGAATTTTTTGTCAGTTCTTGGAAGAACAGGACAAAAAATATTACATAGGAAACACTATCCTAATGTTCTGATTAAATAATTGTGCAAAGTGTTGCATTATTTTTGTGAAGTTTTCTTGCGTCTCATCAAGCTGTCATTTTTCAAACAATGTTTTGATTCTCTGTGTTATTCTAAATATTTCTTTTCTTTGTTTTTGAAACTGCTCGTAGTTTTCAGTGTTTCTCGAACTATTCCATTTTTCTATTTCTATGATTTTCTTTTTGTTTCTGCCTAATCGAAGTGTAGAGTTCTCTGTAGTATTGATTTTACTTCTATGTGCCAGATGATATAATGCTGTTCTAATTTTTTTCTTTGGTATTTGTGGGTTCGAGTCGCCTAACTGTGTGATTTTACATTTTTCGGTTCGCACAAGATCTCAGAATAATTCTTCTTTTCTAGACTCTTCCTACTGCCTTTCTTTATTGGTGCATGACACTTAAGGAATGTGCATGCCTTTCTTTTCTTTTTTCATTTAACTGTGAGAAGAGATATTTTTAAGATCTAGTTTAATATATGTTATACTATCTATTATCTCTTCTTGAAAGTTAAGAGCCTTACCTAATAACACCATTCCTTTCATAATCTGATACTGGTTTATCTTAAAAAATTCTGTTATTTTGAGTATGCCGTAAGTTTTCTTCTATGAATCTGATTTCCTATATTGCTAAAATCAGGATTTCATTATTAAGCAAAGGTATTAGCTCCTTCTGTTTGTCAGTCTTTAGCAAAGAATTTACGTTCCTTTTTACATTTAAATCTCGAGTGATCCCGAGGGTATTCCGACTCACCCTGAGTGCACATATCAGGAATTGTTTTTGTTTTTTACTTATCTATTTTCAAGAGGAGTTCAACTGCACATATAGTTCAATCCACTTTACTCACAACATAACCAGAGAAGGAATTGTTTTATTTTACTGAGAGTACGCTACGTGCAATAAAAATAGACCGCCTCCGCTGGGACAGAAGTATGCTGAGATCTGACATCAGACAGAACACGGTCAAGTTCTTCGGCGTCATCGAATTGATTGTTTCCATCAGTTACAGGTAAGTGTTCGATAACCTTGCTGTCAGTGGATTGCGTTATATGTAGCTAACTGCTAGAAGAACCTACACTATAAGAAAGAAATAAAGAAAGAAAAAGAAAAACCGCAACGTGAAGGAATGATCCGAATGGGGCGGAAATCGGTACAAATCTGTCGAATTGGCGCGTTGGATCGTCAAAATACCGAGATGGTGAGTCGCGGGTCCTGCCCGTAATATTTCCAATGTTTTCAATTGGGTAGAAATTTGGCAAGGACGCAGACAAATAGTAGAAACTTTCGCCTTGTGCGGGCGTGCTTAAACTTGCTGAAATGTAAGTCCAATATGGTTTGCCATGAAGGGCAACAAAACAGGGTGTCGACGTACCGTTGTGCTATAAGGGTGACGCGGATGACAACTGAAAGGATCCTGCTGTGAAAATAAATTACACACCAGAACGTCACACCTGGTTGTCGGGCGTTGCGGCGGGCGATCGTCAGGTTGGTACTCCACTGCTGTCCGGTGAGTCTCCAGTCGCGCCTTCGGAGTACAACTGTCGTCAGTGATGAGCCCCGCTTCGAATTGAGCCCCGATGACCAGCGAAGGCAGGTCTAGAGACGTCCTGGACAGCAGTGGGATACCGACTTGACTCGCCCGCTGTACGGCCCGACTCTGGGGTGCCAATTCTTTTCATAGTAGGATGCTTTTGGTTGTCTTCAGCCTAGAATCTCATTGACTGGGGTAGAATTGTCTTCAGTGATGAGTCCCGCTTCGAACTGAATTCCGATGACCAGCGAGGGCGTGTGTGGAGACTTCCTGGACAAATACTCGCCCTCTCTACGTCCCGACAACCATGAGTCATGGATGGTCTGGGGTCAAATTTTGTTTCATAACAGGACCCCTTTAGCTACTGACCGCGGCGCACCTGCAGCACAGCGGTATATCGATGATATTCTACTCCTCGTTTTGTTGCCCTTCGTGGCAAGCCATAGTGGGTCTACATTTCAGCATGATAATGCTCACCCATACACAGCGAGAATGCCTATTGATTGCCAAAACCTTCTGTGGCCAGAAGGGTCACCCAATCTCTCCTCAAGTGGGGGCGTTGGGCTCGCTATGGACAGGGCCCTCGAACCTGCATCAGCTTTTGAGGATCTAAGGCGTCACGGAGTTTGGCAGGACTATGCTTCAGGAGTGCATCCAACAACTGTCAATCAGTACCACGCTGTATGGCTGCTTGCATTGGGGATGGAGCTGGGCAGTCGCGCTGTAGAGTTGCTAAATTTGAGACGCAGTTTCTCTTGAATGTATCATCCAATTTGTCTGATAATTTCATTTGACTGAGGGCTTTTACGACCAACAGATATGTGGTGAGGTTTGTAGCTATACAATTTTGCTAGCAACAATGTACGACTGCGAGAAAGACAATGCTACAACTCTCAACATTTCGTTTGTCATACGGTGCGATTTCTGATTGTAATCATAAGAGTATGTAACAGTTTGTTTAACCAAAGTGAGTTACCTTCACAATAATTTTCATGTGTAAAAAATAATTACTTCATCCGACTGAGTTCAAACTTTGAACAGTTGCTGTTGCTTTCTCCGTGAAAATAGCATGCCTCCTAAACTCGCTTCGATCGGTAGATGTACCGGTCAGGCACGAAAGAGAAGGAAGTGGCGATTGCCAAGCAAGCAACGATCAGGTCGTCTGCAGTTTGCTCAGTCACGTGCATCAGAATCGGAAGACCAACCCACAACAAAAAATTCATCTGATCGTTTACGAGCAGCTCGATGGCGTACTTTGGAGTTTGGAATCAGAAGGGCAACGCGCAGCAAAAGATGTAGCTGACAGTTTACAAGACATTGGAATCAGCATCTCGACCTCGACCTTCAGTGCATGTTGACTCAGTTCTTTCTGCGTTCCAGTACAGTATATATTACGTGTCTAGTCCGCACACAAGTGTAAACAGCGGCGCCATCGATAAAGTGTGTGCGCATTGTGGTGCACGGATGTTCTACATTGAAACACCATGGAGAAATTTCCGACTTTGCGTACATCATCTGAACCTCGGTCGTCATTGCTTTCTGGCGACTCTGCCGATTTCCTCAGCACGTTAGCAAATACAGTTTGACGATTTTATTGATATCGCTTGGAGCTGACAAATTATTCACAGACGAATATATGACAGTTTTTAAAATTCGAGGCCACCTTTGTCATTGCGTATGAGCTCTTCTTCCAGTTCCTGGCGATGAACATAAATTTCTACAAAATTACTTCATGCGCGACGATAATGCGCAAGTTTATGAGCCATGCGATAAGATTCCAGGCACCAGACGTCATATATTATCTACTTTGCAAACTTCTTTGCACCGACACAGCGTCCTGATAAAATTTTACAAATGCCACCAGATAATTATGCAATCTATATAAAAGCCAACGAAACACCAATTGCCGGCCGAAGTTGCCGTGCGGTTCTAGGCGCTGCAGTCTGGAACCGGGAGACCGCTACGGTCGCAGGTTTGAATCCTGCCTCGGGCATCGATGTGTGTGATGGCCTTAGGTTAGTTAGGTTTAACTAGTTCTAAGTTCTAGAGGACTAATGACCTCAGAAATTGAGTCCTATAGTGCTCAGAGCCATTTGAACCAAAACACCAATTGCGCAGTATATCAGACGCTACAATGCATCTACCATCAATGAAATAAATTTTATGAATGGACAAGAACGCGATAAACATGATATAGCTCTACAGTGGCGTTATAACAGACACCGATGTTACTTTGCGTTGCAGTTTCCCATAATATTTTGGGATGGGGTGGACTGTTATCACTCTGATAATATGCAGACTACCCCAACTACAGGTAAGTGCATTCATTATGATTGCAGATATTTCATCACATAACACAAAAAGCTATCACTACACAGTTCCGCACATCTGATTTCCATTTTTCTAATCACTTCCTTTGTTTTTCCTTCTTACAGGTCACGAACTTAATAAATAAAAAAGGATCAGTAATGAATTATTAACAATACCGCTTACCGATACGTCAAAACGGAACAAATCATATTCCGCAATGTCAACTGTTTCACCAATACGTGGGAGATAAATGTGCAAAAACTGAACGTGTCCTCTTTATTCGATTAAATAAAAAAATCATTGTGTCCAGAGTCGTACATTCACTTCGAGGTGCGACTGCAACCGACGCAAAGATCAACTACACTGGTAAAGTGGTGATACTTTCATCGACGTTCACTGGCAGTCCGCGACACGTGAATATGCGTGAGACGCCGTCACATACGTGCGTTCATATGGACGTACCGACTTACTCATCACATTTACATGCAATCCAGCATAGGATAAGATAGAATAGTGTCTATTTCCAGGCCAAGCCCCATCTGATCGACACTATTTGACTGCACGCGTTTTTAAATAGTATCTCATTAAACTAATGGATTTAATTAGTAAAACTCTGTGCTGGATGTATTCCGCGGTCTTCGATATTGTCATCAAACATATGGTGCATGAAGTTTGTGGTGCTATGAACCCACAACCACCATTCATGGCAGCAAACAAATACAAGAATAAGTAGTCAAGAGAATTGAGTCATGTAACTCGTATTGCTGGTAAAGAGTATCCTCAAGACAGCCGCCACGAACCAGACGATAGAGGTCGCACAGCTATAACCAGAAAGAGAAATACCGGTATTGAAACTGACGACAGAAAGGTTGTACCATATTCACCTTTGTTGTCAAAAACATTGAAAGCGCATATAAATGTGGAATACTGCAATTCAGTTAAATCAATAAACTGCGCATGCAAATACGTGAACAAGGACGGCGATATGTCGGTATTCAGTTTCGATAATTCCGGCGCATGCACAGACGAAGTTAATGTCAAACCGGTCGATACATCAGCAGCAACGAGGCAATGTCGCTCATTCTTAGTTCCCCCATTCACAGTCGGCACATAAATGTTTCCTATCTTACTGATCACCTCGAAAATAAACAAAGCGTATATTTCGCAGAAGAGAACACACGTAGTGTTCCTGCTGTACCAGGGCACACAGTTCTGACTGCGTGTTTTACGCTGTGCCAAAAAGATGTATCTGTCAAAACATTAATTTGTGCAGAGGTGCTGAAGTACCACGCATGAAAAACTACGCTAAAACGTTTCAGCGACGTAAGCAAGACAGGCTGTCAGAACCTATATTCCACTGACGCACTGGGGTGTATTTACGTAGTACATCCAAATAATACCGAATACCACTACTTGAGAATGTTCCTGATTAACGTGAAGAGTCAAGTTTCATTTGCAAATTTTACGGCGTAGAATGTCATATACACAGGGGAGCTTCCAGAATCTTTAACTTACTCGAAAGAGATGAATATTGGGAATCGCTGCACGGAATAAGTGTGCTTTGTCCAATGTTGTGCATTGTTTTAGATTCTTTGTAAATTGGCAAACACTGTTAGAGCAAGAAACAGAGAATTTTCTTGTTTTGCTTATTTTGTATTAATGAAAACTGTTGCTTTAGTTTGAGGCATTCGGTTTAGTAACGCAGACACTAACAGTTTATAATTTATACTGTATGAATGAATACCACACCTGAGGATGCAAGACAGAGATCTTCACATTGCAACAATGTTAGGAAAAGCAAGTAGGAGGGCGAATGAGTGCAGTCAGGCAGAAATTAAAGGTTGAGTGGCACGAACTAGGAGAAGACTGCTAGTTAGTGTGTTGAGGAAGTGCTGAAGATAGATCAAATGTTATAAAAAAATTAATGATTAGGAAGATTAGTATGAACAATCGTTGCAATTGACAGACGTCATTACAATAATTCCAGTTCACAGAAGGCGATTAAGGAGGAATGGAGCACAGTTTCGAGAGTGTAATCTGAACTACACAGTGAGAGCGAAATATGACGAAATTGTACATGAAGTCTCTACATGCAGAAAAGCCTTCATGGCAATACATGTAATAACAAGGTGATGATTAATAGCTGTTCAAAAATTTATGAAGTTGTGCGTGTCTCCACGTGATTAAAGGGGTAAACACAGGAAAAGGCCTTGAAAAACTGAGTAAGAACTAGGAAGGAAAGTTTATGATCACACTGATCACTGAAGGGTAGATCTAGTCACCACAGCAATGAAAAGACCAAGTAGTTGTACCCCAGAGAGGAACTCTCGGTGGAAAAAAAAAATGCGTGAAATGTTCCAGGAAATTACCCGAATTTTGACATTTCACATGAAACGTTCAGAGCACTATAGCTTTTGGATGTCCGAGGAGTGATACATGCTCAACCTGCGATAAATATAATGCTGAGATGAAACTGCTGAATGTAAGATTCTCTGAAAATTTAGATAGTGATATGAAAAAACAAGTCTTGAAAGAAATTGATAAGATTACCATTTACTATCCTCCCCCCATGAACCATGGACCTTGCCGTTGGTGGGGAGGCTTGCGTGCCTCAGCGATACAGATAGCCGTACCGTAGGTGCAACCACAACGGAGGGGTATCTGTTGAGAGGCCAGACAAACGTGTGGTTCCTGAAGAGGGGCAGCAGCCTTTTCAGTAGTTGCAAGGGCAACAGTCTGGATGATTGACTGATCTGGCCTTGTAACACTAACGAAAACGGCCTTGCTGTGCTGGTACTGCGAACGGCTGAAAGCAAGGGGAAACTACGGCCGTAATTTTTCCCAGGGCATGCAGCTTTACTGAATGGTTAAATGATGATGGCATCCTCTTGGGTAAAATATTTCGGAGGTAAAATAGTCCCCCATTCGGGCCTCCGGGCGGGGACTACTCAAGAGGATGTCGTTATTAGGAGAAAGAAAACTGGCGTTCTACGGATCGGAGCGTGGAATGTCAGATCCCTTAATCGGGAGGTAGGCTAGAAAATTTAAAAAGGGAAATGGATAGGTTAAAGTTAGATATAGTGGAAATTAGTGAAGTTCGGTGGCAGGAGGAACAAGACTCCTGGTCAGGTGACTACAGGGTTATAAACACAAAATCAAATAGGGTTAACTCAGGAGTAGGTTTAATAATGAATAGGAAAATAGGAATGCGGGTAAGCTACTACAAACAGCATAGTGAACGCATTATTGTTGCCAAGATAGATACGAAGCCCACACCTACTACAGTAGTACAAGTTTATATGCTAACTAGCTCTGCAGATGACGAAGAAATTGAAGAAATCTATGATGAAATAAAAGAAATTATTCAGATAGTGAAGGGTGACGAAAATTTAATAGTCATGGGTGACTGGAATTCGGCACTAGGAAAAGGGAGAGAAGGAACCGTAGTAGGTGAATATGGATTGGGGCTAAGAAATGAAAGAGGAAACTGCCTGGTAGAATTTTGCACAGAGCACAACTTAATCATAGCTAACACTTGGTTTAAGAATCATGAAAGAAGGTTGTATACATGGAAGAAACCTGGAGATACTAAAAGGTATCAGATAGATTATATAATGGTAAGACAGAGATTTAGGAACCAGGTTTTAAATTGTAAGACATTTCCAGGTGCAGATGTGGACTCTTGGTTATGAACTGAATAAACTGCAAAAAGGTGGGAATTTAAGGAGATGGGAGCTGGATAAACTGAAAGAACCAGAGGTTGTACAGAGTTTCAGGGAGAGCGTAAGGGAACAATTGACAGGAATGGGGGAAACAAATACAGTAGAAGAAGAATGGTAGCTTTGAGGGATGAAGTAGTGAAGACAGCAAATAATCAAGTAGGTAAAAAGACGAGGGCTAGTAGAAATCCTTGGGTAACAAAAGAAATATTGAATTTAATTGATGAAAGGAGAAAATATAAAAATGCAGTAAATGAAGCAGGCAAAAAGGAATACAAACGTCTCAAAAATGAGATCGTCAGGAAGTGCAAAATGACAAAGCAGGGATGGCTAGAGGACAAATGTAAGGATGTAGAGGCTTATCTCACTAGGGGTAAGATAGATACTGCCTACAGGAATATTAAAGAGACCTTTGGAGATAAGAGAACCACTTGTAGAGCTCAGATGGAAACCCAGTTCTAAGCAAAGAAGGGAAGGCAGAAAGGTGGAAGGAGTATATAGAGGGTCTATACAAGGGCGATGTACCTGAGGACAATATTATGGAAATGTAAGAGGATGCGGATGAAGATGAAATGGGAGATACGATACTGAGTGAAGAGTTTGACAGAGCACTGAAACACCTGCGTCGAAACAAGGCCTCCGGAGTAGACAACATTCCATTGGAGCTACTGACGGCCTTGGGAGAGCCAGTCATGACAAAACTCTACCATCTGGTGAACAAGATGTATGAAACAGGCGAAATACCCGCAGACTTCAAGAAGATATCATAATTGCAATCCCGAAGAAAGCAGGTGTTGACAGATGTGAAAATTACGCAACTATCAGTTTAATAAGCCACAGCTGCAAAATATTAACACGAATTCTTTACAGACGAATGAAAAAACTGGTAGAAGCCGACCTCGGGGAAGATCAGATTGGATTCCGTAGAAATGTTGGAACACGTGAGGCAATACTGACCTTACGACTTATCTTAGGAGAAAGGTTAAGGAAAGGCAAACCTACGTTTCTAGCATTTGTAGACTTAGAGAAAGTGTTTGACAATGTTGACTGGAATACTCTCTTTCAAATTCTGAAGGTGGCAGGGGTAAAATACAGGGAGCGAAAGGCTATTTACAATTTGTACAGAAACCAGATAGCAGTTATAAGAGTCGAGGGAAATGAAAGGGAAGCAGTTGTTGGGAAGGGAGTGAGGCAGGGGAACTTGCTGTTCCAACAGGACAATGCACGTCCGCATGTATCCCGTGCCACCCAACGTGGTCTTGAAGGTGTAAGTCAACTACCCTGGCCAGCAATATCTCCGGATCTGTCCCCCATTGAGCATGTTTGGGACTGGATGAAGCGTCGTCTCAAGCGGTCTGCACGTCCAGCACGAACTCTGGTCCAACTGAGGCGCCAGGTGGAAATGGCATGGCAAGCCGTTCCACAGGACTACATCCAGCTTCTCTACGATCGTCTCCATGGGAGAATAGCAGCCTGCATTGCTGCGAAAGGTGGATATACACTGTACTAGTGCCGACATTGTGCATGCTCTGTTGCCTGTGTCTATGTGCCTGTGGTTCTGTCAGTGTGATCATGTGATTTATCTGACCCCAGGAATGTGTCAATAAAGTTTCCCCTTCCTGGGACAATGAATTCACGGTGTTCTTATTTCAATTTCCAGGAGTGTAGATTAAGAAATGAGACACTTAAAGTAGTAAAGGAGTTTTGCTATTT
Organism: Schistocerca gregaria; assembly: GCF_023897955.1. Lineage (NCBI taxonomy): Eukaryota > Metazoa > Arthropoda > Insecta > Orthoptera > Acrididae > Schistocerca > Schistocerca gregaria. The sequence continues at coordinate 596,772,933 of NC_064922.1, forward strand.
GGGGAGCAAAATAACTGATGATGGTCGAAGTAGAGAGGATATAAAATGTAGATTGGCAATCGGAAGGAAAGCGTTTCTTAAGAAGAGATATTTGTTAACGTCGATTATAGATTAGAGTGTCAGGAAGTCGTTTCTGAAAGTATTTGTATGGAGTGTAGCCATGTATGGAAGTGAAACATGGACGATAAATAGTTTGGACAAGAAGAGAATAGAAGCTTTCGAAATGTGGTACCACAGAAGAATGCTGAAGATTAGATGTGTAGATCACATAACTAATGAGGAAGTATTGAATCGGATTGGGGAGAAGAGAAGTTTTGGAGGGCAGCGTGGAGGGTAAAAATCGTAGAGGGAGACCAAGAGATGAATACACTAAGCAGATTCAGAAGGATGTAGGTTGCAGTAGATACTGGGAGATGAAGAAGCTTGCACAGGATAGAGTAGTATGGAGAGCTGCATCAAACCAGTCTCAGGACTAAAGAGCACAACAACAACAAACCATTTACTATAAGGAAAGTCAAAGCTGAATTATTTCATTCCAGAAACAGAAGCCCTCGTTTAAGAGGCTGAGTGTCTAATGAAAGACAAGGAATCTGCATGGCCTACCACAAAACTTTATGCTTAGCAAGCACTACCATAAGAACTAGTGACGTCTATTACAAACGGCAGTTATCTGTTTATTCTTTCAGTATTCATCAGCTTTCAAATGCAGGTTTAGTGTTCTACACTTACACTGCAGTCCAATGAAGCTCTTTCCTTTTTAAGTCACTTTATGGCAGAATTATTGGCCAAGAAAGTCAAACATCTTGAAGTTTTTTATGATTCGCATTCAGACCAGAACAAGTATTACACTGTTCTAATATACCTTAATTGCCTTGTGGGTGAACTGAACCTTTTAGAGACAGCAAAACAACCTTCCCTATTAGGGGACACTCCTTGATCGAGTGTGAGAAGAATATGGGACTTATTAACACAGAAGTTCCGAAGACTGTGTACGAATCTTGGTTGAAGCTCTGTATAAACCTTGCTGTGGTGGTCACTCAAGTTTAGACAGGAAATTGGGAATCATTAATTTTATGAAGGAGGAGTATTTGAGAGCGATATTCATCACAAAAAAGTTTTCGTGGCCTCATTCAGAGAAAACTTGTAATGGAGTTTGGACTTCATCGGTGGTGAGAGCTTCAAGGTGGCTTCCAGAGTAGTAACCTGGAGAATACGAGTGCAACTCGTGCTCACAAAGGTAAAATATAAAAAGTAATAAAATATTACTTTAGAATAATTGTCTGTAATACTAATACTAATACTACTACTACTACTACTAATAATAATAATAATTTCCTTTACAGGTCCTCTGGCGATATCGAAAGAAAAGTACTAGGACCTCCAGGTTTTGAGAACTATTGGGGACCAGAGGCAAGAGTATTTTACACAAACCTTTTACAACAGCTGAGAAGTGAATGTTGGGACAAAGTGATATACTTTATTCTTATTACCACTTTATCACATGACGTTATAATAGCAAACACAATTTCTTTTTAAATAGAACTATCTGTATAGTTTCAGACATTTGTATTCTTACACATCATATTCAACAAAAATTGCAGTTTTTCTTTCAATATCTTTTATTCCACTACACAATAGTAACAAGCTTTTCCCTTGTAACGGATGGCGTTACTTTAAATATTATGCCAATAAAACTACAATTTAATATAAAGGTAGGCTTCCGCGGCCATTGTCACATTCAATAAAAATTTTCTACGTTTGTGACCGGATTGTCAATGCTGATACTGCGGTCACAAACCCAGAAAATTTTTGTTGAATGATACAATTTAATACTTACAGCATGTCCTTCCAAATGACTTTAGTATTCATAAATTTTATTAATTAATACCGATGAATGTCGGTTTCAAAGTTTAAGATTGCTCTCCTGACCAGTCTGATTATGTGGACAAAACATGCTCTTTTCCTGTGCTCTTCATATTCTTAATCATCAGTAATAAAACACTCGTTCAACTTGAAGTGGTTGCACCACAACTTCCTTGTATGACCATTATGATCGAGATTATTTGACAGAACAACAGTTCAATGCTGATGACTTGCGTGCAATTGTCGTAACAAATGAACAACTCTTACTTTCATATCAAAAATTGATCTACTAAACCATTACAGTGCGGAGGCCAGTGGTAGAGGCTGTCTATTTTTTCTTGATGTGGCCGGCGGCACATGATAAATATTCCTCATCAGTTCGCTGTTAGCTAAAACTCGCTCTCAAAATGGAATTGCTTCTGCTCTTGGGTCATCAGATAATGCAGCTACATTATTGGATTGCGGCCTGACTGCGCACTCGGTGCTCATATTGCTTTTGAATATACAGTTTACGGAAACTCATACAGGGTGTATTTCAAAAGATTCTGGCATGGCGAATAACAAACACATTGTCGGGATGAAAGTACTAAGGCACACAGAAAATCACTTGTAGAACATGATCAAACTTTTCGGGATTTACTTGGAAATGCACACAGGTTTAGTGGAGTTCTCATTTTATAAGCAGGAGATTTCCGACAAACTGTACCAATTATACCAAAATAAACACCAACTAATGAACTCAAGGCATGCCTCAAAGCATCACGTCTTTGGCAACACGTGTATAAATCCACATTAAAGATCAATACGCACATACATCTACAGCGGAATGTGCCAGCCATATTTTCGAAACAGCTATTGGACATTTGTCAGTGGAAAAGTTCCAGTTGATACCGCCGTAAAAAATCTATTCCATTTCCATCGATTTTTTGTCACTGTTTCATCGAAGAACTAATGAGAAAGTTGTCTCAGAAATTGCTACAAATTACAAAAATATTCAATGGCTTTGCGAACGTACTATTGTCGCATAAAAAACCCAGACGTCAATGCAGTCAAGTACTCGACCCACGGACACAGTGCGGCCGAGCCAGTCTCCTACAAACCGGCTGACAGCATCACGACTGCTGGCGTATTTTAAACTATCCAACAGAGTTTTTCAATTCGCTGCATCTTCCTGCTTTCCCACCACATACACTGCCACTCGAAATCGGGGCACCAATAATTCTTTTTCGCGACTTTAATCCACTTCGACTGTGCAATGAAACCGGGGTCGCAGTCCAAAACTATTTATGCCAGACGTCATTGAGGACACAATTCTGAATGGCAAGTTAAACGCAGAAAACGTGCTAGTTACGCGTATTCCTATCATTCCTACCGACATGGCATTTTGTTTAAAACGACTACAGTTCCCCGTTCGCCTAGCATTCTGAATGACCAACAAACTACAAGGATAATCGTTTCAAGTGTCTGGATGAAATCTGGAAAAACTTATGCTGTTAATATGGGCGGTTCCATGTTGCATGCTCACGAGTGGAACAGCCGATAAATTTGTTTTCTCAGGAGACAGAAAGACCAAAAAAGTACGGTATGTCCCAAAACACTTGAATAAACTTATTCGCATGTACACAACGATGAAAACATCATTCTTTCATTTATTTTCTACAAAATGAGTATATAAGTGTCTGCTTCGTGTAAGTGAGTATACTTCCAATAAACTACAAAAAATTTAAAGAGGCATTGCAACGAATGTCGGACATACCTAGTATTTCATACAATTATTGAGCAAATTTAAAAATGTGAAACGTTGCCATAATATGATCGTTGTACCACTGGGGTATATGGAGCAAGATCTGGGTGAATAACGTGCAGAACGACACTTTTAAACATTTATTAATAAAGAACATACATTTGATAAAATGAAAATGATTTCTTAAATGAACTTTATCTCTTCATAGATCACACCGAAATTTTTACATTTATAAAAAAAAAACAAAAAAACGTGATACAACGATACGACTAGTTAAGGATTTTCAAAATGAAATGATAAACAGATTTCGAAAGAGATAAAAGATTTTAAGAATGAGCCACAATTTAGCAAACTAAGAAAATAGATTTGGTTAGTAAAATAATCTGAAGCAACCCTGTTCAATGGCACATCGAAAGCAGTATAGAAAATCGTACTATCATACGAGAACAAATGGTGCTAGGACCTAGTCGTAGCACGTCCACAGAACAGCAGATTCAATGCGTAATTCCCACATGGCCATCATAACAGATTACATAGGACACTATATGTTGTTACCTGAAAAACAACAGATATTAGCATTCGTCAAACAACCATTAGATTCGGTATCGTACTAGTCTGGACCTGTTCCTGTTATTCCGACACGCCACTAAACTAGATATACTGTCTACATTACAAGAAGTTCTTTAATATTATGGTTATGTGCAATAAGATGCATACGAACTCACCTTAGCCAGTTTACATTTTTAATAAACCTGAGAACAAAATAATTCACAATTATATCCATGAAGTTACTGCGGGAGTGCATTTATCTTCTAAAAGATCTCAAGACTCAATCACAATATTCAAACAGGTAAATGTAAGTGCCAGAACATTAAAAGAGTATTCAAACAGTAACAATCAAAAAACACCGTTTAAAATACAATTCTTAGTGAATCCACTAAACATCAAGCTAATGTAGTTTTAATGACTTATTAGAGCTGACTACTTTTACATTAATACCAACTACACACAGTGACAAATACAAGCCCCACCGTCTAACTGATAACATGACCCATGAAAAAAAGAGGCGCCGCCTGTGAGCATTGTATCAATGATTGTTTAACGGAACACTAAAATTCGTCAAAGTTCAAATGCAGTTACTGAAGTCATGATATGGTGAAGACAGCACTCAAGTAAAATTTAGGTAAGTTAAGCATTCTCGGTTTCAGAGGAAACATACTGACATATTTAATGTTGCATGTTCTGCCATGGCTCAATAAGGAAACAACTCCCCTCCTGGCAGTTTATCTGTGCCGATGTAATCCACCACGGTGTAGTAGTTAATTCCACTTCACTCAAGACTGGTCACAGTGCCGACTCTGATACCAATGGTGCTGAACTACTAATTACTGGGAGCGCATGCAGGTCCGAGCACATATACAAGACACTTCCTGTAGCCACCCCTGGTAACCAGGGACCACATTAACAAGTGCTCGCCAAACCGCCTTCTCACTTCACTCGCCGGGAAGCTTGCGGAACGAGCTACAGGTGGCACCGCGGCCGCAAGCCAATGATTCTCACCGCAACTCGGTTGTTAACCACGGGCGGCATTTCAACAAGAGGTATTCACTAACCGCGGGGAAATATGCTCCTGACAATCAAACAGTATTTGAGGGTGAGAGGACTTGGTAACTTGCTACAGGCTTTACATGTATTATCACCATCCGAAAGATGTGGCGCAGTGGTTAGCACACTGGACTCGCATTTGGGAGGACGACGGTTCAAACCCCCGTCCGGCTATCGTGATTTAGGTTTTTCGTGATTCCCTTACTTGCTTCGGCAAATTCCGGCATTGTTGCTTCGAAAAGGCACGGCCGACTTCCATCCATAATCCGCTGAGACCGGTGACCTCGCTGTTTGGTCCCGTCCCCTAAGTCAACAAACCAACCAACATAGCATCCACTCCTTACGAAACATTTTCTTGCTCACACTCCCCACAAAATGAAGGAAGGGAAAAGCTTATGCTTACTACGTTTCCACTATTTACTCAGCAGAGCTGCCGCATCGTGCATGGCGTTTTAGTTTGTTACTTCTTAACTGCTAATTCTACTCGCAACACGTTTTGCAGATAGTATCCTCAAATACCACAGAAAATACCTGCAAAGTTATATCATTGTACAGCACATAGTTAAGGATATATTACGTTATAAACATTGAGATGCATGAAAAACTAGCTTCTCCAGAAAACAGATTACTCAGACCACACACATTCAGTGTTTGATGACGAGGGCACTTAGCGACTTAAGATAAACTCAAAAGTTTTCTAAAGCTTTTTCGCTTACATAACGTCAAAAATTTAACACATTAACTCATTTGTAAGGTATTCAGAAGACTGAAGTTGTTGTCTGTACGGTAGTTCCATTCCTCAAAGAACTGGGAGTTTACTGGTTAACAGGTAAGCGTGGTGAAAATGGAAGGTTACACTTTGCAAAATATTTTATTCAAATGCATTGCTTTTTTGTGTTGTTCTTAAAATGTGCTTGGGACAACAGTACATTTTCAGGTGGACAAACTTTCGAAATTACAGTAGTTACAATTTTCAACAACAGATGGCGCTGCAAGTGATGTCAAAGATATAGAAGACAACGCAGTCTGTGGGTGCGCCATTCTGTACGTCGTCTTTCTGCTGTGTGTGTGTGCTGTTCACAACGTGCAAGTGTGCTGTGGACAACATGGTTTATTCCTTAGAACAGAGGATTTTTCTGGTGGTGGAATTCCACCGCCTAGAACACAGTGTTGTTGCAACAAGAGGAAGTTTTCAACGGAGGTTTAATGTAACCAAAGGACCGAAAAGCCATACAAAAAAGGATCTGTTTGAAAAATTTCAACAGACTGGGAAAGTGACGGATGAACGTGCTGGAAAGGTAGGGCGACCTCGTACGGCAACCACAGAGGGTGCTTTGGGCTATCCGAAACACACAGGAGGCGGCGTAGATTGGCCTCCCTATTCGCCAGACATGAACCCCTGTGACTTCTTTCTGTGGGGACACTTGAAAGACCAGGTGTACCGCCAGAATCCAGAAACAATTGAACAGCTGAAGCAGTACATCTCATCTGCATGTGAAGCCGTCCCGCCAGACACGTTGTCAAAGGTTTCGGGTAATTTCATTCAGAGACTACGCCATATTATTGCTACGCATGGTGGATATGTGGAAAATACCGTACTATAGAGTTTCCCAGACCGCAGCGCCATCTGCTGTTCTCAATTGTAACTACTGTAATTTCGAAAGTTTGTCTACCTGAAAATGTACTGTTGTCCCAAACATATTGCAACAAACGGTGTATTTCTATCGCTGCTCGTTTAGTTTGTATTGCCGTTTAAAATATACCGGTCATTTTTGAAACACCCTGTACATCCATGCCCGAGGCAGGATTCGAACCTGCGACCGTAGCGGTCGCTCGGTTCCAGACTGAAGCGCCTAGAACCGCTCGGCCACTTCAGCGGGCCCACGTGGTTTGCAGGCGAACTCGTCTCGCCATATTTGGAGCGCATTTCCATCCAGAAAACAAATTCCTTGAAGGTTGTTCGATAGAGAGCTGAAAAGACGACAATCTGAAGGCGCAAAATCAGATGAATAAGGTGGATGCACAGTGACTCTAGTACAGAGCTTTTGTCGGTTTAGCGTTATGGCGGACGTTATCGTAGATAGCATTGGCAGATTTTCTCACACGGAGTTGCTGCCTTGTTTGGCCTCAACACAGAGACACAAGTTCTCGTCACCAGTTACAATACAGGATAGAAATGGTCGATGTTGTCCTCGAGCCAACTGAAGGCAAGTAAGCAGAGATGCGTGCCAACCCGGCTAGCCGCGCTGTCTACCGTTCTGCTTCCCGAGCGGGAAAGCGTGCCGCTGCCCGGCACGAATCCGCCCGGCGGATTACTGCCGATGTTCGGTGTGCCGGCCAGCCTGTGGATGGTTCTTAAGGCGGTTTCCCATCTACCTCGGCGAATGCGGGCTGGTTCCCCTTATTCCGCCTCAGTTACACTGTGTCGGCGATTGGCGATTGCTGCGCAAACACCGTTTCCACGTACGCGTACACCCTAATTACTCTACCACTCAAACATTTGGTGTTACACTCATCTGGTATGAGACGTTGCCGGGGATCCACTCGGGACCGAACCGCACAATAATCCTGGGTTCTTTGCGGGGCGGTGGTGGGGTGGGTGGACTGCTGTGGCCTGTTGTGGGGTTGTGAACCATTGAGGATTACAGCGGGACGAAGCCTCTCCGTTGTTTCTAGGTCCCCGGTTCAATACATAAATAAATACATACATACATACATACAAGCAGAGATGCACATAGGGCCACCCGCAAATATTTGCGATTCTTGGTACCCACATAGCAGATTTTTGAACCTTCTACACTGCATGCAAATGGTGGAATGATCACAGTTCATCAGATTTGTCAGTTTTTGAATGCACTGACTTGGATCATTGTGGATTAATGCACTTAAACGATTTTCATCAAACCCCGAAGGTCTTCCTGAACGTAGAGGGACAGTAACGTCAAAGTAAATTTTTTAAAACGAGAAAACCATTTTCTTGACGTGCTCTGTCCAGTGGCATTATCCCAACACACGGCGCAAACGTTCCTGGTTGCTTCTGCTGGCGTCACACCTCTACTGAACTCAAACAGAAGAGTAAGTCGGGAATGCTTCGGTTTCTCCACAATGCAATCCATTTTCTAGCTTCCACAGCTCCGCCCACTATCTCCAACTGACAAAACGACAATAGGCAAACTCAAATGGCAACAGTGAACTACAAATAAAATATGACTATCGACAAATAAACCCATAAAACTAAAATACCCACATGCAAAACAAAAACGGTACGAACTTATGCACTGACCTAATAATACCAAGACATGTCCAGTATCCTTGTAAAAGAGATCTACTCATGGTTTAAACTACTACTGCTACTACTACTATTGCACTTTTACTCAGGTGATGAGATCTGGGGTCTTATATACATCGCCGCGCGGGATTAGCCGAGCGGTCTTAGGCGCTGCAGTCATGGACTGTGCTGCTGGTCCCGGCGGAGGTTCGAGTCCTCCCTCGGGCATGCGTGTGTGTATTTGTCCTTAGGATAATTTAGGCTCTGGCTCTGAGCACTATGAGACTCAACTGCTGTGGTCATCAGTCCCCTAGAACTTAGAACTACTTAAACGTAACTAACCTAAAGACATCACACACACCCATGCCCGAGGCAGGATTCGAACCTGATACCGTAGCAGTCGCACGGTTCTGGACTGCGCGCCTAGAACCGCGAGACCACAGCGGCCGGCGATAATTTAGGTTAAGTAGTGTGTAAGCTTAGGGAATGATGACCTTAGCAGTTAAGTCCCATAAGATTTCACACCCATTTTTTTTTCTTATATACATCAAAATACCATCTGCTAATGTCACTGCTTTTGCATCGGAGAGGAAAGAAATGACAATAACATCCTCTTAATGAAGGGAAACATATTTGAGGTCAAATGGCAATATCAGCTTCCCCATTTCAAGCATTTATTCGGTAACAATTAAACCGTTTTATAAGATTCTCTACATCATACGTATTCAACGCCACCAGTTTCTGCTGCAGCCATACGGTGAAACGTATTGCATTAGAGCTTGGAGGAGATTTAGGATACGAAAAGACTTGTTTTTATTCATTGAGAAGCAAAGTTTGTTCAATACATACCCAACATATGCTTATTGCTTCAAACAAATAGTGAAACTGAGTCTTAAAAATCATATTAAAAGCATCAACAAGCACTGAGATCTACCCAGGAAGCTTATATTTTTGGATTGATGTCGTCTTAGTGTTAGAGTAAATCGTTAGCAGTCACAATGGTTACGGTCGTTTCAGACGTATAAGTGTGTAGTATGGGCAACTATAATAATTTTTTGAGATTCTTTTATTTATTCATGGATCGATATGGAAATGAAAGGCACGGAAGTGCACGTAACCAGTTCGTCTACAGAGACAAGAAGGAGGCGCCACGTTTTGTTTTTTACCGTTGTCGCCTACACTCTAATTAGCGATTGATTTGCAGACATCTTCCAGGTTTTACGCAGCATCCCTATTCACTCTGATATCGACAATGACTGCGCAAGATACCAAAAGCGGTAGGAAACTGCACTGTATGACTGCTCAAGACTCTTGATTTTTTTCTTTACGTAGCATAGTTTCGATCAGTGGGAAGAATTGGCTAGCCTCTAATGTTATACACTCCTGGAAATTGAAATAAGAACACCGTGAATTCATTGTCCCAGGAAGGGGAAACTTTATTGACACATTCCTGGGGTCAGATACATCACATGATCACACTGACAGAACCACAGGCACATAGACACAGGCAACAGAGCATGCACAATGTCGGCACTAGTACAGTGTATATCCACCTTTCGCAGCAATGCAGGCTGCTATTCTCCCATGGAGACGATCGTAGAGATGCTGGATGTAGTTCTGTGGAACGGCTTGCCATGCCATTTCCACCTGGCGCACAATTGGACCAGCGTTCGTGCTGGACGTGCAGACCGCGTGAGACGACGCTTCATCCAGTCCAGGGTAGTTGACTTACACCTTCAAGACCACGTTGGGTGGCACGGGATACATGCAGACATGCATTGTCTTGTTGGAACAGCAAGTTCCCTTGCCGGTCTAGGAATGGTAGAACGATGGGTTCGATGACGGTTTGGATGTACCATGCACTATTCAGTGTCCCCTCGACGATCACCAGAGGTGTACGGCCAGAGTAGGAGATCACTCCCCACACCATGATGCCGGGTGTTGGCCCTGTGTGCCTCGGTCGTATGCAGTCCTGATTGTGGCGCTTACCTGCACGGCGCCAAACACGCATACGACCATCATTGGCACCAAGGCAGAAGCGACTCTCATCGCTGAAGACGACACGTCTCCATTCGTCCCTCCATTCACGCCTGTCGCGACACCACTGGAGGCGGGCTGCACGATGTTGGGGCGTGAGCGGAAGACGGCCTAACGGTGTGCGGGACCGTAGTCCAGCTTCATGGAGACGGTTGCGAATGGTCCTCGCCGATACCCCAGGAGCAACAGTGTCCCTAATTTGCTGGGAAGTGGCGGTGCGGTCCCCTACGGCACTGCGTAGGATCCTACGGTCTTGGCGTGCATCCGTGCGTCGCTGCGGTCCGGTCCCAGGTCGACGGGCACGTGCACCTACCGCCGACCACTGGCGACAACATAGATGTACTGTGGAGACCTCACGCCCCACGTGTTGAGCAATTCGGCGGTACGTGCACCCGGCCTCCCGCATGCCCACTATACGCCCTCGCTCAAAGTCCGTCAACTGCACATACGGTTCACGTCCACGCTGTCGCGGCATACTACCAGTGTTAAAGACTGCGATGGAGCTCCGTATGCCACGGCAAACTGGCTGACACTGAAGGCGGCGGTGCACAAATGCTGCGCAGCTAGCGCCATTCGACGGCCAACACCGCGGTTCCTGGTGTGTCCGCTGTGCCGTGCGTGTGATCATTGCTTGTACAGCCCTCTCGCAGTGTCCGGAGCAAGTATGGTGGGTCTGACACACCGGTGTCAATGTGTTCTTTTTCCATTTCCAGGAGTGTAGTATGTTAGTTGCACGTACAGTGATTTAGAGAAGTAAAATGCTACTCAAAACTTAAAGATGACCTAGGTAAAACAACATAAGATATTAGCTGCCTGGTGGAGATGAATGAAAGTGCAGGAGCGTGTTGTCAGAGGCCTCACATTCGAGCACAGGAAGTTGGATGTCACGAGGCATGAGGTAAATATGATTAATGCCTCTCACAAGGCAGGCCCCACAGCACGAGGCAGTTGAGGCAACGAGAAAAGACAGCGTGTGTCAGCCGGCGAGCAGTCACGGTGCACTGTGGTGGTGTTCTTCATTAAGACACAGTCCAGGAACAACGTTTCGTGTCTTCACATGGAAAAGAATCATCACAAGAAAATCGAAGTGTGACGAGCGTAGCCCAGGAGCTCGGTATTGCTCACAGCACTGTTTCAGGCGCGTGGCGAGCGTTCCGAACCACAGGCATTGCTTGAGGTGGTCCACCACTGTCAACTATAGCAACAGATGGTCGCCATACTCTGCAACAGCTCAGAAGGGATCCGTGTCAGCCGCACGGACTGACCACGCGGTTTGAGGCGATATGTCACGGACTGCGCGGCGCCTCCGGCCAGAGGTTCGAATCCTTCCTCGGGCATGGCTGTGTGTGCTGTTCTTAGCATAAGTTAGTTTAAGCAGTGTGTAAGTCTAGAGACCGATGAGCCCAGCAGTTTGATCCCTTAGGAATTCACACACATTTGAACATTTGATACACGTCAAACAGCGGGTGCAGTTGTAGCCACATGTAACAGGACATCAAGAAACGCATTCTCACGGTACACAGTGGCACGGTGACTGCGTGCGGATGGTCTCTTTGCCAGACGACCAGTATGCTGTGTTCCGTTAACACCCACATATCGACGGCACCGCCTGTGACGGTGCAAAGAGCATAGGAGCTCTTCTCGGATGAGAGTAGATTCAGTCTGAGTAGTGATTTTGGACGTATCCTAATATGGTGAGAGGTCGGAACACTTAATGTGCCCAGGGACGTTGTCGTACGTGATCCTTTTGATTGTTTAGGTGTTGTGGTGTACGGAGGCATAATGCTGCCAGGGCGTACTGAGTTCCAAATTTTTTTAAACACAGTGCACTCAGGGGTCAATGTTACTGTGATAATGTGCTTCTCCCCAACGCGCGTCACCTCGAGAATGCTTTCGGTTCTAATTTCATTTTTATGGATGATAATAGGCGACCACGTCTAACAGCACAGAGGGAGGGCCTCTTGGAACGAGAATAGATTAACTTGCCAGTTCTCCCGACTTAATCTCATCGATCAGAAGTTGTTTGCGTTGGGGAGACGTACATAGCACTCGCACAAGTACCAACGACCTTACTGCTGTTGGCAACCACACAGGTGGTCGAATGGAACACCCTACCAGAAGAATACGTACCAACTTTGTAGCCATCATGGAAGCACGTTACATTGCTTGCAAACCTGTCCATCGTAATCACACACACTATTAATAACCATGTCCCGCCTATTGTAATGTCCAAGAGACCATCATAAATCACGGTGACTTCAATGTAATTACTGTATTTGAATAGAAGTGTCATTTGTGCTTGTCTCATTGCGTAATTCTTTCAGTTACCTTATGTACTATACTGTATCATTGACCTTGATACGAATGGGCCTGTTTGCGTCGAGCTATGTTACTAGCAGCAACACATCATGCGCGAGTAAGTTTCAACTTTGCGTTTTGCCCACTACAATAACCTGAATCCATCCCGTGGGGTATCCTACCGAACAATGCCATATATTTTCCTGTGGTGACAGTTCTGCAAAGGAAATTTATCACGAAAGGCACACCTACAAACTCCATTGGCCTATTTATTTATTTCTTTTTATACAAAGAGAAATAAGATTTTTTAGCTGAAGCAACTGATCCGTAGTTACAGTGATTAAACGACGCTCCGAACGGGAACTTCCGGTTGCGGAAGGTTCTTCTACAGTCAACATTGCTGCAGTGACAACACGTTCTCATCACAATTCTGTTACGTACTACAATTTCCCACATTACTAATAGCCCCCCCCCCCCCCCCGCTCCCGCCCCTCCTTGCTCCTTGTGAACTTGTATTTCTCCTTCAGCAACTTTTCTCAAGGACAGTGACAATTTGCTGAAGAACAACTCATGTTTCATATAGGTGTCCATTAATGTTCGACCAAACAGCAGGTTAAAGTTTTTGTTAAAAAAGTGGATTTCACATCACGAGCGAACGAACACAGAATGAATTTTGTTCACATCTACTCTAGCACACAAACACTTTTCATCATGGGAACCATAATGGCTGAACTTAGTTGGAAACGATTCAACATGATCATTGATCTGAGAGCAGCTTTCTGAGATTTTCCTTCATTTATCCTACGGTTCAACGTCATTGAGCTGCACCTCTTTCAACCGCCACACCGTCTTTACTGTCGCACCGCGGAATGATGTAAATGCTACTACGACATATGTAGTTTCCCACATATTTCAGCGAGCTACTCCACGAAAATACCTTGGTCATCTAGTGTTGAACGAATTGCTGGTGTTGACGAAGTCCGCTGTTTTTTCACCGCTACATGCTGACCAGTCAGGACCTGTTGCTTTTCCTGGAACGTGGCAACTCTCCAATTTTCTAATTCTTGGCCCTTTACTTTGAATGGACGACAAACTTCGTCTATATTTTTTATTGTGTCATCTAATGTTCGTTGCCACACACAACAGCTTCTCAACACTATCTTTGAACGTTTACGATAATCCGAATTCACTGTTAAAATCGCGTCCTAAGTTAATACGCCTATAAAGTCTCGTGCCAACAGGCTACATAAATAGGTCCTCTACGTACTACCAGTGATGATATCGATGCTGATTGGCTGAAAGCTCAGCATGCCATTTTTCTAGCTGTTTTAGGTGCACTGTACGGATTATTGTAGAACGAATTTAATGTTCCGAATAGCTATTCTGTGGCATAATTATTTGCAGTTAGAACTATAACAAGTCTTGATGCATTTCTGCACGTTCTTTGTCGGTTCTTTAAAAATACTTAAACACTGATGAAATAATCATGTTGTGAACAGTTTCTGCGGCGATAATTTTTGCAGTGATTTTTCGCAACAATTTTTATGGACCGAGTTGTGACCGAACGTCATTTACTGAATGCAACTAATATAGTTTACGTAATTACTAAGGACAGCCAACAACAATATTAGGCTATTCCAATATTGTCTGTAAAAGTCGAAATTAAGGAGGCTTTATGATGCTCACAACTGCGATAAGTGAATAAAGATTCAAACAGTGAGCAGTGAAATGTAACATTATTGCGGCGTACGATTTGTATGCTGTTAGTAGAAAAACAAAAAGAAAGGCACATTTTTGCAACCAAATGAGTCCATTCTGGTTCTAGGATTTTAGTAGTAGGTCTACATACGAGGTCTGCTCAAAAAATTCCGGAACTTTGTGCTTTTACTTATTGCGCATGGTCTCGTTGGAAATATTCTCCTCCACAAATGATACTCAGGTCTTAACACCGTTTCCACTTGCGGTAGCAATCTTGGTAGGCCTCTTGCTGGATCGGACGATGCGCCGCCTGCGAATTTTGTTTTATCTCGTCTATCGTTGCAAATCTTCGTCCTTTCAACGCGATTTTTAGCTCTGGGAATAAAAGAATGCAGCAGGAGCCAGGTCTGGAGTGCACGGAGATGAAGCAGCACAGTGATCTCGTTTTTCGCACAATAGGCACGTACCAACAGGGATGAACGTGCGGGTGCATTATCGTATGCAACAGTCATCAATTGTCTTGCCACATTTCAGACCGATCCTTCCTCACATTTTCTCGCAGGTTTTGCAACACATCCCCTAGTACCATCGATTAATAGTTTGTCCCTGTGCAGAAATTCATGATGAACTAATTCTTCGACAGACGTCGAAGGGCGTCCTAAACGAGGGTTATCTTTAACTTCCGTCCAGCTATTTTTAAACCGTGTGAACCATTCGCAACACCGAATACGGCTTAAGCACTCATCACCGTGGGCTTCTTGCACCATTTTATGTGTCTCTGCACAGGCTTTCTTAAGTTCCTCGCAAAATTTAAAGGAGACACGTTGTTCCTTTAATTCTGACATCTCGAAATTCACATACTATGCGACAAAACGTTCTAATCCATACAGCATAGAACAAAAATGAGACTTCCAGCAAATACACATTAGAGGCGTGTGCGGGGGTGCATTTCGCTCCAACACACCATCGGCGCTGGAATTTTCTGAACAGACCTCGTACATAGGCCTAGTTAAAAATATTTCTCCTTCCGGGCATAAGACACTCTACCTACTAAATAAACACTGCCGTATTTCAGCGTTGATGTTAGTGGTAAAGGTAAGTGGCGGAGTATAAATAGAAAGGCCCAGGTTTATTTTTCAGTGGGTATCGCAGTAATTCATTATTTCTTCCTTCTGATAATTATTTATTAATGTGAATAATTTTCTTTGTGACTTTTGTGATTGTTGTGATACATCAAATTTATAGAGAGAACAATTTTCGTTTATAGCCTGATTTTTTTCTGTTTTCGTTCATATTTACAAGGTAAATTCTTGTTTATGGAAAACTAAGAGTAAAGAGTATGAAACTGTGACAACGGGTACTCCGCTTTTGTGTGTGACGTGGATAATAACGTACCCGCTAGGCATTGCTACTGCTGACCGGAGCTGCAGCCACGTGCGTCACTAACACGATAGTTCATGCGGCCATCGTAGTTTTCTATCGAATTACAGCTTAGAGACGAGGCACTAGACTAGCGTGGTTTCTATACTCACTGTGTGTATAGACCCCCAGACAAGTTCATTAGTGCTGTAGATGTAGAGTGTGCTATGAAAACTTTCAGACTCAAGAGGTTGCTGCAGTCACCGATCCAGATAAAATCTACAGCAGTATATCCAGAAAGGAATTTGCAAAGGAAGGATGCGTTTAACGTCCTGTCGACGACACGATCGGTTAGTGTTGGCGCACAATCTCGGATCAGGGGTGGATAAGGAAAGCCTTGTTCTTTTCAGAGGAATCAACCATATATTTTCCTCAAGTGATTTAAGGAAACCATGATAAAACCACATCTCGCTGGCCGAACCGAAATTTGAACTGCCGTCCATCTGGATAGCAGGCATATATGTTAATCATTGTACCACTTTGCTCGATTCCTCTTCATCTGTATCATTCCAGGAAAGATCTATAGTCCGTATTCCCTAATTTTTTATTGTATGTGTGTGAAATTCGAGCTCTGCTTCCTCGCTTACGAACACAATGCGTCAAGTGTTTAACCACCACATCATCTCATTTGGTGTGTGTACAAAGTGTAGAGAGAAATTTGCAAGCGTCAGGATTTGGAAAGGGAGTTATTGGGAAAGTGGGAAACTGGATGTAAAGCAACACTTCAGACAAAAATTTTAAAACTGGCAAGATATGGTGTAAAGGAAGATAGGAAAATCAAGCTCTACGAACAAGCAAAAAATATTTGGTGAAGGTTACAGTTTGAGGAAGTAAGTAGCTGGAATGGAATGTTACTTACGCGACTTAACCGAAAGAAGAAGATACCCGTAGGAATAACTAGACAGGTGCTAAATTCCTCATAGCTGCTTTTTTTTTAATGAAAAAAACCGGATGAGCGGGCACTGTGAGCTTCTGACCTTTCTCCCATCAGAGCACGTTCCAGCTGCATCACAAATTGCCTCGGCGAAGCAGCTGCGCATACGCCGTTGAGATAAAAATAGCCACGCCAGGAGCGGTCGATATCAGACGCTCCATTCAGTGATACGCCGCCACCGATCAATGCAACGCTCTCTCCAGTGACCTATGCACGTCCCCACACAACTGCCCGGCCAGGAATAAACGCTACTAATTAACAGAATAATATTAGCGTTTATTTCGGAGCAGAAGCAACGCAGTATATATACAAGCACTATTCGAAGGTTTGTGAAGTACAGCTATTTGAAATTGCATTGAAAAGGCAGAGGCGATTTATTCAAGTATAACATGCGGGCTAACGCTGTCAAGGGCCACGCAACAACACTGCCCAGTTCTTTGGGGGGAAATCAGACGTTATCAATTGTTGATTGAAAATAATAATTCAGTTTATGGTCATGTGTTCATGATTATGCACAATCTTTCAAGCACTGCGAATGATATATCATTGAAACAAAACTGTGTGTATTTTCGAGCGTTTGAAGAATTCTTTCGTCATAATTGTACGATCTTAAACCAAATATTGCAAACTGCAAATAAGACTTATTTGCTTATCTGTTCCCCCTTGTCTGCTGCGCACTATTTCGAACTTGCGCCACACTGTTGTCGACAGAAACTGTTTGCTTTACATTTTTTAACTCGTCTGAGCCATCCGTGAATTACGTTGCTTGCGTTTTTGCTGTGCTGTTGTCGTCTGCTATTTCTGTTGTTCTTGATGAAGTTTAGCAGCTGTTTTCTTGTTAGTACCTTGAACATTTCTGTAAGTCCAGTATTCATGAATTTTCCTGCTGAACTCTAGTTTTCGTTCCTCTGATTTTGTGGTCTCATTGCGTTTAACTTCTGCAAAGGATGTTAAGAAGGATCTGGATTCAATAGCTAAATGGTAGTCATCCCTGTCAGTTATTAAGCCTTGCCTAATATGAAGTTTTGAAGGTTTTTCTCTTTATTCTTGTTTCATACGGATCCAGTGGCTTTACCCTTGATTACTTTGAAGATCTTACAGGAAAGAGTATGGGGTCCATTTTGCACAGGTCAGTCGTATTCTCCTGATGGCATCGGTGAGGTTTCCTCGGTGTTGGCAGAGTTCATGATTAGGTTTGTACCATCGTCTTCCGTTTCCTAGGGTCCTTGCTGCCACTGCTTCTAGCAGGAATTTCCTTTCTTGTAATTCGAGGCTTCTTAGTGTCGTCTTCTTGGTTAGGGATTAGCGTTCTGCTGCGTAGAGGGTTGACGTTCTCACTAATGTGTTATAGAGTTTTAATCTGATAATCATCGTTAAATATTTTGAGGCGTACATTTTTCTGCAAGCACAGTATGTTCTACCTAGTTTGAGTTTCCTTTGTTCGAGAGCTACTTTCACTGCGATGATCTGAAATCCATTTTCAAGGGTACTTCACGGTTTTGGCCCTCTGCATATGCTTGGGAACACTGATTCTCATCGTTATCGAGGCGTCTTTAATATTGGTTATGAATTTGGGCTTTCCCAAACTGATCAACAGCATGTTTTTCTCTTTTATTAAATTCAGTGGTTGGAGTTGCGTGGAAGTTTCTTACATGTTATTTGACAGTAACTTCACGTCATCAGCAAAGGCATTCGTACGTTGTCTGCTTTGATCCTCATCCTTAAAGGGGTGTTCGCTGGTGCAGATCTGGTCCATTCCCTGTTGAGTTTTTCCAGGACACACTTAAACAATATACGAGTACGTGACGTTGCCTGACATCTGTACTGACCGAGAGTTGTCCTCCAAACTTTACTTTGCATTTGGTGTCGTGCAGGGTAGCCTATACCAACCTATTAATTTTTACGTTGAGTCCTCGGTCTCTTAGTATTCAAAGAAGAGTGGTTCCATCCACGAAGTATACGAAAGTAGCTACCGGCTGCCTGGCTCTTCTTGGTCTTCTTGAGATTTTGTATTTGCTCAGTACAGAATCTCGACGCTCTGAAACTTCCTTGATACTCCTGTAACTCATTGACTTTCTCTCTCGGTACGTTTCGTTCGAGGATCTTGGAAAAGGTATCCTGTGTGACTGCAAGGAGCGATATTCCATCGTAGTTACCGGGGTCTGTTTTACTACCTTTTTTTGTTAATTGAGTGGGTAACGACTGAATTCCAGTCGTCTGGCAGTATCTCGCTAGGTCATATGCTTGGGATTCTAATACGCTAATACGGTGTTTACATTAAAATGGGTACATATTACCGGACAGGACCCTCGCAACTCATCAGTACTGCAGGACTGTGCGACCTTGAACCGGCTCTGGGGAAAGCTGCAGCGTAATTAAACTAACAGACCGCTACTTGTTTGTGAATCTTAAAACTGTTTGATACCTACTTCTAGTAGTGTAGCACACGGGCGACTGGACAACCACAATACATTACTTCGAAGGATAGACAACAGAAAAACACAACTGACAATATTTTTTCTTAGCCATCTGGTGTGGAACTAATCGTCGGTACCTGTATTTCGTGGCCTTACATCGAAACTTTTGAGCCTACCTGCGAACCTGCAAAAACCGAGTCACTGTTTCTCGTTTTGTCTACCGTACTTACCGAATTTATTACAGAATATTGATTAATCCACTTTTGGCATTGTCATGAAAAGGAATCACACCGTCTAAGTCGAAAATTTTAACGAAAAATTGCATTACTGAAATCTTGCTGAATAAAATATTTTATTAGTGTTGCTGAAACACTTATAAGGGTTGAAAAGTGCATACTGAGGTTTATATGATTATTTAACTTCTGTTATTGTTACTCTTCAATCTGAGGACTAGTGTGATGCAGCTCTCCATGCTAGTTTGTCTTGTGTAACTCTCTTCACCTCTACATAAATAGTGCAACTGACATCCAATTGAATCAGCGTGTTGTATTCCAAGTATTGCTGTTCCTCTGCAACTTTAACCACCCACGTCCCACTCTTCCTTCGATTACCAAATCAAATATTCCTTGCTGTGTCAAACATGTCCTATCAACCTGTCTCATCTTTTCGTCCCGTTGTGCCATCCCTCTTGTCATAGCCCAACGTGGGAAAGTAGATAACAAATTTATTGATAAAGCATAAAAGCTTCTCTTCTCCCTCTTTGGAGCTTTATTACGGAAACACGAGAAATGTTTCTCAATCATTTCTCTGCCTAGAATTGGTTGAGACTGGTAAATCCGGTGGACTGTCAGCCATAGACGACTGAATCAAAGTTACTAAAGTCACAGTTAATGTCTCAAAAAAGAGCACTAACTGTCTCTGAGTGCAGGAACACTACGACGCACCATAATACGAAAGTGCTGAAGGTCCATTGTCGTAGAGGCCAGGTCACATGTAGGATGATGAAGACTGCGGACAGCTCCACGTAGCATCGGAGGAGAAGATCCGACAGCGGTAGCGTGAGTGGCGTTGGACAGCAGGCCGCTAAAGATTCCAGGAGATAGATTGCGGCAGAGTGAGCGTAAAGCCCAGCGGACTTGGCCGTGGAGAGTTCGATGTGAACTGCCGCTCCGTGATTGTGTGCCAGCATACCACGGGTAAGGTGCGAGCTACTTGCTGGCAAGTGACATGCGGTGTTGAAATAGTGCCCGCAGTAGCAGCGCTGCGGCTGTGCATGCGTGCGCTGCCATTGGCGACCCTGGCGCCTCTCGGGTGACAGTTGCTGAAACTCTGTGAGCAACAGACCAGCCAGTTTGATTGCTGTCTGGGATATTTACTAATAAGCGAAGCAAGTGGTGGTCGGTGACGGGATTGCAGGCGAGTAAACTGGCTGCAGAAGATGACGCCTGATGCTTGCACGCCTGTGGGATGTGGGTGTGCGACTGGTTACTTTCTAGCAAGCGATACAGATGCAGATACAGAGCCTCCAATTTTCTATTACAAGGTAGTAGAATGGTAACACGCTGGATTCGTATTTGGGTGGGTGGTGTTCAAATCTCTTCTTAGCAATCCATATTTAGTTGTCCATGGCTTCCTCTGTTGTGTAGCTGTCCACTGCAGTGGACAACTGTTAATTCGAGTTTGTAATCAGTCCTGAAGTTGAAAAATCCATGCAGTCCACTCCAGTGGAAACTCCCTACTGATGCTGTGCCCTGCGTGCATTTTCAGCCTCAGGACTGATTAAGAAAGCGAAAGGAGTGACATTAACAGCTACATAACAGGGTTAAGGTAAATGTTGGGACATTTTCTTTAAAAAAAAAAAAAAAAAAAAAAACACGCCCGATTTTCTTTCCTATCGCTCTCTAAAGACTGTCATTGAGTGTACATTAAACCCTAATCTTTTTTCCTCCCTTCCTTCCCACAATCCTACACAATACCTCTTTATTACTCATCTTATACTTCAGTTGATCGATGAAAGAAAAGATACGAAAATGTTCAGGGCAATTTGGGTATTCAGAAATACAACTCGCGGAGGAGTGAAGTAAATAGGAAGTTCAAGGAAGCTAAGACGGAATGGCTGTATGAAAAATGTTAAAAAAATCGAAAAAGAATTATTGTTGTAAGGACTGATTCAGCATATAGGAAAGTCAAAAATTAAGCAAGGGTGGTAAAATTTGTGAGTGCAATGGGAATTCCACTGTTAAAAGCAGAGGGGGGAGATTTGTCTGATGTGATAGAAGAAGAAGAAGCAGTAATTGATTTAGAAGAGATAGGGGATCCAGTATTAGAATCAGAATTTAAGGGAGCTTTGGAGGACTTAAGATCAAATGAGGCAGAAGTGACGGATAACATTCCATCAGAATTTCTAAATCTAAATTTAAATTTCTAAAATCATTGGGGGAAGTTGCAACGAAACGACTATTCACCTTGGTGTGTAGAATGAATGAGTCTGGCGACATACCATCTGACTTCCAGAAAAATATCACCCACTCTATTCCCAAGTCTGTAAGAGCTGACAAGTGTGAATATTATCGCACAACCAGTATCACAACTCGTGCATCCAAGTTGCTTACAAGAATAATGTACAGAAGAATGGAAAATAAAATCGAGAGTGTGTTAAATGACGACTAGTTTGGCTTTAGGGAAGGTAAAGGTACCAGTGAGATAAGTTCTGGCGTTGCAGTTGATAATGGAATTAAGACTATAGACAATTCAAGACACGTACATAAGATTTGTCGACCTGGAAAAAAAGTTAGACAATGTAAAATGATGCAAGATGTTGGGAATTTTGAGAAAAGTTGTGGTAAGCTATAGGGAGAGACGGTTAATATACAATATGTACAGGAGCCAAGAGGGAACAATAAGAGTGGACGACCAAGAATGAAGTGCTCGGATTAAAAAGTGTGAAAGACACTGGTGTTTTCTTTCTCCCCTAATGTTCACTCTGTACATGGAAGAAGCAATGATGGAAATAAAAGAAAGGTTCAAGAGTGGTATTAAAATTGAAGGTGAAAGGATATCATTGATCGATTCTCTGATGACATTGCTATCCTGAGTGAAAGTGAAGAAGAATTACATGATCTTCTGAATGGAGTGAACAGTCTAATGACTACAGAATATGGACTGAGAGTAAATCGAAGAAAGACGAAGGTAACGAGAAGTAGCAGAAACGAAAACAGAGAGAAACTTAACATCAGGATTGATGGTCACGAAGTCGATGAAGTTAAGGAATTCTACTGCCTAGGCAGTAAAATAACCAATAACGGACGGAGCAAGAAGAACATCAAAAGCAGGCTAGCACTGGCAAAAAGGGCATTCCTGGCCGAGAAAATTCTACTAGTATCAAACATAGGCTTTAATTTGAGGAAGAAATTTCTGAGAATACACGTTTGGAGCACAGCATTGTATGGTAGTGAAACATGGAGTGCGGGAAAACCGTAACATAAGAGAATCGAAGCACGTGGTGGTGCTAGAGATTGAAACGTCCCCTTTGTAAAATTTATACAAGACTGTGCTTAAACTGACACACAATATTTTTAGCGCAACACAACCTGACTTTCAATAATCCCTACAAAAGAATGGCCCTGACTGACATTAACCTATATGTTTCACAAATCACTTACCTCACAAAAATCTTCGTTACTCGAACTACTGCAATACAGCGAGCACCACTACTGCCAGCTAACTAAAAGATTCAAACTACGGAAGTCACAAACTACTGACAGGCACAGTTAGCAAATGAAAGATTTTAATAGAGAACAAACAATGTATTTACCTTTATAGTCATAATATATATATCAGTTTATGACACCAATTCTTACAAATTTCAAAACTCCGCCATCTCTCTCCCCACGTCCACCACTGCTGGCGGCTCACCTCCAACTGCCAAACGCTACGCGCTGTTAGCATCCAGCTGCCGCTGCTCAACACTACAATGGCAGACAACAATGCAAACTAAACACAGACTGCGCACAGCACAGCCAGTGATTTTTCATACCGAGCGCTAAGCGGCGTTATCAATAAGAAAACCTAAACAGTCTACCTACATAGCCCCCATGCTCCCCACAAAAAATTTTTACAAATTGTTTTGGGCAGTGGCCAATAATGATTTGATAAAATTTTTCATAATTACTATAACAAAGATATCAAATGCACACACTTATTGATACAATGTTGGTCAGAAGCTAAAATTCTCTTACAGTCCATAAAGACAGTCCTGATCGTTCATCACAGTAAAATTGCAGTGTTTTTCTCAAAGTCTGAGTAGTAAAAGAAAATGCACACGGAAGTAGTGGATTTCCATGCAGTCTTGAAGAAGTAGTGTTGTCCTTCCAACGGAAAGACAGTGCTGACTCTTGACATGCAGACAGGTAATGGGCCACAACAGAGCAAACCCACAGCAGAGTCAGTCGAAGTTTTGAAGAATATTGGTAGGTAGGTCGTCACAGAGTAGACCCATTGTAGTCCTGGTAGGGATTACGGTATTGGTGGGCCACCAGATGTGCAGACCCACTGCAGTCCTTGTAGAAATAATGGTATTGGTGAGTCATCAAAGGTGTAGACCCACTTCAGTCCTTGTAGAGATAGCCAGCAGCCATCTGTTGCGACGGTGCAGGTGCACAATCACCATTGAAGAGTCTTGCGGATAATATAGCAAGTCCATAACCACCACTCGTGCACTCACAAAAATTGTTTTTGAAATGTCCTAAGAACCAGCAATGCTGTTATCCAGTCCCTTACTGAATTATTAACACACGTGCAAACACTATCAGTCCCTACTTCTCACATATTGTCCATATACTATGACCAACAGAAACGTGTGCAGTGAAATGTAATTTACAAGTTACTTAATTTGATGAGCTGGTGTCAATTACAATTTTATAACATAAGAATACAATAACAAAGGTACAAAATACATCTTTAAAGAACATAACAATGAAGATAACATTTGCAGTAGTACAGGCTTTACAAAAGAATCGAAATAGCAAATACATCAGTGTTACAAAAATTACGACATAAGTACATACATAAAAGATCAGAATAACTTTTGAAACATCAACTTCACACATGAGCATTGGAACAAAACAGAATAAATAATGTGTAAACATCTTTACGAAGTAAATAACATGTTATTGATGCAAATTATATTTGAGGATAACAGTATTCCTCATCATAGTGAATGTAGCTTAGTATTATAAGAGAAAAAATTCTATGAAACAGTACACAGAGACAGGAAGAAAACAAATACACAAGGGTACACAAACATATAGTGGGATACACAAAAGGAAAGGACAGGGTTTGTTTTCAGGGTAACATTTGGTACTGCAGTTCAACCCAAAACTTCATTCTGTAGATCTTTCGTCGTATCTCATCATTTGTTTCCTCCAAAAAAAATCCTATCCAAGCATGCTTTCTGTATTCTGTTCACATCCTCTTTCAAAAATAGTGTTTCTCCCCTGTACACTACATTTTTGGCCAAACCATTTTCTTATAGCTTCTCAATGCTTTTCTTCCAATTCATCATAGTTAGATTCTTATATAGTCTACCCCCTCTTAAGCTAACTTAAATCTACTGAGCTCAGATGCTAAACTAAAGGACGAAGGCAAAGCAGCAGCACAAAACAAATTAATACAAACAGCAATGTCCCAAAAAAATGGAAATTGGTAAAGCAATTGCAATATTACAACTAACATAAGGTGCTGTGCAGCAAACAAGAGAAACAAATCCCTAGTAAAACTGGCTTAACAGAGTAATACGAAGTCAAATTCAGTAACATTACGCCTGCCACACAGCAGCAGCAAATGCAATAGCTTATAACTAAACAGGACAAAGCTCATCAGAAAAAATATTACAGTAAAGACAACAATGCAGAAAAGGAAAATGTCTATTCACATATTAATATCTATGTCATTAAAGTGGTGCACTACAAGAAGTTATCCTACCATAAAAATTACCAAGTACTTGAAAAGAAAATAATGAATGCAGTTCCTGTGAAGGGGAGTCTTTTTGTGCTCCTTCGTTTTCTTAAGTACATCGTAAAGTTATTATTTACTGCATCTGTAGGCATAAAATAACTATATTAGTACATCTATTAAATTGTGTTTTAACCAATGCTGCAGTGCAGATAGAAACTAGATATTAAACAAAATGAGTAAATAAATATATAAAGCAATCCATATGGCATTTCTCTCAACTAGCAAGACAATAGCCGTGTAATGTTTCTCATCGTTTCATTAGGCATTTTAGTAAATATCATAAATTAAGAGCTCCACAGTATAATCATATGTTTTCAGGTTTGAGCGTGTCGTATTTGCGACGCTTTCTACAAAGAAATGTCAATAGAACAAACTGTATTTGCCTCAATAGTGATCAAAAGTCATAATGTATAGAGCAGTTCGAATGTTGAAAATTAGGTGGACTGATATAGTAAGGAATGAAGAGGTTCTGCGCAGAGTCAGAGAGTTGAGGGATATGTGGAAAACACTGACAAGGTGAAGGGACAGGATGATAAGACATCTGTTAAGACGTCAGGGCAGTGACATAATATTCTGCAGCTGAATACTCATGTGGAATTGTAGCATTGCATAGTGCATCTGCATTTGTACCCCAGTAGTTCTCCGCTGTTTCATTTAGTAATTTTGCTATTGGTTCAATCTTCTGCCACATGTTTGGGCAGTGGACGTTAAATTTTTAGAACGTAATTACGGGAAACTACGATCCCATTATTTTCATTGCGATAGGGCCTGCATATGCGACGATTTTCTTTTTGAATGATTTCGCGTTGTCTTCAACTGCATTGTCTTTATTTCACATACGATTGTGCAGTATCGATCTTTGGCCGTTGTCAAGTATCTAAAACGGAAGCATTGTACATTGGGTACATTAGTTACACTTGTGCTTTTAATATAGAAATAAGTCATATCTGTAGATATATTACGCGCATTATAATTTACTTTAGGGACGACTCTTTAGTGGTATATTTGCACCATGTACGTCCTTGCTCTTGCGACTGCATGGTCATAAAATAAATATCATTGACAACAGAGGCATATGTTGGTTAATTAACAAATTTCTATAAGCTAATTATAATCTTCCAAGTGTTAAGTTCGTTAAAACTTCGACCTTATATATGAGAGCTTTACAACAACTGCTCTTAAGTAACGTGCTCCTAACAATGCGAAAACCCTTTTATAAATTATTTTATGACCGTTACATGCAGTCATAGGAACAATTACGCACATGGCATAATATACCACTAAAGGTGTAGTCCATAAAGTAAGTTACAATGCGACTAGCTATAATACGCCTATTGTATCTACAGATATGTTAAAATATGTTAAAATCGGATATATTAAAATCACGAGTGTCACTAATGTATCCAATGTATAGTGCTTTCATTTTGAAAATGGCGTAAGTTCGGAATTGTACAATCGTACATGAAATAAAAAGAGTGGCAGCTGAAGACACCACGAAATGATTCAGAAAAACTAAGATCCCTTCAGAAAGAATGTGTTATCTATTATGTGCCTCTTTATTATGTATATGGAATGTGGTAACTTCTATTTTGCTTGGATCTGGCGAAAGTCTCCATTTGAAAAAGTACTTATTCAGAATTAAACGTCACTTGAAAGAGCACACTCAAAATGTTTGGTATCCTTTTCTCGCATATTAACGTAATGTTATCCGGGTACTAGATTTTCTTTGACTTAACTGCTGTCATGTCTTGGACATACAAATTAAATAGTACGAGAGGCAGGACTGACCCTTGCCGCAGACAATTGTTCAGTTTTCACCATCTCGTGGCTTTTCCTTTCAGGAAATCTGAATAAACCGTCGATCACAGCACATACTGAGTACACGTATTAGTTTTTAACATGAAATTACATCAATAAACTCCGTATTGCTGTCAGGCCTAAAAACGCTGCTGCTGATTTGTGTCAGAAATTCAGATTAAACCAATGTTGTAAGTGTCAGCACTCGACAGCAGCAACTCCGAATTATTGCGAAGCCGGTCTGCTCGACTGGGATGATTTTATCAATGGCTCCCCTCTCTGGTGATTTATGGTCATACTCAGCAGAGAGACAGGTCGGTAGCTGCCTTCTCTATCTATTTTCAAAATGCAATTGCTTTTACATTATTGTTATTGTTGTGGTCTTCAGTCCTGAGATTGGTTGGATGCAGCTCTCCATGCTACTCTATCCTGTGCAAGCATCTTCATCTCCCAGTACCTGCTGCAACTTACATCCTTCTGAATCTGCTTAGTGTAGTCATCTCTTGGTCTCCCACTACGATTTTTACCCTCCACGCTGCCCTCCAATACTAAATTGGTGATTCCTTGATGCCTCAGAACATGTTCTACCAACCGATCCCTTCTTCTGGTCAAGTTGTGCCACAAACTTCTCTTCTCCCCAATGCTATTCAATAGTTACTCATTAGTTATGTCATCTACCCATCTAATCTTCAGCATTCTTCTGTAGCACCACATTTCGAAAGCTTCTATTCTTTTCTTGTCCAAACTATTTATCGTCCATGTTTCACTTCCATACATGGCTACACTCCATACAAATACTTTCAGGAATGACTTCCTGACACTTAAACGTATACTCGATGTTAACAAATTTCTCTTCTTCAGAAACGTCCTTTCCATTGCCAGTCTACTTCGACCATCATCAGTTATTTTGCTCCCCCAAATAGCAAAACTCCTTTACTACTTTAAGTGTCTCATTTCCTAATCTAATTCCCTCAGCAGCACCAGACTTAATTCGACTACATTCCATTATCCTCGTTTTGCTTTTGTTGATGTTCATCTTATATCCTCCTTTCAAGACACTATCCATTCCATTCAACTGCTCTTCCAAGTCCTTTGCTGTCTCTGACAGAATTACGATATTATCGGCGAACCTCAACATTTTTATTTCTTCTCCATGGGTTTTAATACCTACTCCGAATTTTTCTTTTGTTTCCTTCACTGCTTGCTCAATATACAGATTGAATAACATCGGGGAGAGACTACAACCCTGTCTCACTCCCTTCCCAACAACTGCTTCCCTTTCATGTCCCTCGACTCTTATAACTGCCATCTGGTTTCTGTACAAATTGTAAATAGCCTTTCGCTCCCTGTATTTTACCCCTGCCACCTTCAGAATTTGAAAGAGAGTATTCCAGTCAACATTGTCAAACACTTTCTCTAAGTCTACAAATGCTAGAAACGTAGGTTTGCCCTTCCTTAATCTAGCTTCTAAGGTAAGTTGTAGGGACAGTATTGCCTCACGTGTTCCAACATTTCTACGGAATCCAAACTGATCTTCCCCGAGGTCGGCTTCTACTAGTTTTTCCATTCGTCTGTAGAGAATTCGTGTTAGTATTTTGCAGCTGTGACTTATTAAACTGATAGTTCGGTAATTTTTACATCTGTCAACACCTGCTTTCTTTGGGATTTTAATTACATTCTTATCATCTCGGTATCTTCCCAACGTGCAGTACGAAGGAACAGATTACAAACATTTATTGCTTCCAAAGTACAGAAAGATAGAAACAAAATTCGAAAGTTCCTGGAAAGAGAAAAGTTCAAATTTTTATACATTCGATGTGAGCACCGTGTGTCACACGACAAATATCGAAACGGTGACTCATTTCCTGCCACACACGAAGCATCTGATCTCTCGTTACCGAATTCACAAGTTCAGCTACACGATGTCGCTGACTTTCAGGAGTGTGAGGCACAGGGGCGATAAAAGCGCGGTCTTTTACCTAGCCCAACAGATGAAAGTCATGATGTGTGAGGTCTGGGACGTTTGACTGGAAGACAAGGAGCACAAGATGAACTTCATCGCCTGTGGTCTTCTAGGTCTCCAGACCTCAAGCATTGTGACTTTTATCTTTAGGGCTGCGAAAAAGACCGCGTTTTTGTCCCCACCTGTGCCTGACACTCTTGAAAGTCTACGACACAGCTTTTTTGAACCTGTGAATTCGATAACGAGAGACCAGATGCTTCGCGTGTGGCAGTAAATGAGCCACCGTTTTGATATTTGTCGTGTCAAAGACGGTGTTTGCATTAAATGCATAAAAATTTAAACTTTTCTCTTTTCACAAACGTTGGAACTGTGTTTTTATCTTTTGTGGTTTGAAAGCAATAAATGTTTGAAACCTTTCCTTCGTTTTGAATAGGCCTATGAGACAAGGTGAAGTGCGCATGTAAATTCTGATACAGTTGCTTCTAGCCTAACGCAAGTTTCGCAATCGAAACTGGGTAAGAATCGTAAACGAACTGTGCAGAAACAGCAGTATGCAAATAGATCTTGTTTGCAGCCTCTCCGTCACTATGCACACGTGACTGTGACGTAACCAATCTCATGGCGCTCTGAAGACTCAAAAAGCTGCTGGACCGCCGATTTTATATTCGGAATTCCTTAAAGCTGAAAGCCACCCCCCCCCCCCCCCCGCCCCCTCCCTCGACGAAACAAGAATCCTTCAATGACATACTACACAAAGGGAAGATACAAAGATGTTTAAGAATGTAAGAGCAATCGCATTTTGAAAATAGATAGAGAAGGCAGCTATCGACCTGTCTCTCTGCTTAGTATGGCTATAAATCACCAGAGAGGCTAATTCTCAGTTGCACCCGAGCAGCATTGATAAAATCATCCCTGTCGAGCAGACGCTTCCTAATAATTTGGAGTTGCTGCTGTCGAGTGCTCAAACAACATTGGTTTACTCTGAATTGCAGAAAGACCTTAAATTGGGAGCAGCTTTTTTAGATCTGACGGCAGCAAGGAGAGA
The DNA here is from genome assembly GCF_023897955.1 of Schistocerca gregaria. Taxonomy (NCBI): domain Eukaryota; kingdom Metazoa; phylum Arthropoda; class Insecta; order Orthoptera; family Acrididae; genus Schistocerca; species Schistocerca gregaria. The sequence goes on from NC_064922.1 coordinate 596,803,036, forward strand.
AGATCTAGCGCTAAAAGTTCGTTGATGTAATTTCATGTTAAAAACTATCACGTGTTCTCGGTAAGCGCTCTGATCGACGTTTTATTCAGATTTCCTGGATGGAAAAGCTACGAGATGGTGAAAACTGAACAATTGTCTGCGGCAAGGGTCAGTCCTGCCTCTCGCACTACTTAATTTGTATGTCCACGACTTGAGAGTAGTTAAATCAAAGAAAATCCAGTACCCGGATAACATGGTGTTACTCGTAATATGCCAGAAAACAATACCAAGCATTTTGAGAGTACGCTCCCAAGTGACGTTTAATGTTGAATAAGTACTTTTGCAAATGGAGACTTTCGCCAGATCCAAGCAAAATATTCACAATAAAGAGGCACATAATAGATAACTCGTGCTTCTGAAGAGATCGTAGTTTTTTGAATAATTTCGTGATGCCCTCAGCTGCCACTCTATTTATTTCGTGCACTATTGTACAATTTCGGACTTAGGCCATTTTAAAAACGGAAGCATTATACATTGGATACATTAGTGACACTTGTGATTTTAACATATTTCAACATAGCTGTAGATATAGTAAGCGTATCATAATTAGACTCATTGTGATTTGCTTTATGGACGATTCTTTAATGGTATACTATGCCATTTGCGTCCTTGCCCCTATGACTTCATGAACGGGTCACGAAATGTTTTACAAGACATTCTGAATCAACATCAAGTCTCCACGTAAGGTCCCAGGCTTTGCTGGTGGAATAAGTAACGTTCAATCCAACTATTATGATACTGATAATATGTACACCACATCACATTATGGCGTCAATCCAGTTATGTACAGACGTCGAGATCCATCTGGTATAATCTTTCTGTGATTAGACTTTAGGGCACTCACAAATCCATTCATGTTATATAAATAGAGCTTTGTGTGAACATATGTATGTTCATTATCTGCTCCTAAGCCACCGGACCTATTTCAACGAACCTTGGTACATACATCGCTTACCGTGTGGAAAGAATCGCAGCGGAGTGATAACCAGTTATCTATCAAAGGGTTAGTGGTGAAAAAGAAGTGTAGCCCACGAAGGGTAAATTCCGAGACTTTATTCACATGGTATTTGAAAATTTGGGCACTTATTGTCTTAATACGAAGATTACACATAAGTTCAAACCTTTCCGAAACATTTTTCACTGACAACTCCACAAAACGATGAAGGGGAAATAATGCTTTGCAGACAGGATTCACATATGCAACTCAATGTACTTACAAAACTACGAGTATATCATTCTGCGACACATAGTTAGGAGATATCACGTCGTAAACATTGAGCTGCGTGCAAGTGAAATTGCAGAATGAAATCTACTAGAGATACAAGCGAAATATGTGTACAAGTATGTGTGAAATATGTTAAATATAATAAAATAAATCTGAAATTTGAGTACGCGGGCGAAGCCGCGGATAAAACTTTTCTCTTAAGTCCCTAGATCGATATCAACCAAACTTGGAACTCATGTTACTTACAATATGGAAAGAAATAGTGTGGGACACGAACCAGCAACATCCTATTGGGGTGGAACGTGATGCTATAGAGAGAGAATGGAATGAGGAAGAGGTGGACAGACAGAGAGCGGGAAGTAGGAGAGGGACACAAAAATGTGGCAGGAAGAGGCGGACAGAGGGAGGGGGAAATGGACAGAGAAAGGGAAGGAGATGGACAAAGGAAGGAAAGAGGAGGGGATGGACAGAGGCGAAAGGTAGAGATGGACTGAGAGTGGGAGATTGACAGAGAGAGGGCGAGGAGGAAACGGACAGAGAGAGGCGGCAGGAGGAGGTGGGCGAATAGAACTGGAATACATATATTTCCGAGGAACGCCGGTTACTCAGCTTCTATCATAACTGGATGGTTCTGGGAGACCCACTGAACAATATCATCAAATCCCTTCTTAAACTGATCGCTGCAGGTTAAAAGTTCCCCGGAGATTGTGGGACTTTGGCGACACGGGGAATTATTAAATTGTGCTGGATAAAATTTCATGGCATATTAAAGCTGTGTGCCGGACCGAGACTCTACCTCTGGAGCTTTTCCTTTCACGGGTAAGTGCTCTGCCAACTGAGCACTACTCACGAACTGTCCTCACAGCTTTACTTCCGCCGTTACCTCACCTCTCACCTTCCAAAATACGCAGAAGTTCTTCAGCAAAACTTGCGATACTAGCAGCCTACTCCTGGATGAAATGATATTGCGAAGACGTGGCTTCACCAAAGCCTGGGTTATGTTCCCAGAGTGAATTTTTCACTCTGCAGCGGAGAGCCCATTGGTATGAAACTTCCTGGCAGAATAAAAAAAAAAGACTGACGTCCCGAATTCGAATCTCGATCCGGCACAAGTTTGAATCAGCCAGGAAATTTCATACCAGTGCACACTCCGCTGTAGAGCAGAAATTTCATTCTGGAAACATCCTCCACGTCGTGATTAAGCCATATCTTCGTATTATCCTTTCTTCCAGGACTGCTTGTCCTGCAAGTTTTGCGCAAGAACTTCTGTGAAGGAGATGGGTTATTGGCGGAAGCAAAGCAGTGAGGGTGGGTCATAAGTTGTGTTTGGATAGCTCAGTTGGTAGAACACTCTCTGGTGATACGCAAATGTCCCGAGTTCAGTCGGGGGTACAGTTATGTGCAGGAAGCTCCGCTGCAGAGTGAAAAATTCAGTCTCTATACTGGATGATTTTCTTATACGTTCGGCATGACGACGCAGGGCATCAACAACTGTATATAATAATTTGAATAAAATTTCAGTACCAGCTGCAATTTCATTTTACGCACAAACACTCCGGCATCTAAGATCTCTATTAAGTGTGACTCAAGTGTCGCTAGTCCCTTGATGGACGATGATGAGGACTACACACAAAACAGGAAAATAATTTGTTTCTGCTGCAGATCTAAATGTACCTACGCAGTTGTCACTGAAGATGAGGTGAAGATTGTTCACTTCTGTCCATTCCTTAAGGCCGACTCCATTTTTGTCTTCTTCCCCATACCCCAATAATAGGTATGGTTGTCAAACTCCCCCATTATACTTGTACGGCTATGGCTATGGCGGTAAAACTCACAACATATATGTATACTACAGACTTATTGAAAGACCTTATTAAGTAAGTGCCCAGAATATTCCCAGAGTTTTGTAGATACTAATCTCAGTGAAGTAGCAAGCTCATCTTCTAGGTCAAATATATCTACTGATCTGTCTTCAAGGATTACTTTTAAATCTGTACGTTGTGTCTTGACATGTATAGCAGTTTCATACAGCTCATCATTAACTGTGCTGACAGTGCAAGCTTTGTCGGAAAGTAATGTCACTAAGTCCATAAAAACTAATCTATTGATTAGAACAATATAAAACGTAAAAGTTCTTTTAAATAAGGTTAGTTAGGTTTAATTAGTTCTAAGTTCTAGGGGACTGATGACCTCAGATGTTAAGTCCCATAGTGCTCAGAGCCATTTGAACCAAGACCCTCCTGCATCAATATATTTTTGCCAGTGAGATTTCCAAGCGTTACAGCCATCGTGAAAGACCTGGGTTGGAATGTCCTTTAGTTAGGGCACACATGGCAGAAGTTTTCAAGCTGTCCTTTTAAGAGCGTCTTGAGCCGGAAAACAAAAAGAGGCCTGTCGGAGCGAGGACGGGTTTGGAAGGGCAGGGACAGTGTTGCTACGTCCGTTTTGACCTGATAATCGCTCACCAAGAAGCGCTGAAGTTGGGTGCACTGTTGTGCTGAAGATTCCAGCAAGGAGTGATGTTTGTGCAGCTTTTTCAGAAGTTCCACATAAAAGACGGCAGGTAAAAACTGTAGGTGGACGATGCCACTAGCATTGAAAAATACAGTGAGCACTGCTTCGCTTTGGATCTGCTCACGCTTGCCTTCCTGGGGAGGGGTTTGCAAGGTGCGCCACTCGGAGTTACGTCTCTTCATCTCTGGGTCGTCTTCGAGAACTCACCACTCATTCCCTGTTATATAACAGTGCCCAAAAAGGTAGCATCACTTCTACAAAACCCAAGAAGTTATTCAAAAATCAATTCTCGGTTGAACTTGCGGTCGTCTATCAAAATTTTCGGGACCAATGTTGCACACACCTTCTTCACCTGCAACTATTTGTTTAAAGTCTCATGGACAATGGTTTTGAATACATACAAAGTCAGAAATATCAGATCAACAACCATTTTACGTTCTGTGTTCAAATGTTCACGCACACTAATCACACTGACTTTCGAAGTCGAAGGCCGTCCAGACCGAATTTCGTCGTCCTCATCTCGGCGTTTCAAAACTATCTTGCGCCACCAAAACGCAAGCCGCTTTGACATTAATTCCAAAATCACGTTAGTTAGGTTTAATTAGTTCTAAGTTCTAGGGAACTGATGACCACATATGTTAAGTCCCATAGTGCTCAGAGCCATTTGTACCATTCTTTTCGGAAACTCATTGGGTCTGCTGGCAATGAACGGATCCGAATTCATCGATTTAGTCAATATAGAGATAGGAATTAACTAGTTCCAAGGCTGTTATAGTATCATTGATATTTCTGCTTAACAGATACGTCAGAACAATGATTGTAAACTATTTTAGAAGTCAGTAACAGAGGAGACTTTGAAGTATTTCTTGCACAAATTCAGATTGTCGTCTAGGAAATGTGCAAGGTAAGATAGTGCTCTTGAAGATAATAAGAGGTGAAATGCAATTACGATGCCTGACAAAAAAAGAAAAGAAAAGAATACTGAACAAAGTCAAGACTAGTGTTGCATTAGGTACGTGACAAGCTTTCAGTGAATTCGAAAGCTAACTCCTACCTGATAAATTGTGAAAATAAACTAAAAAGTTTAGTTCCACATAATTAGTATGCCTCCTAATGCTCGTTGACCCCAAGGGCACCGAAAAGAAACCGTTGGGATACACTTCTGTCCATATGTTCATATAAGCCTTGTTGCTCCTATCCTCTCAGGAATTACACTCTTGGAAATGGAAAAAAGAACACATTGACACCGTTGTGTCAGACCCACCATACTTGCTCCGGACACTGCGAGAGGACTGTACAAGCAATGATCACACGCACGCCACAGCGGACACTCCAGGAACCGCGGTGTTGGCTGTCGAATGGCGCTAGCTGCGCAGCATTTGTGCACCGCCGCCGTCAGTGTCAGCCAGTTTGCCGTGGCATACGGAGCTCCATCGCAGTCTTTAACACCGGTAGCATGCCGCGACAGCGTGGACGTGAATCGTATGTGCAGTTGACGGACTTTGAGAGAGGGCGTATAGTGGGCATGCGGGAGGCCGGGTGGACGTACCGCCGAATTGCTCAACACGTGGGGCGTGAGGTCTCCACAGTACATCGATGTTGTCGCCAGTGGTCGGCGGAAGGTGCACGTGCCCGTCCACCTGGGACCGGACCGCAGCGACGCACGGATGCACGCCAAGACCGTAGGATCCTACGCAGTGCCGTAGGGGACCGCACCGCCACTTCCCAGCAAATTAGGGACACTGTTGCTCCTGGGGTATCGGCGAGGACCATTCGCAACCGTCTTCATGAAGCTGGGCTACGGTCCCGCACACCGTTAGGCCGTCTTCCGCTCACGCCCCAACATCGTGCAGCCCGCCTACAGTAGTGTCGCGACAGGCGTGAATGGAGGGACGAATGGAGACGTGTCGTCTTCAGCGATGAGAATCGCTTCTGCCTTGGTGCCAATGATGGTCGTATGCGTGTTTGGCGCCGTGCAGGTGAGCGCCACAATCAGGACTGCATACGACCGAGGCACACACGGCCAACACCCGGCATCATGGTGTGGGGAGCGATCTCCTACACTGGCCGTACACCTCTGGTGATCGTCGAGGGGACACTGAATAGTGCACGGTACATCCAAACCGTCATCGAACCCATCGTTCTATCATTCCTAGACCGGCAAGGGAACTTGCTGTTCCAACAGGACAATGCACGTCCGCATGTATTCCGTGCCACCCAACGTGGTCTTGAAGGTGTAAGTCAACTACCCTGGCCAGCAAGATCTCCGGATCTGTCCCCCATTGAGCATGTTTGGGACTGGATGAAGCGTCGTCTCACGCGGTCTGCACGTCCAGCACGAACGCTGGTCCAACTGAGGCGCCAGGTGGAAATGGCATGGCAAGCCGTTCCACAGGATTACATCTAGCATCTCTACGATCGTCTCCATGGGAGAATAGTAGCCTGCATTGCTGCGAAAGGTGGATATACACTGTACTAGTGCCGACATTGTGCATGCTCTGTTGCCTGTGTCTATGTGCCTGTGGTTCTGTCAGTGTGATCATGTGATGTATCTGACCCCAGGAATGTGTCAATAAAGTTTCCCCTTCCTGGTACAATGAATTCACTGTGTTCTTATTTCAATTTCCAGGAGTGTATTTCCCTACAGTCCCCATTTAGCAAACTTACCTGTATATTGCTCAATACACTCCTGGAAATGGAAAAAAGAACACATTGACACCGGTGTGTTAGACCCACCATACTTGCTCCGGACACTGCGAGAGGGCTGTACAAGCAATGATCACACGCACGGCAGAGCGACACACCAGGAACGGCGCTGTTGGCCGTCGAATGGCGCTAGCTGCGCTGCATTTGTGCACCGCCGCCGTCAGTGTCAGCCAGTTTGCCATGGCATACGGAGCTCCATCGCAGTCTTTAACACTGGTAGCATGCCGCGATAGCGTGGACGTGAACCGTATGTGCAGTTGACGGACTTTGAGCGAGGGCGTATAGTGGGCATGCGGGAGGCCGGGTGGACGTACCGCCGAATTGCTCAACACGTGGGGCGTGAGGTCTCCACAGTACATCGATGTTGTCGCCAGTGGTCGGCGGAAGGTGCACGTGCCCGTCGACCTGGGACCGGACCGCAGCGACGTACGGATGCACGCCAAGACCGTAGGATCCTACGCAGTGCCGTAGGGGACCGCACCGCCACTTCCCAGCAAATTAGGGACACTGTTGCTTCTGGGGTATCGGCGAGGACCATTCGCAACCGTCTCCATGAAGCTGGGCTACGGTCCCGCACACCGTTAGGCCGTCTTCCGCTCACGCCCCAACATCGTGCAGCCCGCCTCCAGTGGTGTCGCGACAGGCGTGAATGGAGGGACGAATGGAGACGTGTCGTCTTCAGCGATGAGAATCGCTTCTGCCTTGGTGCCAATGATGGTCGTATGCGTGTTTGGCGCCGTGCAGGTGAGCGCCACAATCAGGACTGCATACAACCAAGGCACACAGGGCCAACACCCGGCATCATGGTGTGGGGAGCGATCTCCTACACTGGCCGTACACCTCTGGTGATCGTCGAGGGGACACTGAATAGTGCACGGTACATCCAAACCGTCATCGAACCCATCGTTCTACCATTCCTAGACCGGCAAGGGAACTTGCTGTTCCAACAGGACAATGCACGTCCGCATATATCCCGTGCCACCCAACGTGCTCTATAAGGTGTAAGTCAACTACCCTGGCCAGCAAGATCTCCGGATCTGTCCCCCATTGAGCATGTTTGAGACTGGATGAAGCGTCGTCTCACGCAGTCTGCACGTCGAGCACGAACGCTGATCCAACTGAGGCGCCAGGTGGAAATGGCATGGCAAGCTGTTCCACAGGACTACATCCAGCATCTCTACGATCGTCTCCATGGGAGAATAGCAGCCTGCATTGCTGCGAAAGGTGGATGTACACTGTACTAGTGCCGACATTGTGCATGCTCTGTTGCCTGTGTCTATGTGCGTGTGGTTCTGTCAGTGTGATCATGTGATGTATCTGACCCCAGGAATGTGTCAATAAAGTTTCCCCTTCCTGGGACAATGAATTCACGGTGTTCTTATTTCAATTTCCAGGAGTGTACCTATCAGAAGATTGTTTCAAAAATTCGTGTTGCACTAATTGTGTAACACACTCATGTTTTCACGTAATGAAGAGGCTTTTCATGTTACTGATGAGAATTTTCCACAATTCCAAAATCGACTGTTCTGCAAGTACTGCGATAAACGCAACCATGCTTCACCAGAAAAAAGATCAATTGGGGTTCAACATCCCTATCACATTCAGACTACAATAGTCAGTTGTAGTACTGACGTCGAACAGTTGTCCCTGAATTGGTCAGTAAATGCACTACCGTTATTCTGTAAAGTTTCAGTGGGAGAAAGAATCCCTTGAGTGCTAGGTTTCAAGTTCAGTCTTTAGTAAGGCTCATTTGAAAGTTACGTCAGGGATAATATTAACTGCTAAAGACTCACCATGTGCGCCACGAGGGCGACGGGGAATAAGTGTCCGGGAGGTGCAGAGATCAAACTTCTCTGGGATGTATCTATTACAGTTCGCAGAATGGACGTCGTCGACATTCAAAAAATGTTGAAAAAAACCGTTAACTTGTACCATGAACACCGAATGAAAAATAGGGCGCCACAGTAATCAGAAAGGTTTGCACCGTCAAGATCGAAGGCGAACTGCTTGGGAGGTACAAACCGTGCAGAACGTTCAGCTAGGTATCCACTCTTAAAGAATGCATATAGCATCGTATTGGTATAACGGGGAGATGCGAATTGATCGAATGTGATGATATGTAACTGAATGCGAAACAGTTCTTCGTGAAGTTTATCGTAAAACTGGCTATCCTTTAAGGCATAGATGTAGATAGCGCGATAATATGTTTTATAGGAACGGAAAAAACAAACATCCAGAGGCTGAATTTGTTCTATGGTTCCAGGTTGTATTAACTCTAATGTCACACACTTTTCAAAAGGGATAGTTTGATCTAAAGGAGTATGATTTATTTACACTGACCAGGAATCGAGCAAAAGCGTGTTATTTTGACCAGCTACTGGCCAAAAGCATTGCTCATACTGTAATTGTAGTTATTTACACCCACTTTCCCACTCTTGCTTGTGTGACGAAAATATTCTGTACTGTTCTTGCAAGATCACCCACACGAGAAAAAATCGTTGGGGACAGAGCACCTCTAATTTCTCGAAGCAGAATAAATAACTTTCCAGCCAATTTAACATCCATATTAACAGTCTGCATAATTGTATACAAACGCGTTATGGCATTGATATTGGTTGATCATGATACAACTCTTTCGGTACCTCTAATTCCAGGGTTACTTTCAGGTGCATTTTCTCTTCCAATCCCTACTGATCGGCGTTGAAAAAAAATTCCTTATTGAACGATGGGATAAGTTTATTTATCTTATCTACAAATATTCGTGCTGATTCTGCAGTTTGCTGTGCATCGTCAGGTTGACTCTTGGTTTGAAATTTCGTTATCTTACGTTTTGCAGTTCCGTTGCATTCTTTGTAATTATGTAAATATCTCTTGCTTTCCTTGAAATCATTATAGTCTATGTCGCGCGCAGTTTGATGTGCATAACGTAGTAGGTCAGAATCATGCACATCCTGTAAGTCGTATCGAGCATCATTGAAACGCGCAAACAACAGTTTTTGCAATAAGTGTGCCTTGTCCTCTCTTGAATATCCGTAGTTTGTATTAAGCCCTAAGCGTCGTATTGCTGTGGACGTACTCGAAATCTGTTCATAATAGTTTTTGCTATGCAGTGGACGATCTTCCATGTACGTACTTATGTTCAGTACGCCTCTCTCGACGATTGCTTTTTACTACGTTCCACTGGAGACGGGATTTATGGCTCGCTCTCTAACTAGGATAATGAACTACACTCTCGACACCTGTTTCGATGTCACTTTCACGTGTTAAGCATGTATCATCAACACTGTATTCCTCATGTGCATTGTTTGCACGGTCGGACTCATACGACACCGCTCATTCCACTGACTCACTTTGCAGAAATGCTTATGTTTCATCTGTCACTTCTTTCTCACTCTGCGAAAATCGTTTGGATCCTTTCTGATGAAATATCAACTTCGGAAAGTGTTGTTAAAGATAGGTTTGTCGAAGATATAACGCAATGTTTGCTTTTTTTTATTGTTGGCACTGCTCTGCTTTGTTTCAACATCACTAGCACAGTAGCACTGTTGTGAGTTACTCGTCGATTGAGCAGTTCAGCTACACTCCGTAGCCCCATGCTGTGCACACCACTACATGCCTCCAATCCCGTCCCCTATTGTCATTAGGATCCAATATTGTGGTAGAATGGCAGACAATATATGGGGCGTTGAATGCCGTAAACATAAATGGCCTTTTGAGACCTCGGACCGAAGAGGTTCTTTGTGAGTACGTGCACAGGATGTGGTCAGCTACTGCTGACACACCAGTATGAAGTGCTACAAGGTGCTCCAAACTCCTCAGACTACTCGGCAAGGCCGCTCCTTACGCGGTAGTTTGGCTAAAGGCTATACGCCACGCGCCATTGTCCGAGGAACGGCCCGAAAGGTATGCGACTTTCGTAGACTGCCTTCCCACAGCATCCGCTCGGCGTAGTGCTTGCATCGTACGAGAGTCACACTATCCTTGGATCCTGCTATGAAAACCAATGGCAACCGAGACAATCACACGTAGTTGTCGGACCGTGTGGTGGGCGACACTCAGCTTGGTATTCCACCACTGTCGTTGGGGTCTCCAGCCACGTCTTCGACTTGGAATCTCGTTGATAGAAGTAGAATTGTCTTCAGTGATGAGTTGCACTTCGAAATGAGTTCAGATGACCAGCGAAGGTGTCTGGAGACACCACAGTTGCGTTCCAGCCTGACTGTCGCTCGCCCTACAGCCCGAAAACAAGGAACGATAATCTGGGGTACCATTTCTTTTCATAGTAGAAAACCCTTGGTTGCCATCCGCGGCAGCCTTACAGCGCAACGGTACGTCCACGATATTCTACGCCCCGTTTTGTCGCCCTTGATGACAATCTATCTTCGACTTACATTTCAGCAAGATAATGCCCACCCACACTGCTTGTGTTTGTGCTTGTCAAACTCTGCCTTGGCAGCCCGCACATGGAGAGTTCAACTGTGAATTTACATTCAAAACCTTTCTTTTTTAAGAATTTGCTTTATTTACTAGCGATTCATCAAGAACATTAACACATTTAATCACACTATGTAAGCGTGGAAGTAGTTGCCAGTGGGTAACTGATGAAAACAATCAAATTTCTTTCAACAAATTGAAATTTTATTCCTAAAAGCCTCTTTTTTAAAAACAGATTTAAAATTCTAATCAAAAAGCGCCCTCTAAATATCAAGTTACAATTTATTCAGAAGCAGAAAGAACAAATTTTTGACTGTATGAGCTTTCGGGCTGAGAACCTTGCCGCTCCCTTTTGACACGGCTGCTCACAACAACCTCTGAAAGACTACACTGGTGCATATCTGCAACACACCATATTACTTTAAACTAAAACTTTTAACAACTCACACAAGCACATAGACTATGCACCCTGCAGGAGGGATGAAATGGTACAAAACACTAAAATTAAAAGATTAACTTACCACCATAAGTGCAACTTGATTTAAAAAAGAATCTTACGGTGGAAGGGCGGCAACTTTATATACTAAAATGGCCATTTAAATAAAAACCCATGAAATGCAATCTTACATAAAATATACAAGGTTGGCCAAACATGCTCTACATTACACATATACCGCCTCTTAAGATGATATGCAAGATAAAATCATATTTCAGGAATTCGACCGTTACACTTCAAGCAATAAATTCGTTAACACCGAATCCGACAAACATGACAGAGGCAGCTATTAACGTATTGAAGACCTACAGACAGACACTAACTGCCTAACAAATGCGGATGGGAGACAGACGAGCAAGCTGGGGACGAGAGACTGACCAAGAAGAGAAGTAGAATTTAACAGGTACATGAAACAACATATCACGAGTCACTTCTAATAAACTGCGGTTTCTCGAGAAGACCTGGCGCAGCACCGCCCTAAACGCCCTCCCGAACCGTCCGCTGCCAGCCGCTTCAACGGACGCGTGAAGGCGCGCCGATCTCCCTTCTCACGGCGTCACAGCTTGCGCCGGCCAGATCGATGTCATGGGTTGACTCTGAAAAAAAATTGTACATGACTGTGCTTAAACTGACACACAATATTTTTTAGCGCAACGCAATCTGACTTTCAATAATCCCTACAAGAGAATGGCCCTGACTAAATTAACCTACACGTTTCACAAATCACTTACCTCACAAAAATCTTCGTTATGCTAACTACTGCAATTCAGCGAGTGCCACTACTGCCATATAAATAAAAGATTAGAACTACTGAAGGCACTAACTACTGATAGGCATAGTTAGCAAAAGAAAGATTTTGGTAGAGAACAAACAATGTATTTACCTTAATAGTGTTCAAAAGTCATAATATATATATATATCAGTCCACGATACCCAATATTACAAATTAACTCTTTCTGATAGACACACGTCCAGATCGTCCGCTCTCAAAATTCCGCTGTCTCTCTCCCCACATCCACCACTGCTGGCGGCTCACCTCCAACTGCCCAACACTACAATAGTAAATTCCAACAGTGCCACCCAGCCACAGACACTACAATAGTAAATTCCAACAGTGCCACCCAGCCACAGACTGCACACAGCACAGCCAGTGATTTTCATACAGAGTGCTACGTGGCGGTGGCGTTACCAATATAAGAACCTAAACAGCCTACTTACAACTCCTGTTGCTCTCGTGTCGGCCGCGAAGCCTCTACCCTCCGCTATACGGCGCGGACCACTGGACTGCCGGCCGAAGTGGCCGAGTGGTTCTGGGCGCTACAGTCTGGAGCAGCGCGGCCGCTGCGGTCGCAGGTTCGAATCCTGCCTCGGGCATGGATGTGTGTGATGTCCTTAGGAACATTAGGTTTAAGTAGTTCTAAGTTCTAGGGGACTGATGACTACAGTAGTTAAGTCCCATAGTGCTCAGAGCCATTTGAAGCCACTGCACTGACGTGGTGACGTCATATGCGCCGACGCTCAAGACGGACAAGTCATCTTGTGTCCCAGTGCGCTAGCGACCAACCGAGCGATCCAACAGCCAATGACCATTGCCAGAACAAACTCGACCAGACTGGCGGCCTAACACATACTAGCACTCCGGACGACAGACAGACACTGACTGCCCCACACTGTCCCGGCTGACCAACTGACTAGACTCCCCAGGCTAGCGAGCTCACAACGCCCCTTAAATGCACGTGAACAGGCTGCCTTTCCCACCAGAGGGAGACACCAAAGCTGCGATTGCCACAGCGGCGCCACCGCCAGAAACGGAAGGCCACTGCTTCACACAACGCGCTGCGGCGCGCTCTTCAAAACAGCAATTTTTAAGACGGCTCAAGAGTGTTTCTGCTGCTTGTCTTTGAGCTTGTCGAACTCTTCCGTGGCCAGCAAGGTACCCGGATATCTCTCCAGTTGATAAAGTGTGGAGCATTGTGGCCAGGACTCTCCAACAAGGTCGGGATTTAGACGATCTAACGCCCGAATTCGACCGAATTTGGCATGTTATCCCTCAGGAGGACATTCAAAAATTCCATCAATCAGCACCAAGCAAAATAACTGCTTACGTAAGGGCCAGAAGTGGACAAACGTGTTGTTGGCTGGCACAATTTGCAAAGCTTAATTTCTCGGATAAATCACCTAATTTTTCTGAATTTATCTGTTCATGTACATCACATTTAACGATATCCGTCTCATTCAGATAATTCCTTCGTGGCGCGCCTTTTTTCAGAGGTGGTATAAGGACAGTCAAATGAAAACCGGACTGATGGGAAAAAAAGTAAACTGTTCATTATTTTTAAAAATAATAGACAGTGCCTTCGTCGCAAAATATTTGAGTTTGCCTACGTAATCATGATAGTACCTAGACGTGCAGCTCTTCGAAGCAAATCAAATCCCAAGAATGTCTTTCTTCAGGGCTCAGAAAATATGGAAATCATATGTAGGGAGACTGGGACCGTACAGAGGGTGTGTAAGACCCGTCCACATGTTGCCAAGGTTGTTTCGAGTATGTTCCAGACGTTTAGGTGGGAAGTTCGTACGCATCCCCCATGTAGTTCTGATTTCTCCTTATTTTTGTGCCCTGATTATGGAAATTCGTGGCTGTCGGTTTGCTACGAACGAAGAAGTCCACACCCGCGTAAAATCATGGTTCCATAGGAAACCGCGAATATTTTTCAGATGAAGGCACTGACCGTCTTGTCTCGCACTGGGACAAATGTGTTAACAGTTACGGCGATTACTTTTGAAATAATAAACGGTATATCTACTTTTTCCCATATGTCCCGTTTTCATTTGACTGTCCCTTATGCTTGTAAGCACGTTTATCGGAAATTCATCCAGTTGTTTGAGGCGAAATGCCAATGGAATGGTGAACCCTACGTTGCTAGGAAACTGCTAGGAATTTGTGGAAACTAATTCAAATTCGCAATTTTAAGTGTCAAGGTGTGAAAAAATTAGAACATTGTGCGAGGCAGTTCCAGATATCTCAAAGACTGGATGCTGAAATGTTGGAGGATGAAGGAACTCGTCCATGTCATTACACGTAACACCGGCGGCCAGAAGACCGCATTCGACGAGTACAGTTTTGTGAATGTAGACCCTTTGTCTCTGTCGAATGCCTTCTCCCAATCGCTAAAACTAATATATATTCCATATTCACTTTATATTTTCCCGTCATTCATGGTGCGCCATTTGACTCACCATACAGTTGCAGGTGTTTAGTACTTTGGTCTAGCCGTGGGTGATAGAGCAATCACTAGAAGTGTAATTCGGGAGCAGTAGTCCCGTTTCTCTAGCTGTTGTCTTTGCGAGAGCGAACCACCTGGATTGTGATCATTAACAACAGCGCTGGATGTCGTGGCTTTTGCGGAAGCTGTGTATGAATACTGCCGATATTCACAGGCTATTGGTGGCAGTGTGTGGAGAGCGTGAACTGTCACGAAAAGTGCTCTTGCGACACGACATCGCTCGTCTCCACACGTGGCGGAAAATCACAGCGGCCATCGCTGAAATGAATTTCACATACTGCCACACACACCGCATTTTTCCTGATTTGGCCCTTTCCGATTACCACCTATTCGGGCTATAAAGAAACCTCTGCTAGGACATAATTCCTGACTTCCACGAATTGCCAGCCGCTGTCCTGCGGTGGGTGCGACTGATTCCTGAAAATTGGTTCGAGGAGAGCTTATAAACGTTAGAGAGGCCAAATCAGGAGAATGCAGCGGGTGCAGCAGTAGCTGGAACCCCGCTTTAGCTGTGGCAGGCGTGGCTTTCCGACGACCGTTGTTATGTTGCAAGAGCACCTCTCCGTGAACGTGCGCACTCTGCACACGCTACCACCAGTCGCCCATGAATATCTACAGTGTTTATACCGTGCTTCCACAGAAGCCACGTCGTCCAACGCTGTTCTCGATGATCACACTCCATGCTGTTCACTCGCGTAGTGATAGCCGTAGGGAAAAAGAGCTGTACTATGCACGGATTACACTTCCTGCCAGCGATGGTTAGACAAAAGTACTCTGTACTTGCAACTATAATGATGAATCAAATGGCACACCATGACTGATGGAAAAAATAATGTGTATAATCAGTATGGAACGCCCCTCGTATCATTCTGCTCCCTCCCAACCGCCTCCCTCCCCAATCGCTCTGATGAAATCAATTGCACATCTTGTTCCTTTACGCTTTAGGAACCCTAAATGGTCTACCCCAGCATTTTCCTCAATTTTATTTTCAGTTATCATTAATATGCCTCTTAATCAATAACCTGAATACACACTATTAATGTTCTTAAGCCACTGTTAGACAACTTAACGTTAACTGACGGTGGCCTAAGAAGCCAAAAGGTGGTTCATAACAAACTTTTAATATTATCGTGAAACATTTATTATCAAGTCTATGTTCCTCAAAGAACCAACGAAAGATTCCACAAGTATTAATATGCCTCTAGTTACGGCATTTGTAACTTGACTGATAAAACTAATTGGCCTACAGTCTTTGCATTCTTTTGTGTTCTACTTTTTACGTGAGTATTCTAGAATGGTTTAAAGTCGTCTTGGGCCAAATTCTTGGGTCGTGCTACGTCAGTCAATCTGCCTATTTAATTTGGACCTGATAATTTCAGCCCTCAGGTGATATTGTTTTACAAACCAATGCTTCTTTTCCCTGAGCCTCTGAATTGCATTCTTTATTTCCTGGTCCAATATCTTAGGACCTCGCTCTTCTTCATTCGATTTTCCTTCATTTTCAAAAAAAAAAAAGAAAAAAACTAGTCTGGTATTCTTCACGTTCACACTGTATAAATCTTCCACATAATCCATCCAAGCGTTCTTCTCCACTTCTGTTCATACTCTCTTCCTCCCAAGCTTATTTTAACATTCCTTGTTTGCTTACTTTTATTACTTTTGGTTAAAGTTTTCACTGTTCTGTCCATTTCTTTCAATTTTCCTTTTTTTGCCAATTCTTCTAATTAGTCACATCGTTGTCTCATCCAGTACTCTCTAGCCTGATCAGTTAACTTTCGTAGTTCATTGTTCGTAGGACATCTGCTAAGACAGCCACGAGAAGTTAATAGGACAACTGAATGGGGGGAACAGGAAGTCATCAAAAGCAAAACAATCTTACTTCGATAAAAGATCTCTACTACAAACAAATTCTGATGTGGAAATGGAAATTATTATCTATAACTGTAAGTCCCAAACACAGGGATATTTGGAAGTGTGGAACATCGCAAAGAAAGGAAAGAAGAATCTCTTGGCACTGAAATGTAGTGTTATTGAACCCTGTTAAGAATTGTGTACAAAGTGAAAGATATTGTGAAGAGAGGGTGTAAAATAAGTACATTGATAATTCTTACGGTCAAAGTTAGAGGGGGTTAGAGAAAGCGGGAGCGGAGTCATGGTACGTCTGCTACGACAGTCAGGAGAAGTTAGCAATGTTGACACAATAAGGATCAGTAATGGAAGTTATGGGGGAAGCCATAGATATGAAAGTTCCATAAAATTTTGGGAGAACTACCGCATGTCATTCCGTAATTTCATGAAACGGTATATAAGTCGGGAAAGTTTAGCAAACGTAAAAACAGATCTCGAAGGAAGTTCGATGTAGCAGTGAACAGAGACAAGGATAGTAAGGGATGGCGCTACGAGTTTAACTACATTAAAAAAAAGTTATTCATCTTTATAATAAACGGTGGACATTAAAAACGTTGTTTTCTGCCACATACTAAGACTTCAATTTTCTATTTTCAATAAAACTGCCAATGCAATCCTACACAACACTTATTTACTAATCAGCTTGTAATTTATTTGTTGTATTCTAGAACTATTTTTATTTTTTATTTACACGTCAAGTTACGTCGGATCAAATTGAGGAGCAAATCTCCAAGGTCATGAAACTTGTCAGTACGTGAAATTACAACGTAAAAGTAATAACAGGTAAACATAAAATGTTTATGAACCCGGAAATAGTCAAGCTGCAAGTTTAAGTAGACGCAATCAAAAATACAACACAAGAATCAGCTTAATTTTTCAAGGAACTCCTCGTCAGAATAGGAGGATTGACCCATGAGGAAACTCTTCAGTTTCGATTCGAAAGCACTTGCATTACTGCTAAGACTTTTGAATTCTTGTTGCAGCTTACTGAAAATGGATGCAGCAGTATACTACAAACCTTTCTGCGCAAGAGTTAAGGAGGTCCGATCCAAATGCAGGTTTCATTTCTGCCGAGTAGTAACTAGTTTGCAACATTTCACCCTTTCTGTGGAATAGAGGCAAAAGGAACATCAAATTTTAAGAAACGTAACGGTGTAGATGGGTGTCCTTATTACCGCCTTGACTATTAATACTAAATGTATCTTAAATACGCAATCGCAGTTTCATTCTGGACCTGAGCAAATAGATATATAAGTCTCCCTGTGCTTAAAAATTCATATATTTCGTTCTGTAAGAAGCTACAAGATTGATTAAATTACTAAGCATAGTTTTCCGTCAAATTTACTTGTAAAACAGCGCAAATATTTCTTTGTAAGTTGTGTACGCCCCTGCGCTTATCAATTCTGCAACAGATAATACCGACTACTTGTATTCGAGTGTGGAAAGCATTCATGACATTTCCGATATTATTATGAACTGCTGAAAATATATAGGAGAACGATAGAAATGCAGCCCTTTGTGCAAAGCCACATTAAAGCAATCCCTCTCTGCATTCCAATATAAGAATTTAATATCGCCTTTCATATCGGCCATCCGTTCGCGACGTTATAGGATGACATTCAAGGAAGTGCAGCCCCGTAAAGAATCTCGATGGTGTTTTGTGACGTCTTATTTCCTGCATCTCAAACCTGGCGGTAACGTCTATGCCACGACGGTGCAACACTAGAAATATTATCTATAGGACGAGCGAGGCTCTGAGAAATTTATTATGCCATACTTCTAAAACCAAATGAAATTCGTTTATATTTGATAGCTAGTTTGTAATGTTTAGTGAGTCGATTTATTTGTTGTTTGTTCGATTTGCTCTAATAGTTTGTCAATTACCGTCATTGAAAGGTTTTGTGTGCAGCGGAACATGAATTTGACTACAGAACATTTCTGAGCTACGATTTTTTTTACGATTTTAAATCGACATTAAAGCGTACTTTTTCTGAAGAATCCCATCCAAGGCATCAATTTATAATTGGATCAACGAATCCAAAAGATATCGGTTTTTTCTTAGAGGTGAATCTTGTTGGGGAGCCCAAGAAGTGCTGTTACCGATGAAAATATTACCGGTGTTCCAGCAAAGCTTAAAAAGATCCACAGACGTCTTAGGACTTTATTCGCGCGATGTTGAGCGTTGAAACTGGTTAAATCCATAACACATTACATCAAAACTTAGAAGCGAGAAAAAACTTTGTTGTCAATGGATTCCACATAATCTTGACTCTCGATCAAAAACAACAACGCACTGATTGGTGCAGAAAAGCTCTGGAAAAATTCCACGGAAGCACTTAAAATTGGGTTCCGTATATTGTTACTGGTAATGAAACATATACTTAAGATCTGTGAAGTCAGATCAGTCGGCTCAGTGGGGCTTTCGAACAGAACGCAAGCCTAGAAGAGTCCGACAAATCCACATTGCTGGTAAGAAAATGATTGCTAGATTTTTTCTAAAACGGATCATATTACTACTATATCCTCAGACGATAGACATAACGTTACCGCGATTAATATACATTGTCTGTTTACTGCAATTTTTTGAAAAAGTTCGTGAAATATGCCCAAGAGGAAAGATAATTTTACATAAGGAGAACGCATATTGGCACTCTGCAAAATTAACAAAGGCCAGAACAATTGACCCAGCACTATACAGCCCCGACCTAGCATTTTGTGATTTCTTTTTGTTTCCAAAAATTGAAGATACAATTAATGTAAGCACTTTTTAAGTACCGGGTTTCTGAATTACCTCAGCAAGAACGGCAATATTGCTTTAAGGACTGGTTTCGTGAATGCAAAAATGTATTGATGTTAAAGGGGGATATTTTGAAAAACAATAAAAATCATTTAATTTTTGAAACTAATCCTTGTTTGATTTTCTAAAAAAAATTGTGTCGCCTTCGTATACTCTAAAAGTCACGTACGAGTGTGGTGCAGTGGTAAGACACTGGTCTCGTACTCCTCCTCCATTTCTTGGTTTTTCGAAATCACCTTAAGTGAACGCCGCAATGATTCTATCAAATAGGCGTCGGCTGAGTATTTTTCTCGTTATCTGCGCCCAGACTGAGTACCGTACAGCTCCATATCTAACAACGAGACCACACTGTCGACCAGACGTTACACCCCAGCCTTCCTTCCCTGGTTTTGCTTCGCACTGTGAATCAGTGTGGTTCAGGTGCAAATAGTTTTCGTTGGTTGCGTTCCACAGCATTAATAAATCGTAGAAATAACCTATTGTAACACGTGAAGCTAATGAATAATTAATTTTTAATTATATGACCGGTTTTTGTCAGAGTCCATTTTCCAGTTCCCGTTGTACAACGTTATAGATACAGGACAAGTTTCACGAAAAAAGGATATGTGCAGTAAGATATACACAATACTAACAGTTTTTATTAATAGGTCCCATATATCTCACACAACAGTTCCTAAAATGGATCATTTGAAATTATATTTTACTACGCAGGGAATATATAAAGACTACGTAAAATGAAATGACAAATAATTGTTATTATGAGCAGTTTTTATGTTTGTAATACAATATAACGAAAATATTAAGTATATATATTATTTTACAGTTCAGGTTGTTCAATTAAAGGGATATTTGGATGTGAAAATATTTCAGTCTCTTCCATGAGATCCACATATCTACTTCTCTCTGTTTTGTGCAGATTAGTAGCACTGTTCTCAGTTTTGTTTACCACATGTTCTTCGTCCCTTAAATGTATAACGAATACCTAATTTTCAACCTATTTGCCCAATGTAAAATTTATTGCAAGAAAGCTTTCCTGTATCCACAACTTTGTACAACATATGGGGGAAAATGATCGAAACCGGTCGTACAGTTAAAAATAAATTATTCAACAGCTGCACGTGTTACAATTTGTCATTTCTAAATAATTTATGGGTATTTTGATACAAGGGACCCGTGTTCTCATACAGCATGTTACAGAGCAATAAGTAAATTATGATTTATTCCACTTGTTGCCCAATTAACCTTTATTTATGGGCAACATAACAATGAAAAATACAGTAGTATGCCATCACCAAAACGATCAACACAGACGGCGGAGTAATACAGACAGATGAAAAGGTACTAAGATGTGGCTGCCGTCGCTGCGGGAACAGCTCGGCATAGCATCGCTGTGCCGCTATTCCTTTGCAAAAGGGATGAAGATCCCGTCGACAGCTAGGTCATTACAGACGCAGCAGAAGCTCGAATTACGGAAGGATTATGAAGGAAATGTGCAGTGCCCTTTCCAAGGAACCGTCCCGCCATTTTCCTTAACCAAGCTAGGGAAATCACGGAATACTTAAAGCTGAATGGTCGGACGGAGATTTGAACCTCCACCCTCCCGAACACGAGTCCAGTGTGCTAAACACGGCGCCATCTCTCTCTCTCTCTCTTTTTCCAATTTTTTCAGTAAACCAATGTACAAGGTATAGATCGACCAAATATTTATCCATAAACCTATAGTCTACATACTGCAGTGTTCCGCCGTAAATATACAGTTAACACGGCTGGAAAAACAGATCCGAGACAGGACAGTATGAATATAAACGGAAGGGCGAAGAGTAATGCAGCCATTACTGTTGTCGACAACTAACGTGAGTGAGTGGAACAAGTTCCTTTTCCAAACAAGACACACTGCGAAAACTATCGACATTTGCGCTCTTGTGCAGGTGTTTTCAGTGCAATGCAAATACGCAGAAGAAATCTGTAACAGTCCAACAGAACCCACAGACCCGCTATATCAATACAAAATTTTATCGGTGGCGTTCTGATTCACCCTTTTATTAGACACAATCTTTTATTTTCAAATCAATCACACATCTACAGAGCCTATCGACAAGTAATAATTAACGTACGTAGGGACTTCAGAAAATAAGTTACACATGTCGACCCAAGCTAAGACCATTGTGCAACCTGAGTGGTGCACTGTTACGAGGGCTATTCGCAGAGTAAGGAACGATAGGTCGCCAAATGGAAACCACAGTAAAAATCAAAACTGTTTTATTTGCAACGGTTACCCACACCTTCCAGCTACTTCCCTACACAGTCGCCTCTCAGACTTATACATCCGCCGTAGCGCTGTACCAACTTTTCAATTCCCTCGTTATAGAAGAGAGCCGCCAGTGCTTTACGACAATTTTCTACTCAGGACTGCAGCTAGTTGTCTGTGTCAAAATATTGTCTTCATAGCCAGCGGTTCATTTGAGCAGAGATGAACCTCAGGGGTAGCCAATTATGAGCTGTATTGTGGATGATCAAACACTTCCCATCGATAACGCTGCAGGAGCATCTTCATTGCCCCTGCAGAGTGCCTCCGAGAATTGTCGTGTAGAACGAACCTCATGATAGTTATGTTATGTGGATTGCATAGCTTCAGGCGAAATCTTTCGCCAGGCCCTCATACTTGGCGGGAGACGCTAATTTCTAGCCATCTTTGGGTTCTCACAGTGAGCTCAGAACTGAAAAGACTGACATGGTGCGATCGACGGGCGTACTAGACACAGTGCCCAACGCATCTGTACAAAGCTTCATCAGATTTTCACTGTATTTTCCATTTCGCGACCGATTGTTCCTAACTTTCCGAATAACCCTCGTACAAGACAGAACATGTGATGGGTTTCCTGCAGACACAATCCTACTATGATATGGATAACAGGTGAATCACAATGTGCAAGTGTAATGGTGTGGTAACTGGAAATGTACTCTTAAGTTGAAATAATCAGGACAGTATGATCCTTGCCGGCAATATAATTAACAAGTAAATTGCACACAGATTCATCACTAAATTCTGGTGATATTCAAGGTATGCCAGAAATGTTGCGACGACTTCGAAGGGCTGTAGAGGATGTCTTGAGGAACAAATCGAGGATAGGGACTAGTGTATCAAAACGTCATCCAATAAAGCTACAGAGCATCGAAATTAAAGGCGCCGGCGCCTGCCATTAGGCAACCCCTTCGGCAGCAAACGTGATTTCGTATGCTGACGGACGTAGACGGAACGTCTCACAACGTTGCATCTTGTACAGTGATCTGGACCGATTACCACGATCGCCAGTGGAGAAGATAGCGCTAGCTGCTGCGTAAACAACCTGTCTCGTATGAATGCGATGCTCTGTTGCCCCAGTAGATTATGGTTTCAGACACAGATATCTATTTGCATTTTATTTTTCTCCTGTATACAGAAAAACAATGGATATCTTAGAAGGTTCCAGGAGAAAAATAAACTGCAGATGGAAGCTCGTATTGCATTCATTGGAGACAAAATCGTTCAACGCAATAGCTAGCTGTAACTTCTCTACTGACGATCGTGGCAATCAGTCGAGGTCACTGAACAAGAAACAACGTTGCGAGACGTTCCGTTTACTTTCCGTCAACGTACAATATCACGTTTGCTGCCGAAGGTGTGGCATAGTCGCAGGTGTCTGCTCCTATAACTTCGACGCTCTGTAGCGCCGTTGGATGACGTTTCTGGACACGGGTTCCTATCCTCGATTTATTCCTTAAGACATCCTCTACAACCCTTCGACATATGTCGCAATTTTTCTGGTACAGCTTGTATAAAAACTTACAAAACCTACAACACAGTTGTCGACACCGCCATTCACAGATTGTGTTAGAGAATCCATAAACGAGAGAAAAGCTATATAAAAAGGTACAACTGTTAAGTATTTGCGTCAGCGACTTAATCTAATGTTATAGAAACATAGATCCAATGCATCTAACATATTTTGCAATGAAAAACAATTTTAACTTGTTACAGTGAAATCTATGTTGTCGGTTAAACCTTTCTAACTTAACTTCCTCATGAAAGGTTGCAGAAATAACCTAAATCCTGACCAGGGTCGACCGTTTATGCGAAATCCCCCCCTTGCTATTAAAAAGGGTGAGAAATGATGCTACTTAGTTACCTATCTAGATCTCTGCCCAAGGAACCACGCTGATTAGACTGTGTGCAACCGAGTAATAAACTCTAATTCTTAGACCATCACTGGATCAGTTGGGACAGGATAATTACAAAGTTTCATTCATTATACGCAGTGATGGCAAACTGTGAAACGAAAGTCACAGGTAAGGTAAATTCCTGTGTTTATTAGCACAAACTGATTTTTTACGACATTGTCAAGTAATTTAGTAAAACTTACTCAAGAGGTAACGACAATAATAATAAACATAAAAAAGATAAAACTGATGGGACCTACTGCTGGCAAAATCCAGAAAGAATCCAATTCTCTAAGATGTTAAATTCTAACTGACCCAAATACGCGACCTGACATCATGCTTGGAAAACAAGAGAAGTAACTGGGCGACAGTGGCAACCCCAGCGGCCGGGTAAAACATAACTGTGACATTATCCCAGGTTATTAAATTCAGTGCGACATAAACATCTCGTGCTACCAATAAATCTCACCTTCATAGTTACGTGAATTTCACGGCTGCGGGTGTTGCCACGGCTCACCTCATGTGTGCATCGCTGCTGCATCGTCCCCTGACGAAGTCTTAACCAGAAATCTGCTGGGCGAAATCTCCGCTAACCGAGAAGTGCCCCAGCTATGTGCGCAACGCGAAGTGTCTCTGTCGGTTATAAACCGTGAAGTGGCGCTGTTGCAGACGGAGGCAATCAGAGCCTAAAGTCACTCTACCCAGAGCAGAATCCGAAGTGTCGAATAAGCGCAGAGCGCTTCAGTTCTGCGGACGTTTCCCGCACTTCCAGCAGCAATTACCAATCATAAAAGTACCATTTTTGTCCCAAAAATCAAAACATTAAGCAGGCACCTCTGCACTGCCACCAACGTAGGAACAATGCGGCCCTCCCACTCAAGTTTACTGAACCACCCCTTCCTAAAAATTCTGTTTAAAAGTTTTACGTCATTACACTCCAATCAATCTTCATGTCACATTTTTCAGTGCGCTGTTTTCTATCGTTGGAAAGCTGGGAAAAATATTTTCTGGGTACCGGGAAGGCAGCCTTCCTTTAGAAGGATTTCGTGATTGGTAACTCCCCCACAACATGTTGTGTTTAGGATGCCAACTCGCGGTGTTATAAGGAAATTATAGGTATAGTAAGCCAAAACACTACTGTATTCAAAGACTACTTATTAAGATGTTATTTTCTGTGCTATAAGCTTATTTAGGCTCAATGGCCATTGTCTAATGCTCTGAGCACTACGGGACTTAACATCTGTGATCATTAGTCCCCTAGAACTTAGAACTACTTAAACCTAACAAACCTAAGGACATCACACACATCCATGCCCGAGGCAGGATTCGAACCTGCGACCGTACCAGTCGCGCGGTTCCGGACTGAGCGCCTAGAACCGCTAGACCACCGCGGCCGGCTGGCTATTGTCAAGCTGTCTGCTAGCATATAGGGTTGTTGATACATCTATATACACCTCTTCGTAACTAATAACAATTTTGTATGTATCTGTTGTAGTAACCTAACCTACTTACGTCCATAACATATCGTTAAGCTGTCGCTGTCTAATACCTCGTATTGCTGAGTGGTAGGTGCTTCTAATTGCGGTGAGGGCGAGGCTACGTTTGAGGTGCATTGAGACTGATTTAGGCATCCAGCACTTGCCTACATCTACAGCTACATTCTGCAAGTCACCTTTTGACGCCTGGTGGAGTGATCTTTTGGTACCAGTGACATTTCCTTCCTTTCCTCTTGCATATTCTAATGGTGCATGGGAAAAAGTACACTGCCCGTAAGTCGTTGCATGATTTTGTCTTTGTGGTTATTATTCGAGTTACGCTTCACGTTAATAACGCAAATGTTTCCTGTGTGTATCTCTAGTTCATTCGGTTTCGATGGGACGTTAAAGTTAATCCCTCATTTCTTCCTTCAATCCCAGAAAGATAGTGGTTTACAGAGAGACTATGCACACACTGTGAATCGTTCGGTTAGAATGCTATGAACGAAGGACAGAAACTTTACCACTGGACATCATACAGTTCAGCTACTGGATTCCTGATATCCATTAACACTGCTCGACAGTACAAAAATGCTTGCATTTCATTGCCATCCACTACGAAGCGGGAGGGGGGGGGGGGGTTTATACTGAAAGCTTGTAGGTAATTAAAGTATAATGAGCGTAGTCGTCGACAATGTTACTCTATATTTTTGTGATGCAGTTCGTATAAACATTTGTGTACGTTTACATCATCTGGAGTTACCTGAAAGTGTGTCGTCGACATATAAGACCTCTTTCTTTCGACGAAATGTGACGCCTTCGGATATTTCAAACTGCGTTACGGAGAAAAAAAAATCCACACGATGTAATATTAGGTAAATAGAATAGGCGGTGTAGTACTCGAATTTCCTCCTTCTGTTGGGAGGTGTAGCAGTGTCTCTTACTTCGGGAGCTGTTGCGCAGTTTTTGACTTCCAGTACTGTCAAAGCCAAGATAAAACCACTTGACGCAAGCGGAATGCCCCGAATCACTCGGGTGTCTCTGAACGCTGGGTGTCCAGAACAAGGGCGTACAGATGTTTGTTACTTCTAAAGGACGAGGTGATCACTTTCTTCTGACAAATCCGATTCCTTTTCTCGTTGCATACAGCAGACAACGGTCTGACGTTCAGCTTCGGCTTCAAGCCCGTATAACCATGTCACGTTATCAATCAATGTGGTTTCGCCTTCAGCTGTGTCCTCTGTCGAATGGTTCGCTAAACATCCTTGTTTCTGGATTTCTGCTGCTTTCTTAGTGAATGTGATTCACCCCACCTGCATTGCTTGCCAAGTTTTTAAAGTTGATGTACAGTTGTTCGTCATGCAGTGGATCCCCCTCTTAGTCTTTGCATGTGGTACATGCAGGCCGCAGTAATTTTTCTTGAAGCATTACTGTTACTGCAAAAATCGCGTGGATGTGAAATGACTCGTTCAACATAATTAGCATTTATCGGGCAAATGATCCGTGGAAAATGAAACTAAGTAACTAAAAGCCACCCCCTTCTAAACTAGACTGATGGAAAAATTATAGTGTTACTCTAATATGACTCTGAGAGAACGCTACTCCAATACGTCTATGCCTGTGATATATGTTGATCAAAATTTCATCCTTATGCGAGCTTATTTTTACTATAGAAAAAAAATAATCATTTGCACACATGAAGAATATTCTGAGTACAATTTGGATATTGCTTTGAATGTTAGGTTGATGCATAAGTTCGTTGTGTTTTTGGTTTGCACGTTGGTATTACGCTTACTATTTATCGATTGTCGTTTTTTATTTGTAGGTCACTGAAGGTATTTGAGTTCACATATCGCCATTTTGCCATTTGTAGATAGTGAGTGATATTGGTGTGCTAAATGGGGAACTCGGAACATTCCCGACATATTTTTCTGTTTGAGTTCGGTAGAGGGTGCCAGCAATTTGACGTTACTAAATCTCTATGTTCTGGAAGACTTTCGGGGGCTTTGATGAGGATCGTTGAAACGCATTAATCCACAATAATCCACGTCAGTGTGATCCCTGTAACAAGAAATGGTGCCTTTATCTAACATTAGGAAAAGGAGTGGTTGACCCTAACCAAACCAGCAACTGCACGTATAAAGACATGTCTGCATCCACAAAATATAATGCTATGCATCTGGTGGACAGCGCTGGTGGGCTTCTCCGAGGTGTAACCACCTCTGCTGACATTTTTTGTCAAAAACGAAGACGTCCTGCAGCCGCAAGCCAAGAAGAGTGTGTGAAGTGATGCTACCTCCACATAATGCCACCCGCGTTCTGGAAGTCTGACAAAAAAACCTACGCTATTCACTTGAACTTGCGTCCTCACATTTTCACTTTTTTGGATTTCTGTTTAACACCCTCCAAGGAACTTCCTTTCCGGATGAAAGTGCTCTGCGAATATGGCTCACCGAGTTCTTTGCCTCAGAACCACATGATTTCTACAATGGCGGAATCGAAAACTTATCACATCATTGTCAAACTGTTGTAAATAGTGAAGGAGGATATACTGTTAATGACTAAAGTCTCTGTTACGTGTATCTGCTGCGTTTTGTGGAGAAGCGCCTATTCCACCGGCCACCTGCAGAACAGATCCGTCAGCCGCACCCCGGGCCAATTAGGGGCCAGCCAGTCTGCCGTCATGCAGGAGCCAGGTTACGCCGGCAGGCGCCACGAGGCGTCAGATAAGCCGCTAGAGGTCGTCACTTAAACGTGTTTATTACGCATAGCCACGCGACTGAAAATAGTATGCAGAGTATTCCGCCGCGGGAAGCCCATTTGAGGCCACAAGCAGAGCACAGGAGGAGGCCTTCGTCAAGGAAGCCGCTGGGAAAGGCCCCGAGGGCAACAGCTTTTCCACTGTCAGGAAGACGTTCGCAGTCCAGCACCAGCCACACCACCGAGTCGTCCCTCTCTGTTAACCGCAAGGCTTCGGGCCCTTACCAGTCGATGTTTAGCCTAAGATGCTGTATCATCTGTTTGAGCTTGTAATTAATACTGATCGATAAGTTTGCCTACACTGAACTTCAATTCCTCTCACGCATTGCCAACATTGGCTATCAATGATTGGTGTTTACGCACAGAAATAGTAACTGACCTACGTGTCAGTATCCAGGATTATGTTGACAGCTGTCTGTCTAATTTCAGTTGGTTTAAGTACTTTTCAATATTGGCTTTCCATCAGAACTAACTAGTTGACGTATTAACTGTTACTGTTGTCATAATTAGCATTCTGCCGAGAGTTGTTCTGCTGTCTGGGCTTTAGCCAGAAATTATTTGTTCTTGTAATTCAGCCTTCAGCCCAATTATTGTTTCTTAATTAAGCCTTCAGGGTGCAAGTCATCACCACTGGAAAAAAACTCATGTTTGTTTGCAGGCAATAAACTTTGTTTTTTTACATCTTTAGAATTTTTTCCCACTGACCGCAGACATAACAGGGTGACGAGGACCGTCATACTTTTGCAGTGAGGCCTACTTGTGTTGTTTGACACTGATAGACAGAGTGCGTGTGTTTAGTGTTTGCTTTCTCGCTTTGGAGTTTTGCGTGTTTATTCACAATGTCTGAACCTATCTATGGATGTATCCCTCCAGGCTGCGCCGCTGCTCCAACCGAATCAACTCACCATGGATCAGATGCTGCAGGCCAATCAAGTCCAGAGGGGACGCTCAGAAGTCCTCTGCCGGATATCTCCAACTGTCTGATTCGGATCGACACATTGGTGAAGAATATCTGGACGGTGCCGCCGCCTTTCTGGCAGTTTGTTAGGAAAACTGAACCTTGAGCGAATTAGGTTGTGCACATAGAAGAACATTTCATTGTACATGACAGCAGCGCGCATACCATTAGGCATATGCAGGTCCCGACATCTAACATCTTCTGCAATAGCTCCGTCTGGAGCGCCGCATGCCATTCCCTACAAGGAGTTGAACGCAAACCTCTCAGACTATTTCGATTCTCAGGTCCATGTGGCAGCTGCAGAGCACCAATTCTTTAGCTGTCATAAGGCTTACAGGCAGGGAGTGGATCGCTCGCCTTAATTTTTCCCAAGGACTGCTGGTTATTTTGTGCCAGCTCCGATAGAAGCAGTCACATGCACCTCCTTATGTTCACCACATGATTCTAATGCATGGACCAGATGATAGCCTATGCACAGTTTTGATGAAGTTAAAGGATCAATCATTAGACATTTGTCTTTCTATGATACAGGCATTTGAACAGTCATTGAGGTCGACTACCTCCATCCAAGATACTTCGTCAGTCTATGCTGCCCAGCCATCACGTCAATCTTACAAACCATCTTGTCTGACTCCTGGGTCGGAAGCCATCATCACACCCAAGTAACTTTCAGCTAGTCGCTGCCCCAAACCCTTGCCATCTTGTCAGAAAACATTGGGGTAGTTAGCATCAATGTCTGTTTATAATAGAAAGTCAAGTGTCTGATGATGGGTCCTTTAATTTAATCAAATCTGTGCATAGGCTATCATGTGGCCCCTGTATGGAAATCATGTCGTTAACGTAAGGAGCTGCATATGACTACTTAAATCCGTCCGAGATCCTTCATCAGTCTTTGTTGCCCAGCCGGCATGTCGATCTTACAAACCCTCACACCCGACTCCAAGGTTAGAGGCCACCATCACTGGCAAGTAATTTTCAGTTAGTATGTGCCCCCACCCCTTACTATCTTGTCAGAACTGTTTCTTTCAGCACCCACGCCACCATTGTCCCCACAGGCGGATCAAGTGTAATGCCTGTGTTATGGGAGGACATAAAGTGGAAGTGTGTCGGTCGTCCATTAAAATGGTGGTGGAAGCTACTAGCCTTGAGCCTTCTGCTTACTAAACATGAGGACAAGTCTGACAGTTTCTCGGTTGTTTCCTGTGTAGCCGCCTTTCCCCATTCCTGCAAGGCGACTGAACTCAATTTAGGGATTAATGAAGTCCGCGGTGAGTTTCAGATCAGTACGGGGTCGCTATTATGGGTTTCGAAGTGTGGGTGAATCACCATAAGTATACGATATACCTCTCTGTCGTTGTAGTAATGATATTCCCCTGGTTTGTCACCAGTTTTGAGCCTCTATTCAGTGTTACTCTACTGTGCTGTGAGCACGCATGCTGGTCATTAACTCCTCTGGGACAAATAACTTGCTGGGGTGGCCCTTTCAAATTCCTTACGCTGGAAGTGCAAGACCACATCCTCACCGTCAGGGCGATAACTGATCATTTGTAGCCGGCCGGTGTGGCCGAGCGGTTCTAGGCGCTACAGTCTAGAACCGTGCGACAGCTACGGTCGCAGGTTCGGATCCTGCCTCGGGCATGGATATGTATGCTGTCCTTAGGTTAGTTAGTTTTAAGTTATTATAAGCTCTAGGGGACTGATGACCTTGGAAGTTAAGTCCCATAGTGCTCAGAGCCATTTTTTTGATCATTTGCAAATTCACAAATTGATTACCCACTTCAACTCTACTTTTGACTGGCCTGCGACACGTATTGCAGGTTTGAAGCCTATATCACCCTACCCTCTACGGCTACCCCCAAGTTTTGTAAGCCTGCAATGCCCATTCGCACTTACGGATACGTTGCACCTTGATCTGCAGCACTTACAGGAGGAGAACACTAATAGTCTATGGGGCCCCCCGAATGCCATTGTCGAGGATCCCAAAGGAGCGTTGCGGATCTGTGGGTATTTTAAGGACAAAATTAACTAACAATCGATGGTAGATACCTGCCCAGTCCCCAAAGTCAAGGATTTCCTCTCACGTTTGTCTGGTGGGCGACTATTTGCCAAAATAGATCAGTTGCCTTTGGATGAGTAATCCCGACGACTTTTGGTAATCAACACTGCTTTCGATCTCATTCAGTATTAAAGTCTTCCTTTTGGCACTGGAAGTGCGCTGGCTATTTTTCAGGGGCATCTGGAACAGTTCAGAAGGGAGATTCGTAGATTAGGAAACTACCTCGATGACATACTTGTAGCAGGTAAGACTGTACAGGATCTGGCATACAACCTGTTTTCTCTCTCTTCATGGTGCGCAGCAAGATATCAGGTTTAATAAAGATAACAGTTCTTTTTTCTTCCACGTCGGACACGTCTTCAGTGCCGCAAGGATCCGCAGCTTGTCACAATATGTCAAGGCTGTCCAGCACCTACTCCCTTCTTCTGACAATAGCCAACTGAAATCCATTATTACCATAAGTTCCTTCCAAAGGCAGCTGCCATTGTCGATCCCTTACAGAGACTGCTCTGTAAGACTGCGAAATAGCTTTGGTGGCCAGGTTGCAATAAGGCTTTCCCCACTCGTTTGGCGGCATATGATCCACTTGGACCGTTGAGCCTGGCAGCAGATGCATCAGACTAAAGAATAAGGGCAGTTCTGTCCCAAATCATGGATGGCATGCAGCACCCTATCGCCTTTGATTACAAAACCCTGTCGCTAGTGCAAAGAAATTGCAGCCAAGTGGGGAAAAAGGCCTTGTCCTCATTCTTGGAATTGAGAAGTTTCACAGCTATGTCTATGGTCGCCCATTCACTCTCTTCGTCGATCATAAATCTCTCCTGCCTCTCTTTAAATTATCTGTTTTAGTGCCCACAAACACAGCGTATCATACTGATAATGTATGCGACCGTACAACGCCAACAGATGTGTCGTCACCCCAGCTGTTAAGTCCGGACCACCCCCCAATGTCTAATGTGAAAAACGATGAGTATGACGACCGGAGTCCGCCCATTGTCTCTGTGAAGGAGGATGAGAACTGAGAGTTTGTGACACCGATACCAATATGCTTGTACATCTGGATGGTGGAGCTGTTTCCTGTCGGCTGGCCACTCAATCTGCGCCTGACGTGGTACCTCACACAGAACTTGATCCTCCACAATGTTTCAGGCCACGTGCTGAGGCGTAGCGCCTCTACATTCTACATATTTATATGCGACATTACAGAGATGATCAGATGTGCAATATGAGTCACGCACAGGACAAGTTTGTTTCCGGTCCTGTTTGTTTCATTTTCTAATTGTTTATTAATTACTACTATACTTGTGCTTAGCAATGTGAGTGAATGAAGCTATGAATGTGAAATCTTTTTTATGTAAAGTTTTTATACTACACTGTAAGCAATTGATCACATGAGGAAGTTCCAAGAATGATGAGCGTGTTATTCATTCCGGGAATTGGTTATAACATGTTTAGTCAGTTTGTGCTACTGGGGAAATGAGATAATGATTCTGGAAAACTAGTTCTGTTAAGAGAGAAATTATTTCATATTTATGGGTTTTCTAAATTTATTTATGGCACTTTACTCTTCTGATTCAGTGACAAATTTTGATTCATTCTGTATACAAGCATAGTATTCAGCAGACTGGATGCTGCTTTCTGATTGGCTGTTTCTCTGCCAATCAGAAATTAGCGTATTCGAGCGTTTTTTGGGGAACTAGAAATTTCTTTTGTGTAGAGAGAGCAGAGTTGGGGCTTGGACATCATAGTCATCAGACCTATTGATATATACTCTTTTGAAAATTATTTATATTGTGATATCTTGGTACCAAAATGTTTGAGAAGTGCCGTAAAGTGTGGGAGAGAGTTCGACTTCATTCACAGGGTGATATTCAGAACTTTATGAAGAATACTCAGTATTGTAGAATCCTTAGTATAATTTCGTTTATTGAAACTGAACTACACTTCTCAAACTATATAGAAAACAAATAACATGTAGATTCATCAAGAGCGGTGGTGATGTTCGTCGGAGCTGGTCCTAGCTCGACGAGAAACTGGCTGTACTCCTGCTGCGCAGGTCTTATAAAGCCGGTGGAGGCCAGCGGAGTACTCCAACTTTCCCTATATCTGTGAGGCGACCTCTGCAGAAAAAAAAGGTTCGCATTAGTCTCTAGCAAGTTCTGTTTGTTTTCAAGAATTGGTTTCCTCTTGGTTACGCCTGCAAGTGCTTGTGTATGTTATATGGTGCACAGGAGTGTCTTGAGTGTAGTCTGCCGGGCAGGGGCCGTCTGTGACAGACGTAACGCTATAGATGGCATTTAAAATAAGTAAATTCCTCGTTGCGGCTTGCTTAATCGCAAACATGAACATTGTGTTAGGTGAGACTGTTATAGCAACATTTGTGCCGTACGCAATGACTTTTTCACCAAACTCCTGTATAGTGTTTTTGTCAAGCTACCAGAACGCGGGCGGACATTATGTAGAGGTAGCATCATTTTATATAGTCTTCTTGGCTTGCGACAAAAAATGTCAGCAGAGGTGGTTACACCTCGGAGAAGCTCACCAGCGCTGTCCACCAGATGCATAGCATTATATTTTGTGGATGCAGACATGTCTTTATACGTGCAGTTGCTGGTTTGGTTAGGGTCAACCATTCCTTTTCCTAATGTTAGATAAAGGCACCATTTCTTGTTACAGAGAGCACACTGACGTGGATTATTCTGGATTAATGCGTTTCAACGATCCTCATCAAACCCCCCGAAAGTCTTCCAGAACATAGAGATTTAGTAACGTCAAAACCATCCTCCTTACAACGAGAAAACCATTTTATTGCCGTGCTCTGCCCAGTCACATTATCCACATACGCGATGCAAATGATTCTGGCTACCTTCATTGCTGTCACCCTCTACCGAACTCAAACAGGAAAATATGTCGGGAATGTTCTGACTTCTCCATTTAGCACACCAATTCCACTCACTATCTCCAAATGACAAAATGGCAATATGTAAACTCAAATAACTTCAGTAAACTACAAATAAATACGACAATCGATCAATAGTAACCGGAATACCAACGTGCAAAACAAAAACGCAACGAACTTATGCATCAACCTAATATCAAAAGATATCCAAATTGTACTCAGAATATTCTTCATGTGTTCGAATGTTTTTTTTTCTATAGTGAATATACTGAAAATAAGGTCGCATAAGGATGAAATTTTAATCAACATATATCACAGGCATGGACATATTGGAGTAGCCTTCTCTCAAAGTCATCATAGAGTAACACTCTACATTTCCATCAGTCTAGTATAGAAGGGAGCGGCTTATAGTTACTTAGTTTCATTTTCCACGGATCACTTGCACGATAAATGCTAATTATGTTGAACGAGTCATTTCACATCCACGCGATTTTTGCAGTAACAGTAATGTTTCAAGAAAAATTACTGCGGCCAGCATGTACGACATGCACAGACTAAGAGTAACCTAAATGTGGGATCCACTGCATTACGAACAACTGTACATCAACATTCAAAACTTGGCAAGCAATACAGGTGTGGTGAATCACATTCACTAAGAAAGTAGTAGAAATCCAGAAACAAGGATGTTTAGCGAACCATTCGACAGAGGACACAGCTGAAGGCGTAACCACATTGATTGATAACGTGACATGGTTATACGGGCTTGAAGCCGAAGCTGAACGTCAGACCGTTGTCTGCTGTATGCACGGAGGAGGCCTGTCATTCAACGAGAAAA
This sequence comes from Schistocerca gregaria, assembly GCF_023897955.1. NCBI lineage: Eukaryota > Metazoa > Arthropoda > Insecta > Orthoptera > Acrididae > Schistocerca > Schistocerca gregaria. The sequence continues at coordinate 596,837,622 of NC_064922.1, forward strand.
GGAATCGGATTTGTCAGAAGAAAGTGATCACCTCGTCCTTTAGAAGTAACAAACATCTGTACGCCCTTGTTCTGGACACCCAGCGTTCAGAGATACCCGAGTGACTCGGGGCATTCCGCTTGCGTCAAGTGGTTTTATCTTGGCTTTGACAGTACTGGAAGTCAAAAACTGCGCAACAGCTCCCGAAGTAAGAGACACTGCTACACCTCCCAACAGAAGGAGGAAATTCGAGTACTACACCGCCTATTCTATTTACCTAATATTACATCGTGTGGATTTTTTTTTCTCCGTAATGCAGTTTGAAATATCCGAAGGCGTCACATTTCGTCGAAAGAAAGAGGTCTTATATGTCGACGACACACTTTCAGGTAACTCCAGATGATGTAAACGTACACAAATGTTTATACGAACTGCATCACAAAAAATATAGAGTAACATTGTCGACGACTACGCTCATTATACTTTAATTACCTACAAGCTTTCAGCATAAACCCCCCCCCCCCTCCCGCTTCGTAGTGGATGGCAATGAAATGCAAGCATTTTTGTACTGTCGAGCAGTGTTAATGGATATCAGGAATCCAGTAGCTGAATTGTATGTTGTCCAACGGCAAATATTCTGTCATTCGTTCATAGCATTCTAACCGAACGATTCACACAGTGTGCATAGTTTGTCTGTAAACAACTATATACCTGCGATTGAAGGAAGAAATGAGGGATTAACTTTAACGTCCCATTGAAACCGAATGAATTAGAGATAGACACAGGAAACATTTGCGTTATTAACATGAAGCATATCTCGAACAATAATCACAAAGACCAAATTTTGCAACGGCTTACGGGCAGTATACTTTTTTCCCATGCACCGTTAGTGAATGGAAGAGGAAAGGAAAGAAATGTCAGTGGAACCAGAAGAGCACTCGACCAGGCGTCGAAAGGCGACTTGCAGAGTGTAGCTGTAGATGTGGGTAAGTGCTGGGTGCCTATGGTAAAGCAGCCTCAATGCAGCCCAAGTTGTATCCTTACATTTAATGCAATTAGAAGCACCTACCACACCTCTAGCGCGTTCGAGAAATTTTACCCAACGTTTCTGTTATAGCGTAAGTGATTTGCTTGGAATTTATATCGTTTTCCCTCATTTCTGACTTCGTCCTGAATTGCTTGCTATTTTATTTCTCTCTTCCTCTTTCATGCTTTCAGCACAAAATTGAGTATCAGCGATACTATCCGTTACGTATGCCCAACACCCGAGTTATTCCCTTACGAAACATTCTGACCCGTTGGTAAAGGACCCACGCCGTTTGTCTCTTTCCCTTTGTTCCCGTAATTTCCCCAGCGAGCGATTATTTTTCTCGAGCGTTACAGATTCAGTAGCAGCTGCCGCACAGCCTCGTGACCTGTGAAACGAACTGTGGGTTGCAGTGTCTTGTATTGGCACAATATATTTCCTAATTCCGAATCCAGAACATTCGAGTTGTACTCTCTACAATGTAGTACTGATAGTAGCAGTTAATGCCGAGTTACGTCAGGAATGTGGTCAAAATGCGAAATGACGTCCAACTTTCCCATTTATTTGCTGACAGAATTTAAAAATTACATAATCATCACGTATAAGGCGTTAGGAGTGTGTTAAGTAATGAACTATTTTGGTTGGTAGCAACCATTGGTGGTTTCTATTGCAAATCCAAGAAATTTCGATGCCTGTTTGACGCTAGTGACTTATACATTTTGCAGTTCTTTATGTATGTGTAAACACACCTCCGATAACGCAAGCATGTGCGGTGGCGCTCGACGGAAGATAAGCGGGTTCGAATCCTGGTTGTGGATGAAATTTTCACTACCAGTATTTGGCCGGCAAGGGTGGCGTAAAGTGTCTGATCACCACTCTTTGGGCGAATGCACTGGATTAAATTACCAGCCCCTTCACAGTGTTTCACGAAGCGAGGTCAGGTGGTACTGTTGATGGCGTCCGCCTCCGTAACGCAGCGGCAGCGTTACCGCCTACCACGCAAGGGGGCCCGCGATCGATTGCCGGCAGGGGACTGCGTGTTGTGTGTCCTTTGTCATCATTTTCATCATCATTGACACGCAAGTCGCCGAAGTGGCGTCAACTAAAAAGACTTGCAATACGGCGGCCGAACCCCGAAGTTGATATCCTGGAGCCAGCCGTTGTGGCCGAGCGGTTCTAGGCGCTTCAGTCCGGAACCGCGCTGCTGCTACGGTCGTAGGTTCGATTCCTGCTTCGGGCGTGGATGTGTATGACGCCATGAGGTTAGTTAGGATTAAGTAGTTGTAAGTCTTGAGGATTGATTACTTCAGATGTTAAGTCCCATAGTGCTGGATTGATGACCTCAGATGTTAAGTCCCATAGTGCTTAGAGCCATTTAAACCATTTGGATATCCCGGCCAATAAATGCCACACGATCATTACATTTCATTACTGTTGCTGGCGCTTCTTCCGTAGGATGGGGACGTTAGTGTGGTGCTTTTCGAGAGGAATAGGATATGTGCCGGCGACGGCTTTCCGCCCTCTCTCTTCCTTTCATCCCTAACAAAACAAACCCACCACTACACTGCACAGGTACTCATTACAGCCACCCACAAACATACACACATGACACTCCGTAACAGGTCTGAGGCAGTCAACGGCAAATAAACTTACGCGGGCCTTGACATGAGCGGCGGTGCAGGATTCCTGCATGAGCTCCGCCTACGTTGATCCCTGAGTGTTGGATTACTTCTATCCATCTACCATCATTCTACCCTAGGGCACGTTTTCGCAAGTGGTTCTCCGTACAATCCTTGTCATTTGCTATCCTCTTCGTTTACTCGTAACTCTTTTCTATCCTCACGCTATCCATCACCTGATATCTTCTGCGTTCTCTTCTTCTTCCATTCACCGTTTCTTTATTTCATCCACCAGTAAATAATCTCTTCTCATCCAAACTCTCTAGCAATTGTGTTTCCTGTTCCTTATTACCTTCAAATTTCCTCTCTCTCTCCCTACTCGTCTAAACACCTCATTTCTCACTTTGTCAACCCATTTTATCCCTACTATTCTCCTCCAAATCCACGTCTCAAATGCTTCTATTCTTCTTTCTTCCACTTTACTCAGTATACGTGTCTTAGCTATGAATAACGCACCGCACCGTATAAAGCACTTCGCCTTTCTCAGATCCCTGTCCATCTACCGGCATAGAAGCCTCCTCTTGCTATTAAATGCCTCCTTGGTAACTGGGATCCGCTATATCTATGAATGTATAAGAAGCAAGCTGCGCCGTGCTTAAAATGTAGGCTCCCTATAACTGGCTCTGTTATCTGGATCCAAAAGCATACCATCTCCAAACAACAACACATCCAACAAGGCAGTATCACGTTCAAATTGACCTTCGAGTGGAGGACAGGTTCCACTTCTGTGAACACCTAGTCTTTAAAAATAAGTCCACAGGCAATTCTTTAAACTTTCCCACTTGTCGTTTTGTTTCTCTGCGTGCTCAGAGAATCAAATAGTTTTCGACTGTGTTATTAATTCCTGCTGGTTATTCAAGAACTTAAGACGTTTTATTACACATTAAATGGAAGGACTCGATCCATCGACAAGCTTTCAGATGTGTGTTGCTCTGTGGCTTAGCGGGAAATTGCACAGGATTTTTTCTGTCACTTATCGCTTCTTGCACTTCCAAGAATGACTTGTTACGGTGACTTGCACTGTGCTTCGGAGTCCGCGTTGAACTGCAGGTCCCTCAGCTACTGTTTGGTTAGGTCAGTCAGAGTTTAGGAGGAATGCAACGGTACACCACTTCGGACACAACAGTGCCATGTATAGCGCTGTGGTGTCCAAACCAACTTTCGGATTCAGGACAGCTTTAATAGGAGGTTAAAAGCAAATACGTTCTGACTAAACCGCGGTACAATTAGTGCAGTGTCGAATGCCAACAAAACTTTTACTGTCAGTCGCCATTCCGTAAAGACAATGTTAAGAACTAAGTACGCCCGAAAACGTATTGAAGTCAAAGACATCTAGAGTATGTCATCGATTTTTACGCTGCAAAAACACATTCGCTATCAGTTTGCGCCGTTGTTTACTACAACTGAAGTTGGTTCAAATGGCTCTGAGCACTATGGGACTTAACATCTGAGGTCATCAGTCCCCTGGAACTTAGAACTACTTAAACCTAACTAACCTAAGGACATCACACACATCCATGCCCGAGGCAGGATTCGAACCTGCGACCATAGCTGTCGCGCGGTTCCAGACTGAAGCGCCTAGGACCGCTCGGTCATACCGGCCGGTGAACTGAAGTTCACAGCTCCTTTGAATTACGTATGATTCCAACAGAAAACCTTTTCATCTAGTAAGCTGTAGAGCTCGAAGTGGTGCATGTCTCTTAGCACATTTCTGGAAGTTTATTCCAACAATAAGCAGTTGTCCACATGTAAAGAATTCTCAGTTCTTGTTCTCCGCGTAAAAGATAAACGTCATTGTACTGCCCCTTCCAATTAAAAATGTCCTTCAGTTCTTAATCCTACCAATTCGTTCACTAACCCTGTACTAGTGAAATGCATATTGTGGCTGAGGGCAGCTTCACATACCAGGGCTATTTGCTGACGTTTTGGTACAACAAACACTTAAGTTTTCAGCCGCACATAACGGAACAGTTCGCTCCGTTTATTACCCCAGTTACATTTATACTTGTATTACACTGAGAATCGCCGCCCGGGGTAGCCGCGTTGTCTACGGCACCTTGCCACGGTTCGCACGGCCCCCACCGACAGATGTTCGAGACCTCCCTCGGCCCTGGGTGGTGTTGTCCTTAGCGTAAGTTAGTTTAAGTTAGATTAGGTAGTGTGTATGCCTAGGGACCTATGACCTCAGCAGTTTGGTCCCATAGGAACTTAACCGCCAAATTTACATTGAGAATCCGTAGAGAATAGTGGAAATTCATGCGTCATGTCTGAAAAGTGAACATTAAAACTGAATCGTATTCGTTATTGGCAAAATTGCTCACTGAACATGAGGGCAACGTATGTCAGTTAGCTGCTTTGATAGAGCATAACACATTTATGGAGTAAAAGCAGTTTTCAAAGCTAGCTAGTTCCCGCTAAAGTCAATTACTTCGGGCAACGGAATGGCATTACTATCGGATTATTCCACGTAACGGGTCAGTGTAAAAGCAAGCTATTCACTTGAAAATATCCATAGATATACCGAAGTTTCCAGGAAACTCAATCGAGTGACATATAGAGTATTAAACTTGTTTAATTATTGAATCTTCTTCCAATAGATATACCTCGACGTATCTCGCAGTTTCATTACTTAGCATAGTCTTCGGACGACATGGAATGCTCATGAATAAAATGATTGGACTTGAACTGATGCGGTGCAGGGTATGTGATCTAGAGTAGTGTAGTCTTATTGGTTGCTGTCGAACGAAACTCATCGCACTGAAATGTCTGAGTATTTGTGGGAAAACCTTCAAAGCTGTTACGTTTCCTTTAAGAGGATAACTCCATAGGGACGTTTCAGTTCATTTAACAAAGTTAAGTATTTTTATCTATATTTAGTTTCGTTTTTCTGTGATGCTCCACGTTCTCTATGTTGTCAATAGAATGAACCGTATATCTAATATAATCTACAGAAAAACCATGCATAAGATATCTTTGACATTTAGTAAGATCTTAAACTGTCAGGTGATGGAGGAAAGTGATCTTATGCCTGTTTAAAGCTTTTTTTTTAATATTACAAAATCTTTTAGTTGTCTTGGTTGCAAAAAACTTGTTACATCACATCTGATTACTAGTCACGGTGGCTAAACAACCATCTTCAGATCTGAAAAACAACTAGAAACAATTAATTACCGGCTGGTCCCGGTGGAGGTCCGAGTCCTCCCTCGGGCATGGTGTGTGTGTTTGTCCTTAGGAAAATTTAGGTTACATAGTGTGTACGCTTAGGGACTGATAACCTTAGCAGTTAAGTCCCATAAGATTTCACACATTTGAACATTCGAACAAATTACCTTAGGCTAAATTGCCTTTAATAAGCCTGAAGAACGTACATATTTCAAAATACTAAAGGCACATAACTCACGATAAAGACTTTTTGTCTACGTACACTGTACGCTAGAACGTCAAGATTTTGTAGAATTATTTTAAAAGTTATAAGAAAATGCTTTACTTTTGTTGCTCAGTAACATGCATGAATCCGAACTTAAATCTCGTTTACCGCCCGAGCTGCGTGAAATGCGGCGTACCGGAAAACGTAACATCTGTCAGGAAGTTCGTTGGTTCGCCTCCATCGCTGAAAGCTAATGTAGTGACGTGATTCGAGCTCAACTTTCAGTTCCTGAAGAACCAACAACTTGTTTACGCACAGACGCTACTTCCTCCGCAGCTCCGTGCAGACAGTCGCTCGTGACATTTGCGGACCCCGAGAGGACCGGCAAACGACCTTCCTTGGGCCTCGGATCAATGTCTGCCGGCCATTCTGTGCCTCCTCCTCAGAGAGAGCTGACCGGCGTCCTCTCCCTTTCTTCTTTGTGGTGTTCGCATCTGAATATCTTTCCTGTAATTCTTTCTTCCTCTTTGTTTCAGCCATTGCCTCGAGTTCCATCAAATGTTCATCCCTTCTGTACATTTACATTTGTATTACACAATTTGTGAACACTACAGAATTAGCAGCTACCATATCTCCCGAGCTACTAAGGAAAAAGAAATTTAAGATTTAACATCCAGTCCACGACAAAGTCATTAGACACGGAGAAGATATTCGCACTGGGAGTGAAAATCGGCAGTGTCGTTTTCAACAGAACTGTCCCGGTATTTGCCACAGATTATTTAGGGAAATCACGGAAAACCTAAATCTGGTTGGCTGAGTTGGAATCTGAACAGCGATCGTCGTCGCATCCCTCCCCCCCCCCCCCCCCCATCCGAATATGAGTGTAGTGTCTTAGCACTGCAATACCGTGCACATTTCCCCTGTCCCTACTTCACTCCACGAAAGAACAAGTGTCTGCCTTCCTCTGTGAAATTCTCTATGTTTTTCTACCATCCTGGCTTATACATTATACTGTGTTCGATGAAGTAATTCAGGAGATAGACAAAAATTATGGGAATTCGTACACAACACATTGTTGTCGTTGCGGTCTTCAGTCGTGAGACTCGTTTGATGCAGCTCTCCATGCTACTGTATCCTGTGCAAGCTTCTTCATCTCCCAGTGCCTACTACAACCTACATCCTTCTGAATCTGCTTAGTGTATTCATCTCATGGTCTCCCTCTACGATTTTTACCCTCCGCGCTGCCCTCCAATACTAAACTGCTGATCCCTTGATGCGTCAAAATATGTCCTACCAACCGATTCCTTCTTCTAGTCAAGTTGTGCCACAAATTTCTCTTCTCCCCAGTTCTATTCAATACCTCCTCATTAGTTATGTGATCTACCCTCCTAATCTTCAGCATCCTTCTGTAGCACCACATTTCGAAAGCTTCTATTCTCTCTTTGTTTAAACTATTTATTGTCCACGTTTCGCTTTCGTACATGGCTACACTTCATACAAATACTTTCAGAAAAGACTTCATGACACTTAAATCTATGCTTGATGTTAACAAATTTCTCTTCTTCAGAAACGCTTTCCTTGCCATTACCAGTCTACATTTTATATCCTGTCTACTTCGACCATCATCAGTTATTTTGCTCACCAAACAGAAAAACTCATTTACTACTTTAAGCCTCTCATTTCCTAATCCAATTCCCTCAGCAGCACCCAATTTAATTCGACTACATTCCATTATACTCGTTTTTCTTTTGTTGTTCATCTTATACCCTTCTTTCAAGGCATTTTCCATTCCGTTCAAGTGCTCTTCCAAGTCCTTTGCTGTCTCTGACAGAATTACAATGTCATCGGCGAACCTCAAAGTTTTTATTTCTTCTCCATGGATTTTAATACTAACTCCGAATTTTTCTTTTGTTTCCTTCGCTGCTTGCTCAATATACAGATTGATGCCTAATACTGTAAACCGTTGCCAGACAAAGCAGCTTCCTTTCGGCTCTGAATGGACGTCAACTCGGCCCGAAGCTGTGAACAGTGTGAAACAAGACTCATCCGAACAAATGATTTTCTTCTATTGCTTCGTAGTCCAGGATTTATGACTTCGACACCAAGTTTTCCTGTTACGGGCGTTTTCGTCACTGATGAGTGGTTTTGGAATTCCAGCTCAGTTCGCACTTCTCAGATTATGGAGCTTCCTTCGCCTTGTTTTGGCCCTGCCTGGATTCATTGACTATTACAGCTGTAGTTCTCTTATCCTGCGTCATAATCGTCTTCACTGTAGTCGAATTAAGTCGGGAGATGCTGAGGGAATTAGATTAGGAAATGAGACACTTAAAGTAGTAAAGGAGTTTTGCTATTTGGGGAGCAAAATAACTGATGATGGTCGAAGTAGAGAGGATATAAAATGTAGACTGGCAGTGTCAAGGAAAGCGTTTCTGAAGAAGAGAAATTTGTTAACATCGAGTATAGATTTAAGTGTCAGGAAGGCATTTCTGAAAGTATTTGTATGGAGTGTAGCCATGTATGGAAGTGAAACATGGACGATAAATAGTTTGGACAAGAAGAGAATAGAAGCTTTCGAAATGTGGTGCTACAGAAGAATGCTGAAGATTAGATGGATAGATCACATAACTAATGAGGAAGTATTGAATGGGATTGGGGAGAAGAGAAGCTTGTGGCACAACTTGACCAGAAGAAGGGATCGGTCGGTGGGACATGTTCTGAGGCACCAAGGGATCACCAATTTAGTATTGGAGGGCAGCGTGGAGGGTAAAAATCGTAGAGGGAGACCAAGAGATGACTACACTAAGCAGATTCAGAAGGATGTAGGTTGCAGTAGGTACTGGGAGATGAAGAAGCTTGCACAAGATGGAGTAGCATGGAGAGCTGCATCAAACCAGTCTCAGGACTGAAGACCACAACAACAACAATCTTCTTCATTTATTGTCCGTCACGATCACTCAACACTATTTCGTCCGCGTTGTGACATAGCGGGAGATGTTACTTTCCCTTTTCCTTCGTGGGATATGATGCCTCGTGAAGCACTAAACACTTTGGCTATCTTCGAGATGCACCCACCATGTGAGCACCAAAAATTTTCCCGTGTTCGAATTCATTTAGTTCTGACATAATGTACTCACAACTACACAGGATACTGTTATGACTACAAGTGACACTTGGAACGTTTAAGGATATTGAACAAGTGCCGTTAGAGGTCAAATACAACAGCGCAACCTGCAGCGTTGCCTAGCACCTGAATTTGTGTTCAAGCATGCGTTTCTCGTAGTTTTCCATATTCTTGTCCAACCACCATACGTTTTTGCCTCTTTCTTGGGCGCCCTCTCTCGTTGTCGTAAAACTCCTTGTGATGCACAACGCCACTCTTGCTGCGTCTCACATTGGTGGTAGTTGTTTGTTTCCGTGACGGTCCAGTACAAATTTAAAATACGCATAGCTCTTCTTTGAATATTTTCTGATTCATCCAACAATTCAACTTGTATGAGGCTCTAGACTGAAGAGCAGTATGTAAAAATCGGCCAGACTAGGTCCAAAATTTTTCCTTGTGAATGAATTAAGCTTTGTTAGCATTCTTAGTATTGCAAGGGGGATTCCCCTGATAGACGCAAAGGAGAGAGCGGTTTGGCGGAAAGGATACGTTGAAGGCTTGTGCGATGACAGGGCGCTGTCTGACGACCTGAGAGAAGAAGAAATTGGAGTCAGTATAGAAGACATAGGGGATGCCACGTTACAGTGAAAGTTTAACAGAGTTTCGGTTATCGAAGCGGAAAACATAGACAACATTTGTTTCTAAACGCAAAAATCATAGGCGGAAGTAGAGAGGAAACTATTATTCACGTGTTTTCTATGATATAACATCAGATTTATGGAAACACATCATTCACAAATCAGATATCAAAGGCAGATAAATGAGAAAATTGTCGCATAATCAGCTTAACAACTTATGCATCAAAGTTGCTAAGAGGAATGATATATAGAAGAATGGGAAGTAAAATTTAGGATGTGCTAGATGACGATGAGCTTTGCTTTGTAAAGGTAAAGACACCAGAGAGGCATTCCTGACGTTGCGCTTGATAATGGAGACAAGACTGAAATAAAATCAAGACACGTTAATAGGATTTGTTAACCCAGAAAAAGCGTTCGCGAGTTTAAATTGGTGCAAGGTGTTCGAAATTATCGGGAAAATAGGTATAAGCTCTAAGAAAAGACGGGTAATATACAATATGTACAAGAACCAAGAGGAAACGAGAAGACTGCGATACCAAGAGTCAAGTGTTTCGATTAAACTGTATAAGATAGGATTGTAGTCTTTCACCCGTACTCTTCAATCTATATATATCGAACATGCAGTGGCGGAAACCAAAAGTTCAAAAGTGGGTTTAAAATTCAGGGCGAAAGGAAATCAACGATAAGATTCGGTGACTAAATTGCTTTTCTCACTGAAAGGGAGGTAGAATTTCAGCATCTGTTGAACGTAATGAACAGTCTGATGAGGGCACGCGATGGACTGAAAGTAAACCAAAGAAAGACGAATTGTAATGAGGAGTAACGAAAATGAAATTAGTCACAAATTTGACAACAAAATTGGAGACCTCTAAATAAACGAAGTTAAGAATTCTTGTTACCTTGGAAGTAAAATAATTTATTACGGACTAAGTAAGGATGATATAAAAAGAAACTAACACAGGCAAAGAGAGCACTGCTGCCCAAGAGAAGCCTGTTGGTATCAGACATAGGCCTTAATTTGAGAAAGAAATTTCCGAGAACGTACATTTGGAGCACAGCACTCTATGGAAGCCAATCATGAACTGTGGCGAAAGCGGAACAGAAGAGAATCGAAGCGTTTGGGGCATGGTGCATACTTGTAGAAAGGTGTTGAAAATTAGGTGGACGGATAAGGTAGGGAATGAGGAGACTGTCTGTAGAATCGAAGAGGAAATGGAAGTGTGGAAAATATTGACAAGAAAGATAAATAGAGGACATGTGTTACCAAATCTCTATGGTACTAGAGGCAGCCGTAGAGGTTAGAAATTGTATGGAAAGGCAGAGATTGGAATTCATCCAACAACTGAGGACGTTGAGAGCAAGAACTACTCCGACACGAAAAGACTACCACAGGCTAGGATTTTGCTGAGAGCTACAGCAAACTAATGATAAGACTGGTGAAAAACTAAATTATTAAAAAAGATAATTCTTCCAGTAAATGCCTTCTCATGGACTAGGTTTCTACGGTCGCCCGTGAATGTCTGGATGGATATACTTAGTTGCTAAAAGGATGTGACTGGTGCTAATGATCTGTCAGCGAATGTATACGAAAAAACTTTAATATAATTACCCACATTAGGTTACATATTGACGTGTTAAGGGTCAATTGCAAATGTTGGGCTCAAACGTTGCTGGTACTCAACAGCAAGTCTTTCTGTAATTCGCAGCAAATCGACGAAGGTAACAAGTATTGGCTGGCTGTTCAAAGGCAATTCTCCATACATCATATACTCCGGAGAAAATTTTTCGCACTTCTATGACTGCTTTCCCGCTTCCGTAGCCGAGTTCGTTATAGTAAGCTAATGTTTTGGCACTTGACTCGAAGGTTTGTATGCTTCAGGCAAAAAAAAACTGTTAAGTTATGTATGTTAACCGAGACGGTGAAGCGTGTACTGTTTTTTACTGGAAATGTATACAGATTGAAACATTGGAAAGCTCTTGGAAAGACGAGTTCACGCATATAATGCTTGTTAATGCTGGTGTAGAAACTGTTCGCAAAAGAAGCCTAGATCGTTTGATGTCAAATAGTGTATAACATGACTAGTTTTGACAGTAAGTATCTGTCATCCTTGACGTACTAAGTACACTCTTCAGTTATGATAATACACCTACATTGCAAAAATATTCGAGGAATGAGCTAAAGTTGAAAGGTAAGGCTGTTGGTGTATCCTATTGCGCTATAAATAATGCCAAGAGCGGCTCTGTAGCAGGCTCTGTCGTTGTGTCGAGATTTTCCACTGTTTACTCCTCTCCACAAAAACGTTTCACTTAGACCTCAGAAAGTATACACACACGAAATAATTTTCTTATGCCCGTTTTGATTCTCTAGAAGTCAGCTTATAGTTCCATTTACAACAGTCAGAAACCACCCTCTATCTTTGTCGTAAGAAGTAAGGTCAAAAGGAATGTGTTTCATCTCAATAGCTATGGCTATCTTCTTGCTGTATAACAATGGAGCCTTCGATAACACCTGCTAGTGTTTACACCGCAATAGCGTATTTCAGATATCTTGCCTTTCAATTTTAGAGCATTGTCTTATATTTTTGGCCGCGCTTAGTGGCCCCGCGGTTAGAGGCGCTATATCACTAACTGGGAGGCCCCTCCCGCCAGAGACTCGAGTCCTCTCTCGAGCATGGGTGGGTGTTGTTCTTAGCATAAGTTAGTATAGGTAGTGTGTAAGTTTTTTTTATACTTTTGCTAGTCTGTGCTAGTTCTGACCTTTACACGTCGCCCAGAGTAAGTAACATAGCTCGACGAAACATTGTCCATACATATAAAGAACTGCTACCACATACACTGAAGAGCCAAAGAAACTGTTACATCTGCCTCATATCGTACAGGGCTCCCGTGAGCATGCAGAAATGACCCAACAAGGCGTGGCAACTCGACAGAAGTCTGAAATACTGCTGGAGGGAAGTGACACCATGAATCCTGCAGGGCTGCCCATAAATCCATAAGAGTATGACGGGGTGGAGACCTCTTCTGAACAGCACATTGCAAGGCATCCCATATATGCTCAAAAATGTTCATGTCTGAGGAGTTTGGTGGCCAGCGGAAGTGTTTAAGCTCAGACGAATGTTCCTGGAACCACTCTGTAGAATTTCTGGACGTGTGAGGTATGGTATTGTCCTGCTGGAATAGCCCAAGTCCATTGGAATGTACAATTGACATAAATGGATGCAGGTGATCATACGGGATGGTTACGTACGTGTCACTTGTCAGAGTCGTATCTAGACGTATCAGGCGTCTCATATCACTCCAGCTGCATACGCCCCACTTCATTACAGAACATCCACCAGTTTTAACAGTCTCCAGCGAAGATGCAGGGTCCAAGGATTCATGAGGCCGTCTCCATGACCGTACACCTCCATCCGCTCAATACAGTTTGAAACGAGACTCGTCCGATCAGGCAACATGTTTCCAGCCATCAACAATCCAATGTCGGTGTTGACGGGCCCAGGCGAGGCGTAAAGCCTGTGTCGTGCAGTCATGAAGGGTACACGAGTGGGCCTTTGACTCCGAAAGCCCATATCGGTGATGTTTCGTTGAAAGGTTCGCACCCTGATACTTGTTGATGGCCCAGCATTCAAATCTGCAGAAATTTAAGGAAGCGTTGCACTTCTGTCACGCTGAACGATTGTCTTCACTTGTCGTTGATCCCGTTCTTGCAGGATCTTTCTCCGGCAACATCAATGTCGGAAATTTGATGTTTTACCGGATTCCTGATATTCACAGTACGCTCGTGAAATGGTCGTACGGGAAAATCCCATCTTCATCGTTACCTCGGAGATGCTGTGTCCCATTGCTCGTCCGCTAACTGTAACACCACGTTCAATCTCACTTAAAAATTAATAACCTACTAGCAGCAATGACCGATCTAGCAACTGCGCCAAGACACTTGTTGTCTTATATAGGCGCTGCCGACAGCAGCGCCATATGGCTTCAAATGGCTCCATGCGACTTAACTTCTGAGGTCATCAGTCCCCTAGAACTTAGAACTACTTAAACCTAACCAACCTAAGGACATCACACACGTCCATGCCCGAGGCAGGATTCGAACCTGTGACCGTAGCGGCCGCGCGGTTCCAGACTGTAGCGCCTAGAGCTGCTCGGCCACTCCGGCCGGCAGCAGCGCCATACTCTGCCTGTTTACATGTCTGTGTATTTGAATAGGAATGCCTATATCAGCTTCTTTGGCGCTTCAGTGTTGTACAGAAGGTAAATGAAAGAAATAGGCTCTAAAGTCCGGTCCACACGCAACGATCTGTCTGCGCAGACATCGGCGCAGATGTCTGTACATGCAAAAGATCGTTGCAAATGTGGTGTGTTCACACGACATAAACCCCAATCTACTACTCGCCCGCCATCTGTCGATGTAGAAAAGAAATATCAGTGGCAAGCGACTACGCTCCCCGTAAACGTCAAAAATTTAATTCAGTTATTTTGAAATATAGAAATGGAGGAAGTTCTGTTGTGGTCTGTGTTCGCAACTTGTGTTGCAAAAAACATTCAGACCAACCGCAGGAAACAGAGAAAGCGGTCAAAATAGTGTAGGCAGTGACTGTTAAAGCGAAAGCAGTTTTCTCACGTACATTTACTGCGAGAGTTGCAGGGTGAACCTGTTTTGTTTTACATTATCTCGTGTTATATTTCCTGGCACATTGACACTCCAATTTCATCTTCAATTGTACTCCTGCTTGGTCTTGGCGTTTCTTGATCACTAAGAAAGCCAAGCAGATCAAAATACCATAAGGTTGGCTGGTATACTTGATTTACTCTTACACCAGATCTTCTAGATTTCTGAACTTTGGATAACTCTTTGCGGTAAACAGTTCGCTGACAGACTTAATTTGCTTGACTTGCCTTCATGAACTCATCCTTCAGGACAGCGCAAATAGCTTCACATGTGTTGGGTATTATTTTACTCAACGCTTGTTTCGATATTGCAGTCGAAAATTCCAAATCCTTGTAGCTCCTTCCTGTTGCTAGGAATCTTAATGTTAGCGCCAACCGTTCATGAGGAGAAACTGCCCTTCTCATACAAGTATTTTTTCTCATAATATGACGAGTTACAAGCTTTAAGAGATAATTATAAGTTTCGACATCCATCCGCAAATAATTTCTCCAGTTCGCAACAAATTTATTTTTTTAATTACATTTCTCTGTTTGCCGAGGCGTCAACTTCCCGCAATTTTTCAATTAGAGCATTGTATGCTGTTGTCTTTTTGTCTCGGTCACTATATTCTTTACTTTTAATCTTCCATAAACATGAGTGGTTTCTATATATTTCAATGAATTCACTTTCAATCTCTCGAGGACACTGACGAGTATCAGCCATTTTAATGCTCTGTGCGCACAAATACAAACACTAGACTAAGCAAACAGCTGTTTCGCGCCAAATTTGCGGCGATCTCCTGTCCACACTCTCCAACTTGTCTGCGCAGATGTGGTTTGAACCCACAGATTTGAGAGGTTTCGCTCAAACCTCCAACTCCAACTTCCAGGTCTGCACACACCTCAGGTTGGTGCAAATCTTCTGTCCACACGCAACGATCTGTCTGCGCAGATGTGATGTGCGCAGACATCTGCGCAGACAGGGCGTTGCGTGTGGACGGGGCTTAAGGCGAACAGAAATTACACCTTTACTCGCCGCGCGGATTATCTGCGCGGTCTCTGGCGTCTTGTCACAGTTCGCAAGGCTCCCTTCCGTCGGAGGTTCGAGTCCTCCCTCGGGCATGGGGGTATGTGTTGTCCTTAGCGTAAGTTAGTTTAAGTTAGATTAAGTAGCGTGTAAGCCTAGGGACTGACGACCTCAGCAGTTTGCTCCCACAGAAAGTCACCACACCTTTACTGGATATTGCAAAACGAGGCACATAGTTCTTAACAGGGGCCTCGTCACCACAGACAGTAATGCATGCACTGCTACGAGCTCCCATGATGGCCACAAGGTCAGTAAGGATTTCTTGAGAGAGTGTATCCGTTTCCTCCACCAAGGCGGTTGACAACTGCTACGTGGTGGCTGCTGCATGCCGACATGCTACGATACATCTCATCAAAGCGCCCCACATGTGATCGATGCGATTTGAGTCGGGGAAACGGGCGGATCATCATCCTGTCGCTCCAAGATCTCCTCGACCTGTGCTATTCACTGCGTCGCACATTGTCATCCATACAAAGAAAATCAGGGCACCCCTGAGAAGATCCACATGGGAAAGCAGCACCGTGTCACAATAGCGCTGACCGGCTAGTGTGCCGTGCTCAAAGACTTGTAGGTCAATAAGCCCTGTGGGGGGACGTCCAGCATTGTCGAACATCATAGTTTTGGTGGTCCAGGTATTATGATTTGGAGATGCCCGTACTAACTGCATACATTTTTCAACACGGTATATTCACTGGTCAAAGTCGTTGCGACGCTGTACTCCTTACCAACGTGCGTCCTTTCAGGGGTGCACGCGACCCTGCTTTCTTATTTGTGGATGACTATGCACGACCACATCGGATAGCGCAGGTGGAGAAGTTCCTGGAATGAGACGATATTCGGCGAATGGACTGGACTACCCTTCAGCCCGAGTTAAAGTCTACTGAGCACGTGTGGGATGTGTTGATCACTTGCTGTAATGTCCAGGGGGCCAACATAAATCACTGTGACTTCAGTGTAATTATTGTCTCTGAGCAGAAGTATTAAGAAGTATTATTTCTCTTCGTCTCATTGCACGTTTGTTTCAGTTATCTTCTGCACTCAGTTCTATGTATGGTCCAAGTTTCGTCGAGCTATATTACTTGGGAGTCATACATCATGCGATAGTTACTTTTGTCGTTACGTTTTGCATACGAGTGTAAAATATTTGCTTATATTATATTCTGGTTTCTTTGTCTCAGAGTTCTGTCTGTCTTAAACAGCTATTTGTGTCTTCTAAACGTTATTTTTAGTTATTTGCATGGTAATGCAACCATCTCTGGTATGTGGTTGTCGAGACAGTATTTGGCGCACAGCCTTTGGTAGTCACCCGTGGGACGACCATTAGGTGCCCTTGCTGCTCGCAGCAGGTCAATGCTCTAATGTCTTCAGGTTGGACGTTCTGTGTCTTTGATCAGCAAGGTGCACTGGTAGTCGCTCGCGGCAGTCATTTTGCCCCGTGCTGAAAACCCAACGCAAGGAGTACAAAGGGGCAGCTTCTTTATTGTACTTAAATGGCAAGATTTGGGAACTGTATCGTCACATCGTGGACATACGAGACGAAGTAGTGATGAAAACAAATAAAACAGTTATTTTGCGCCAGTACTGTTAAACAGAATTAATGTCATTTTTCCGTTTTCCTTTTGTTCCTTAGTTGCCTCAAAATTCATGGGGGTGTGTTCCGTCTTTGCAACTAAATGAAAGGCAATTTGTTTTTCGCCGTATACGTTCGCTGCCATTATTAATGAATCGTCTTCAGAGGCCTGTAATACATGTTTGTATTATGTGTTAGTTACAAGTACGGTACTATGCAACGCCTTCTCACGTTCTTCTCTTGTTTTTCAGGCTAGAATCAACTTTTGCAGCTCAATTTTCGTGAGGTTAAATTATCATTTGGTTTTACTTACTTGCTAGTTCATGTGTGTGGTTCTGGATATGTGTTTTCTCGGTCCCCATACTCCAGATGACTAATTTACGGTGTTTTTTCTTCGTCCAAATTTATTACAACACTTCCCTTGCACTTTTCATTCTGCGTTGAAAGTGTGTTTGATTACAGTGTGCAGTGTTGCCGACTGTCGCTGTGTATTATCTTCTGTCTTTTGTTTGTTTGTGTGAATTTTTATATATATGGGGGAAGGGTACTAAGGTGATGCTTTTCAATTTTAAAATTTCTAATGTTCTTTGCAGCAGCTGAAGCTCACTAGAGAAGAGATATTAGAGACGTGGGACGACACTGCATTGCACACCTCATGTATGTCTGAAAACTAAAATGTGCTTTACACGCGTTTGCCTACAGGCCAAGGAAGATGCCGAGCACGCGGAAGATGATCCTGCAGCACGTGATGACTGACGTGAGCACCAAGATGAACCGCACCAAGAAAATGGGCATGGACGTGCTGGAGACGCCGCTCAACCGCTGCCTCTCCACGCTGGACATCACCCTCCTGGGTGAGTACCGCTCAACTTGCCGCCACCCGAGTCTTAGGCTCATATAATTCGTAAAAAACAAATAGCAAAAACCCATTCCAGAACATACGATTATGGATGCTCCCATCTCCTCCGCATACGTGATTAACCTTTCACTCTATCTGAAGAGATTTTTCTTTTTACTTCTGAGATAGGTGTTTTTAATGAGGCAAAAATAAATCTCCAACAAAGATACAAGTAAATATTGTCTTTACGCTCAACAGTAACCAATAAAGCACTGGCAAAGTAATGTATCATGTTACATATCGAACACGAAGCAGGAATTAGCAAACGTCATAGTATTTCGAAAGTGCTGGCCGATTAAATCTGTGTGCCAGATAGAGATTCGAACTTGCGACCCTTGCCTGTCACTGGTGAATACTCTAAATACTGAGCTAGCTTTTATTTTTTTGTTATATTTTTCTTTTCTTTCTGTTTTTGTAGTACTCGCAGCAGGTTTTTATTATTTTTGACCAATATTAAATGAAAAAAGAACAACCAAAACATCCTCTGACTCATCTTAATGCTTGTTCTGGTGTACGTAATTCCGCATTCAGAACATCAAATACACAACGTCAGCACTCGAAAATAATGACATTTGAATAAGTATTTTACCATTTCCTGAACAAAATATTCTTACTGTACATTCCTTCAAATATCTTCTGCAAAAATAAGACCAAGTATCAAAAAATCTTGTATTTTCCACGCAACCTGCCTCCTAAACATTTAACTGATGGCTCCAACAAAGGCACCAATACACAACAAGCTACTTTGAGACCAGTACTCCATTGTCTTTCATATACAAAATGAACAAGTCTGTACAATTTATGTTTACAGTTCAGTTATTGTTCTTAAAATTGCTTTTATGAAATACCCCACTCCAGTTTTGGCATGCCTGTAATCCAACTGCATGCAGCTATGGAGCGTTCCCTACTGAACACTTTCGCTGTTCGCAAAACTGGAATTCGATAATAGAAAAAGGAAGAGGAGAAAAAATTGTGAGTGAACATGGACTTGGGGAAAGGAATGAAAGAGGAAGCCGGATGGTACATTTCTACACAGAGCATAATTTAATCATCGCTGACATTTCGCTTAAGAATCATCAAAGAAGGTTGTGTAGGTGGAAGGGACCTGGGGACACTGGAAGGTTTCAGACTGATTATATAGTGGTAGGACAGAGATTTCGGAAGCAGATTTTAAACTGTGAGACATTTCCAGAGGCAGATGTCGACTCTGACCACAATTAATTGGTTACGAACTGTATGTAAATACTGAAAAAATTGCAAAAAGTTAGAAAATTAAGGAGTTTGGACCTAGATAAGATGAAAGAACGAGAGATTGTTGAGAGTTTCAAAGAGAGCATTAGGCAACGATTGACTAGAACGAGGGAAAGGAGTATAGGAGAAGACGAATTGGTCGCTTAGAGAGACCAAATAGTGGCGACAGAAGCGAATCCAATAGGTAAAATAAAAGGCCTAGTAGAAATCCATGGATATCACAGGAGATACTGAATTTAATTTATGAAAGGCTAAAATATTGCACGGAGTGACCGCGCGGTTAGAGGCGCCCTGTCACTGATTGCGCGGTCCCTCCCGCCGGATGTTCGAGTCCTCCCTCGGACATTGGTGTATGTGTTGCTCTTAGCAGAAGCTGGATTAAGTTAATTTAAGGAGTGTGTAAGTCTAGGGACCGATGACCTCAGCAGCTTGGTCCCTTAGGAATTCACACACATTTGAACAGTTGATGAAATACACTCATTCTCATAAATTAAGGATAATGCTTATACAAGGTGAAACAACGCTCTGGTGGGCGGTTTGCGGGTTTAAATCACCTCGGGTTATGACCATGCGGTGCATTTGACCTGCGGTCATGTCACAGTGGCGCTGGCAGCAGTCCAAATATGCAGAGGTGTGTTGGTGCTTGTAATAGTACGGTGCAGCGAGTAAGTGTGCAGACGTTTTCAGACCTGCTAATAGTGACTTTGTGTTGAAATGGCTCAAAGAACACGTATGGATGACGTTATGAGGGATAGAATACTAGGGCGACTGGAGGCTGGTCAAATACAGCAGGTCGTAGCACGGGCCCTCTGTGTGCCACAAACCGTGATTTCAAGATTATGGCAACGATTCCAGCAGACAGAAAACGTGTCCAAGCGCTACAGTACGGGACGTCCACGGTGTACAACACTACAAGAAGATCGATATCTCACCATCAGTGCTCGCAGACGGCCACGGAGTACTGGAGGTAGCCTTGCTCGGGACCTTACCGCAGCCACTGGAACAGTTGTCTCCAGACAGTCTACAGACGACTGAACAGACATGGTTTATTCGCCCGGAGACTTGCAAGGTGCATTCCACTGACCCCTCGTCACAGGATACCCCGTAAAGACTGGTGTCAAGAACACAGTACATGGTCATTGGAACCGTTGTCCCACGTGATGTTCACGGACGAGTCCAGGTATAGTCTGAACAGTGATTCTCGCCGGGTTTTCATCTGGCGTGAACCAGGAACCAGATACCAACCCCTTAATGTCCTTGAAAGGGACCTGTGGTTTGATGGTGTGGGGTGGGATTATGATTGGTGCACGTACACCCCTGCATATCTTTGACAGAGGAACTATAACAGATCAAGTGTATCGGGACGTCATTTTGTACCAGTATGTCGACCTTTTCAGGGGTTCAGTGGGTCCCACCTTCCTCCTGGTGGATGATAAGCACAGTCCCACCGAGCTGTCATCGTGGAGGAGTACCTTGAAAAATAAGATATCAGGCAAGTGCAGTGGCCTGCCTGTTCTCCAGACCTAAACCCCATCGAACATGTCTGGGATGCTCTCGGTCGACGTATCGCTGCACGTCTTCAAACCCATAGAACACTTTAGGAGCTCCGACAGGCACTGGTGCAAGAATGGAAGGCTACACCCCAGCAGCTGCTCGACCACCTGGTCCAGAGTATTCCAACCCATTGTGCGGCCTGTGTACGTGTGCATGGTGATCATATACCATATTGAAGTCGGGGTATATGCGCAGGAAACAATGGCGTTTCGTATCACAGGTGTTTCGCTACGGTTTTCTCAAATTATTACCAATACCGTGGACTTACAGAACTGTGTCGTGTGTGTTCCCTATGTACATATGCTGTTAGCGCCAATTTTGCCACGTTGTGTGGCACCACATTCTGCAGTTATCCTTAATTTATGAGCATGAGTGTATAAATGTCGCCTTGAAACTGGCGAAAGGGAATACGAATGTCTGAAATACGAGATCGACAGGAAGTGCAAAACGGCTACGGAAGAATGGCTAGGGGACAAATATAAGGATTTGCAAGGATGTTTCAGTAGGGGAAAGGTAGATAATGCATACTGGAAAATTAAAGAGGCCTTCGGAGAAAAGAGTAGCAGCTGTATGAATATCAAGAGCTCGAATGGAAAACCAGTCCTAGGCAAAAATGAGAAAGCTGAAATGTGGAAGGATTATACAGGGTGGTCCATTGATAGTGACCGGGCCAAATAAGCATCAAACGAAAAGACTACAAAGAACGAAACTTGTCTTGTTTGAAGGGGGAAATCATATGGCGCTATGGTTGGCCCGCTAGATGGCGCTGCCATGCGTCAAACTTGTATCAGTTGCGGTTCTTTAAATAGGAACCCCCATTTTTATTACATATTCGTGTAGTACGTAAAAAAATATGAATGTTTTAGTTGGATCACTTTTTTTCGCTTGGTGATAGATGACACTGTAATAGTCACAAACGCATAAGTACTTGGTATCACGTAACATTCCGCCAGTGCTGACGGTATTTGCTTCGTGATGCATTACCCGTGTTAAAATGGACCGTTCACCAATTGCGGAGAAGGTCGATATCGTGTTGATGTATGGATATTGTGATCAAAATGCCCAACGGGCGTGTGCTATGAATGCTGCTCGGTATCCTGGACGACATCATCCAAGTGTCCGTACCGTTCGCAGGATAGTTACGTTATTTAAGGAAACAGGAAAAGTTCAGCAACATGGAAACGTCAACCACAACCGTCAACAAATGATAATGCCCGAGTAGGTGAGTTAGTTGCTGTCGCGGCTAATCCGCACATCAGTAGCAGACAAATTGCGCGAAAATCGGTAATCTCAAAAACGTCGGTGTTGAGAATGCTACATCAACATCGATTGCACCCGTACCAAATTTCTATGCACCAGGAACTGTATGGCGACGACTTTGAACGTCGTGTACAGTTCTGCCACTGGGCACAAGAGAAACTACTGGACGATGACAGATTTTTTGCACGCGTTCTATTTAGCGACGAAGCGTCATTCATCAACAACGGTAAGGTAAACCGGCATAATATGCACTCACTATTGGGCAACGGAAAATCCACGATGGCTGCAAGTGGAACATCAGCTACCTTGGCGGGTTAATGTATGATGAGGCATTATGGGAGGAAGGGTAATTGGCCCCCATTTAATCGATGGCAATCTAAATGGTGCAATGAATGCTGCCTTTCTACGTAATGTTCTACCGATGTTACTACAAGATGTTTCACTGCATGACAGAATGGCCATGTACTTCCAACATGACGGACGCTCGGCACAATAGCTCGCGTGCGGTTGAAGCGGTACTGAATAGCATATTTCATGACAGGTGGATTGGCCCGCACGTTCACCGGATCTGACGTCCCCGGATTTCTTTATGTGGGGAAAGTTGAAGGATATTTGCTATCGTGATCCACCGACAACGCTTGACTACAAGCGTCAGCACATTGTCAATGTATGTGCGAACATTACGGAAGGCGAACTACTCGCTGTTGAGAGAAATGTCGTTACACGTATTGCCAAATGCATTGAGGTTGAAGGACATCATTTTGAACATTCGTTGCATTAATGTAGTATTTACAGGTAATCATGCTGTAACAGAATGCGTTCTCAGAAATGATAAGTTCACAAAGGTACATGTATCACATTGGAACAACCGAACTAAAATGTTCAAACGTACCTGCGTTATGTATTTTAATTTTAAAAACTTACCTGTTACCAATTGTTCGTCTAAAATTGTGAGCCATATGTTTGTGACTATTACAGCGGCATCTATCACAAAGCGAAAAAAGTGGTACTACTAAAACATTCATATTTCTTTACGTACTACACGAATATGTAATAAAAAATGGGGGTTTATATTATAAAAAACGCAATTGATATCCGTTTGACCTATGGCAGCGCCATCTAGCAGGCCAGCAATAGCGCCATCTCGTGTCCCCCTTCAAGCTAGACAAGTTTCGTTCTTTGCAGTTTTTTCGTTTGACGCTTATTTCGTGAAATATTTGGCCCAGTCACGATTAATGGACGACCCTGGATAGAAGGTCTACAGAAGGAAGATGAAGTCAAATGGTTCAACTGGCTCTGAGCACTATGGGACTTAACATCTGAGGTCATCAGTCCCCTAGAACTTAGAACTACTTAAACCTAACTAACCTAAGGACATCACACACATCAATGCCCAAGACAGGATTCGAACCTGCGAGCGTAACGGTCGCACGGTTCCAGACTCAAACGCCGAGAACCGCTCGGCCACAACGGCCGGCAAGATGAAGTGAGTATTACAGAAATTGAAGAGGACCTAGATGAAGATGAGATGAGATATGATACTGCGAGATTAACTTGACAGAGTACAGAGAAACCTGAGTCGAAACAAGGCCCCAGGAACAGAACTACTGACAGCCTTGGGAGAGCCAGCTGTGACAAAACTCTTCCATCAGG
Source organism: Schistocerca gregaria (assembly GCF_023897955.1). Classification (NCBI taxonomy): domain Eukaryota; kingdom Metazoa; phylum Arthropoda; class Insecta; order Orthoptera; family Acrididae; genus Schistocerca; species Schistocerca gregaria. The sequence goes on from NC_064922.1 coordinate 596,861,338, forward strand.
AGCAGAGAATGTATGAGACAGGTGAAATATCCTCACACTTCAAGAATAATGTAACAATTCCAAAGACACACAGTTGCTGACAGATGTGAATATTACCAAACTATCAGTCTAATAAGTCATGGTTGCGAAATACTAGAATTCCTTACAGAAAAATGGATAAACTGGTATAAGCCGCCCTCGGGAAATATCGTTTGTATTCCGAAGATGTAGGAATACGCAAGGCATTATTGACCCTTCCACTCATATTAGAAGATAGGTTAAGGAAACGCAAACCTGCGTTTATAGCATTCAGAGACTTGGAAAAAGTATTTGACAATGTTCACTGAAATTCTCTGTTTGATATTCTGAAGGTAGCAGTAGTAAAATACAGGGAGCAAAAGGCTGTCTGCAACTTGTACAGTACACAGAGGAGCATGAAAGGGCCGGCCGCGTTGGTCTAGCGGTTCTAGGCGCTCACTCCGGAACCGCGCGACTGCTACAGTCGCAGGTTCGAATCCTGCCTCGGGCATGAATGTGTGTGATGTCCCTAGGTTAGTTAGGTTTAAGTAGTTCTAAGTTCTAGGGGACTGATGACCACAGATGTTAAGTCCCATAGTGCTCAGAGCCATTTGGACCAAGCATGAAAGAAAAGCAGTGATTGAGAACGGACTGAGACACTGTTGTAGCCTATCCCCGACATTATTCAATCTGTATATTCTGCAAACAGTAAAGGAAATCAAAGAAAAAATTTGAAGTAGGCGTTAAAGTTCAGGGAGAAGAAATAAAAACTTTGAGGTTTGCCGACGACATTATAATTCTGCCAGAGACAGCAAAGGACCAGGAAGAGAAGTCGAACAGAATGGCAACAGTCTTGGAAAAAGGATATAAGATAAAACCTAAATAAGGATAATGGGATGTAGTCGAATTAAATCAGATGCTGATTACAAAACGAGACACTAAAAGTAGTAAGTGAGTTTTTCCGTATGCGCAGCAAAATAACTGTTGATGCCAGAAACAGGCAATGGCAATAAAAGCACTTCTGACGAAGCGAAATTTGTTAATATAGAATATAGATTTAAGTATCTGGAAGTCTTTCCTGAAGATATTTTAAGTGTAGCCATGTGTGGACTGAAACATGGGCGACAGACAAGTTAGAGAATGAGAGAACAAAGAATTTTAAAACATGGTGACATAGAAGAGTATTGAAGATTAGTCTGTCACGTAACTAATAAGAATGTACTCAATAGAACTGGGGAGACAAGAAGTTTGTGGCATAACTTGACCAAACGAAGGTATCAGTTGATAGGACACATTCTGAGACATTAAGGGGTCACCAGTTTAGTGTTGCAGGGAAGTGTGGAGGGTAAAAGTCTTAGTGGGGGATGAAGAGGTGAATACAGTAAGCAGATTTAGAAGGATATACACTGGAGCGCCAAAGAAACTGGTATAGACACTGCTGCTACAATGGCAGGTTATCAACATTTAAGTGAGTTTGAATGTGGTGTTATAGTCGGCGCACGAGCGATGGGTCACAGCATCTCCGAGGTAGCGATGAAGAGCGGATTTTCCCGTACGGCCATTTCGCGAGTGTACATTGAATATTAGGAATCCCACAAAACATCAAATCTCCGACATCGAATCTCCAACATCACTGCAGAATGGGTCCAATGGCGACTGAAGAGAATCTTTCATTGTGACTGAAAGAAAGGATGTTCCAAGAAAAGATGTTCCAAGGATGTTCCAAGAGCCAACAATTCTTTTTCTTTCAACCTTCACCCTAAAACCTCAGCTGCCTCATTGTTGAGGGCCTCATAAATATCATAATTGTCATCATCATCACAGCCTGGAGACAACTGATCATCATCTAAAATATTTTCAAGTGTAACTGGAGGACAAAGTACAGGTAAATGAATCCCATGAGGAACAGGTCACATAGCTGAAGGAATGGTGGGATACAATACCTCCTTTATATTTTTCAAATTAAAACCTAGCACACAGAAAGAGCAAAAAAAACAGTCTTCACTGTAAGTTTTTGGCTCTCTCCAAATCATAGGTATTACAAAACAAAATAACTTCCGTTTACCTTGAAACCATTGTCTCAGTTCTTCTACACACAGAGAACACACTTCGTGAGGAGCCCATGATGTGTCCTGATCGCCCAGTTTCGTACCAAAGTAGCCGAAGTATACCTTATTGACAAAATCAGGACTGTTTCTCTGTTGCTTTTTAGCAGTGTAAGCCCCAAAAATATGGCATAAACAATCAGAAGAGTTCACACAACATATAGAAGCCATTATAAACACAAAACTAAATATTACTTCAACGAAGAAACAATGGAAGTCTGCTCTGTAGAGTAGTTACATCCACACTGGCATAGCTTGACCTTGCAGTGGAGAGCAAACAGCAGGTGGAAGGGGAAGGAGGAAGAGTGGAAGGGGTACTGACACAGCATACTGGCAGCAAATAGAGCACCAACTGGATTCTACCAGTTTTACTGTACAGTTTTTTAACAAAAGAAATGCTGTCTCATGATGGCAACCTAAATTTAGATTGATTACATTTGCAGTTAACTTATTAGGCTAAAAAGGTTATATTTTAAAATTATTATTTAGATTTTACCGGAATGTTATAGTTTGTATGATGTTAAAAACACCATAAAAGCAAAAATTCAGTGTGTGATTAGTGGGTAAAGAAAGGTTGTTGGAATTTTCTTTGCTGTATTCAGCACGACATATATCATAAGAATCACTATAAAATTTGAAGCAATTTTTTTTATCGCACACCTGTTCAATCTGTGATGAGCGAGTTTAACTGTTCTCCACAGTTTAGATCGAGGCGATGGTTCTCTCCACTGCAGTCCGTTGAAATAGGCACCAGTTGGCAGCTCAGCTACAGCGATCGAACGAATTGGTGCAGTGGTTAAATGAGTAGGCTCCTACTGGGGATGAACTGAGTCCCTATCCCTGCTTGGCGTTTCTGTTTTATATGGTACACATGCTGTGCTGTGGGCGATCGAAGTGGTCGAAAGTGAACACACTTCACACGCCGCGATCGCAGTTTAGACACTTCTATTGTTCCAAGATGATTGGTTTCGACAGCCTTATGCTGCCATCATCTGATCTTCTGGAACTTCCTTCACGTAATGTAACATGTACTGTAGTGGAATTTAACATGACAAGTTTATAGCTACGTCCAGAAGATCAGATGATGGCAGCGTAAGACTATCTTTACCGGTCATCTTGGAGCAATAAAAAGTGTCTAAATTGCGATCGCGGCATACGAAATGTGTTCGTTTTCTGTTTTAGGTTTATCGCACTCCCTCCTAAGAAGTTCAGCTGAATGCTCGGATGGTTCTTTCGTCAAGGCATCAGGCGATTTTCTTACTGCCTATGTTTTACACCCGCAGAAAACTTTGTAAGTACCAGAAGGACCTAGTATGTAACCTAAAACTTCCCCAGTCATCTACGTGTATGTAACCGCCATAAGGATGTCTAAAGGGCGTGACTACATAGCCTCCGAAGACATTAAGCTGGTCAGGGAACGTCGTGGAAGGAGGCAAACCGAATGGACGCGTGTTTTGTTTTCTGGCGAGCCTGTCACAATCCACTCGGGTGCACGTGTAGACTTCCAAGACGCAGGAGTACTCTCCCCTTTAAATTATTCAATTTTACTTGGAATTGTACGCCTGCTTAAGGCATACGACAAGTTCGTCTTTCGTGCGAACTTTCGTTAAAGTTTTCGAGTTTCCCACAAATTAAAACTGCGTACTGGATCGGAACTTGAATTCGTGCCGTTGTCTCCGCTTTAATGAATTCAATTCCGCTAGTAGCTTCTTCTACTCTCCAAACTCCAAAAAAGCTCTCATGTACGCTTTGTTCAGCTAGCACTACTGGGAGAAAGAAAGTAGAAACAGGAGGAAGTAGTTTACAAAACCCTCGTTTGAACTAGTTTTGAGTGTTTCTCTGGGATGCTTAGCAGACAGTGTCAACTGAGGGGATGTAGATGACTGAAAGAAATTCATAGCGTTCCTTCTCGCCTTCGTTTATTAGGCGTGAGTGCGGCACGGAGGTGCGAGGTGCACCTTAAATTACAAAGGCAGACGCTACAAGAGAACCGCTATGTATAATGGAGAAGGTTATCATTATAATTCTGAGAGCGTTCATTCCAAGAGGAACAAAGCAATACATTTCTTCCGCCTAGAGGCTTCTGTTGCTACGGTATTCAGTCCGAATACTGGTTAGACACAGCTCTTCACACCAGTTTAGGTCTCTGAATAACTACTAAAACCTACAGCCATCTGGACCTGCTTACAATAGTCAAGCATTGGTATCCCTCTCCAATGTACTCCAATGTAACCCCCCCCCCCCCTCCAAACACACATATATACACTTCCATCCGTCACAGAATTGACGATTTCTTGATGAGTCATGTGTATCCCATCAATATTTTAGTTAAGTTCTACAACAATTTTCTCACCAGTTCAAATTAGCACCTCCTCATTTGTTACCCCATCAATCCATTTAATCTTAAACATTCTTCCGTAGCACCGAGTTTCAAAAGCTTTAACTTTCTTCTCTTCTGCACTCTTTGTCGTTCACGTTCCCCTTCAGGATTAGGCTGTACTCCAGACAAACATTTAGAAAAGATTTTTTGACACATTTATATTCAGTGTTAACAAAATTATCTTATTCAGAAATTCTTTACTTGCTATGCCTGTCTACATTTTATATCCTCTCTGCTTCAGCCACCAATAGTTGTTTTTCTGCTCAAACAGCAAAACTCGTTTGCTACTCCTAGCATCTCATTTCCTAATCTAATTCCTTCAGCACCACTTGATTTAATTCCATTATATTCCATTACACCTGTTTTAATTTTGTTGTTGTCGTCTCACAAAATCTTTTCAAAAGACTGTCCACTCCGCTCAACTTCTTTCCCAAGTTCTTCACCGTCGGTGACAGAATTATAATGTCATCGGCAAACTTCAAGAAGTTTTTTATTATTATTTCTTGTTCCTGAACCTTAACACGCTTCTGAGTTTTCTACTTACTACTTGCTCAATGTATAGATTAAATAACATCGGCGATGCGCTACATCGCTGCCTCACTCCTTTCTCAATCAACTTCCCTTTCACATCATTCAGCTACAGTAGTCTGGTTTTTGTACAAGTTGTAAATAACCTTTCACTCCTTTTATTTTATCTTGCTACCTTCAAAATTTCAAAGAACACTTTCCAGTCAACAAAGTCAAAAACGTTTTCTAAATCTACCTATGCTATAAACTTAGATTTACCTGCAGCTTATATTCGAAGTTGGAGGGACAGTGTTGGCTTGTTCCTACACTTCTCCGGAACGCAAACTGATTTTCCTGGAGGTCAGCATGTACGATCATGTTCAGAAAAAACATAACACCTTGAACGACATGTAAATTAGTTTGTTCTGTAGAAACGATTAGCATTTCAGTCACCTCGGTTCTGGATGTGTCCTGCTGCCTAGTAGGCACAGGGTCCACCATGGGCTCTGGTATGTTGTTCCATGTGTGAGGGCACCGATGCATATAAGGCGCGAATGGCGTCCTGTGGTATAGCCAACCATGCTGCATTCACCTGATTCCAAAATTCATCAGTGGGTCACAGCACTGCCCCCCGTCGTTTCACCACATCCTACACATTTTCGATTGGCGGCAAGCCTGGTGATATGACGGGGCAGGGCAAAAGGCTGACATCCTGTGACAGCAAGAAGGCATGCGTTCGTGCCAGCAACATTTGGTCGTGCGTTGGCTTGCATCCAGGGCGCAGTACAGGAAGGCTATGGCTACGGGTCGCAGGATGTCGTTCACGTAGGTCACACTAGTCACAATGACCTGGACACACACCAACTGTGATTTGTTGCTGTACCAAGTAACATCCCACACCGCCAGGTCTCGAGTTGGCGCTGTATGTCTCGTGATAATGCAGTCACTGTGATGCCACGCCCACTGTCTGCGGCGAACCAAAATGCGGCCATCATTTTCAAACAAGCAGAACCTGGAATCGTCCGAAAACTCTTTCTAATGTCATTCCTGTCCCCTGTGACTTCGTTTCATACACCGTATTTTGCACATTCATCAAAGGTAGGCGGGGAAGTAAACGACCCGCACGTACTCGGCCAGAGCCGAGGACTCATATCTAGCCTGCAATGCCATTAGGATGAGGTGTCGATATTCTCGGCGGGTGGTCTGGGTGGTGCGACCTTACCCATCTCGTCGTGTTCTGCGGCGCAGCCTTCCGTGAACCATTCTGCACACCCCGTTGTGCTGCTGAAGCGCTTGGTCCTACACGAGCAGCAATTTCCCGAAGGGATGCATGACATTATCTCATGCCAATAATGCGCCCTGTTTCAAATTCACTGATTTGACAGTACGGTTTGCGCATGTGTCTGTGAGGCATCCTGCACGTCTGCTCAAGTCACACTGATCCATTACCTTCGGTTTACAGCTACAACGAGAACCGCAGGCATGTTTTACCGATAAGTGATGTTGCGCCGCGATGTCGATGTTGATCTTGAACCCGCTATCCGACATCGTTCAAAGACTAATCAGTTTTGCGGAATATGCTAATGTACTTATCCTGTGAATATGAACGTCCTATCTCTAGTCTTTCAAGGTGTTCTGTTTATTCTGAACATGAGCGTACCAATCTTTTCTCTGTTCTGTAGATAATTCAGATGAGCATTTTGCAACCATGATTTATTCAGCTGAAGGTTCAGTAATATTAACACCTGTCGGTCGTGCCTTCCTTGGACTTGTAACTACTATATGCTTTTTGAAATCTGAGAGTATTTCGCCCGTTTCATATATCTTACACGCCAAGCAGGAAGTCGTATGTTTTGTTCTCTCAATAATATGAATAATTATGAGAGAATGTTCTCTACTCCAGACGACCTGCTCCCTGTGAAATTCTTTTCGCAGTGTTATGTCTTATGTCTCGTCTTCATCTGCTTCCTCTTCTTTTTTTAATTCTTCAAGTTTGTTTCCCTTCTATAGACTTCCATATATTTTTCCACTTGCAGCCTACTCTTCTTTGCTTAGTAAGGGCTTCCATCTGAAGCTCTTCATATTGATACAGCTGCTTCTCTTTCCTCCAGTTTTTTCTGTTCATTCTCATACACATGTCTTGCGAAATGACCATCTCTGTGAAATTAGAGAAATTCGAGCTCATACGGAGACTAGCCCACAGTCGTTTTTCATTGAAGAAACAAGCACACACCGTAATGGGGCTTTAGGAGTATGTATGTAGATGGTAGATGTTGATATGTGTCGTGAACGGGTAGCCATAGAAGTAGCGCATTTCCTAGAACTAGAATTTCATTTTCGATGTGTGTCATATAGATTGTCCATCCAGGAACATACTTTAAGGTTCCTGTTTATTCTGACTTTCCAGTGCTCTATAGTGGAACGTCTGCTGTCTGCCTTCTACATCCTGGAGAGTCGCTTTGCGTCCTCTGAAATGTGGCGCACTCGAAGTGAAGAGGTTGTTCTGGAGGCGTCGAGGTCTTCGCCTCTTTTTTTTTTTTTTAGATAGAATTGCTGATACAGCTATTAATAGACAAGCAGATTTTTTTTTTTTGACGTAAGCTTATGACGGAAAAGGAAGGTTAGAGTTTAGAATTCGCCGATATTTTGATCGTTATTGATGGACTAGTGTCTTATGTCAGAAAGATAGTGCGTGGAGCAGCCGCGTGCTTGAAGAGGCTGTCCTGGCATCAGCTTACTGTGGTTTAGAAAATCCACTGAAAACTGAAAATCATGTGACTGGATGAGACTTCAAACGCGCACTTCCCAAACTCACAGTCTTATCCGTGGTGTCTCTTTGGTCTGTTTGCAGCCTTATCAGTTCCAGGCTCGCGATAATGTTGAGAAAAGCAATAACTTTCAAGGGAGACGTATCACGGAAAGAGAATATATTGATAATACTATTTTTAGCTTAATTTCATTCATCACAATAAATGTTTTTCAAATGCTACGACTGTCTGATTAATGATTTAAATAATAAAACACTGCACCGATTAGTTTTTTTGTGCAAAGCGAGACTCGTTCCAGGACTTTATTCCTATTTCAGTTGCTAGTATTTACGTAAATATTGCATCTGATGTCTTGCTTTTGTGTTATTGCGCTTCTCTTAGCCCTCTGTAGTCATTTTTTTTAATTTACTGCAATAGGAAACTATAAACCCTGGAAATTTTTAGACACTAATAATTAGAAAATGCTATTTCTTGTGTATCTACTTACAGGTATTGAATCTCCTTCAGTAAACTATCACTCACAAAGTTTATTTACGTCAAATCAAAACATAATACAATGACATTAAGACTGTACTGCTTCCCAATGAGATTGGATACAGGCAGTGGTGTTCCATTTAAGTAGATTATAATATTTACTGCTAAATGTCACTTGTAACATCTGGTCACTAAGGTCAATGACTAAATTAACAGTTATGCTTCACATTCTGTTTTTGTATTATTTTGTTGCAAATACTGAGAGAAATGAATGAAAGAGTAACCGTGCTTATGAATTTACTATAGTTATTATGAACAGGAGAAACATTTTAAGAAATTAATTGATTCACTATCTAGCTTCTCACTAAGAATTTTTCCCCCTGGCCTTTTGTGGTGTACGAATATTTCCAAATCCTCCTTTAAATCCACTGTGCGCTGCACATACATTGGATTTAATGAAGGAATTCTAAAATGAATAACCATAAAAAGATGAGTGCATGACATGAAAAGCAGAACAACACGCACACAGATTCACATACAATAGCCGGCCGCAGTGGCCTAGCGGTTTTAGGCGCTACAGTTTGAAACCGCGCAACCGCTACGGTCGCAGGTTCGAATCCTGCCTCGGGCATAGATGTGTATGATGTCCTTAGGTTAGTTAGGTTTAAGTAGTTCTAAGTTCTAGGGGACTGATGACCTCAGAAGTTAAGTCCCATAGTGCTCAGAGCCATTTCAACCACATACAATACTAACGTAAATACATTACTGGCCATTAAAATTGCTACACCAAGAAGAAGTGCAGTGATAAACGGGTATTCATTGGACAAATATATTATCCTAGAACTGACATGTGATTACATTTTCACGCAATTTGGGCGCATAGATCCTGACAAATCAGTATCCAGAACAACCACCTCTGGCAGTTATAACGGTTTTGATACACCTGGGCATTGAGTCATACAGAGCTTGGATGGCATGTACAGGTACAGCTGCCCATGCAGCTTCAACACGATACCACAGTTCATCAAGAGTAGTGACTGGCCACCAGACGTTTTCAATTGGTGAGAGACCTGGAGAATGTGATGGCCAGGGCAGCAGGTGAACATTTTCTGTATCCAGAAAGGCCCGTACAAGACCTGCAACATGCGGTCGTGCATTATCCTGCTGAAATGTAGGGTTTCGTAGGTATCGAATGAAATGTAACGTCCACTATTCAAAGTGCCGTCAATGCGAACAAGAGGTGACCGAGACGTGTAACCAATGGCACCCCATACCATTACGCCGGGTTATACGCTAGTATGGCGATGACGAATACACGCTTCCAATGTGCGTTCGCCGCGATGTCGCCAAACACGGATGCGACCATCATGATGCTGTAAACAGAACCTGGATTAATCCGAAAAAATGACGTTTTGCCATTCGTGCACCCAGGTTCGTCGTCGAGTACACCATCGCAGGCGCACCTGTATGTGATGCAGCGTCAAGGGTAATCGCAGCTATGGTCTCTGAGCTGATAGTCCATGCTGCTGCAAACGTCATCGAACTGTTCGTGCAGATGGTTGTTGTCTTGCAAACGTACCCATCTGTTGACTCAGGGATGGAGACGTGGCTGCACGATCCGTTACAGCCATGCGGATAAGGTGCCTGTCATCTCGACTGCTAGTGATACGAGGCCGTTGGGATCCAGCACGGCATTCCGTATTACCCTGCTGAACCTACCGATTCCATTCATTGGATCTGGACCAACGCGAGCAGCAATGTCGCGATACGATAAACCGCAATCGCAATAGGCTACAATCCGACCTTTATCAAAGTCAAAAACGTGATGGTAAGCATTTCTATTTCTCTTCCTTAAACGAGGCATCACAACAACGTTTCATCAGGCAACGCCGGTTAACTGCTGTTTGTGTATGAGAAATCGGTTGTAAACTTTCCTCATGTCAGCACGTTGTAGGTGTCGTCACTGGCGCCAACCCTGTGTGAATGCTCTGAAAAGCTAATCATTTGCATATCACAGCATCTTCTTCCTGCCGATTAAACTTGGCGTCTGTAGCACGTCATCTTCGTGGTGTAGCAATTTTAATGGCCAGTAGTGTAGTTGCACTTGAAAATGAGAATAAATTTCTGAACCCTGACGTGCAATGCATGGTTGGTTGATTGAAGGAGGGAGGAGGGGAGAGGAGATCAAACAGCGAGAATTTCTTCAACGTTATCGAACAGATAGGGAACAATTTCGGAAAAGGACTGTTACACTTGATGAAACCAGGACATAGGATTCTGAGCCAGAACTGAAGTCGCAGTCGTCTCAATGGAAAAGTTCCGAATACGCATCCGAACAAATTCCACCGCCAACCATCAAAGATGAAACTGATGATTTTTCAGTATGACATGAATGGTGTCATAACTGGAAAATAGTGCCTCGGGGGTGTCTATAAAAGGTGCTTACTACAAACTGTTTCTGCAGAAATTTTTGCCCCAGAAAATTCGCCATAGAAGGTCTGATATGATTCCATCTGGTGTCCTAATTTTTCACGATGATGCAAGACCGCATATTGCCTACGAGTGATAAAAATGCTCGACAAATATGGATGGGAAACGCTTCTTCAGCCACCACGCAGTCCTGATACAAGCTCACGAGACTTCGGCTTGTTTCTCAAATTGGGGGAACAATTCTTCTAAAAGCGTTTTGATACAGTTGATGAAGCTGCCAGTGAGGTGACCTAAGTAATAGACAGCTCAAAAATGAATGTGCCCTATCTAGAATGCACAAGTTTCCAAAACTTCAGAAGTTGTCATAAGCAAGAATGTAGATTATTTTGAAGACTTGTACAGGTATTTTGTAAAATAAATTATTTCTTTCAGTTTTATCTTACAGTGTGCAGAACTTCTGAAATGACTCTCCTATGATCAGTTTTGGTTATATTTCAAATCATCTTAGTGAATTGCAGTTGGAAAACCACAATAGAACCTTCCTGAAATATTCATACGCTTACGCACTCTTATCAGCTTGCTGCAACATTTTGTTTCGGTTCTTCTACGGGCCGTGGTGCGGGATTTCAGTGTGTAGCAGAGCTGCGGACGTGTAACTTACCTACTAACAAGCAAGAAATTAACTACGTTATTATATTTTTTGACGCAATAATTACAAGTAACGTATGTGGCGATGTGGTCTTCAGGCTTAAGAATCACTAAGAATCACAACGCTCGTTACCTGTATTTCTAGAACCATTGTAATACAGGTTTCCACTTCATTATCATTCGTGCTTATAGTCATATGCGGATTCAAAGAGGGGGCGGGGGTGATGATATACTACTACCCTGCCACAAACAACACACGCAGAAATTTTTCTTCAAGTGTTAGTATTTTTAGGTATTTCAGTGTCGAAGTTTCTCAGCTAACATTTGGAAAATTAAGTGAAATGAACACTAAGAGTTTCGAAAATGACAAGGAATTGTACAATATTATGACCTATGTTTAACACGGGATACTTACCACTGTCTTTTATTAAGCCCAGTCTACGTAGGTTGCCACGCAGCCTGACCGCCAGCAAAATACATCTCAGCGAGGTAAACGCCGACAGTGCCAGCTGCGAGCAACAAAAGTGACACAGTTGTGAGTCCACAATCAGAGCCCGTAAACCACAGGGAGTTCAGTAAACTAAAAATGACTTTCTAGAACGAAAGCGGAAATGACTGGAGGATACAGCACCCCCACCCCAACTATTCACATTCCCACATACCTACAGTCTGCACAACTATGTTCAATGAACCACTGATAATGGTGAATGAACACTTTGATTGTATGTAATATAAACATGACATTGCAAAAGCTGTGCGAATTTATTGCTATCATAGTTCCTAAATCAACTGCATACCACACGAACTTCTCAAATTTTCTGACAAAGCCTTTGCAAACGACGTACTATTTCCCTGCAGTGGAACTTCATATAAGTTAAACTAAAGCGATGTAGAGTAGATTCTGCCTGTTTCCGCCTATACCGTAGCGCCTAAACAGATTCCTTGTTTCGCTTGTGTCATGTGAGTCGTTGTATTATTCGCATCATTGTTTGTGTCTCTGCGTCTCGTGTTTGCGAGTTAATTTTGAGGCGGCGTTGTCTTGCGTCGTAGTGTCGTCCACGGCTCCCACGCGCACCCCACGTACAGGTACAGTCAGTTTTAGTTTTGCCAAGCCCACGCGGAATGTGCGGCCAGATTCATTAGAAATTCATGATTGGCTTGTAGATACGATCAAGGTAACTTCAGAACAGGTCCTCATGGCTTCCTTCGATTCTGAATCTTATGTATTTTATGTCGAGTTTCTAGACCCGCTTCAGGTTGACAGGCTCCTTTGCGGCACGGACAACGAGTTCCTTTCACCCATCGTGATGGTTCTGATTGTATGGTTTGGAATATACGAATGTCAGTGTGTTTAACCTTCGGCCAGGAATTGATGACAGTTTCTTCAAGACCGTCCTGCTTCCGTTTGGATGCATACGGGATACACCGCTGGAACGCTGGTCCGCTCAACATCGTATACAACATCCGTGGACATGGTGGTAAAATGGAATATCCTCACCTCATTTGCAGGTATATGGATACCGGGTGTGAGACGTGGAACACATGCTCAAGGATACTTCAACACAGTAAAGACAAGGCAATCATTACCACTCAAACAAAAACTCTGGCTTGTAATTTGCAACAGATTTCATTTAACAATTGCATGACAACAGCAAACTGCTGTTACCGCAGAGTAATATACATAATTGCCCTAGAATTTGAAACATTACTAAACAGACAAAATGTGTACGGGCGTCAAAGCCCACCCCAAACAATAAATGGTTTAGTGAAAAAAACTTCCACAGAAGCAGGAAACCTTTTGAGATATAACAGCAGAAACAACTCACAATTTCTGTTTCTGAGTAAGATATCGAAAACCCAGTTGAACGAAGGGCGTCTTTCAGGTATTATAAAGTTTCAGTGACAAGTAATGGCACATCAGAGGTGTGCGGAAACTACAACCCAGGTCGAGCCTGAATGAAAACTGAAAGAGACGGTGAAGAAGGAAAGACGGACGCCTCGGCGTCACCACGCACGAATAATAAAACACTCAACTTAAATTCCGAAGGACTGGAGTCTACTGATAATCACAGCGACCGCGCTATCGGTTACGATTCAAATTGGCCGCTGCCAAAGAGTCCCCTAGTTAAACGGCCAGCTATACGGACGACGCTCACTGCTCATTATTCAAACAACAACGTAAAACCACACAGCCACTGGGCCGTATCCAGAATAACACAATCCTTACAATACAAAATAGGAATACGGCCATAAGGGCGCCACAAGCCATTCACATTCAGAATTATCCACTTTATCATTAATAATATGTGCAGACAGGTTTATTACGGCCAGAGCAGGAAGTGATAATATACTCAGATATACAAGAAGCTGGTCATAGAGCTGGTAACTTAACTCATAACATAACCCCAGAGCCGATTAATTCTATTATATGCATTCCATAAACACACACTAAAGAATTACAATACGACAGGAATCTAGCACACAATAAATTTTTCATCATTAAGCCCGTGCTTGTTTACCTCTGAACACATTACCTAAATACCAACAGACTGCCAGAAAATCGAACCTGTGGTTATTTCGGAGTGCACAGACACGCACTTAGATATACACTTCTTTTCCATATCTCAAGTGCGTCCAGGGGAGGCAAACCTCATTCACACAGGTAACCACTGTTCAATGAGTTGTGCACCAGTGGTCAATACGAAACAGATAACATGGGCGTCCAAACGCCGGGAGATACATTAAGTGCAAAGAGCACAAATTCAATATACATATATACAGTAGGACTTTAAGAACCTCAGTAATTCCCACCGTTTGATTCTCTAGCGTATCCGGTTGCAGACTGATACATTCCAGAGCCACTTTCACATGTTCGCATCAGTTAGCAGCACAGACGAGACCATCGCACTCTCCCTGGACGCAGTACACACTCGCCGACCGCACGCACGCCTCCGTCCGCTGTCCCACTGCCCACACGACAGAAAGAGGCAGAGCATGCACAATGAGCGACCGCCGACAACCAGCGTGCACACCGGAGCGCCAACCAATCGACCAAAACCAGCCTTCTCCCCACAGCGTTGTGTGCTTTAATTGCCGAAAAGCACCAAAGAGGAAAACAGCGACCATGCGATACAGAGTCGATCGCAGAGATATTAAATGAATACAGAGAAGCGACTAGCGCCAACGTCGCAACGTATCAGGGTGCATATAATTTACACAGGCCAAATAGGGACCTGTTCCATATGTAATGAGCGTAGACAACTCCGCACAAAATGCCAGCGACGAGTGACGGTTTTAAAGTCCACTTATGAACATCGAAAAAGGATAACTCAAGCGGACCTCGTCCCCGAAGTCAGAGGCATTGTGCCTAACCAAGTTCCTAAAGAGCAACGTAAGACTTTGCTTGATGGATCTTGTGAATTTCCATCGTTAACTTCGCGTAGAGTTGGGTTGATTTAGGGGAAGACACAAACAACGAAGTTATCGGTCTCGTCAGATTAAGGAAGGAACCATCCCTCCATTTGCTTGAAGCAATTTAGAGAAATGACGGTAAACCTAAATCAGGATGGCCGGACGCGAGTTTGAACCGTCATCGTCCCCAATGCGAGTCCAGTGTGATAACCACTGCGCCACCTCGCTCGGTTACCATAACGTTTTCGCTCATTACAGTAAATATTTGTCTAGGTCATCGGAGGTGACATTGCTTCAGCAATCAAAGTACGATGCCATGGGATAATTTGATATTTAAAAAAGGCGGTACCACACATAATATCTATACACTGTGTTATTCACAGACAACATTTGGTAGCAAAAAACCTTAACGATCGCCCTCATAGCTCTTTTAAGTACGTAATTCTGAGGTGAGAAGCGGTGCACTCAATGATAGATTTTTACAGAAGCTGTGTGATGAGAACGACAAAGATATCAGTCGTTTGCTCCTGCGCACAGAGCTTCCTTGGCTGTCAAAGGGTACCTGCCTAAAATGATTTCATAGCCTCTTTGATGCAGTTACGACGTTTATTGAAAACTAAGCTCAACCGTTGATGGATAATTTACTGGTATTCAAGAGTGACACAGCTTATTTGATCGATGTATACAGTAAATTTAATGAAACTAATCTACAGCTGACTTGAATTTGAACAGAGCAAGGACAGTTATTTCTGTTTTTGTGTCAAAGAGTCCCTTGTACAGAAGACATAGTTTGAGTCGAAAACAGTTTCATCTGTTTTCAAATCTTTCTACAGTAGAAACAAATGATGATTCCATTTTAGTGTTTTGTGAGCACTTGAAAGCACTTGAAAGCACTTAAAGAAGATTTTATGAGAAGACTCACCATCAAAAGACCGTTCCAGGTTGTGTGGTGGAATCTTTCTCTAACTCACAAACATCAGAATTAACCTTGCAGGAAGAGCTGACACAACTTTCAACACGTGAAAAGTTAAAGTTAAAATTCAGAAATGGATACCAAGGACTCTGGCTTCAAAGGCAAATTCGTATATTGTATTCAGGTTTATTGCCTGCAGCAAAGAAGTATTTCATTACATTCCCACATTCGTGTTTAACGGAAAGAGGTTTTAGCATGGTTAAGAAGATAGTTATCAAGAAAAGGAACGGACTACTAATCGTAGAGAGCGGCAGTTTAAAATTTCTGATGACAAAAATGACAGCAAATATTGAAAAATTGGTGTCATTATAGCAAGTTCACTCTTCTCACTAACATTATTTTTAAATAGACATTTGTCAATAAACCTCTGCGAATGACACCAATATTATTAACATCTTTTAATGAAGTAATTTAAAAAATACATCCCTTTTGCAGTTCGTACTGCATTACCTGTAAGATGAAAATTGCGAACCATCTGGAATTTAAAAAATACATCCCTTTTGCAGTTCGTACTGCATTACCTGTAAGATGAAAATTGCGAACCATCTGGAATTTGAATACGAATGCCTGCCTACCTTCAAATTCATCAACTGGAGCCTAACTCACGACAGTTCACAATTTAATCTTCCATTACTTATCTCCACAGTTTCCCAGATTTCTGGAAGACTTCGTCTTGGATGAAGACTGTAGCGATCGAAATATTGTTTTAAAAGTGTGTTATGTTTAAAGCTCGTTGGAAAATTCTGTGTTATTTATCTGTAGATCGAGACTGTTTCTGATTTCTTTTCCACGAAAAAAGGGGTGGGGCGCTGAGTAATGTTTTCTTCGAAAGGACGGCGGTGGGCCGGAAAAGACTGAGAACCTACGGTCTAGGTGATTGAGGGCAGTACTGCGTGCTGTGCCTCTCGAATGTGTGTGTCGGTGTGCAGGAGTGGGGCACATGGTGGGCGCGGGCATCTACGTGATGATCGGGCCGGTGGCGCGCGACATCGCGGGCCCCGGCATCGTGCTGTCCTTCATGCTGGCCGGCCTCACCTCGCTGCTCGCGGCCCTGTGCTACGCAGAGTTCGGCACGCGGATCCCCAAGGCGGGCTCCGCCTACGTCTACACCTACATCAGCATCGGCGAGTTCTGGGCCTTCATCATCGGCTGGAACATCATCCTCGAGCACATGATAGGTTCGTCTCGACGCAGTATCTTACTGTCATTTAGTCACATATCGTTACTCTCCGTAGCATTAATAAAGACCTAAAAATAGATTTTAAGTTGCATTGGTATCTAGTTTTCCTGCAACGATGTTTGAAATGAATGACTGATTCATCTACTCAACGAATTTAAACTGACCTGTACAAGCCTCTTCATCTTTCCATAATTACTGAAATCTGCATTCGTTTGAACCTGCTCTCTGTAATCAATCCATGGTCTCCTTCCATAATCCCTATGCCTCCCTACCCTACTTGTGGTGTGCGTACTGTAAGACCTTCGGTACACACACCATCAGATTATTTGACTTGGCGCTCTAACGAAGTAGACGAATGTCAGCAATATGTCTCGTGGTCTTATCGTTTATCTACTGCCGTTAGGTCAGTCGATAGAAATGCCACTTGCACGCTTAGAGTAGCAGATTGACGGTCACCAACTTTAAACAGAACTTGATTAATTTTCACACACATTTATTAAAATAATAAAAAGCATAGACATTATGTAACTTGATTCTGGATGCTGTTTACAATTGACAATCTGAAGTTCCTTTGGTCTTGGTACGTTAATCTTATTCTCACATATCTCTGATACTTGAGAAAGTGTCTATACATTTATCTTCATGGCTATGTACAGGAATGTGATAATCTTATTAGGTGCAGACGGAAACTTGACTATAGACTGGTACAGACTAATGCATACTGATACAGACTGGTGCAGACAAATGCTGACTAATGCAACTGACTAATCGGAGGTCTGTACACTCGTTATAATACCTCATGCGTTGATGTATCACCGCGCGAGTGAGATCCGCTAGGAGAAAAGGTTCTAAGTTAGCAGCAATCTCATTGCCTGCGTTACATTTTAATACGCAGATCGGCGGAAGCAGAATTTGGTCCGTCTCTAAGGCAGCGCCATCTCGTAGTGCGGAGACTGACGAGCGATGCGCCTGCGCTGTTGTGCTTAGTGAGGCGCGCTCTAGTGGGAAAGTTGTGTACGCGCTGACTACGCGGAACTATGTACACAACACTACTCTTCTCTCCATTACCAAATTAGTGATACCTTGATGTCTTAGGACATGTCCTGTGAACCGATTACCTATTGTGGTCAAATTGTACGATAAATTTCTTTCTTCCTCAGTTGCAGTCAGTCCCTCCTCATTGGTTATGCCATCTACCATTCCAAATTTCAGCATCCTCCTGTAGCGCTACGTTTCAAACCCCTCTGTTCATGGATTATCCGTTATGAGGCTGCTGCATGCAGTACCATGAATGTCGCCAAATCTTCTGCAATCAGACGAGGCCTCCAGCAAGTTGAAGTGGCACCCCTACAATTAGTGCAGACATTCATACACGCAGCCACGACGAATTTCCGTCGTCTGTTACAACGACGTCTGCCGGAATCTCCTGTGTCCCAGAACACACCTCAAAATATTTAATTCCTTAATTCTTAGGTAGCATCAAAATTTGTCCACGTAGATTAAGTGCTTTCTCTGACGCCGACTGGGCGCATCCCTCAGGCGGCTCTTGGCTACTATCCTACAGCTGGTTCCATTTTTAAAGTCCGTTATGAGACACTTAGCCTACCCCAATGAGATCGTGGTCCCAGGATCGTCTCTGTATGCAAGCAGCTGCCTTATATATGAGCACTATGAGAAAATGATGGACCAGACGCAGCACATCCCTAATACGCAGCTTGCTTGTGGTCGTCCTGCTTGCGTCCACCGCACCGCCGTTGTCTGTCGGCCACATCGCGCCTCATTGTCTCACTTTTCAACCATTTTCGTCAACTAAAGTTATACAGATACCAGCTTCCCAGGTACTCATCCACGCAGGACCAAGGATTTTTACAATCTATTATTGCGCCGTATTCCTCGTAACATCTTGGATATCAGATATTCCCTCCATCCAGTGACCCACACTGTAGAGTACCATACTCCATTTCTTACTCCCTATGACTGTCTGGGCAATCTGGTATCACATAGTCAACAGGAAATTTGCTACGTAACAGCGACTGCACGACATGGGTTTGTCCAATTCCACTCTTTGTCTCCTTTGCCAGCAACTCAACATTGTGACCACCATATGACCTGTGCCTCTCCACACGACGTCTGGCGATTCATGACTGCCTGCTACATCCAAGTG
The DNA here is from genome assembly GCF_023897955.1 of Schistocerca gregaria. Taxonomy (NCBI): domain Eukaryota; kingdom Metazoa; phylum Arthropoda; class Insecta; order Orthoptera; family Acrididae; genus Schistocerca; species Schistocerca gregaria. The sequence continues at coordinate 596,880,375 of NC_064922.1, forward strand.
CCACTGCATTCGATCGAACCGCAATTTTTCCTGTAACTGGAGGAGTCATATTTTGCCGCCGGGAAATATCATGCCATTACTTGGATTAAGGGGTAGGTGGTCAGTTACCTATTTCGCTAGGGACCAAAATCTCGCCTCGACTTCTGTATCTATCTACAAACAGGCCATGCAGCGCTTTGAGCACATGCCACTTTACCGAGGAGTCTTTGTTAGACCTCCATCGGGTACACCGGGAGCTGAAAGCACCTATTCCCACCCGGGCGGTTTCTGAGTTTCAGCTGCCTGTGGTCCATTCTACCCCCGACCTCTGCGGATGGGAGAACACGCCATAAATGCGCGTAATTTTTTGTGCCCCGTCTTTTGCTCTTATTTTTCCCTAGTAGGTGACGTCTGTTTCACATAATTTCATAATAAGAGTAAAAATTAGAAAGTAAATAAATAAATAAGAAGCAAAGCCTTCCACTTCTGTTGATCCCCATGTCTCTCACTTTTCTGTGCTCTAGAGGGTCGGTGGCGGTGAGAGGGATACTGTTGCCACGTCACGGAATTCGAACCATTCCTGAAAAAAAAAAGGCCAATTAAGGCAACCACTTGTGTAAATCATGAAATCCGGGTTTGAGTCCCGGTCCCCGCCATTCTCTTATACAGTTTTGCGAATACATTTCATGTGCTTTTACTCTACCGAGCCTCCTTCACGTGGAGTAGATGACTGCATTCTGTGCAAAACACACTACACACACACGCAGTAGAGCGCGTTAACCCTGCCGCCTCCCAGGCGCATTTCCTACCCATAAGGATGCCTAGCATCGCTGGCAAATATGAATGAACAATTTGTCTGTAGCAAAAATTCTTCCCCACGACATGATCTATCACAGCTCGATATCTCGTGCAGAGATTTTGAACAATATGTACATATGAAATAAAAGAGTATTTTATTTTCTATTTCATGTTTCACATTTTTGTACCAAATTTTAATTTATTGTGAATATTTACATTTTAATTCGATCTAGTGATTACAGGTGAAACTAGGCTCATGTTCAGCTAAAACAGAACGCCCTGGACGACTAGAGATAGCACTTTCATATTCGCAGGACACGTGCCTTAGTATGTTCTGCACAAATGATCAGTACTTCAGTTACCTTCGTTCAGCACGTGTCCTGCTGCCTAGTACGCACAGGGACCACCATGAGCCCTGATAATTTGATCCACTTGTGACGGTATCGACGCATGTAAGGCGCGAATGGCGTCCCGTGGTATAGCCACCCATACTGCATTCACCTCGTCACAAAGTACATCTGAGGTGGTTGGCATTGGGTCACAACAGTGCACCAGTCATTTCACCTTAGCTTAAACATTTTTGATTGGTGACAAGCCCAGTGATGTAGCGGACCTGGGCAAAAGGTTAACATCCTATGACACCAATAACGCATATGTAGCCTACGTGCGGCAACATACGGTCGTACATTGGCTTGCTGAACAATGGCGTCTAGGGTGTTGTGTAGGAAGGGTATGGCTGCGGGTTGCAGGACGTCATTCACGTAGGTCACACTCGCCGCAGTGCCGTGGACAAACACTAACTGTGATTTCTAGTTGTACCCAACAGCATCCCATACCATAAAGTCTTTAATTGGCGCTGTATGTCTTGTGCGAATGCAGTCACTATGATGCCGCTCCCCCTGTATGCATTGAATCAAAATGGAGCCATGATTTTCATAAAAACAGAACCTGAATTTGTCCGAAAAGACTATCTGATGCCACTCCTGTCCGCAGTGACGTCATTCTATACAGCATTGCCGTCTAACCTGTTCCTGCACATTCGTCAAAGGCAAGCGCAGAAGTAGGTGATGCGCACGTAACCCATGACATAATAAATGGTGACGGACTGTCACCCCTGATAGTGTACGATGTGTTCCACTGTTCCACTGTTGAGCCAGAACCGAGGAGGACGCAGATCTGTTCTGCAGCGCCATTCGTATGAGATGTCGATCTTCTCGGCGGCTGGTCTGTGTGGTGCGACCTGACCCATGAACCATTGCGCACACCCGTTGCACTGCCGAAAAACTTCGTCCCACACGAACAGTAATTACCCAGATGGATGCATCACATTCTCTCATGCTAATAATGAGGCCCTCTTTCAAACTGAATCATTTGACGGTGCGGTTCGCGCATATGTCTGCGAGGCATCCCGCACATCTGCTTAAGTCACACTCATCCATTACATCCGGTTTATAGTGACAACTAGAGCCGCAGCAACATTTTAGCGGTAGGTGGCGTTGCGCCGCCATATCGATGGTGACCTTGACCCCGTTTGTCGACATGGTTCAAATGCTAATCATTTCTGCAGAACATGCGAATGTACGTGTCCTGTGAATATGAACGTCCTGTCTCTACTCTTTCAAGGTGTTCTGGTTTTTTCATTTTTTTAAACATGAGTGTTTTTTTCAATATTTGTTAATTACCTTTTCGATTTGATAATAAATATAGAATTGAAATGAAAGTAAAAAAAGCTGCCCTTAGCAAGAATAGACCCTGTACCATCACGAAAAAGACTAGAATATTAGGCATAAGCCGGCCACGGTGGTCTAGCGGTTCTAGGCGCTCAGTCCGGAACCGCGCAACTGCTACAGTCTCAGGTTCGAATCCTGCCTCGGGCATGGATGTGTGTGATGTCCTTAGGTTAGTTAGGTTTAATTAGTTCTAAGTTCTAGGGGACTGATGACCTCAGATGTTAAGTCCCATAGTGCTCAGAGCCATTTGAACCATTTTTTTAGGCATACAGTCACATGCTGATCTGTTAATACCTCGAATCTTTTTACTTAACAGCCCATGGAGATCTTTAAAGTCGATTTTTTTCAGTGTTTGTGTACGTACTGATTTAGCAAAATCATATCTCGGCTCTGTACATCAAATCACGTTTTTATGAAGGATATCGAAGATGACCAATTTGTAGGTTCTCCCTGCTAATACAATTTTTTAACTCTATCTATACAGGGTGTATCATAGTTGATAACGTAAATGCATACAGTTGAAAGTACACAGTACTAGAAGCAAACGAATGTTTGCGAGATAATTGCGACTTGACAGTATTTAAAATTCATCCCAGTTTGGAAAAGGTAACAATACTGTGCAACATTAAGAAAAGTTATTAGAGATAATTTGGTAGAAGCGCAGTTGTTTTGAATGAAGACATCAACAGTTACATGGCTGTAGTCATAAGTAAAGGAAGTGTTCAAAACGCTGTCCTTGTGCTCGAATGCAAGCCCTTACCCGTCGCCACAAAGAGTTTTGCGAGATAATTGCGACTTGACAGTATTTAAAATTCATCCCAGTTTGTAAAAGGTAACAATACTGTGCAACATTAAGAAAAGTTATTAGAGATAATTTGGTAGAAGCGCAGTTGTTTTGAATGAAGACATCAACAGTTACATGGCTGTAGTCATAAGTAAAGGAAGTGTTCAAAACGCCGTCCTTGTGCTCGAATGCAAGCCCTTACCCGTCGCCACAAAGAGTTTCGTATCCTTTTAAATACGCCTGGATCATTTCAGAATTCTTGACAATCTCTGAGAAGTCTCTGCTCCAAGTTTTCAACCATGGTAACTGGAGTGGTGTACACTACACCATTAAGATGACCCGAAACACAGAAATATGGGGGGTTAAGATCAGGTGTTCTTGGAGACCACAGTGCAGGTTCTCCTCGCCCCTTCCACCTTTGGCCATATCAACGCTTTAGACGTCGTCTCACTGCTGCAGGCATATTCCACATCTTCGGGCGTTGCTCTAACGTAACATCCTCAAGCAACCCTGAACAATGTGACCGCAGAAACCGAAGGTAATTCCGTCCAGTGATTTTTTTTTTTTTTTGTTAAACATGTACGGTCCAATTAGACGATCACCTAGTACCCATAACCATGCTTTCACTGCGAAAGGTCACTGGGGTTGAAAATCATGCGTAGCATATGGGTTGGGGCATAAATGACTCAAAATGTGAGAATTGTGATAATTAAACACACTATTACGTGTGAAACCTGCTTCATCTGTAATTAAAATGTTATTGTAAAACGTAGGGTTGCTACAGCTTGTTGTCACATGCGCTGACTGAACGTTTGCTTTCTTCACTAACATACTGAAGATTTGGAGATGGTTCAGGTACATAGCACAGTAATGCATTTTTCTGCAAACACTGCTATGGCTCATTACAGGGATTTGTGCAGCACGTCTGCTTGTCGGGACTCCTGAAGAATGATCGACTGTTCCCAGCTCCACATTTTCAATCACAGATGGAATTCGTGCAGGCCTACCCGCTCCCAAAGCAAGTACAAAGCTCCCAGTTTCTCGGATGTACTGCTGCACCCTTATAAAGATTTGATACTCAGGGTGACTTTGGGCAGGGTATATTTCTTGGTACAAGCATGCAGCCTCCCGTGCATTGCTTACCACATGTGACATGCTTATCCTGTAACTCCTCATTACTGTAATGTACCATGTTAGCAGCAACATCCCTAGAACACGGCTGACACTCCGCGAACATCTGATAGGAGTGGCACTCTGACTGTATACTGGTACTGTCGTATCCGGTTTGTTTACAGCTCTGGCATGTCGAATATGTAAACAAATATCACGTCAATCAACAACATGCAGTGTCTACACAGAATCAATCACATCAATAGTGTTTAAATGGAAGTTCCGCCATTTGTCTTTATAGATTCTTTATTCTATTGCTCAACGATGATTTCAGCCTTTGGCCACTTTCGCGTACCACACTGAAAAGATATCTATATAAAGAATGCTTAAAAACACAATGGACCAGAAAGTAGGTAATATTATGTAAATACAATGTAGGATCAAATATTTTAAATTTTTTTAGAAGTTACTGAAATTATGTTACGTACACTTTAAACATGATCAAACTCCTGGAAACGAAGTCATCGTCGAGATACATTAAACTTGATTATGTCGCAGTATAGAAGTGAGAACATACAAAGTCTCTGGCAGAGATTGGAGAAAAACAGTTGTTATATGTGAAGGCACCATTATTTGTCGAATTAAGTCAAGTAATGGAAGCCAAAGATGAACGTCGTATGCTGTCAATTTATGTGGCGTAATCTATGGCTGAAGCGATTGAAGTGTTTCATGCCACAGACCAGAGTTACATAAATTGGGTAAGGTTCATATATCTTTGCACGGTCGTTCTAAGTTGTGAATATGTAATGTAAGCAAATGTGGTTATACCGAAAAATGCGAGAATGGTAGGAAGGGACTGTTATATGTCATATACTATACTCAATATGAAATGTATTACGAAAATACATAATTAAGCTGATCATGCTTAACGTGTAAGAAATGTTTGATACTACATTATATTTGCGTATGTTACCACTTTCTGATCTATTACATTTTTCATGCATTCAGTATACATATATCTTTTCATTGTGCCACTTGAAAATGGCCAAAGGCCGAAATCATGATTGTCGAGTAGAATAAACAGTCTATACAGTCAAATGGCGGAAATGTCGTTTAAGCAGTATTATATGACTGTGGCCCTAAGCTGTGAAAAGATTATCATGTCAGCAGTGGCTGGCAACCACAAGGTCGTAGTTATGCCACAAACAGTTTCTTTTTTTGTGACCTACGTTTATCGAGATTTTTTTGCTTCTACCATCGTGTACTTTCAGCTGTATGCGTTTACATCTTTAATTATGATTCATCCTGTATACAGGATGTTCCTAAAAGGTATGGCCAAACTTTCAGGAAGCATTCCTCACACTCAAAGAAAGAAAATATGTTTTGTGGACATGTGTCCGGAAACGCTTACTTTCCATGTTAGGGCTCATTTTATTACTTTTCTTCAAATCACATTAATCATGGAATGGAAACACACAGCAATAGAACGTACCAGCGTGACTTCAAACACTTTGTTATAGGAAATGTTCAAAATGTCCTCCGTTTTCGAGAATACATGCATCCACCCTCTGTTGCATGGAATCCCTGATGCGCTGATGCAGCCCTGGAGAATGGCGTATTGTATCACAGCCGTCCACAATACTAGCACGAAGAGTCTCTACATTTGGTACCGGGGTTGCGTAGATAAGAGCTTACAAATGCCCCCATATATGAAAGTCAAGAGGGTTGAGGTCAGGAGAGCGTGGATGCCATGGAATTGGTCCGCCTCTAGCAATCCATCGGTCACCGAATCTGTTGTTCAGAAGCGTACAAACACTCAGACCACATGTTGTGTCGTACTTGTAAAGGCACATGTTCTAGCAGCACAGGTAGAGTATCCCGTTTGAAATCATGATAACGTGCTCCATTGAGCATAGGTGGAAGAACATGGGGCCCAGTCAAGACATCACCAACAATGCCTGCCCAAACGTTCACAGAAAATCTGTGTTGATGACCTGATTGCACAATTTCGTGCGGATTCTCGTCAGCCCACACATGTCGATTGTGAAATTTACAATTTGATCACGTTGGAATGAAGCCTCATCCGTAAAGAGAACATTTGCGCTGAAATGAGGATTGACACATTGTCGGATGAACCATTCGCAGAAGTGTACCCGTGGAGGCCAATCAGCTGCTGATAGTGCCTGCACACGCTGTACATGGTACGGAAACAACTGGTTCTCCTGTAGCACTCTCCACACAGCGACGCGGTCAACGTTACCTTGTACAGCAGCAACTTCTCTGACGCTGACATTAGGGTTATCGTCAACTGCACGAAGAATAGCCTCCTCCATTGCAGGTGTCCTCGTCGTTCTAGGTCTTCCCCCGTCGCGACTCATAGGCTGGAATGTTCCGTGCTCCCTAAGACGCCGATCAATTGCTTCGAACGTTTTCCTGTCGGGACACCTTTGTTCTGGAAATCTGTCTCGATGCAAACGTACCGCGCCAAGGATATTGCCCCGTGCTAATCCATCAGTGGCGTAGCGTGGTTATAAAAGTTGGGGAGACTCTGCAGTTATTATAAGGAGACAAAATAGTACAATAAACAATAATTTTAACAAATCAAACAAAATGCATCAAATAAAACAACAACAACAGCTACTACTACCACTACCACTGCCACTGATAATAATAATAATAATAACTAACATGTTCAAGAAACGATGACAAATTTGTAGAATTCCTGCAGCAAGAGAAGAAGCACTCATATTTTCTTGTACACAAGTGCAATGCGCCTGTCTTTTCTTTCTACGAATACGTCTATAACTCGGTCTACAAAGATCTGATCACTGGATAGCTCTCCAAGTGTTTTCTATTGCTAACGTGCTCAAACACGACAGCCGGATGTTGGACATTGAATTCCTTAAATATTTCTTCACTCGTTTAAGAGCACTCATGCTTCGTTCATTGCTTGCTGTAGTTGCGGATAGGGTCAAAATCAAACGCAAGAACTTCGTTGTTTCTTCATAAACGGAGTCCAAATAATTGTTGACAATGAACTTTAAGAGGATTCTTGGAGATAAGTGTTTTTTCTCATCAGCGTTTATGTCACACAGTTCATTTTCAAGTTGTTCTTGTTTGAAAAAAGGGTACTGTTCTAATAATTGAAGAAGTTTCAACTTTGGGAATTCTTTTTGATAGTTCGGGAAACAGTTTTCGTTCAAATGTTCAAAAAGATTGAATTTCGGGAAAGGCTTCTGAACAATTTGCCCTGAGAGATGTCTTTTGACTGTCACAGAATGATAAGTTGCCATTAAAACACAAGCTGCATTTAATGCATTCATCAAGGAATGTTTCCATTCTTAATTGTCGTCAGTTTCTCAAAACAGTTCTTATTTCGTCGTGGCAAGCAGTTATACTGACAGATTTTGACTGAAGAACATTAAAGAGATGATCAAAGCACCCTCGGTAGAAGCAAAGCAAGTAGACAAACGTAGGATCATCCATCCGTCGTTTCATTCCCACAGCACAGCTCAAAGATTCTGGATCCCACTGAGAGTCTATATCATCAAATATATAATTAAAATCACTATATAGTCCTGAGAAATGACTAGATGTTCTTGAAACTGCTCTGGAACGAAAGCTCCAGCTAGTGTTGCTTGCATGTGGCAGTTGAAATCCTTTCCCAGTTAGCAATACAGTTCGTTTTGATGAGTTGCTGAAAAACGAATGGAATGCAGTGAGATCACCTACAAACATGCGTACTTGTCGTATAATTTTTGAGGCATGTAACAGAACCAAATTCAGTTGGTGTGCGTAACAATGAATAAACAGCACATAGGGACAGAACTGCTTCACCAGTTGTGGTAGTCGTGTTTCTCTGCCCGCAATTACTGAAGCGCCATCATATGTTTGATTAAACACTTTTCCTTCCACACTCCATTCTTTCAAGACTGCATGAATAATGTTTCACAAACCTTCAGCAGTTTTGTCTCCAGAAATATCGTAAAATCCAACGAATCTTTCATCAATTTTGTCTGCAATAAAGTACCTGAATGTTATATTCATTTGACTCTTGCATGACACATTTAATGTTTCATCAGCCTGAATCGAAATGAAATTGCAATTCTGAATTTCATATTTTACATTCTCATTAACTACCAAAATTATCATTCTACTACATCGTTCTGTATATCTGGAGAAGTTACTTTGAAGGTTGAAGATGATGACAGATGGTCTCGGATTAACTGCTCTCCTTGAGCTAGTAAGTCCAACAATTCCAGATAGTTACCTTTGTTGCTGGAGGATTCGTCTTCTCGATGGCCACGAAAGGCTAGTTCCTGTTTACAAAGAAATACAATTGCCTGAATAAGACGAGCCAATACTCTCCTGCTGGATGCAGCTTGTTTGTTGTGTTTTATCGCTGTCAGACGAGCGGCTTCAGAAAGGGCGTGCTCCATTCTGCTTTTGCCCAATAACTGAAATGATTCTTTGTTCTGCAGGTGAATTTTGATATCCGATGTTTTTATGCTTTCCTGTCAAAGTTCTTTATTGTACAGATGCCCTCATTGCATTATTGCTTTTCACCACTGAACAGAAAACACATATAACAATATAATCTGTTATTAACTGCATTCGCAGTCAGCCAAGCATACTTTTCGTAACAGTCTGTCTGAAAAGTGCGTTTTTGTTTGGCTTCACTCAAAACTACACTGAGTGTAGGAGTAGGTCGTTTGTCCTTCAATCCGTACTTTTCTTCAAACGTTAATGTAGAAAAAGGCGTTTTTAATAAAAATTCTATAAGGTGTTCAGTTGCTCGCTCACTCACGTTGGCGACCCAACGAAAACATGCACTAAAATCACGCCAGAATGACTATGAACACAAACCGCGCGACTGATCACTTCCGTGTTAACAAGCCAGCATAGAAGCGGCAGACACTTCCCGATACCTGCTAGCAAGTGCAGCGCACCGGCCTTCGTGGTAGAGGGGAAGTGGAGGGGCGCAGGCGCACACATCCAGGTAAGGGAAGGGAGGCAGAGACTGGGAGCAGTCGAGTCTCAAGCAGGCAGATACACCAATACTCAGGGTGCGGCGTGGGCTACAAAACTATGTCTTCGCACATTTAGAGCTCTTCGTAGGAAGTTGTTTATATTTTTGTCATGAATTACTATTGCATCTTTTTTAAGCAGGGAAACAGGGGAGACTATGTCTCAGAAGTCTCCCCTCACGCTACGCCACTGTAATCCATACATCAAATGGGCATCTACCAACTCCGCATTTGTAAATATTGCACTGACTGCAAAACAACGTTCGTGATGAACACTAACCTGCTGATGCTACGTACTGATGTGCTTGATGCTAGTACTGTAGAGCAATGAGTCGCATATCAACACAAGCATCGAAGTCAACATTACCTTCCTTCAATTGGGCCAGCTGGCGGTGAATCGAGGAAGTACAGTACATACTGACGAAACTAAAATGAGCTCTAACATGGAAATTAAGCATTTCCACGTAAGATCTTTTCTTTATTTGTGTGTGAGGAATGTTTCCTGAAAGTTTGGCCGTACCTTTTTGTAACACCTTGTATTTTAGAATCGTTTGGGTGAAGAGCAGCAGCAAGGCTGCCGCAAGCCTGTTCCTCCACCCCTCCCTACTCCCCCCTCTCCTTGGGGGATGGAGGGGGGGGGATGGAGGCAGTAGCCTGTTAGTGTTCCGCGCCGCCCTCCTGGCCGCTGCTGCCGCTCCGCCGCGTGACGTGTTCTGAGTGTGCGTGTGCGAGCAGGGGCGGCGTCGGTGGCGCGCGCCTGGTCGGGCTACGTGGACTCGCTGTCGGGGCGTGCCATCAGCAACGCCACGCTGGCGCTGACGGGCGGCATGCACGAGCCGCTGCTCGCGCCCTACCCGGACTTCCTGGCCGCCGCCGTCTGCGTCGCGTTCGCCGCGCTGCTCGCCGCCGGCGTCAAGGGCTCGGCGCTCGTCAACAGCCTGCTCACCGTCGTCAACCTGGCCGTCATGGCCGTGATCGTCGTCGTCGGCTTCTGGTACGCCCGCTTCGAGAACTGGGTAATGGGCGGCTTCCTGCCCTACGGCCTGGCTGGCGTCACCACAGGCGCTGCTACGCTCTTCTACGCGTTCGTCGGATTCGACAGCATCGGTAAGCCGTGATGCAGCAACCGGTTATGCAGCTGCACAGTTGAAAATTAGGATGGAGATTGGGAGCTTACAAGGGAACCTCCCCATCGCACCCCCCTCAGATTTACTTATAAGTTGGCGCAGTGGATAGGCCTTGAAAAACTGAACACAGATCAATCGAGAAAACAGGAAGAAGTTGTGTGGAACTATGAAAAAAAAAAAATAATAAGCAAACTATACAAACTGAGTAGTCCATGCGCAAGATAGGCAACATCAAGGACAGTGTGAGATCGGGAGCGCAATGGTCCCGTGGTTGGCGTGAGCAGCTGCGGAAAGAGCGGTCCTTGGTTTAAATCTTCCCTCGGGTGAAAAGTTTAGCTTCTTTATTTTCGCAAGGTTATGATCTGTCCGTTCGTGCAAGGACGTCTCTGTTCACTGTAATAAGTTTAGTGCCTGTGTTTTGCGACCGCACCGCAAAACCGTGGGAACCGAAAACATTTGATCGTAAGGTCATAGGTCAACCGATTCCTCCACAGGAAAACATGTCTGATATATTCTATACGACACTGGTGACGGCATGTGCGTCACATGACAGGAATATGTTGTCGACCCACCTAACTTGTACACTTGGCGAATGGGTAAAAAGATTCTTCTACCTTGCCCAATTTAGGTTTTCTTCTGGATGTGATAATCACTCCCAAAAACGTGATGAAAACATAAGAGTTTCTGACATAAACTGCAACAAATGAATGCAACAGTTTCACAGTAGCACAGTTTTCCCCGTGCTCTGTCAAAACATATGTTTTTAACGTTTTCAAACTTTTCCGTGGGTAGACCGTCAACTCCTGTATATGTCCAAGCAAATCTGAACATGTCCTGGAATTTTGGAGAGCGAAGTTCAATTTGTGTGAGTGCCTGAACTTTGATAATTGTCTGGAAATAAAAAATTAATCTTTTCACTCGAGGGAAGATTTGAACCAAGGACCGCTCCTTCCGCAGCTGCTCACACCAGCCACGGGACCACGGCGCTCCTGAGCTCAAACTGTCCTTGATGTTGCCTATCTTGGGCATGGACTACTCAGTTTGTAACTTTTGCTTACTTTTTTCATAGTTCCACACAACTTCTTCCTGTTTTCTGGATTGATCTGTGTTCAGTTTTTCAAGGCCTATCCACTGTGCCAACTTATAACTAAATCTGAGGGGGGTGCGATGGGGAAATTCCCTTGTTAGAAGTCCCTGGTTTTGTATGGGAAACTTCACAGTATATGACGTGTGTTCAGTAAATAAGGCAACACATTTTTTTCTGAAAGTGTTTAGGTTTTACACTGTATTATTTCCCACTCTTTTGGATAGAAAACCATATTTTTCATCATAATCTCCGATCAACGCCATCGCCATCGTACTGGGAGGGCCTGTATATCTATATGGTTCCACTCACTGGTTGACGTCGGAGCCAACGTCTTGCAGTCTCAATAAAATCACCGTCATCCCCGTACTGCTTCCTGTGGAGTGCATCCAAACATATGGAAGTCAGAAGGCGTGAGATCCGGGCTGCAGGGCGGATGAGGGAAAACAGTCCAATCAAGTTTTGTCAGCTCCCCTCGTTTCTTCAATTTACAGAGGTTAGCACAATACACTTCAGCGCTGACTGTTGCATCGTGAGGGAGGATGTCAAACCGAATAATTCATTCAGAGTCCCAGAAAACCGTCGACATGACTTTACCGGCTGAGAGTGCAGTTCTGAACTTTTTCTTCAGAGGAGAGTTTGATGTGGCGCCATTTTGTGTGTTTCCGTTTTGTTGCCGATTCGAAGGCATGAAGCCATGTTTCATTTCTTGTGACTTGCTTCCACCTGCTGATTTTTTTGATTTTGACTTAGAGCATTGACTTGTCCATTGTGAGCAAACATAGTGCAATGGTGGAATGACGGCAGTTTATCATATTTGCAGTTCTTGTGTACAGTGACATGGGTCTTCTACATTAACGCGTTTAGACGATCTTCATCAAACTCCAAAGATCTTCCTCAATGTAGAGAGTTACTCATGTCAAAACGATCCTCCTTAAAAAGAGAAACACCATTTTCTTGCAGTGCTCTGTCCAGTGGCATTATTCCCAAGCACAGTGCAAAAGTTTCTGGGTGCTCCGCAGCTGTCTACTAAACTCATAGAATAGAATATGCCGCACACGTTCCGGATTTCTCCACGTGAAATTCCATTTTCAAACGTCCACGCCTCCAATCACTAGCTACAAATGAGGAAAATGACAACATGTAAACTCAAATAGCAAGTGTGAACTACAAATAAAAAATGACAATCGATAAAGAAACCCATAGCAAACGTAATACCAACATGCAAAACAAAAACGCCGTGAACTTACGGACCAACCTAGCAATAGACACTATGTGATCAAAAGTATCTGGACACCTGGCTGAAAATGACTTACAAGTTCGTGGCGCCCTCCATCGGTAATCCTGGAATTCAATGTCGCGTTGGCCCATCCTTAGCCTTGCTGACAGCTTCCACTCTCGCAGGCATACGTTCAATCAGGTGGTGGAAGGTTTCTTGGGGAATGGCAGCCCAATCCTCACGGAGTGCTGCACTGAGGAGAGGTATCGATGTCGGTAGGTGAGGCCTGTCACGAGGTCGGCGTTCCAAACCATCCCAAAGCTTTTCTATAGAATTCACTCAGGACTCTGTGTGCAGGCCAGTCCATTACAGGGATGTTATTGTCGTGCAACCACTCTGCCGCAGGCTGTGCATTATGAACTTGTGCTCGATCGTTTTTAAAGATGCAATTACCATCCCCGATAGCTCATCAGTGATGAGAAGCAAGAAGGTGCTTAAAACATCAATGTAGGCCTGTGCTGTGATAGCACACCATAACACCACCACCTCCGAATTTTACTATTAGCACTACACACGCTAGCAGATGACGTTGACTGGGCATTCATCATACCACACCCTGCCATTGGATCGCCACATTGTGTACTGTCACTCCACACTGTTCAATCGTCCAATGTTTACACTCCTTACACCAAGCGAGGCGTCGTTAGGCATTTACTGGCGTGATGTATGGCTTACGAGCAGACGCTAGACCACGAAATCCAAGTTTTCTCACCTCCTGCCTAACTGTAATAGTACTTGCGGTGGAACCTGATGCAATTTAGAGATCCTGTATGACGGTCTGAATAGTCGTCTGCCTATTACACATTACAATCCTCTTCAACTGTTGGCGGTCTCTGTCAGACGAGGTCGGGTTGTATGCTTTTGTGCTGTACGTGTCTGTTCATATCAGAAACAGTAGACCTAGGGATATTTAGGGGGTGAAAATCTCGCTTGCAAACGTATGACACAAGTGATACCCAATCACCTGGCCACGTTCGAAGTCCGTGAGTTGCGCAGAGCGTCCCATTCTGCTCTCTCTCGATGTCTCTGATATGGAGTACCCGGCAGTAGGTGGCAGCACAATGCACCTAATATGAAAAACGTATGTTTTAGGGGTATCTGTATACTTTTGATCACACAGTGTAGGTTCCCCAGGAGCTCAGATTGTGACTGTGTAGCTTCGGGAATGGTAACGCGGTAGGACTGTGCCCGCAGCGACGTCGGGCGAGGAGGCGATGGACCCGAGCGTGTCGATCCCGAAGGCGACGATCGTGTCGATGTCGGTGGTGACGCTGAGCTACGTGCTGGTGAGCGCGGCGCTGACCATGGTGCAGCCCTTCTCGAGCATCGTGCCGGACGCGGCGCTGCCCGAGGCGTTCGCGAGCCTGGGCCTGCCCTGGGTGCGCTGGGCCGTGGCCCTGGGCGCGCTGTCCGGCATGACCACCACGCTGTTCGGCTCGCTGTTCGCGCTGCCGCGCTGCATGTACGCCATGGCCGCTGACGGGCTGCTCTTCTCCTGCCTCGGCCGCATCAACCAGCGGACGCAGGTGAGCGCCGCCTATTATACTCACTGCAGCACCACGGTCTCCTCACTCCTAGCTGTACAAAACTAGCTGACGATGGCCCGTGGGCGTCTGCAGATATTTTCCCACGAGAAGTAAGTTTCTAAAATTGCGATCTTTTTTACAAAGCTGATTCATTGAGTTTCACAAGGTATCACGCCCTAAGAACGAAATTTGACAGGAAGCACACCAAACTTATTGCACGTGAAACTACAGATTGGTGTCCAGTCAGTGTTTTTAGGATAGACTGCTCTGATGCCACATTAACCCATTACTGGCAATTGTCCCTTTTTTGGGACGCGTAAATTTTACATATTTCTACTAAGCAATGCAGCTTTTAGCCTTTATTGTTGCACCTGTAGGCTAAACTAACTGCTATAATGCCTGTAAATGTAAAATAAATAACTTTCTTCTAAGTACTTCATGTCAGGAAAATTATAAACTTGCTGATTTTTTGTTCTCGCACTTGGCAGCACTGTATGTCTGGTGGTAGTTCCTGGATTCCTGGACAACAGTGAGCTGTGATTTAGTTGTCCGAACGTGTTTGTTATGAACGTATGGATATCCGTGTAAGATTACGTATACTTCAGATTTTTTCAAGTAACTGCAATATCGACATATTTTATGCGTCCCAATAATGGGACAATGGCATGTTACACTATCATATGGGTGCTGTTCAGAAAGTTATGATCCTCTTCTTTCACCTCGTCATTGGAGCTGAATCACTTTCCGGCCAAATGTTCTTTTAACCTAGGGAACAGGTGATAGTCACTAGTCTCCAAGTCAGGACTATAGGGTGGGTGGGTGATTATGTTCCACTGAGACTGTTGCAGGAGAGCAACGGTTTGCCGAGCGATGTGTGGGCAAGCGTTGTCATGGAGAATGTGTACGCCGTTGCTCAACATTCCTCTTCTCCGGTTCTCAATAGCCCGTTTGAGTTTTCTCAGAGTCTCACAGTACCTGTCAGCGTTAATTGTGGTCCTAGTGGGCATAAAGTCGAACAACAATACTCCTTTCCGATCCCAAAAAATGGTTGTCATGACTTTACCGGCAGACTGCAAACTCTCTACACAACTTACAAACATTTTTGACATCCATGAACAACTCACCTTACACTTCCGTCAATTGGCGATGGATTTCAATCGGCGCAGTGCCATTTGCGTTCAAAAACCGAATAACTGCGCGCAAATCGCACTTGGCGGTAACATCCAACGGGAGCTCCATTCTCAACGGCTGCCAAGCCAAGACTAAGCGCCTCAGCGTGCGCATCGTTGCACACAGCGCGTGGAGCACTCTTCATAACAGTGTGTCCAACTGCCACACAGAGTTCTGTATTTATAAAAAAATAGGAGACCTTACTTTTGGGGTTACCCTCGTATAAAAGGGCAGTGCATTGGCGGAGCTGTCATTTATACTGAGGTGATTCGCGTGGAAAGGTTTCTGACGCGATTATGGCCGCACGATGGGAATGAACAGACTCTGCACACGGAATGGTAGTTGAAGCTAGAGGCATGGAACATTCAGTATCGGAAACCGTTGGAGAATTCAATATTTCGAGATCCACAGTGTCAAGTGTGTGGCAAGAATGCCATGTTTCACCCATTACCTCTCACCACAGACAACGCAGTGACAGAGGACCTTCCCTTAATGGCCGAGAGCAATGGCGGTTTCATTGAGTTGTCAGTGCTAACAAACAGGCAATACTGTACGAAATAATCGCAGAAATCAATGTGGGACGCACGACGAACGTATCCGTTAGGACAGTGCGGGAAATTTGGCGTCAATAGGCTATGGCAGCAGACGACCAACACGAATGCCTTTGCTAACGCCACGACATCACCCGTACTGGCTCGCCTGGGATTGTAAACACTTCGGTTGGAACCTAGACGACTGAGAAACAGTGGCCTGGTCAGATGAGTCCCGATTGCAGTTGATAAGAGCTGATGGTAGGTTTTGAGTGTGGTGGAAACCCCATGAAGCCATGGACCAAAGCTTACACTGTGTAAGCTGCTGGTGGCTCCATAATGGTGTGGACTGTGTTTCCGTGGAATGGGTTGCCTCCTCTGGTCCAACTGAATCCCAGAGCTTTTAAAAACTGCAACATGAAGTCTCTGCCCGTATATTACCACAGCCAGAAAAAAGCACGGATGGATGGCAAGTTGTTCAAAGAATGGCTTCACAGCCAGTTTGTTCCCTCTGTTCGATGATTTTCTAAGGGAAGTCATTTGTGTCTCCGTGCAATCCTTTTGATTGATGACGCGCCATCTCACCCCAGCACCAAGGATTTATGTGATGGAGAAATTGTGGCAAAGTTCTTGCCACTGAATATTGCACAACTTCCACAGCCGATGGACCAGGGTGTACTGCAAACATTAAACCTGATTTACAGAAAATATTTTTTAAGAATGCTGATCCGAGATGATAGCATTCCTTTAGAGGACAAAATAAAAAAAGACCAATGTGAAGTATGTTGTTTATTGGGCCGCTGAGGCATGGCAGAATATTTCAGAAAATACTCTGAGAAAATCGTGGAGTAAACTGTGGACATCTCCTGAATTTCAAGACAACCTAGCTGAAAATGAAGAGGAAAATCTACTACAAATGATAGAGACAATCCATGGATGTGAAGAAGATAGTGAAGGAGACATAGATGAGTGGATGGCAGCGTATGGGGCATGTGTGGAGAACCTCACTGACGCTGATTTAATTGCTGCTGTTACTCAAGACCAGGAAGAAGTGGACTGCTGTGGCGGAAGTGACAATGAGCCTGAAAGTGACAAAGGAGAGCTGGTGCCACACAGTAACATAGCAGAAGCCCTTGACCTCGTGCTACATTCTTTGGAGCAACAGCCCAACGCTACACCTGCTGACTAGATGTTTATGAGACGATAGCGCAACTATGCATCATATAAAAGACTGTCTTCACTATGCCAAAAAACAATGACTGAGTTTTTGTCATCTAAAAAGTAGGGATAAAATATCTGGTGTATTTTAGTAATTTTGACAGCTCTACTTTCATTGTTATGCACTGTTTAAACCTAATGTTTTCTTGGCAATTTTTCTAACACATGTTTACTGTACTGTGTAAATTAAAATAGTGTGTTTGTACAGCAGTTTACCGCACAGTTATCCATACTTGGACCAACATTTTTCATGTTCGGATTAACCGAATGTTCAGATTACCTGGGTTTGGATTAGCGAGACTCTACTGTATTTGTTTTGCCGATATGAATTAATGGAGCTAGTAAAGTTTGAAGAATAACCAGTAGACCTCAAATTAAATCCAGCAGTGAGAGCACAGCCTTGGCCTGTGCTCACTGCTACTGTCAGGCACGCAGCGCTATTGAGGCGCTGTTGTACTTCACTTTATTCTTCAAGTTTTACTGTCCCTGTTAATACATATCGACGAAACAAATACCGCAATAAACTAAACTTGGACCGCGCTGTTGAATGGGCACGTAAAATTTCACTTTAAAAATTATTTTGTTTGTATCAGGCAACAAACCAATGCTCTCTGTCACGTGAAAGAAACAATGAGCTCTATTTGTTTGGTCTGACGCCAGTTACACAATGCAAAAGTGTCAACATCTGCCGAAGCACCAGAGACAATATACCTGATGACTCCTAGGAGAGCCAACGGCCTTGCCACAGTGGTAACACCACTTCTCATCAGATCACAAAGTTAAGCATTTTCGGGCTGGGCTAGCAGAGCTTGAGAGCTGTTGGCAAGTGGGATGCCCTCAGCCCTTGTGACATAAATTGAGGAGCTACTTGATTCACATGTAGCTGCTCTGGTCTCATAAACTGACATACGGCTGGAAGAGTGTTCTGCTGACCATGTGCCCTTCTGTATCTGCATCCAGTGACACCTAAGGGCTGAAGATGACACAGTGGCCAGTCAGTACCATTGGGCCTTCATAGCCTGTTTGGGCAGAGTTTTTAGACTCTTAGGAGAGACGCACTCTATCAAGGGGAAAAGTTGCTAGCAAAAATTTCGAAAAGTGCTTACTTCAGATGTTTTACGATACTCTATTGTAAATTTAGATGGACAAGGGCTTTTTTTCTTAATGACAGAGTACAGGTCTTCTGTTAAAATTATCTATGAGGAAAACAATGGCGTGCTGTCAAAATGTGTGGTTTAATTTTCTTTGTCAGAGTTAAAACTGTGATAGCAGGACATATAAACCATTAGACAAATTGTTTCTCACATATATATTCTCTCTCGTTATGTATAACTTAAAACAAAAATTGTATACACAACAATGTGGTAGCCATTAGTTTTACAGTAAAAAGGGAAATTGTACTTATGGCTTACCAGCTTATGATTAGAATATTACTACTGAATTTCAATTGACAAAACTTTGTAGTATTACTCAGTCACAGATTAAAACAATGTGAACTACTGTGACTGAAGCTACTACTGTCACAGGGCAGCTGGAGAGATCTCTCTCCCTCTCTCTCTCATACTTTGCATACCAATGACCCCAATCAATTCAAGGTTTCATGTGCAATAACAACAAGGCTTAAAGTCAGAGAAAGGGTGAAGAGAAGGTGGACAGAGAATGATGGGGAAGGAAATGAATATAGAGATGGGGAAGGAAGAGATGGACAGAAAAAGGAAGAAAGAGATGGCCAGAGAGGGGGGGGGGGAGTGGAGATGGACAGATAGAGGGGAATGAGATGATGCTCAGAGAGAGTGTGGGAAGGAGAAAGAAATGGACAAAGAGTGCGGGTAGGACGAGGAGGACAGAGGAAGGGGGGGGGGGAGGGGGGGGGGGTTAGGATTATAGTCAATTTCCATACATATTTAACAACTGTGAAGCATTGCCAGGTTCACTACCATACCATTTTCTAAGATGAATAATTGGTTTAATGGAATGAGCAGCCTACACCAATGTAATTCTAAAGCTCACTGATTTTTCTTTATGTAGTATATGGTACACAGATGTGAATGCCTTTCTTTGTATCTACTCTATTACACAGCTTACACAGCTACTGTAAGGCTTTCATCATGTGTTTTGAGGCAAATGAAAATGAGATGGCAACAGAGGTGAAATTCCTCAAGTGAGTGCCTAAATAATAATTCGGAATAGTTTATGAGAAAAAATATGAACAAAATTATATCTAAAACAAAAGCTAAACAGAAAGAGTTATGTCACAGTCAGGGCACGTGTAAAATATCACATGCAGTAAGAATACTAGGTAAATCAGTTTCAGCTGAAATGCAGT
The DNA here is from genome assembly GCF_023897955.1 of Schistocerca gregaria. NCBI lineage: Eukaryota > Metazoa > Arthropoda > Insecta > Orthoptera > Acrididae > Schistocerca > Schistocerca gregaria. The sequence continues at coordinate 596,900,063 of NC_064922.1, forward strand.
TTACAGAGTCACAATATAAGACACAAAAATGATTTTCATGTAGACTTTGCCTCCTTGTACAGGGTTCAAATGAAGTTACATATTCTGCTGAGGAAGATATTCAAAAAGCCCTCTCTTATACAAAGCATCAAATTGGGAATCTCAGCCAATCCAATGAAAATTAAAAACATACATTAGACACTCGACAAATTATCTGAATACAAATATTGAAAAGTTCTGTTAGCTACCTGGAAAGTAATAGTGTCAATTGTAGAGCTGCATAGCTTTTGGTACTTACTTTAAAGAGAACTCATATTCTTTGAAAAATATCATGTGAAACCCAACTCACCCCACTTGCCTTCGAGCAAGGCAACCAGGTAGATGCAATGTTTCTTGATTTCTGGAAGCATTTGACTCAGTACCTCACCTACACTTATTGTCAAAAGTATGGTCATATGGGGTATCAAGTAAAATTTGTGACTGGGTTGAGGACTCTCTGATAGGGAGGACACAACATGTTACCTTGTATGGAGAGTCACTGTCAGATGTAGAAGTAACTTTGGGAGTGCCCCAAGGAAGTGTGTTGGAACCCTTGCTGTTCATGTTGTATGTTAATAACCTTGCAGGCAATATTAATAATAAAATCAGGCTTTTTGCAAAGGATACAGTTATCTATAATGAAGTACTATCTGAAAGAAGCTGCATAAATATTCAGTCAGATCTTGATAAGATATCAACATGGTGCAGAGATTGGGAACTTGCTCCAAATGTTCAGAAATGGAAAAAAATTTGCACTACACAAAACAAAAACAAACAAAACCTAGTATCCTCTGACTATAATATCAATGAGCCTTTGTTGTAATTGCTCAATTCATGCAAATATCTGGGTGTAACACTTTGTAGGGATATAAAATGGAATGCTCATGTTGTTTCAGTCTTGGGTAAAGCAGGTGGTAGATGTCAACTTATTGGCACAATACTGAACATATACAGAGATGGGCAGCACAAATGGTCACAGGTCAGTTTAATCTGTGGGAGAGTGTCACAGAGATACTGAAGGAACTGAACTGGCAGACTCTTGAAGACACGTATAAACTATCCTTTGAAACCTGGTCAATTTTGACTTAATATTTGTGACTGAGGGCTTATTTGTTCTAATATAATTCTGACACAGTCACTGAACCTTAGCAGCTATGTTCAACCTTTTATGTTTCTTACCTGCCCAGGCATCTAAGGCTGCTTAAAATCTAATTCTGAAGACGACGCCCATAGTAGCATCAAAACCTGGTCGATTTTGACTTAATATTTGTGACCGAGGGCTTATTTGTTCTAATATCCTGAGAAAGTCTATTAACAAAGTTTCAAGAACTTTAAATGATTTCTCTAGGGATAATACTACAACCCTCTATGTATTACTTACACAGGGATCTGGAGGATAAGATTAGAACAATTTCTGCATGCACAGAGGCATTCAGACAATCATTCTTCCCACACTCCACATGTGTATGGAACGGGAAGAAACCTTTATAACTGGTACGATGGGACATGCCCTCTGCCATGCATCTCACAGTTGTTTCCAGAGTATAGATGTAGATGGAGAACAGCATTAAGCAGTACAGAAACAGTTTTCTACTATTACTTTTACCCCAATGAACTTCCCCGTTGTCATGTTTATGAGCCTGTGTCAGCTATGGCCTCATGTGAGGTGACTGACTTGAAATGTTCATTGCATGCAGTTCCTGTTACAATGTTCTCTTGCTGACAGGTTGAAAGGGACTTTCATTCACTGCCTGCAGCAATTCCAGTCAGATTTGGAAGCAATTGCGATTCACAAGCTGTGAACTGCTACCCCAATCCCTCTCAGTCATGATCTTTTTCCAGTCACAATTCTGACATTGTGTTTTGGTCCACATGTGTTACACCACTGCTTATAGACATGTTGAACAGTCTATCATGAAACACCAACAAACCCAGCAACTTCATGGTCACAAGTACATCCAAACATCATTGATCCTTTCTGCCACTCTGTCACTTACCTGTGTTTACGTACAATGTCCACTTGAAACATGAATATCTGACTGATAGCTACTGCCTTATGCTCACATAGAGACAGTGCATGTGCAGTTGAGCTTGTGACTTGACTGCTGCACTATCTGTAAAAATGAACATTTAACAACCTGCCCATTTGTTCTCAACTGTGACCACCTCCAAACTGCCAATGGCCCTGCATCACAGTTTGACCAGTAAACAATAAGTCAACATGATTTGACCAACTTGGCTAGTCCAGTTCTTTCCCCTCACTTACAAAGTATTGACACCTGTTCTCAAACATGTTCTGTCTGCTATGAATAGGTGACATGATGAATTCTAACACCATTGGGTTGTATACTATAAGACAGTTATAAACTACACTAATGGTGGTAACAATATATTCAATGTTCACATTAATTCATTTGTTTTATGCCTATTTATTTCTGTCATTATCATTTTCTTTAATTTATACTAGCCAGAGAGATTATAGTTACACAAAAAATATCAAGTCTCTCTCTGTTTCAGGTTCCCATAATTAATTTAGCCATATCAGGTATATGCACTGGACTCATTGCTGCATTATTTGACTTAAAGAAACTTGTTGAATTCATGTCCATTGGTACACTGCTGGCCTACACCATTGTGAGTGCATCAGTAATTGTTCTTCGCTATCGACCACCTACTCCTGAGGAAACTGCTGTCTTGGGGCTGGAAATACCATCAGATGACAGCTCACAATCCAGTTTTGATCTGAGCTGGCCACAAGCTGAGGTAAAATCTACATGCACAAGATACATTGATAATTTATGGAAGTTGTCTTGTACTTATTAGCATAGTAAATTTAATTTAGATATAAGTTGCAGATAAGAACTGTCCCAGACCATGACTCAAAACCCCATCACAGCATTTTATGAATACTGTTTATTCAGTTTCGCCAATTGCAAGAGATAGTTATAGAGAGAATATTTAAGATGGCTTGTAAGGCAAATTCAAGTGGCTCGACTGAAGAGCACCATCACTAAAAATAGTAATCTGTGTTTGAGTGTAAATCTAGAATTAAAATTTAATCTAGCACAAAGTTCAGTCCATATCATGATTTAGATTTTGCTACACATCATATGATAGAGAAAAATTTCTATCTTTACTACATTGTTGTCAACTTGTAACAGTTCTATGATTACCACATTGATACAGTTAACTTCTAATAGCATTGTAATTGTAATTGTTTATTTATTTATTTATTCTTTGCCCATGGACTCCACCTGAAAATCCAGCTGAGAGTATTGAGTGTGTCATACAATAGGCTATTGTATTGTAAGTTTGTTTATCCTGTAGGTCATACAATGTGTGCAGAGAAGCACATGATGATATATATACAATGTGTGCAGAGAAGCATATGGTGCTATAGGAAAAGTCAAAAATGGAGACATGGTTAAAATAATTTTGACAGTGATTTTATTATGACACAAATGTTCATATAATACATGTGTGCCAAGAAACAGAAAGGGTATAGGTGGATATGTTGTGAAAGGTTCAGAATTGCACACTATTTCTAAATAAGATCACATTATTAAAGGAAAGACACAGATAAGTAAATAACATGGAAATTCAAAAGGACCATATACATTTAAAAATCCATTACCAAAACAGTAAATTTGTAACACTTCTGTATTAAGGCGTTCAGGTTTACACACAAGGTACAGAACAAGGACAGAACAAATTTTTATGTTTGAGGATATTCATCTTTACTATGACAACACTTCTGCAATAAATACTTAATGGACAGCAGTTTTAAATTTTGAAGTGTCTTTTATTGTTTTAATGTTATTAGGTAGCTTACTGTACAGTCTGTTTCCTGTTTGCAATGGTCTATTCTGCTTTGGTATTTAGTATTTAGTATGTTGAACATGTGTATCCTATTTTCTCCTTGTGTTAAACAGATGGATACTCTGGTTAGTCAATACAAGACTGTTGCTAGTTTCTAAGACTTTCCTAAAAAATACTATTACTTGTATGGCAAGTGTTATACTTATAACATAGAAAACACCATTTACTTTCACTATGTAATATTTTTATTGGCACAAGATAAATCAAAACACAAAGAAATAGTTTTCGGCAATCACGGTAATAGTCATGACGAATGTCTCACACCAACTAGTCAATAACCAAAGTAAGTAAAACGAAGTAGAAAAAATCAAAGATATTAATATTTTCTGGTAGTTCTGCCACACTTGTAAGATATATAGGGGTGGTAGTGGAAGGATATGAAGTTTCTTAAATAAGGGCTTCAATGAGCTTCTTGTGGCAGCATTTTCTATGGTTCTTACAATTCTCTGTTGGGTTATAAAACAACTTTTGCTGGTAGGTGCATTTCCCTAAAATATTATTCCATATCACAGCAAAGATTCTGCCTGAGTGAATTATACATTTAACAAGTCAGGCTTCAATATCTGTACGAAAGTACTTTACGGCCTCGTAAATGGCTTAAAGTTCACGATCAAATGCGGACCACTTTCTTTGCATTTCGGTGAGCTTTTTTGAAAAGAAATGCAGGGGTGTAGTACCTGTTGGTAAGGTCTGTTGCAAAACTGCCCCAATGGCATTATCACTAGCGTCTGTGGTTATTGTCAGGGAGGCGTCAGGGTGAGACAGGGTTCACTAAGGCGTACTTAAGCGAGTCGAAGGCTCGCTGCATGGTCTGATCCCATTCTATGTGTCTGTCACCTGTGGTATTCTTTCTCTTTAAGGTCTCAGTGAGAGGGGCTTGAAGAGATGCCGCAGGTGGAATGTGGAGTCTAAAAAAATTTACCATTCCAAGGTATCTACATAACTCTTTATAGGTTTGAGGGAGGGGAAGGTCAAGTATTTGTTGTACTCTATCTGAGGTGGGATGAATGCCCTCATTATTGACCAAATGTCCCAGGAAAATAACTTCTGGCTTCTCCAGTTGGGATTTGTCATGATTAATCTCAACTCCGTGTTGTGCCAATCTATCAAAATCCTGTTGGAGGTGTTGTTGGTGTTCCTCGGCAGTTGTGGAGAAAATAATAATGTCGTCTAGATAGGAATAGCACAAATTAAGGCCATGTAGAATGGTGTCAATGAATCTTTGACAGGTCTGGGCGGCATTCTTCAATCCATAAGGCATAAACAAATATTCATATAGTCCAAATGGGGTGATGATAGCGGTTTTGGGGATGTCTTCAGGGTGTATCGGAATCTGATGGTATGTCTTTTTGCAGTCTAACACAGAGAAAAAATTGGCACCAAACATGGATTGTGAAAAATCATGGAGGTATGGGACAGGGTAGTTATCAAGCATTGTTCTGGCGTTCAGACACCTATAGTCTCCACAGAGTCGAAAGGAATTGTCCTTTTTGGGAATGACATATATTGGGGAAGACTACGCACTGTCCGAGAGGCAGACTATACCCAAGCGTAAAAGTTCATTAATACATTCTTTGGCAGCAGTAAGTTTTTTTGCATTGAGGCATCGGGGGCGAGAACAGACAGGTGGTCCCTCAGTTGTGTTAAGCCTGTGACAGACGCCCATAGTAATGGCCTTGATTTTGTGAATAGGTGTGGACGAAATACATGGAGGAACACAGGAAGGAGCAATGTTATCATCGGTGAGCGGTAAGTATGAAAGGGAACTAACCTGAAATATGTTATCATTGAATGGTAGTTCAGTGAAAGCTGCAGTGTTGTCCGCGGAGCTGCACTGTGCGACAGCCGGGGGGGTTCCATTGACTATAGTGTTACTGCACAAAGGAATCATTGTGCGCGCAGGCACAGTGTCACCTGTAACAGCTGTCGCCTCTGTGTTTTGATGAAAGGTGGACGGTGAAGCGCAGGGTGGGGGGGTTTCTGGGCAGTTTGCCATCTTCGCTGTCCGGGTCGTGGCAGGCGCTGCTGTGGCTGTGTATAAACTGCGGTGTGGTATGCAGGTCCCATGTAGATTCATGCATGTTATTATTTTTAATCTTGATCTCCACTCTAAACCCACGCAATTCACCAGTCAGGACATCACAACATTGAAGTTGCTTTGAATTGTCTTCGGACAGTGGGTTGATTTCAAGGCGTTGCGTAACTAAGTTCACTACAGCAGCTTTGACCTCTTCAGATAGAACAGAAACTGTCTCTTTGTCTTGTTGACAGGAGGTGTTCGAGCTGCATTCTGTCGATGTGGATGGGGAAAATCTCGCTGAAATTTTTTTGTTTAAAATCCCCTGAGCAGAGGGCAGGTGTAATTAAGACCAAAGAAAAGTTATGAGCAGTTAAGAAGTCCAGTCCTGGCTCATCAATTTCTACTAACGAAAATGTCCATTCATAATTATGTGTATCATCGAAGTAAATGCGAAGTTGTGTTACACCATAAACCTTTAATGAGGAATTGTTGGCTGCTCTGATTTGGTGACGTGAATGCGTGATTCTAGAAGTGACCATTGAACGTGGAATGATGCTCACATCGGCACCAGTGCCCACTAAAAACCATTTCTGAGAAGCTATATCCTGTATATACAAATGTCCAAGAAAGTAATTCAGAAGTACTAGCCTGTGATCTGTTAGGCGACTTGACGTCACAGTGCATCTATAGTGGCCCGCCGTGCATGTTTGGGCGCATTGCACAGGGTGAGCGGCAATTCCTGGCTGTATTACCGTAAATGGAGTGATGCCAGCAGAGAGGATAATCTTGCTGATCCTGTGTTGTTACCGGGTGAAGGACATTACTTGAAGCTGTGGTATGGGATGGTGGAGGACGATGTGGAATCGGGTGTTCAGCCAGTGTACTCTGTCTGTTGTTTTGGAAAGATCGGCCTCTGCCACACGGGGAGGTGTAATATCAAGGGGGGCACATGTAGATAACTTTCTTCTGTTGGTTATCTTATATGTGGTGTCGGCCAGCAATAATTTCGCTTGTAGAGGTTCCTGATCGTGTGATAGGAGCTGCAGTTGGATAGCTTGCGGCAGCTTTGCAACCCAGAAAGAAAGTAAAGCTTCATCTGGCATAGTTTTGCTATCAAAGACTGCTCTGATACATCGCCACAGTTGTGAAGGAGTTGAGTCTTTGAGATGTACATCTTGCAGTATGTATAAAACAGACTCTTGCGTAGTCTTAGCTAGACGTTCGCAGATCTGTAGTTTTGCCAGTGCGTAGCAATTTGCGGGGGCCGCCGAGAGCACTAAGTCCTGTACCCACTCAGTGTGGTCCTCTAGGGCATTAATAAGCGCAATAAATTTAGCACTGTCTGAATCAATGTTTAGGGTGGTGAATATAGTCTCTGCCAAAATAAACCACGTATGCGGATTGTCCATCGTGAACCTTGGTAACTTAGGAAATTTCTCACTCTTGTGTTGTGGACGTAACAAATTTGATAGCACAGCGGACATGGGTGGCAGAGTGTTTATGAAGCTGTCACTCGCGGCGTTCACGGCGACTGGTTTAAATACGGTTGGCGCGGGAGGTGCGGCAGGCGCAGCAGGGGCTGCGGAAACAATCGGGGCGGGACGACTGTCCAACCAGTAATTGTTGTCACTGAAATTTGTACCCATCTGCTTTTATAGTGAGTCTTGTAGCGGGTGGGGGGGGGGGGGGGAGAATGTGTCCAAAACCAATTTATCAGCAATATATGGGGAGCTCCAAGTGATCTGTGGGCTCAAAAAGTGTGTGAGGTTCATAGTGTTGGGGCACTGTTGCACACTGCATGTCACAGGAGGTTGTACATACGATACACTGTGAGTCACAAATTTAGGCATAGCACTCATGATTGGTTTGTTATAGATGGACGTAGAAAAAGATTTCATAGCAGGTGACATCACTGACAATGTTGAAAGAGTCCACAATGGCATTGTTGAGAAAACTTCACGGATTGTACTTATCTTCCAATTTTATCCCAGTTGTTGGTGGCGTTGTGCATAGGAAACTGTGGAAAGGCAGTGTAGAGGCACCATTAGTATCATGTTGTAGTCTGAAATGAGCGGAAGGTGAGTGATGTGGAGATGTCGAAGTAAATGGCCACATTGTCGAATAGCACGTATGTTTCACATCGGAGGTCACCAGTATGGCGAGTGTTATACTTATAACATAGAAAACACCATTTACTTTCACTATGTAATATTTTTATTGACACAAGATAAATCAAAACACAAAGAAATAGTTTTCGGCAATCCCGGTAACAGTCATGACGAATGTCTCACACCAACTAGTCAACAACCAAAGTAAAACGAAGTACCAAAAAATCAAAGATATTAATATTTTCTGGCAGTTCTGCCACACTTGTAAGATATATAGGAGTGGTAGTGGAAGGATATGATGTTTCCTAAATAAGGGCTTCCATGAGCTTCTTGTGCCAGCATTTTCTATAGTTCTTACAATTCTCTGTTGGGATATAAAACAACTTTTGCTGGTAGGTGCATTTCCCCAAAAGATTATGCCATATCACAGCAAAGATTCTGCCTGAGTGAATTATACATTTTTCAGTGCCTCTTTTGATGTGCAACTGGAAGGAATTTTGATAGTATAACAAATGGTATTCAATTTATTTGTAATGTATTTTGCATGTTGGATACATCTTAGATCTTCTGGGATCCATATTCCAAGAAATTTTGTAGAGCTTACATTTTCAAGAGCTCTGGTAAACAACTCTATGTCTCATGTTAGTGGGCATTTATTTTACACTGTGTGTAAGTGCACTGTAACTGTTTTTTCTATGTTTATTATTAAATTGTTTACAAAAAGCCAGTCTGTAATATGGGTGGTACACTTTTTAATCTCATGCAGTAGTTCTTCTCTGGTATCTTCTTTTATTATCACATTTATGTCATCTGTGAATCTTATGTAATTGTTGTGTGGACTGGTCAGTTCCAAGTCATTTGGTACACCATACTTAATGCTCTGCTTTTCTGAGCAGTAGGACTTTAACTTGTTCGCTTCTTGGATAGCAAGCTCAACTACTTGCTTTCTGTTTTGGAGATATTATTTGATCCATTCACAGGCTGGGCCCCTAATACCTACAGATTCAAGTTTCTTAAGTAAGATGTTGTGATTGATGACATCGAATAGTTTAAAGAGGTCTAGAAATATAGCTGAGATATGCTCTTTGCTGTCTATTGCATTTGATGCTTCATTTAGGAATGCAAAAATAACAGTCTCAGTAGATTTAGATTTTTGGAATGCATGTTGTCTATTTTAGAAGTAATTACTTTTTCTTTGAAACTGATTAGTCTTTTACAATAGAGTTTTTCAATTATTTTGGAAAACTTCGATAGTAATGAAATAGACCTGTAGTTTGATACTTCTGTTTTTATCCCTTACTTGAATAGAGTTATTACTTTTGCTGCCTTCAATTTTTCTGGGACACCCCTACTGATAGAGAACAGTTACAAATATTGACAACTGGTATGACTATGAGGGGAGCACATTTCTTCAAAACATAGTCTGGGATATTGTCAATACCAACAGAGAATTTGGGCTTCAGCTCTTTGATTATAGCAAATATTTCCTTTTCATTGGTCGGGTATAGAGAAATAGATTTATTATTTTTAGTACATCTGGAATGATTTCTGAGATTACACTGTAAATTTTGATTTATAGGATGTTCACCTATCCCTATAAAGTAGGAATTATATTTATTTGCAATTTTTGTAGATTCAGTTATTACAGCTGACTTCTCCATTACACAGTTAATATTATGGAAATCTGTCTGTTCTACTGCAGTTTCCTTCCTTACAATATTCCATATGGCTTTCATCTTATTGGTGGAATTTTTTTAAAGTGTATGTCATTTGCCATTATCTTTGCTTGTTTAGCAACATTTTTGGAGATCTTTATACAGGTTTTGTAATAAGTATCAAATTCTGGTGACGTGAGCTTTATTTGAGGATACCAGAATCCCAGAAGTGATCCATTCATTTTTTGTTTTTCTTGTGTATATTTTTCTCTGTGCTGGAGGAAAGCACAATTCAAAATAGTAGGAAAAATTACTGATAAAGTTATTATATTTTCCATCTGTGTGTTTGCAGCTATAAGTCTCTAACCAGTTTTCTTTCCTCGGGTAATGGAGAAAGTGTTTTATATTTTTATTACTGTGTTCTCTACTGGAGGTAACTGCAGCTCATTTTCTGTACTGAAAGAGAGTTTTTGAGCTGTGTGGTCCAAAAGCCCGTGTTTAGTGTTTCTATTTTATAGTTCATTTCTGCGTTTACAAACATCTGATCAGTGGTGGTAGATGGAGTCTTTGTGACATGAGTTGCTGTTTCTGTAAGAGATTTCATGTTAAATGTTTGCAAGTTATTCAGTAATTCATTCTTGTCTTTGGTGCCCTTTGCAAACTCAATATTAAAATCACCATATAGAATAACTCTTATGTTTCTTTGTGTTAGCCTGTTAAGTAAATATTCCAAACTTTTTAGGAAAGTATTTATGTCACCAGTTGGAGCTCTGTATAAACAAATAATGACTAGTTTAGCATCCACTACCCCAACTCTTGACAGCTCTATATCTTTTTCCTTCATTGTGTCAACCGTAAATTTTTATATTTACAAAGTTTATATTGTTTCTTATGAATATACAACTGCCACCACATTTAAGAATTTTTCTTCAGAAATAACCACGTAGCACAAAGTTAGGTAGGGACATAATATGTAACTTGTCCTCCTCAAGCCAGTGTTCTGTGAGACACAATAAAGAGGTACTTTTTCATTCATTTTCTAAGAGGATTTGTATTTCACTTATTTTACTAGTTAGTGATTGCACATTTTGATGAAAAAGAACCAAGTCCATATTTTTCTGTTTTATCTGTGAGTTTAGAAATAAGATGTTTCTCTGACTTATCTGTCAGTTGGCAGGCTGATTTTTCAAATTTGTATTTTGTCATTGGCTTAAGCTGTGCTGTACTGCTGCTCCAGTTATTGTTTGGTTCTGCTACTGCTACTGTTGTTGCTGCTGCTGCTGCTGTTGCTGCTAAAGCTTCTGATGATGGTGTTGCTGGTGTATCACTTATTGCTGGTATTTGGCCCATTTGCGGTGTTCACTTGCATTAACAAAATCTCACATTTGTCTTGGCAGGTTGCAGCTTTACTGACAGCACATTCCCATTTGAGTCTCCAGGTAACACACACTACTTGTCCTTGAGACATATGACTCCTGTACTATAACATTGCACATCTGAGATTTTATTTACTACATCTAAAATTTTTGTTATTATAACATTTCTTCCAAGTTTATTTAGATTTCTTCTTCCGTATCCAGATGCACCAATTATATCTTCCCTTCCCAGTAATTAGCAACGTAGGTTGCTTTATCATTGACTTTCAAAATATCGTCTTTAGTGCATGTTATATCTGGGCAAATCAATAGGTGGTCCAAGTCCTGTATTGCTCCACATTCACACTTATCACTATCACTGTAGCCCCATTTAAATAGGTTTGATTTGCACCAAGTTACTCCATTGCACATGCGGTTTAATGACCTCCAAGTTGAAATCCTGCATAACCCCCCTCACGTAGTTCCATTGTGGAGTGTGGTACCATTTCTTCCCATAGAGATAGCTGCCATGCGACGGCCTTGGTGGCAAGCTCTTCAGTAATTTCAATGAAACTCCTGTGGGATTTCTGCTGGACACGTTGTTTTCGGCGTATATGAATAGGGTGTCAAGGATCATTCTTTTGTTTTGATCTCTTGATCTCGGGGGCTACTTGTCTGCGGATAGCAGGTGGTGCTATGCCTATGATGGGATAAATTTTGTCTTTGGGAATTGGTTTGAGTCAACCTGTGGCAATACGTACAGTTTTGTTTATGGTGACGTCAACTTGCTTAGTGTGAGCAGAGTTTCTCCAAACTGGCACCAGATATTCCACTGCTGAGATACTCAGCACCAGACCCGTGGTGCGCAAAATGTGTGGTTGAGCTCCCCACGATGAACCTGTTGGATTCTGCAGTATATTGTTCCTGGCAGAGACCTTTTTTTTAGTGTTGTCACAGTGCTGCTTAAAAGTAAGTGCTCTGTCCAATGTTACTCCCAGGTATTTTGGGCTGTTTGTATGCTTCAGCTCTCCCCTTGCCACGTGACTCGGAGTTTCCGTTTGGCTTGTTTGTTCCTAAGATGGAAGGCAGATACTTCAGATTTACTAGAATTTGGTTTGAGACTATTGCCTTCATAATAGGTAGCAAGTTCTGATAAGGCTACAGTGAGATTCTCCTCCACTTGTTCAAAGGTTTTATCCTGTGTGGCCACTGCTGCATCATTAGCATAAATGAACGTTCATGTCTGGTGGCTGATGGAAAGGTCATTCGTATAGGTGTTAAATAATATTGGAGCCAAGACACTATCCTGTGCAAGTCCATTTTTCTGTGTCCTCCATTGGCTGTTTCTAGATTGTAAGGTTACATAGTAGCGTCTGTTCTGTAGCATGCATTGCATGAACATAGAAAGGGTGTAGTCCTTAGTGACATTATACACTTTCTGGGTAAGCAGCTTATGACTAACTTTGTCATATGCAGCACTGAGATCCAGGAATGCAACCCCAGTTACTTCTCCTAGCCATCTTCGATGTACTGTGTGAGATTAAGGATTTGGCCACAGCATGATTTTCCTGGTCGAAATCCAGCTTGTTCATTAATGAGGGCTTTGTCCACATAATCAGCTATGCGTTTGAGGATCATTCACTCCAGCACTTTAAATAGATGACAAAGCAGTTAGACAGGTCAGAAGGTTTTAGCTTCAGCTGGGTCTTTCCCTGGTTTTAGTAATGCAACAATCTGGGCTTTCCTCCACAGTTTAGGAATTTGCATTGTTATGATACAGTTATTCATTAGCTCTAGGATCCATGCTTGTACTCTCGGTCCAAAATGTTTAATTTCCTCAGATCTCAGATTGTCAAGGCCAGCAGCCTATTGTTTTTCAAATTGTTGATGGCGTCTTGCAGCTCCTGAATGAAGAACGGGCAAGCTAGGAAGCTAATCTCCTCATTCAATTTCCTTTTGATTTTGTCATTCCTGATCTTTCTCTTAGTTTTTCCGTTCATGAGCAGTTGGTGAGCTATCTGACCAGGTGTAACTTCACTGTAATTTGGTTGTGGTTCTGTTGGGTCGGTACTGAGACTTTTGAGCAGTTTCCATGCCTTCCTACTGCTGTGCTTCATGTCTGTCTCTTGTAGGAGGTTGCACCACTTTTTCTTTCTCACTTCAGAGATACCAGACATCAGTACCTTATCTGCCTGGATCGTTTTCTCTGAGAAGGGGTCCTTATTGTAAAGTTCTTCATACTTTTTCAGATCTTCCTTGCTCCTACCATTGAGTCCAGCAATATACTGAGTGCGGCACCCTCTAGGTATACACCGTCGAGAGATTTTCTTGACGAGGTCTATAAAAGTTTCATATGATTGTACTTCTGGTTTAATTTCCAAGATCTCCTTATCAAGGGCGTCTGTGAAGAGTTCCAAATGAGCTGTTTTGAAGTTGAAGTGTCTCTTAAAGGGCATTACATCTGTTTTGATTACTGCTGCTAGGCAGCAAGATATGGCTCTGTGTTGCAATCTTGGAATTGGGTCCTTGATTTGCTTTTCAGTTTGCAGGGATACCTTCTCAGAGAAAAAGATGTTATCTGGATTATATCCTCATTTCCATCTTCCGCTGTTAAATGATGCAGGCAACTTTGGGTCGTGTATCAATTTCAGTTTAGCCTGGTCTGCCCAGATCTCCAGCATTTCACCATCGTCATTTGTCTCTTTATAGCCCCATGTGAGACTGTGACAGTTAAAATCTCCTAGTACAACTTTAATGTTTTTTGAATGGAAATTTGCAGGCTCCATAAATTTGAACCTCACACTGGGTGGTTTGTACATGGATGTTTCAGTACATAAATGTAGCTCAATAGTTGAAATTTCTATATTTTCTTTGCAGGTCAAAGCACAGGAGCATATGTCTAACTTTGGTTTCACAAATATAGCACTTCCGTACCTTTCATGTGGTCTCTCAATAACTAATTTCATGCCCTGTATTTTTGGTCTATGGCTAGTTGGTGCTGTGTGTTTCTTGTAACACTAAAACATCACAGTTGTTTCGTTTGCACATGTCAGATAATAAAATTTCTTTATTTACAGATAAGCCTTCAATATTGCAGGAAGTTGTCATTAGTGATGGTCTTGATAAAGGCCTTTTCTGGGGCTCTTCGGAGAGCTGTTTTGACATCTTTGGTTTTGATGCCCTGGTGTTCGCAGGATTGGCCGACCAGGTCATTTCCAGTGGACGCCCAATTGTTTGTTGTTCGTGTGGTGAACACAATCTTCGTGGAGGCTCCTGCAGATGAACAAATGCATGTGTTGTGCTACTAGTATAATGCACACAAATATGATGTTGCGGATGGTAGATGGAACAGTCCAAATGAACATAGGAGATTTTCATACACTAATTTATTATAAGTAGAAGAATTATTTAGATCTGACAGATCTGCATGCCATTTTAGAACAATGCCCTTACACTTGCCACAGTGCTAATTTACATTTCTCAATTCAGACACTTTTTAAGGATGCAATGAGTTGTAGAATCCAGTGAGCACCAACAGAGTGAAATGCGGCTACTGTACAGAAAAGGAAACTGACAAGTCATAAAATTATACCCCAGGAAACTTAGACAACAGTGCAGAAAATGTTATTAAAACATTGCATAATTCCCTCATATTCAAAACCTTCTATTATGTAAGGAACCTAAATCTCTCAGATGGTGTACAGGGGCAATAGCTGAGATATTGATCACATAACTAATGAGGAAGTGTTGAACAGGTTTGGGGAGAAGAGAAGTTTGTGGCACAACTTGACCAGAAGAAGGGATCGGTTGGTAGGACATGTTCTGAGGCATCAAGGAATCACCAATTTAGTATTGGAGGGCAGTGTGGAGGGCAAAAATCGTAGAGGGAGACCAAGAGATGAATACACTAAGCAGATTCAGAAGGATGTAGGTTGCAGTAGGTACTGGGAGATGAAGAAGCTTGCACAGGATAGAGTAGCATGGAGAGATGCATCACACCAGTCTCTGGACTGAAGACCACAACAACAACAACAGCTGAGATATTGTCGTTAAATGATTCATTGTTTCAGTAATGGTGTATCTTATTGTGTTTATAAAATTGGAAATTGCAGGCAAAATTATATAGATCCCAATTATCAATAATTTAACACACAAATTGATAGGAAAAGGGCAAATATTTCTAAGAAGAAAATGGCTATAGCAGTTTCTGTCACTGGTTGTTGTGTCTTCTTATTTATTTATTTATTTTTCAATTTGTTTTGGCCTACTAGGGACCATGGGGCTATCAATGGTGGTTGTATTTGTTAATGGCATCAGCAGCAGGACACATGAGATTTACTGCAACTGGCATCCAACTTAAAACCCAGCAATGAAGCAGTTACTCTATAAATCTGAAATGAGAACTTAAAGCCATTGTTGGCAATCACAGGAGTAGGCTACCATGGAGATCATGCCCCGACTAGAGGACATCATGGCCTAACAGTTGATGGAAGCTCTTCTTCACTGCCATCAGAAGATACTTCCACTTTAAGTAGGAAGTGAGTTTCTGAGCAAGTCAAATTCCAGCACCATAGCAGGTGTCTTCATCATGTTGACACATATTCTGGCTGTATAGGAAACCACTTTGTGATCAACCTGAAGAATCCAGAGGAGATAGAATAACAGCTTTGCTACCTTGATACCAACCAAAACCTAAAGCAGATGCCTTCAATTGTGCCCCACTACACTGTAGCTACCATCAATAACACCTCTGCACTAGTTACTATCTGGAGGTATAGAAAGACAAAAATCTGCAGTTGCCAGTGGGTTATTGACCATCTGATAAATTATACCTGCACAAACTATTGTTGCATGTGCAAGCAGAACACATTGTCCCCTCCAAGCAGCTTCTATTTCAGTACAGGTGCTCCACAACATGAAATCTTTAGCTGGATGAAGAGACAATGGACATAACAAATAAGTAGGAGCTTTTACAGACTGTCTACCTGTCACCTCTAACACTTTTGACAGTATGTGACACATTGGCTTTCTCTGCATAATTTTTAATTAGGGGTTGCAATGCCCAGCCACATTCATGGAAGTCCATTGTGATGGAGCAGAACTGCACACTATCTCGCACATTGGACACTCAGCTATAACTCGTCAGATCTAAGAACTGCAGGGGGAGGTACTGGGTTACTTCAAGAAGCTCTTCTTACTGATAAAACAAACATCGATGTAATTGAAACACATTGGCAGCATCCTTTTCATGCTACTGCTCCATACCAACTTAGAATATGCTGCCATAGTGTGGAGAAATGCAGAGCGTGCCATTTACCTCTTTCAAACAAATGTAAATTTTGTAAATCTTTAGAATTATTTTGATAAATTGTTCTCCATAGTACAGGATATGTTTACATGAAAATGATAGCTGGATAAAGTTTGACCATGTGTGGGTTATGTCTTGTTATCTTACCTGAAATGAATAATTTTTAATATAATATATGTTACTTGTTATACTGCCATGTCTTTAATGGTCTTACAACAAATAATATGTTAAGCAATGAGAAAATCTTGTTTTGGAGTATTCTTTTTTTACATGTGGAATATAGAAAGTAGTGACCCTTTGTTCAATGTGACTGGTCAGCCTTTTTTTTTTTTTTTTTTTTTTTTTTTTTTTTTTTTTTTTTTTTTTTTTGTAAGAGAAATCAAAATTTATTGAAAAATTCTCAACATATGTTGTCAGTGGCAACAAAGAATCAAAACTGTTCAGCAGCAGCTCTCATATCAAATGAGAGAAATCAAAATCAGAGTACAATGCAGAAAAATGACGTGATGGCTCTGAGCACTATGCGACTTAACTTCTGAGGTCATCAGTCGGGGAGAACTTAGAACTAATTAAACCTAGCTAACCTAAGGACATCACACACATCCATGACCAAGGCAGGATTTGAACCTGCAACTGTAGCGGCCGCTCGGTTTCGAACTGTAGAGCCTAGAACTACACGGCCACTCCGGCCGGCTGATGTAATTCCTCCCCCACCCCCAGCCTCCTCATATGTACATATGTTTGAAGGATAAAACTTAACTTTTTAATGCATGTTCACTACTTGGCACTTCTTCTACTTTGTCAGTGCTGCACTTTCTTCTCCTTTTATGTAGTAGAAGCTGCCAGAATTGAACAATGTGCACTAGTTTTATGAAGGTTTCAAGTTCTGATTCTTTCTAAAATATACAGTATGTACTCAATTACTTTTATCCTATGTGGTAGAATATCAATCACTCTGTTTCAGATGTTGGAGCTGGTGTCAGCAGGGCACCTTAAGTCCAGTTGCAATTGGATGAGGCCATTGGTCGGTGGCTGTTCCCCAGGCAGTGCTGTGTCAGGAGCAATCTTTGTGTTCATTTGCCTCAGTGTAGCATTTGCTGTACAAGTTCAACTTTGTGAGAATGAGCTTCGTGCAGGAGTTTGGTGGGCTGTTCTGATGACTTCCTTCTTGTTTTTCTGCCTCTGTGGATGTGAGTTGCATCTCTTGTATACTACACTGCACAATATTTAAATGACAACTACACTTTCTATACATAGCAATGTCAGTATGCTTGCCACAGCTGAAGCATTCTACTTTAAATTTAGTATGTGTATGAAAACTGATATTTCCATTGGAGCAGAACAATCTACCGTATATCACACAGAATTTACAAATTTGTAAGACATGTGAGCCATGTGTGCTCATCTTGTAGTTGAAAATGAGAATTTGATTTTTTCCCTGTTAGATGTACTAGATGACTGTGCTGGCGATTAAGCTTTCCACTCATCATCTTTGTCTGCCACACTCATTGCACATTGTATACTAATTGATCAAAAGAATCAAGACCTCCCCCCCCCCCCCCCCCCCCCCCATGTAATGTAGGACTAACCACCAGATGTTATGAGAGGCAGATCCAGCAGTATAAAAGGAGTTGGGGAGTATTGTATTATCAGCAGAGAACCAATAACAGCAGACTGGGTCATTCAGGGGAGCTCAGAGGTTTTGGACATGAACTAGTCGTTGGATGTCATCTGGGTAATAAATCCACCAGGGACATTTTAACTCTTGTAAAGATTCCATATTGACTGTTGGTGATGTGACTGTGAAGTGACACCACAAAGGTATAAACCACAGCTGAATGAAGATCAAGCAGACCTCATGTACTGGCAGACAAGGACTGTCAAGCATTGTAGAGGGTTGTTGTAAAAACAAAATCACATGAGGTCAGCCAGAGGAATCCTTGGAAAAGTTCAAAATGCTACCAGCAGTCTGACTAGCACAATGACTGTTAGCAGGAATTAAAAGGAATGGTTGTGCAGCTCCTCTTGCCACACATATCTGTAGTCAGTGCTAAGCAAGTAGGCAGTGCTGTGTCAGGAGCAATCTTTGTGTTCCTTTGCCTCAGTGTAGCATTTGCTGTACAAGTTCAACTTTGTGAGAATGAGCTTCGTGCAGGAGTTTGGTGGGCTGTTCTGATGACTTCCTTCTTGTTTTTCTGCCTCTGTGGATGTGAGTTGCATCTCTTGTATACTACACTGCACAATATTTAAATGACAACTACACTTTCTATACATAGCAATGTCAGTATGCTTGCCACAGCTGAAGCATTCTACTTTAAATTTAGTATGTGTATGAAAACTGATATTTCCATTGGAGCAGAACAATCTACCGTATATCACACAGAATTTACAAATTTGTAAGACATGTGAGCCATGTGTGCTCATCTTGTAGTTGAAAATGAGAATTTGATTTTTTCCCTGTTAGATGTACTAGATGACTGTGCTGGCGATTAAGCTTTCCACTCATCATCTTTGTCTGCCACACTCATTGTACATTGTATACTAATTGATCAAAAGAATCAAGACCTCCCCCCCCCCCCCCCCCCCCATGTAATGTAGGACTAACCACCAGATGTTATGAGAGGCAGATCCAGCAGTATAAAAGGAGTTGGGGAGTATTGTATTATCAGCAGAGAACCAATAACAGCAGACTGGGTCATTCAGGGGAGCTCAGAGGTTTTGGACATGAACTAGTCGTTGGATGTCATCTGGGTAATAAATCCACCAGGGACATTTTAACTCTTGTAAAGATTCCATATTGACTGTTGGTGACGTGACTGTGAAGTGACACCACAAAGGTATAAACCACAGCTGAATGAAGATCAAGCAGACCTCATGTACTGGCAGACAAGGACTGTCAAGCATTGTAGAGGGTTGTTGTAAAAACAAAATCACATGAGGTCAGCCAGAGGAATCCTTGGAAAAGTTCAAAATGCTACCAGCAGTCTGACTAGCACAATGACTGTTAGCAGGAATTAAAAGGAATGGTTGTGCAGCTCCTCTTGCCACACATATCTGTAGTCAGTGCTAAGCAAGTTTGAGATGCCATAAAGAGTAACACCACTGGATAGTAGATGACTGGACACAAATGACATGAGTGCTGAATCATGCTATACTCTGTGACAATCTCGTGGGAGGAAATGTGTTGCAGTAGAGGAGAGATTTTTGTGGTTAGGATGTGGTCCCCTCTGCCAAACACTTGGGTGTGACTTGCAGAGGAATGATATGGATGTAGATGTAGATTGTGCTTAAGAAAATGCTAGATGAGGAATGATATGAACACATATTATAGCAGTGTGTACTGTGTACAATAGAGCAATATTTATGAGATGATGATTGTATCAGCATGAAGTGCATCCAGTCATAAAGCAATATCTGAGAGATAATGGTTTGTGGACAATAACATTCCTGACATAGACTGACCTTCTCTGAGTCCCAACCTGAATTCCACCTTTGGGATGAGTTGGAATGTTGACTTTACTCTGGATCCTAGGGGTCCAACATCACTACTTTCTCTTATTCCAGATCTTGAGGAAAAATGGGCTTGCATTCTTCCACAAATATTCAGACGCCTCACATTCTGCATTATCTTCTCTCTAGTCCTAAAACTGAACCCTTATGGGGTCATTTTTAGTTTGAAAACTAGAAATGTGTCATGGAGCTGTGTCTGGAGAGCAAGGAGCTTGACATACAAATGGAATTCCATTTTTTTACCATGAAAAACTGGACTAACTGTGATGAATGAGTTGAAGCATTGATGTGATGCAGAGGTGAGTGTTACTCCTTTGAGAGGTATTTTAAGTGTTCCCAGCAGAGTTAAAGCTGTTATAAAGGTGAAGAAAGGTGGACACACCTCATACAAATGTCCACTAAGAAGTGTGTGGAGCCACTTGATCACACAGTGTACCTCATTATTAGCCAGGAAAAAAATATTTTAAATGACAAGTTAGAACTCTAATTCATGAAGGAAGGAAGAAAGACTGGGATTTAATACATAGTCATTGATGAGGCAACCAGAGATGAGTTAGATGTACAGATTGGACAGTATGTGGGAGAAATTAGCTGTGTCCTTTTCAAATTAACCATCTTGGCATTATCTGAAGTGATTAAGGATAACAACAAAAATCCTAAATGTGAGATCTCATTCAAACTAGGCCACTTGGAACACCATATATTTGCCCTACATTTCTGTCTACAGTGGGAAACCGTTTTGAAAGTTGTTCCCTGGAAATACCTTCATGTCTAAAACCACATTGTGCATTATCTCCTCTCTAGTCCTAAAACTGAAACCTTATGGGGTCATTTTTAGTTTGAAAACTAGAAATGTGTCAAGGAGACGTGTCTGGAGAGCAAGGATCTTGACATACAAATGGAATTCCATTTTTTTACCATGAAAAACTGGACTAACTGTGATGAATGAGTTGGAGCATTGATGTGATGCAGAGGTGAGTCTTACTCCTTTGAGAGGTATTTTTTGCCAAACTGCAACATAAAATCATTAGAGAACTCCTTGATAATACATTTTGTTATCGTTTGTCTTACCAGTGCATATTCATATTGTATAGTTCCATGGGTTTTAGAGAACACACTCAGCTTTGTTTTAGTCTTTCATTACATCTATTATAGCTTTTCTGGCCTTCAAGAAAAGAAACTCATAGATTGTATTTTCTGTACCTGTGAGTCCAGCCCACGTACACACTCTTGTGAAAGATTAGAATTATTATAGTTTTCAGAAACTCTGTGAATTTTTAAATTCTGAAGTAAAAATCATGTACAAAATCTTGGATTATTTGAACCTCTTAAACAATATCTTGTGTGGTCGTATGTGAGTTATTGTTACTAGATTGTGTACCTTCTCAATAAAACCTGCAGTACAAGCAATTTACAAGTTCCACCTCAAGTTGTAACAATGTTGCCTTTTTATCTAGTTGACTGAAGATGTAACTCTTTCTACATATTTTTTGCCCTTTGTACTTTGGCAACCATTCATCACTGAAACAGTTCAACATGAATGTCCTCAAAGAAATCAAATCTATTTGTTGATAATAGTTCCAATATAATTTCATCAAGAGCTGTCTTCATAGATCTATTTTCTAGGTAATTTTTGATGAAACCATTTAGTATTGGATTGTTTGTTGGATGATTAAAGTCGCCTCCAATGATGATGGTGTGAATGAACAATATATTTACTAGCTATCTCAGGTTTTCTGTAGGCCTAATGTTTTCTGTTACATTTGGGGATGAGTCTGATTGTTAACAGAAGAATCCAGTTATGAAGTTGTATCCATCCTTGATATTGTGTCTTGCCCACATAACCTTGTAAGCAACTTCAGTAAACATCCTGAAGGATTTGAGTTTCTTGCTTACAGTTGGTGAATGTATCACTTCCATTTCTTATCAGCCTTCCCTTTTGATATACATTTAAATTCACCAAAAATAACTCACTGCTATCACTTTCAGGTTTTAGCCCATTTTCTGTATCTGGTATTACATGAGTTCCATTGTCTTTTTAGGAGCACTTCAAAACCTCGTTAAACAGTTGACCAAAAGGCTTTTAATAGTTCCAGCTTTACAGCACATACTTTGTACTTTACACTAACACCATTTTGGGTTCTCATACAGCTCTCACTATATAGACTGGATGGAGGTACACTTAATCTAAAAACCTCTGGTGTGTACTCCACACAGAGTCAGCTGCCTGGGTATCAGCCTTGCATGTAAAGTTTACCGCTGACCCTCTTAGGAGGACAATGGTGCAAGGCTAGCAAGTAGCAGCAGTCTAACATGTCACAGAATCTTTAAAGTCTCTGTTTGAAACCAACCAACTGACTCAAAACCAGGGGTCACAATCAGTTCTGGGTACAATATAAGACTGTTAGCTTCCTAGAAATATGAAGAGGCTAGTGTTCTCAGTCATCTCTGCCAGTCACTAGAATGATCCAAGTATGACCTCAGAGGTCACACGATGTACATCATTTTTTCCTAAGTGTGCACAACCTACTGTTTGTTGCAACTTGTTTTCTCAATGGCTGGAAAAGTCTCTTTAACATGTAGACTGAAGTGTCCAGGCATACATACTGAGTACCTATGGTGATGTTGTTCACTTGAATTGCTGACAGTCAGCAGACCCCTACCCTCTTGTGCTTTCTTTCCCTGGACACAGGACACAGCAAGTGCCCCAGTAGGTGAAGTGCATCTCACTGACTCAGTTTCAGTTTCATTGGGAGACAACATCTCAAATTTGTTGGTTGCGAATATGAGTGAAATGCCTCGAGTTCAGTCACTGTATAAAGTTCTCATATTACTGTCCTTGAAATCTAACAGTCATATTAATATGTAAATCATGTGCACAGTAATCATCATTGTGAATAACACAGTTCACAGTCTGACCCTATTTTTACAGTTAGCATTATTGAAGTTTGACATAGTCCATGATACTAATTACACATTCACTACCCAATTAATCATTTAAAACCCTCATTGGGTTACTGAATAAACTCCTGGACATGAAATTTAGATGAACTCTAGAACATTCCTGACCTACGATGTACGCTACTATGCATTGTCTGTAGGACATTTCCTCATATCAATGAACTTATGTCTTGCTCCATTCAAACTCATTGTAGACTGATTTAAAATGGCTTCCAACATGCCTCTCGTATAGGTTTATAATAAGTACTTCTGAATTTAGATATTGTTGTTTTTTGAATTTTCATAAATTATAATTAAAGATTTACACTTTGAGTTACTGAATATGAGGGAAATTTGTTTTAAAAAAGACTTTTAGATACAGGAATCATTTCTGTTAAATCACACTAGCTGCTTTGACAAAATATGGGATTCTATTTCAGTAACAATGTTTTACTTAGTAAGTTAATTACTCTGTAATTAAATGAGTGCAAATGTTGCTAAAACATTTTCGTCTTTGACTGGAGGGATACATTGTTATTTATACATCTTTCTCGTCTACTTTATCAGGAAATTAGTAATCAGGTTAATACTTAAATATGAACAATCACAACAAAAACTGAAATTACTGATGTTTTGTACTTAACACAGTTTTTAGGCAACCTAGCTAGCTCATTAACTCCTGATAACCATAGGAATGTAGTAGATAATGAAGTTAAGTTGACTAGGCCCTGGGTCAATATTTGAGATCTTTAGGTGACATCACAAAATTTGAACAAAGAAATTGTAATAATTTCTGGGAGAAGAAAAGCATAACAGCCGGAAGGAATCCATCAGCTTTGTTACAAGTAGGGCTGAATTATGACCAGTGCAATGTTTTATTTAACAGCAAACAACTAACTTTAAACTAAGCTTGTATTTAGTATAAAAGTTTGTTGGTTACTTCTTCATCAAACAGCAGAGCAGCCTGTCTTTCACTATTTGAAATTGTTGTTGTGTTTGCAGTTTCAACAGTTAACAGATATCATATTTCTGTCTGTCTAAATATGGTTTGTTATATTAGTTTTAATTTTTTTATTTAAGTTTCCAAAGAATTTTCCAATATTAATCAAGAGAAATAAGAGCATATTATCTCCTTAAAGTTCCACAAATGGTCTGCCAGAGAGCTGTTTGGCTCAGAGGAGTGTTTTAGGGAGCTTCTGTACCAGGTCTTTGATACCTCTATTTATAGAATTTGCCATAAGGATACCAAGAGTCTACTTTAAGATGACCAACAATTCCTCTTTAAAAAGCCTACACTCTTCCCAGGAACTAATACCTAAATCCTATCTCACCAAAACCATACACTCCCACCTTCTTCAAAAGTTCCAAATCCTCCCAAAGCCTTGCATAGTTGTCCTTTCAAAAGACTGTATATGATATCTTATTACTGTTGCAGGTGTTTTGGTTATGGGCTCTCATCAACAAAATACATTAGGTCTGCGTTTCAAGGTGCCCTACGTTCCTATAATACCATCACTGAGTATTTTCTTCAACATTGCTCTCATGGTGAATCTTCCTTCACTTACCTGGGTACGATTTGTAGTGTGGATGGCAGTAGGTGAGTTATGACTTACTATGGATTACTTTTGAATTTAAACTAATGGAATGTTTTACAGTGTGGGTGTTGATGCTATTGTTATGGTTTTCACAACAATATGGAAGAATAAATTGCTACTCAACACACAGAAGAAGCATTGAGTCACAGACAGTCACAGTGAAACAGAAAGCTAGAAATTATCAGCTTTCAAACTAGGTCCTTCTTTGAGAAGTAGGAAATTTATGGACAACAACTCACACACACATGACCACTCTCTCTGACACTAAGGCCTGACTACAATTGTGACTGTGTCTGGTGTTAGCAGCAATGTAGCATGGTTGGGCACTGGGAATAAGGAAGAGGGGTGGTTGGGGAGGGAGAGGGTTAGCAACATAACAGTTGGGGAAGATTCTGGTGCTATCTGTGGAAGCATGCAGGGATGTGGTAGGGACAGGATATGGCTGCTACGTACAACATCTAGAGGCTTAAGAAAGATTAGTAGAGGAAAGAACTGTTTAGATGTGCTGGCAGCATAGAAGGTATGCGTAGTACTGGAATGGGAACAGGGAGGGTTACAGACAGGTAGATCACAGGGACTAATGAATGTCGAGGCCAGGAGCATTATGGAAATGAAGGATACATTGTACGGAGATTTCCCGCCTATACAATTTAGAAAATTTGGTGTTGGTTGGAAGGATAAAGATGGCACAGGCTGTGTCATAAAACTGAAGCACATCATGTTGTGAGGCATGTTTAGCAACTGTGTGATCCAGCTGACCCTTAGTCACAGTTTTGTGGTGGCCATTCATGTGTGCCGACTGCTTTTTAGTTGTCATGCCTTATAGATTGCAGCACTGTGGTTGATAAATCAAGTGGCTGCTTGCACAGGTGGCCCTGCCTGTAATGGGATAGGAGATATCAGTGACAGGACTTTAATAGGTGCTAATGGGAGGATGTATGGGGCAGGTCTTGCATCTGAGTGTATTTCAGGGATGTATGCCATGAGACAGGAGGCTTGGAGCAGGAGTGGATATTCATACCTTGGGAGGGTAGCGAAATACCACTATGTAAGGGGTGGGGAGGATAGTGCAGAGGATATTTCTAATTTCAGAGCACAATCCTGGTGGAGCATATGGTTCAGTTGCTCCAGTACTTTGTAGTACTGTGTCACAAGAGAAATGTTACTTTGTGGCTGGACAGTTGGTATGTGAAGGGTAGCAAGGGACTGGTGAGACAAGGCATGGGAGATATGTTTGTGGACAGGGCTGAGAGGATAATTTAGGTCTGTGAAGGTGTCAGTGAGACCCTTGGAATATTTGGATATGAACTGCTTACCACTGCAGGTGCAATGACTATGGGTGGCTAACCTATATGGAACAGACTTCTTGATATGGAATGGGTGGCAGCTGTCAAAGTGGAAGTATAGATTCAAGTTCATGGTTGGTAGGTTTGTTGTCAACAGAGGTAGCCATCCTCAAGGTGGAGGTCAACATTGAAGAAAGTAACTAGTTGGGATGACGGGAACCAGCAAAGCAAATTCAGGAGAAAATATTGAGCTTCTGAGGAATGTGAGTATGTGTCCTCACCCTCTGTTCAGATCATGAAATGACACCAATGAATTCCAACCAAGTGAGAATTTGGTATTCTGGGTGGTTAGTAAAGGTTCTCCCAGATGGCCCATGAATAGGTTAGCATAGGACAGTGTCATGTGGGTGCCCATTGCTGTACCAGGCCAGTCCTAGGTCGTGGGTTTAAAGGAGAAGTAATTATAGGTGACCAGGAAGGATGTGTAGGTTTGGAGTCAGTCAGGCATTGGAAAAGGCAGTGCTCAATAAAGGCTAGATGTTGAGCATTGAGGATGTTAGTGTAGATGTAGAGGGAGGTTGTGTCAAGAATAACAAACAGGAAGTGTGCAGAGTTGCTGAAGGAAATGCTTGATGTCTTTTACACATGAGAGTAGCTTACAGTTAATATGCTGAAGGTGTTGGTCCACAGGGCAGAGATTCTCTCTTTGGGGGCACAGTAACCAGGTGCAATGATGCATTCTGGGTGGTTGTTGGGTTTATAAATTTAAGAAGCATGTAGGTGATAAGGACGTGGGGAGTGATGGGGATGAGAGACAGAGGGAGAGAGAGAGGGAGAGACTTAAGGGAAAGGTTTTGGAATGAACCTAAGGATTTGAGGAGGGACTGGAGAACCTGCTGGATTTCAGGAAGGGGGCTACTGTGGTAATTCCTGTGATTCATAGGCACAGTAGTGGATTCTTTGTTGGCAGGTAAGAATATAAGGCTGGCATCAGTTTTAGATGGTGAGTTGTAGTCCTCTTTGCAAATGCGAGGTTGGTTTCCATGTTGAGGGATTTTGAGAATTACTGTGAAGCAGGATTAAAGGTTATAAAATTCTGGAAAGTTAGCATGGAGCAATTTGGGGGCAGCAGAGATGAGTCATGGTTGAACGAAGGAGGAAGTTGAGTCAGGCAGGACTCAATATTGGTTTCAGATTGAGTCTATGACAGTGATGAAAAATGTCTCTGCTGTAGATGACAGAAGATAGAGAGAAGGTCTTTAACAAGCCCAGCACAACTGAATTTGGGAGTGCAATGAAAGATAATGTGTTTGGAATGGACTAATACTTCTGTGGGACTGAGACTTTTTGAGGAGAGATTCATGACTGTTTTATGGGTCTGTTTAGGTTCTGGGTTCTAAAGGGTGATGGGAGGCAGTTTCTGAGGGTGTGTTAAATGTAGCAGGTCTGCATGACAGGGTTTGGCAGCTTTTGGGGATGCAGGGGAAGTTTGATGGAGGCTCTTGTGGTGCGGTGGAGAGTGGTAGAAGGTGATGTGACTGGACAGTTTCTTGAGGTGATATTATGCATGCTGCTCTAGATTCTGGAGGGCAAGTGTTTCCATCTGGGAGATGAGACTCAGGAATTTAGGACTGCAGTCCAGGAGAATTTTATAGCTGGAGCACTGGCATCTTCCCACACTTCTCTCCTGCCATCCTGCACTCTCCCTATCCCATGCCTCTTCCATACGCCCTCTTTCCACCACAATTAGATTGCTGTTCCCATCAGGTACATAATACAATCATAATCATATCTGAGTGCCCTGACACAGTGGACATATGTATATGAGTTGTTGTGTGAATGTGAAGAGTAGCAGTCTATCCTTTCTGTATTGTTATTATTCAGTTCTGGACTTTCCACTGTTTGTAATTGTTTTTATTTCTTTATATTAAAGATATTTGAGAATAACATGTAAATTTCACTACTTTCTGTTGTTTCCTTTTCCTCCAGTTTTGTGTAATCAAGTCACAATATCACAATTCCCTCTCTTTTGAGACATTTGATCTAAATATCCATTCTATTAGGGAATTGCATTTATAACACTTTCTTCTTTAACCCTATATTTTTGTTATTTCTTCCCATTTTAAAGAGTATCATTTTATTTTAATTTCAAGAACCCATTTAGCACTGTCTTATTGTTCTGTGGGTACTAATCTGCTTTCTAAGACTGTCATTCACAAGTATGAATATCTAAAAAAAACTTTGTATTCTGTGTATTATTCCAACTGTGTTTTTATGTTTTTTTTTTATATTTTGCCACTATTTTTAAATGTTCAAATTGCTGTGGTAACTAACTGATTTCATATTCCCTTCCTAAATCTTCCTTCTAATGTCTCTGCTTTATCTAATTTATCACTGAGTGCTGTTGTTTGTTACCAACAAGCATTTCACAGTCAATGGTGTTGTATAGGTCTACCAATTTTTGCATTTTAGACACACTTTTTGTTGAAAATATTGTTGGGTATGATGTTCTATGCACGGTTAGCATTTCGTGAATCTTTTCAGATGGGGCATTTCTTTTTTTTCTTTTTTTACTGTGTTTGTTACTTATCTCTCTATGTATCCTTTTCCATTAAGCTGATATCTAAAATAAGTCCTTTCTAGTGGTATTCACTTCCAGAGATTCATTTATACTAATTCAGCTAGGAGATTTTTAGAGATTATTGCAAAGTCATATCTAAATATCAGGCAGTTTATTTCATTATATATTTTCTATTTTTCTAACTTTATTGCTGATAGTGTAATTCCTTATAGAGAATATCATACATGTGCCAATACTTTCAAAAGTATGTATGTAAGCATTATGCAGATTAGACAAGCAAATTTAATGTTTATCCTTAGATTACTTTAATATGTGAATGGGTTGAGGAATCTCTCTCTCTCTCTCTCTCTCTCTCTCTCTCTCTCTCTCTCTCTCTCTGTCTCTCTCTCTGTCTCTCTCTCTCTCTCTTTCTCTCTATTACTTTTTTTTAAAAAAGCTACAGATGTCATTTACAATAAAGAATCGGGTGTTCAATTTTGTGTTAATAGCTTGTGGCCATCCCTCAGGCAGGTGCACTGAGTATAGATTACCCACTAGGTGGTCCTGTCGCATACATTCTATGCGTATGCAGGCTATATGGCCACCCCAGCCTGCATGCACTTGGTCCATTCAGCACTTTTGCATAGGCTGCCTAACTGCCCCTGGGTCAGCTGTTTGTCCACATCTGCCCACCTGCGTCTTATGGCATCTGGCTGCCCAGTTGCAGACATTTGATCTCAAACAAACATCAGATATATAATGGACTGACAACAATGATGGTTGTCCATGTTTGCAATTATGGATACATTTAATGTATTCCATAATGGCTGTAGCTGCCACAGTGCCTGTTCCTTTGGACATGCATGCATGGTTAAAAAACATGCATTGTACTTCTGAACACCACAGGCACTGCAATATAATATTTACCTGCTGACACCGGGCAAGTGACTTTCAATTAAAATGTCTCCTCTGTGTGGGAATATACAAAATGGATCTATGAGTGCAGGTTGTACACATATGGAATTTTGGGTTTGGATGTGAACCATGCTCAGATAGCATAATGGTAAGGCAACCATTCACAATAAGCAGGAAAGTTGGGTTCAGGTCCCAGTCCGGCAAAAATTTTCATTGTTGTTATTCCTTTATACAGCTGCAAATACATTTCATGTATTATAGAACTGTTTTTCCTACTCGTCTTGTAGAGGGTTGCCTACTTTTATTTATATCTTCGTTTCTTGTCCTTGTTATTCCTTTATACAGCTGCAAATACATTTCATGTATTATAGAACTGTTTTTCCTACTAGTCTTGTAGAGGGTTGCCTACTTTTATTTATATCTTCGTTTCTTGTCCTTGGTGTTGATGTACCAGCTGAAAAAATAGGAGTTGGATGTGCAACTACTGTCTATAGTAAATGATGCAGCCGACAGATGCACAATTGCATTTCATAGTCTTTTACTACCACCTTTCACAACCTCCCAATAATACACACTTAAGTATGGCCAGTGCACTATTTTTCTAACTTCCTATAAGCCTCATTAATAGTTAGCAGGTGAACTATCCACATTCTGCTACAATAGTTTACTGTTGAAGATCTACAAGCAGTAAAAGCCTAACCACAATATTCACAGCTCTTCAAGAATAGAAAGGTACATATGGAGCAGCCACTGTCACTGTTACAACACACGGCCTAATTGTCTAACACTTACTACATCGCTAAGTTGATGCATTGTTGTCATTCTAACCAACACAGGTTCCTTGTTTGTAACTCAGTCATAGACTGGCTGTCTCGTGACCAAAAATCAGGTCCTTATACATCATAGCAATATTAGATACTGAAACTACACCTTGTTTAAAGTTAAATTTACAGAAATAACAATTAAAACCTAACTCATTAAATTAAATGAATACATCGAAAAATTCCATCTTTTTAATAGTTTCTCCTACTACAAGGGTTAAGCCAAAATATTTGTTTTAATCATGAACTTAACAAATATCATTATGTAAACAATACTTTTGACTAAACTGTTAATTACTTTGGAAATAACTAAGGGCTGGTTTTGCTAACATGTCTCCAACTAGAGCTAAATAGATACTTTAAGAATACAAGCATTTCAGCTTCCAAGTGTTTACAGTTAGTACAGAATTTATGTTTGTATATCTAAAAACAACGATGATGTACTTACCAAACGAAAGTGTTGGTATGTTGATAGACACACAAACAAACACAAACACAATTTTTTTCCCCCTTATACATAGGTTTGGTGGTTGTGCTGCGCCAAAACACGTTAAAGGGTGGAGAAATTTGGGAAAATTTCGAAAAAACTGTGTGTAAATGAATTAAAAGGAGTGGTTTTGTGGTGGCAGATTATGAAAATGAGGCTAACAATTGTCTGACGAAGAAAAAATGACGTTATAACCTGTGGGAAGTGGTTAAAAATGATCAATGATGTGGGAAAAACGGAAATGGAAATCCAAAGTGAAAGTTGTTAGAACTAGCCAAAATGGTTGTTTAATAGGAGAAAGGAACTGTTTGTGTACTGGGAACAGTGGATTTTACAGCAGCGGTATTGTTGAAAGTGGAAAAAAAAGAAAATTTTTTTTGGTTATGGATTGGAAGTGGGTTACGTATTATTGGGTAAATATAGGCAGGATAAAATTGTATGGTAGATTACGGTAAAAAGGAGAAGGTGAATACAAAGTGAAACTACTTGCACAAACAGAAAGAGAAAGTAAGATGACATAAAAGATTTCGAAATGCAACAGAGACAATAACAAACGCAATTGTTGGGTTCAAATTAATGATATGAATATAATAGAGGAAAACATTCCACATGGGAAAAATATATCTAAAAACAAAGATGATGTACTTACCAAATGAAAGTGTTGGTATGTTGATAGACACACAAACAAACACAAACACACACACAAAATTCAAGCTTTCGCAACCCATGGTTGGTTCATCAGGAAAGAAACACCAACAGAATGTTACTTATGAAACAATTACTGATTTCACCCTCTAACGAAAGATGCTAACTAGTAATAACCAAAATATATTAGAAAATCAATTACCTATATAAAAACTAGGCACAAAGTTAGATATGGAGTTCTTTACGTTAAAACTGAGGGCCAACCATTCTCTTTTATGAAAATGCAGATTATACTCATGTATGTTAATAGTAATTATTTAAAAGTGAAAAAATGAATTTCAGCAGGCAGATGGCAAAAAAAGAGGGGAAGTAAAAATATCCCAGTTTGCTTCGTCACATCACCCCCTCATTGTATTGACCAGATAGACATTGCAAATAGCTCACTGGGCAATTCAATGACCACAAGTGACCCCAGACAGTGGGCTAAAAATCTACACAAAAAATATTAGATAAGAAAATGTATCAAAACTATGACAAATATGTGTTTTCAAATTTATACTTATGTTAACTGACCATACAAAAATCTGCATACAAAATAATTACATACAGTGTACAATATCACAAAATATCTACAAGTTATACTTTCAACAAAAAACTGGGCATCTTGATCATAAGCGATGTCCTTCTGGGTAAATAGAGATTACATTTTAAGATACATATTATTTTATACAAATCCTGTCTTGCTAAACAAAATACATCCTCAAGGGTTGAAAGTTTAAACAGCACATTGCAGTTCATGTTTAGACAAACATTTCCCTTGCTCAATGTTCAGTACTTTTTGTATCCAATTTCACACTTTTAATGAGCTTTAACACACTTTCTCACCAAGCTGTCCAAGCCTTCAAGAGGTCCATGTGGCAGTTAGCAAGGACATGCACTGATATCAGTTCCCTTGGAGGTGGTTCTCCTACACCAAAGTACATTAAAATATTATACAAAGTAGCCTACTTTAGTACACTTACTTTCACTTCTAACTTAAGTCTAAAATACATATAACACTAATGGCAAATGATAGTCATTACATCATATATAAATACATTATATAGTTCTCATAACATTACAATAATTAGCTTTAAAATTGACTATAGTACAAAAGGTGGTGACTATAAAAATTTATAATCAATTTGCACAGAACACTACAAAACATTACTCTAAGTCATAATTGTCTGAAACTGGTTAAACTCAAAAGATTGGGATCTCCTTTCCATTTGCAAAATAGCAAAAACTCAAGATGTGCAATAGCATAGATTTACTATTCATTACATTATGAAAAAAAGCATAGAATCACCATCACGTAACTTAATTACTACTCAAATCAGAATTAAGGGGATGAAAGTTCTACCAAATCATAGCTCGACTTGTCTACTCAACTCTTAGTATTACTCTCATTCAACCAGAAAATTAAATTCTCACAAAAATCACAAAATGTTACCAAACAGTCAACATATTCACATCAGCCTAGCATCACAGTTATCAGTTAATCAACAAATTTACTCTTCTTCATCCCAGTATTCCACAGAATACAAATATAAGTTTTCAGATAACCTGTACATCCAACGATGCAGCATCATATGACTTGTAAATATTGCTCTTTCTGTTAATCTCTCATTCCAGCTACTGTGTCATGAATTGCACAATATGAACAATACCCGATGTTGCCTAATTTAAAAATAGATCATCACTACAGTTACATCACATTTGTTTGTAAACAGTTATCTTTCCCATTACTCAATCTTGTCTGTCACCTCAATTACTTTACTTACATTTCTTACCTTGTTAGCTAGTGGAGAACATTCCCAAAAAATATCCATAATGTAGAGACAGCTCCCTAAGCATTAAGATCCTAACATTATTCATTATTTTATTATTTCATTATTGTTTCGTTATCTAATAAATAAATACCTACGCTGCTTATCTAATGCAAAACTGACTCTACTGAAAAACACTCCACAGCAACAGTTCCTTATGCTAAGGCAAACTTAATTCTCATTAATGATCAGACAAAATTATCATTAGAAAAACTGTTACTTCACTGTATTCCATCAAACTGCTTAAGATTCTAGCCTGAAGGTTGATATACACACAAACCTTACTTACTGTTTCCGCACACATTACTCCAGGCAACTATGTCTAAAGTTGGAATTCCTTAATGTTAGAAAAGGTTATACCATGACAAACTTTTATAGTTAGATTGTTATCTCCATATCCTGATTGCACTTAACACAAACACTTCTATTATACCACAATTAACATTTATACCTAGTATTCAAGATGGTTTATACTGCATATTGTCTCTGTTACTACACCAATGAGCTGATTATTTCAGATGTTAATTATAGTCCACATGTGCTGACACTTTTCATTTTCAGTTTACCTTATCTCTTTGTCTGACATAAATTATTTTTACCATGGTACCAATTTATTTTCTTCCATCCTCTTATGAATCCATCACATATAACTAATGCAACATAAGACTCTTTGCCTTTAAATATGTCTGCTTGTGTCTGTGTATGTGCGGATGGATATGTGTGTGTGTGCGAGTGTACACCTGTCCTTTTTTTCCCCTAAGGGAAGTCTTTCCGCTCCCGGGATTGGAATGACTCCTTACCCTCTCCCTTAAAACCCACATCCTTTCGTCTTTCCCTCTCCTTCCTGAAGATGATGATGTAAATAAAATAGAAAGAAACTTCCCCATGGGAAAAATATATTAAAAACAAAGATTCCAAGACTTACCAAGCGGGAAAGCGCCGGCAGACAGGCACATGAACAAAACACACACACAGAATTACGAGCTTTCGCAACTGGCAGTTGCTTCATCAGGAAAGAGGGAAGGAGAGGGAAAAATGAAAGGATGTGGGTTTTAAGGGAGAGGGTAAGGAGTCATTCCAATCCCGGGAGCGGAAAGACTTCCCTTAGGGGAAAAAAAGGACAGGTGTACACTCGCACACACACACACATATCCATCCGCACATACACAGACACAAGCAGACATATATATATGCACACAGATAACACTAGAGAATCCTTCTCTACAATCTTTCTATATTACTACACAAAATTATATGAAAGTCAAAGATAGTGTTTCTGATTTACTTATAAACTACAGATGGGATAGGAGAAGAGTTTGACTGCTGCCTCAGGAAACATGAAAAATGAGACAGACGAGGGTGGGGAGTAAGCATTATTGCCACATAATGAATCAAACACAGAATGTTGAACCCTGTACTTGTTATTTGCATGGAAAATTAGTCTCAAATATTACATCAATGCTCAGATTTTGAATCACCAACAAATTGCATTCCAACAGCTGTCCTGCCAATTCCATAGTTAATAGCACCTCTTGTTTCACACTGTTTAATTTCTTACCAGTAGCACCAACAATTTTTATTCTAGAAACATGGATCACTACTATACCCTCTGGGTTTTTAATAGATTCAAAAAAAGCCTGTGAAATGCCAATCAAATCACTACCACTGGCCAGTAAACACTTGACATGTATATATTGTATACTTGCTGTTATTACAGGTTGGCACACTTCCTTTTTACTTACCATGTGATCTTCTTCATACAACAAATCCTCATTAATCCTTTCTTAACTTAACACTTTGCCCTCATTATTAACTATAGATTCAAATACCCCATTCTCATCATTACTGGATTCGCCATTTCTATCATCATTATACTTACAGTCAGTATTAGTCACTTTTTCACTTATACTATGCTTTAGATTTGGTACCTCTTCCATTTTTTTCTCTGTTTCAGTCAATTTTGAATCTACAGTTTTATTTAATTTTTCCAGTTTTTCCTCTACTGATAATGCACACTTGGTTTCTACCTCAGTTTCTGAATCGTTTCTAATGTGATTGATTTGTTTCCCAAGTTTAACCCTATTTTCAGCACATTGTTTCTTGAAAACCTCCATGTTCATACTGTTGTCATCACAAAGCTCCTTCCTTTCTTCCACACATTTACAACCCTATGCTAATTTCTCATAAGATAATCACAATCTTTAATTACCATACCAAATATCTTATTTAATTCTGAAAGATTAGGATTAACTACCTTAACTTCCTTTTTAATTTCTTTCTTCAGTTTATCTTTTGAGCTAACGATGTCAGTTCTAATGCTATCATTTTTCTTTTCCAGCCTATTAGTATCTTCTTTCATACTACTTTCCATCTTATCCATGTCTTCTTTCATACTCATATTACTCAAACAATTCAAGCTACTCACAATTTGCCTTAAAATTGCTCTCAAATTTTCATCTGCCATAAACGTTTGCCCTTGCTGACTTTCGCTATTAGGTTCCTCCTCCCTGTCCTTAACAATCTCATGTACTTCAGTACTGTTTTCGTCCATTCCACTCACCTCACTATACGCTGTAGATGATACTTTTATAATTTCATCTACAATAGTACTTTCATCCCCATCATTCAAAGTTACATTCTTGTCTGATTTATAGGTACTAGTGTCTACAGAACTAGTCTCCTGTTACCCTTGTCTCCCATCATGTCTTGTTCATTAAGGTCACTCATTATGTATCACTTAATACAAAAACAGCTTTTGCAATGAATTACTTTGTTTTTAATCACTTGTCTGCTGCTGCTCTGCTGTGGTTCTCATGGTGTCATCTGGGTCTGCACGGCTATGGCCAATTATAATTCTCTTGGCAAGACATCTTGCTTATCTCCTTGTCAGCCTTGTCCACTTGCATGCTGATTGGCTGCTCCTATACTCAGTGGCTGCTTCCTTAGAATTCACTCGCTGATTGGCTGCTGCACCTTCTTCATTTGGAAACCCCAGTGCTGATTGACTGTATCATCTATTCCATTTAAATTCCTGCAAACTGCTCAAGTTCACACTTCACTGTCACAGTTTGTGAGTTCTAGTTTACTGTGCTCACATACAATAATCCTCATGTTGGGGTACCACATGTAGGGGTTTGCCTACTTCTATTTATTTCTTCATTTCTCATCCTCGGTGTCAATGTACTGGCTGAAAAAATATGGGTTGGATGTGCAACTACTGTCTAAAGTAAATGATGTAACTGGCAGATGAAGCTACCACTTTTCACAACCCCCCAATAATACACAGTTATATATGGCCAGTGCACTATTGTTCTAACTTCCTATAAGCCTCATTAAAGTTAGCAGATGAACCATTCACATACTGCTACAATAGTTTACTGTTGAAGATCTACGAGCTGTAAAAGCCTAACCACAAAGTTCACAGTCCTTGAAGAATAGAAAGGTATGTATGGAGCAGACACTGCCACACACAGCCTAATTGTGTAACTCTTATTACACTGTTAAGTTGATGCATTGTTGTCATTCTAACCAGCACAGGTTCCTCGTCTGAAACTCGGCCATGGACTGACTCTCTCATGAGCAAAAATCTGTACCTTATATATCATCATGATAATAAGTACTGAAACTACACACTGCTTAAATTTAAATTTACAGAAATGACAGTTAAAA
The DNA here is from genome assembly GCF_023897955.1 of Schistocerca gregaria. Classification (NCBI taxonomy): domain Eukaryota; kingdom Metazoa; phylum Arthropoda; class Insecta; order Orthoptera; family Acrididae; genus Schistocerca; species Schistocerca gregaria. The sequence continues at coordinate 596,936,702 of NC_064922.1, forward strand.
CTTAACTCATTAAATCAAATTAATACATTGAACAATTCCATCTTTTAACAGTTTCTTCTACTACAAGGGTTAAAGAAAATTATTTGTTTTAATTGTGAAATTAACAAAACTATTAATTACTTTGGAATTAATTGAGAGCTGGTTTTCCTAACATAATAGATACTTTAAGAATGCTAGCATTTCATCTTCCAAATGTTTACAATTAGTACAGAATTTATATTTGTTTACACATCAACAACAGAATGTAACTTACAAAACAATTACTGATTTCGCACTATAATGAAAGATACTAACTAGTAATGGTCAAAATATATTAGAAAATCAATTAAATATATAAAACTAGGCACAAAGTTAGATCTGGTGTTCTTTACTTTAAAACTGAGTGCCAACCTTTCTCTTTTATGAAAATGCAGATTATACTCAAGTATGTTAATAGTAATTATTTAAAAGTGAAAAAATGAGTTTAAGGAGGCAGATGGCAAAACAAGAGGGGAAGTAAAAATATCCCAGCTTGCTTCATCACAATCTGAGCTGACTTTCATTTTTCTACATTTAGAGCTAGCTGCAATTCATCACACTAATTAGAAATTCTAGGTCATCCTCTGTTGTCCTATAGTCATCAGTAATGAAGCTTTCCTGTATATGACAGGATCATCAGCAAACTGTTGCAGAGTGCTGCTCACCCTGTCCATCAGATCATTTATGTATATAGAGGACGATAGCAGTTTTATCACACTTCCCAGGGGCACTCTGATGATACCTTTAGCTCTGGTGCAAACTCACCATTGAGGACAAGATATTGAGTTCTATTACTTAAGAAGCCTTTGAGCCATTCACATGTGTGGGTACCTATTCCATGTGCTGGTACCTTCATCAATAGTTTAACAGTCTGCAGGGAGTTCCATGTCAAATGATTTTCAGAAATCCAAGGATATGGACTCTGCCTGTTGCCCTTCATCCATAGTTTCCAATACATCATGTGAGAAAAGGGAAGCCCAGTTTCGCATGATCAGTCCTTTCTAAAACCATGCTGATCTGTGGATAGAAGCAGTAAATTTATTGTATTCAAACTCAGAATATGTTCAAGAATACTGCAGCAAACTTATGTTAAGGATATTGATTTCTAATTTTTCAGATTTGTTCTTCTATCCTGTGTACAGGAGTCATTGCACTTTTTTCCAGTTGCTTGGGACTTTGGGTTGGGAAATAGATTTGTGATAAACACAAGCAAAGTAAAGGCCCAGTACTGTAGAATATTCTTTGTATAACTGAACAGTGATTCCATCTGGACTTGGTAACTCACTTGTTTTCAACTCTTTCCATTGTTTCTTTATGCCATGGATGCTTCTTTTTTAATGATTTTGGGGAGTTTATTAAAGAACCTTTTGCCTGCTTCTTCAGGGGCAGTCATGGACAGTTTTAGATTTCTGTTTATCATGTAGTAATTTTCATTTCCTCTTGTACCGTGTTTGTGTACATCTTTATTCAGGAGGTGTTTATCACTTGACCTTACCGCCATTATGCTTTGGTATATGTACAGTGAATATACTGTCATAATATTATAGTGTACAAAAGCTTGCCTAAGGTCTGTCTTGGTGGTATTTTTGCAATGCATCTCACTGCCCTTTTCTGAATTGTGAATATTCTTTTTAAGTAGCCAGCTTGTGCACTTCCCCATATATGAACTGAATAAGACAAATGCCTGTCTCTGCACTCATACAAGCAATAAGGTTAGGCATGTTTGTAGCTATAAGTTCTAAAACTTAGCTAGTCAAGGTGATTTTTAGAAAACACATTAAAAAGTACTTCACTAGACTGTCTGTTCATAACTCTAAGTTATGGAGGAAGTTAATTTTTGTCCAGAAAATGGAGCTTTGCTTTGTACCCTATGCAGGAATAGGAAATCTACATGAGAATACTTTTATATCTTTTATGTCAGTCTTGTATGACACAGATAATTTTGATGTGTTTTTTATCATTTTCTTATTAGTATTACAGAAGTCTAATGCATCGTAAAGTAAGTGTAAGAATTCCAAGATACTGCAGGAGGTCTCTGCAAGAAATCACGCTGCCTATTCCCCATAATACTCTTGGTGATTATTTTTGCACAATAAATAAACTATTGAGGTTAGCTGATTTGCCCCAGAAGATTATTCTGCTAGATGTAAGGGAATCAATGAATGCAAAATGTGAAAAAACATTACTTCCAGAAGTCATTGTGGAAATAGACAGTTTTCAGTACAAAGCAGTCTAAGCTGAGTACTTCTTCAGTGTATCAAATGGCTCTGAGCACTATGGGACTTAACATCTTAGGTCATCAGTCCTCTAGAACTTAGAACTATTAAACCTAACCAACCTAAGGACATCACACACATCCATGCCCAAGGCAGGATTTGAACCTGCGACCGTAGCAGTCCCGCGGTTCTGGACTGAAAGACCTAGAACCGCACGGCCACCACAGCCAGCTCAGTTTATCAATACACTCATTTAATTTGATCTTGTACATCTGGATGTCAGTGTTTATCATCTAATGATCAATATCATGTAAAGAACTTGTAAATCAATGTAATCATTTTGTAATTGCAAAGTTGTTTTTTTAACATTAATGTGAACCAGTACGATTGATGTGAAGTTGACAACAGAAATAATTGCACATCTGTTGGATACTGTCATCTGCTCATTCCAAGAAGGAGTATTTCCTGATCAACCTAAATTAATTAAACGAGTGCCTGTATACAAAAAGGGGAAAAGATACCAATCCTAACAATTACAGACCAGTATATTTAGTATCTGGCTCCTCCACAATATTAGAAATGCTTATGCTAAACAGACTAGGTGCTTACCTGGAAAAGAATGGTGTAATAACTTCAGAGTAGCACAGGTGCCAGAAATGGAAATCAATGAAAACAGAAGTTGAATCATTAACAGAATTTCTTGTACAGACCTTGGAGAACAGGATTGCAATTTCTGGAGTTTTTCTTGGCCTATCCAAGGTGCTTGACACAATTAATCTTTCAATCCTAGTAAAGAAATTAGAGAATACTAGTCTTCGCGGACGTGCAGCAGACTGGGTTACATCATATCTCAGCAACAGGAAGTAATATGAAGTCATGAACAACTTATACAGACCAGAAGTTAGGAGCATTATGTATATCATACTCAAGGATTTGTAATGGGGCTTGTCCTCTTCAATTTCTTTGTAAATAATACAAATGCATGTGAAAATAAAGATACTATATGCAGATACTATGACTATGCTCAATGTTTCCTACACTTTCATATCAGTCGACAATGCAATATAATGGCTAACAGAAATTTAGTTAATAATTAATTTAAAAAATTTGTACACAATTTTCAACAATGAACAAAAAGGAGAGAAATTGGGTGTTTCCTAAATGAAAAAGGACTGGAAGAAGCAACTTCAGTTCAGTTTTTAGATATAATGATAGACAGTGAGCTAAATTGGAGCCAGAAGATAAACACTGTTTCCAATAAGTTAAGAACAGTGTTATTTGTATTGAAACAGCTGGGTCAGTATTCTTATCAAGACCTTTTGTGCACTGCCTATCATGGACTTTTTGAACCATATATGCAATATGGAATCACAGCATGGGGAAACTAAACCATGACAGGAATGAACTACAGAAGAAAGCCATTTGAATTAGATTGAAGAACGAGCAGAAACAATATTATAGAAATTGTTTCAATGATCTTAATAGTTTGACATTTACATCACTGTATATATTTTAGACGATTGAAACTGCGATACAATATCCCTCAAAACTGGTGACCAATGACTTTATTTGTCTCCATACTGCAAGGAACAGAAACCAATTGCAGCACTTTCCTCATAAACTTCAAATTTCCGAAAAAGGAGCTAAATACTCTGGAATCAAGTTAATAAAAGATTTCCAAGAGAATTACAAAACCACAAAATTGATAAGATTTTCCATGAAACCCCAAAAAAGTTTGTAATGGAAGAAAAATTCTATAGCACGGCTGCGTACATGAGCTGACAGTGAGCAAAAAGTTACCTGTGAGAGGTGAGTTCTTTTTACTTGATGCTACATTAAGAGAAACTAGCATTAGAAATTGATGTTAGAAAATGAACTATACTTAGAATCACTGATGCAAATTTTCTATCTCTTTTCTCTACATGTAAACTGAAGTCACCACCAAAAGGTTTTGGTTTATAATCTGTTAACAATTTGTACATATTGTCTGAGTTACAATGAATTGAAGTTCAGTTGTGAAAACAATGTCACTCCCACCTACTGAACAGTGCCCATAATTTGAGAGAGCAGCAATGCTTTGAGTTAGCAGAAAGCATGACCACATTTAAATCTGGTTGATGGTTTATTTGTAGAGCATTTGGCTAGTAAGTGAAAGGTTTCAGAATCAAATCCCGGCTAGATCAACTTTTTTTTTTTTTCCCCCACTCTGCCTTTTAACCTAGTATTCATCTCTTGATGATGTGGAGATTTGCCAGAAAGAAGATGTGACTCAGATTCCACTTTACACTGCTACTTTCCTTTTTCCAATTTGATAACTAGTTAGGAGAATGCAAGTCACCTTACTGACATCCAACTGATTGCAATCATTTCAGAACAACTCTGAGGTGAAAAAACATGCAAGTCCAAAGCCTATGCTTTTCAACTATTTGTGCACATAGTAAAACATAGCATGGAATGCATGCAGCTTCACTTCATTTATATAAAGTAAGTTTTGCAGCAACATATCACATGACCTAACTTTAGGCTTCTTGCTTTCCTTGAGTCAAACATAGATGTGAACATGAGTCTCTGCCTATTGAGCTGAAAGGTACTATTTGTTTCGACACTTTCAAACTATAGAGATGACTGGTAAAAAATTTCCACTTGAAGAAAAGAGATTTGAGTCTTTTAAAAATCACAAAGACATGGGCATTATCTTGATTGGAATTTGGAAATTTATTGTGGAGGAATTGTGAATCATGGTTTATTTGTCTCATAATATACATAATCTAAATCATTTGATTCAGATAAGGAGACACATCAAAACTGTGGTAAAATTTCACCATAAACACAGAACAACTAATGTTCATAAACAGCATAATAATAATAATAATAATACAATTTTGTTACATAAGCATAAAATAAAATCTAACACTTAATTACCCCATGCTCAGGTTATCATTTCATCTTCTATTAATTCTCCTATTGAATAGTAGCATTTCTCCCACAGTATCTGCTGTAGCCTTATTTTTTAAAATTTCTGGCTTCATATTAAAAATGTTCTTTCCCATTAATTTGTTATATATTGTCATTCCCATATATTGTGGAGTCCATGCATATAATTTTCACTGGTGTGGGGATAGCATAAAATTTTGTTTATTTCTTGTGTTGTATATGAGGTTAAAATGATTCTCATCAAATAATTTTTGTCTGCTATGTAGGAATATTATAATTTCATAAATTTATATGGAGGGAACAGATAGGATTTGTAGTTTCCAAAATAATGAGCAACAATACCCTGTTTGCTGTGCAGTTCACATGTATCTGACAATTTTCTTTTGCATTTCCAGTATTCAAGATACATAACCTGAACTCCTCCAGAAAATTATCCCATATCTAATAACAGATTAAAAATAACTATGATAAGCAATTTTTTGTGTACTTTTGTCAGTGGAATTTGCTAGTGTTTGCATTGCAAATGCAAAAATGTGTAGTTTATTTGATAGGAAGTCAATATGTATATTCCAGATTAAGTTCTTGTCCACATTTAGTCCCAGGAATTTGATCATGTCAAGAGAAGGTGATTGTTATGTTATATTTTAAGTTCCATACATTTTGATTGTACAAGATTTCAAAATACTTCTGCAGATGGTTCAGGGATCATTTTGAAATATGACCACAATGTCAGACTGCCAATATCTGCTTCCCTCAGATTACCTGTCACAATTTACACTCTTAATTCACAGCAAATTCTTTGAACAACAGGTAGTGAGTTACTTAACTCTGAAGTATCACCATAAATATGATCAATAATTAAAAGATAACCATCTCATCATCAGGCTGTGATGTGAGACAATTTGAAATAATCAAATATTTTTAACCAACAGTTTCTCTGCAATTGTTTGAGAACAACTGCATAGTAAAAAAAAACATGTGAATCCAAAATACATAATGTTTTACCTTTTATGCTTCAAGCAAAACTTTTTCTGGGAAAATATTTCTGTGCTTCACTTACATGCAACACATTCGTTCAGATGACACCAGTTTCAGCTTTCTGCTTTTCCTTGAATCAAATCTGTAAGTGGACACACTACTTAACATAGTTCAGCAAAGAGGTCTACCATAAAGAGTCCATGACAAAGAACTGTGGCCCTAAACCTCAATTATGCATCATAACTAAGCTTCACACTAAGAGGAGTGCTGTAACATGAGCTAAACATGTAAATCATACAGTTTTTTTTTTATTTTTTTCTTTCAATTGTGCCATGTCAGTCAGACCTCAATACCTATTGAATCACTCATACATGTATGCCAACACTTCAGATACAATACTGTCATTGGTTGTGAACTTAGTACTTACATCACAATGTCCCCTCATCATTGCCATGAGATGTCACTCCAAATGCCAATTCAGTATGGAATACATACCAGTCATGTCTCCACACAACTTCCCTAGCATGTGCTGCTTATATCCATTTCATGGTTATATGAAAATAATTATGTTCACTTACTTAATCTTGTTCTCTAAATTTTATTTGTGGTCCCCAACAAAATACACTATGACAGTCGAGTCATAACTTAATGCTACCCATGTGAAAATGGGCTGGGTCATTAGTATAAGATAATATTATGTCACAAAACTGTATGTTTCTTAATTCTGGTACTGTAAGTCATAATGTATTGTAAATCATTGTGCATTATGTAATCTTATGTGTACTATATGTATTTACGGTGTAAGCTACCACATGTATACATTTGTCTAGATTGTAAGCATAATCAGGTGTCTTACAAGTACATAGCTGTGCAAAAGGTAATTTATGGGAACCATAAAACCACAATCATAACCCATTTGATTGATGTGAACTCATTATGAACCTGCTTAGTTGCTGTATTCACTGTGTTTGCTCTTTCTGAAAGCTGTCCATGGACAATAGCTAAGCCATTTCCCACAACATCCAATGCCTCAGAAGTTTTAGTCCAGCACATTAGTGGTCTACAAAAAAGCCTTTGTTGAGATTACAAAGCAAGAGGTGCTGAAAGACAGAAGCCATGAAAGTAGAAAATGCATAACTGGAAGAGAGGAAAATAAGCAATTTGAACAACAGGGTTTTGACCTGTGTGTGTGTGTGTGTGTGTGTGTGTGTGTGTGTGTGTGTGTGTGTGTGTGTGTGTGTGTTTTTGTGTGAACACTTCCAACTTATAGCTGTATAATAATTTATATTTTTGGAACAAGTTGTCTGTTCCTGTGGATAAAAGTTTATTTAAAAATGGAAACCCATTCTTATTTGTTCTTGTCCTTGATTTTTTGCCTGATATTGAGTTTTAACCTTTCAGTTTAGATTATTAATGTGTCTCTACTTGTGAACAAACAGTGCTGGCTCTTAGATTAATGATTTATTCACATTTCAGGTCTACTGGTCTATTTTCTTTATGGCATTCATCACAGCAAAGAAAGTGATCATGCCAGCTCATATTCAATCCTGATGACTTCATCAGAAGCTGGTAAGATAAAATGGGGCTCTACATATAACACACAGCAAATCAATCCAGTGGTACTATCACAAATTAAAATTGCCCCAAGTGCAAAAGATATTACTACCGATGAAAAGAAGCCTATAGTGGCTCAGGAAGAAGTGCCAAAGTAATTATATTGATACTCAATGATGCTTTCATGGGAATGGGAAACAGAAAGCAGCATAGAATTCTTTAATGTTTCCAGTGTGATATATTTTAAAAATGTGTTATTGTTATTGTTGGAAGCCCAATCTGACTCCTAAATGTTGTTTAAAATTAGTCATTATATAACAAGGAAAAGTACATAATATATACATTACAGTTAAGTTTTTAGACATGTGTGTTATAGATTAACAAATTGACAATATTTACACAAAATCAGTTATGGGGAATGTACACTGGTGTCCAAAATTAAAACAACAAATGGAAAAGTTGCAAGGTTGTGTTTATTTCCCCAAAAAACAGTACAAACAGCTGATAGGAAATTAGAAACAGTGTAAAAAGTACAGAATGTGAACAACTGCAACCTACTTAACAGCAGATGAGAATTTTCTTCATTTTTTCTAACTTAACAGATTTGCACACACATTGCAACAACTGGTTAACATGCTCATCGTGGTGTGTGACCACCTCTGGCAGCAATAAAAGCCTGACAGCAATGGAGCATGTTGTGAGTAATGTCATCAGTGGCATGTTGAGGCAATAATGCCCATTATTCCTGCAGAGTCACTCTTAAGTCTTGAAGAGTGGTTGGTGGATGTTGATGTGATGCAACCTGTGTCCCTAGTGTATCCCAGACATGCTCTATGGGATTCAAATTGGGAAAGGGAGCAGACAAAGCCATGAGTACAGATCTTCCATTTCCAAGAAAACATCAACCACTGATTCCCTATGAGTTCAAGCAGTATTGTCCATCAATATGAAGTCTGGGTGCACAGCACCTCACAACAACTATACATGAGATCCTAAGACTTGTCATGGTACCTGACAGCAGCTAAACCTTTCCAATTCACCCATACAATTTCATGAAGAGGTGTTTGATTGGTGATTCTCCTAGATATCAGGCTCTTTCCACAATGTTTGGGTCTCAAAATCATATTCCACATTCCCTTCAGCTGTGAATCCCTCAAGAATTGCTCTCCATACTAAACTGGGACTTGTCTGTACATAGCACACATCAGCCTACTTCTCAACTGTCCAGGTGGGATGTTGACAACTCCAATCTAGAAGACATGTTAAATGCACACATGCAGCAGGTCTCTGACTAAATGTCACTCTGTTGAGGCCTTATTTACATTGTTTTCCTCGATACAACATGTCCAGTGGATGCTACAAGGTCTAATGCCAGTTGCTGTACAGTACTAAGGCAGTATTGTCTTGTCCTTACCACCAAATAACAATACTCTCTGTCTGATGTCACACATGGCTGGCCCTGCCCTAGTCTCAGGGATACAGTTTCAGTCTCTATAAGCTGTTGCCACATCCAAGAAACAACAGAATGATTCACGTTAAGTCGTCAGGCCCCATGAGTTAGTGACTGCCCTGCTTCCATTCTTCCTACGGCCTTCCACTGCGGAGAGCCTGGTGGGCATCTTCTCTGTGTCATACTGCACTCTCTGTGACTGTGCACATAGTAATTGTGGCTCTGACAGTACCTGGCAAACACTACTCCATTCAATAGGTGCCATTGTTGGTATCATTTTCCATTGACCAAATGCTACCTTCTGGGCAGAACACAGTCGTACAGACATCTATTGACAGTTTGTATGATTACATCATGAATTAGACTCAGGATGGGAAAATAGTGGTTTGTTGTTTTAATTTTGGACATTGGTGTATATTTCTATTATAACCATAACAAATCATTCAGCTTAGTATCTGAAATGAATTGGTGTTGACTGTAACTATAGTAGTCACCTTTTTTAAAATAACAAAAGTATATTGAAGGTATACAAATAATCACTTTGCAATTCTGTGTTTAGTTGCAGACTGAAGGTTATACGTGACAGTGGTACATCTTAAAACACAGCTTTTATTCATGTTTGCACAGCACCACAGATAGCTACTGAATGTGATAGTATATAATTTGACTGATATAGGCCACAAGGGTACACCTAACATAAACTATAATGACAGGATAAAATAAAGAGGGGATACAAAAAGTCATTTCAAGATACAAATATAGACAAGCACAAAAGGAAGGATAGTCAGTGTTATCCTCTCCCTACTGTCTTAGTAATGTAATAACACTGTTTATTTTATTTCCTTCCAATTTTGTCTATTAAAGTATTGGTGACATATGTACCTTCTTATTTTCTTTCCCAACTATTGCTTAGTGAGTATTAGAGAAAAGGCTCTAAATAATTCAAATTTAAAGATTTTTTTGTCTTTCCTTACTCCACTACTCTTCTGTCAATAGTCCCAAGTTTTACTTCATTGAATGTGTAGATGTATCAGTGAAATGCATGATCAACATATGCTCAAAGTGTGTAGTATAATGTAAAATACATAAATAAACAAGGACAAATATTTTGTATTTGAAAGATAAATTGTGTTGTATTTTTTATTTGTAATAAGGAATTAATTGCTCCTTCAGTAGAGTCCCTGAATTACAGCAAAGAATGGTACAATCTAGGCATCAGCAGGTGAAATGATTAGCAAAGAAAATAGATCACCAAATGACAATGTTACGCACTCTTCCAATAACTGTTCTTGGATGCAAAAACACACAAATGATTTAAAAATGTAATAAGAGGGTGAAGAAAAAATGACAGGCTGAATGATTACAGGTGGACAGAATTACCTAATAAACTGATTTCAGAGGTACTGAAGAGATACCCAAAATGAAAAATGCACATGTTTTGAATAGAAAGAGGACAGGACCACACTGCATAAATTCACATAAGTGTGGCAAGACTATGATACTAAACACCAGGAAACAAACTCCTGCTACACATAGTGACACAATGATGGTAATAAAGAGAGGATACAATCCAGGGGAATTATAAATGTCATTGAACTTCGGGGACCAAAAGATAATCTGTACAACCCTTGAGATTTCCAGTATTTTCAACAGCATGTTTTAGGACAAATGAATTAGAAAGACAGACTTATTAGACAAGTATAAATGAATATTATAAGTCACAGCATAATTTCCTGCAATTTCAGGAGCCCAGAAAATTTAATGGATGTTGGACGTACATTTCATTAAAAGAGGAACAGAATCTTCTATGTAAAACAGAAGCGTAAATTAATGCATGAGACAATATAAATGAAGGTGTCCTCGGCCTTGTAAGTTACCAACTTGGTTCTGCCATCTCTATCTCATAAGTCTCATGGGACTTCTGATTCAGTCTTCTTCCTGTGATTATTAATTATGATGAACTGTTATTAAATGATGTACAAAAAACTTTGAAATTTGTTTTAATTTCTCTTCACATTTATCATAAAACATTTAAGTTTTATGATCAGCTTCTAAAATAATTAAGCATCTATATTTTAGCACTTGTCAGAAAGCTACATAAACTTAAAGATTTTTCAAATATTTCACAAACAGCAATAATTAATCAAATAGCAGTATGTATATGAGACTCACATAGTACAGATACACTTTGATCATCCAACCGTATCTTAGAAGTTCACTTTTTTGGTACATGGCACTGTCTGACTAACATGATTGATTGATAATTATATGATTTTACATGTACAGTCCTGTGCGCTGATTGACCTGTTCATAGGCATGTGATATTACAAATTACAAAATGGTAGAACACCAAGCTATTCTATTTTAGATATTAAAATAAAAGACAAGAAAATTAATAGAGACAAAGATTCAATAGGAAGTGAAGTAAGTATGTTTAATGGAAAAATAGCAAAATTATCAGTAGGCCTACTATTTCATGAGACAGCAGTTTTAATGTGTATGGAGAGTCCCATATTTCACCAAAATGTTTCAAAAAAGTGAAATTCTCAAACTGGAACAATTAACAAACTAACATGTTATCTAAATATAAGAAATGGAAATAGAAAAAATTAGGCCTACAAAACAATGGCACTGGGTTTAGGAAAGAATTACATTTTGAGATTGGAACATTCTAGAACACAACAATCTTCAGTATGAGTAACTAATGAAATAAAGCATAAAGTCAGTGTAAGAAATTAAATATTTGTTGAAAAGGGAAGAATGAGGGCTTTTAAATAAGGCAGGTCAATCCTGAAATAAACAATTTTTAGCATCATTGAATTTTTTCATTGACATGGTTTGCAAGTATCATGAACATTCCTTTAATGTTCCCATAAGAACTAAATGCATTGTTGTCATAAGCAATAATTAAATTATACAGTGATTAACACAGTTTAATGAAATATTGCATGAATAAGAAATTAGTTATTTCATGTAACTGTTATATATACACCATTAATGTAAAGATGCCAGAAAAAACAATATTAGAATCACAAGTGGCATAAGAACAAGTAGGATAATTCCACCTTGCTCTGTTGTAACCTGATGGTTGGAGTGACTGCTTCAGTGCTGTGCTAGGATGGATCCTATTGAAGGCGGTATTCTTGATTTCTCAAGAACTTTAAACTGACTTACCCAGCCTGTTTTATGGAGACTTACAGTTTATCATGGACTGCAAACCACTGTGTAACTTGGCATCTTTTATGGTACAAAACGAGTGACAGAGGTAAAAGAAGTGATCTGTGACATAAAAAAAATCCCAAGACCAACTGAGAATTCAAATTTTAACCTTTGTATTGATTGTCTAACACTTCCTCACGTTGCTACAAAAAGACAAAAGATAGACCTGTAAATAAATTACATTCAAAGTATTATAAATCTACAAAGTTATTATCTTATTTGCCATCAATGTAATACCAGAACAATTAAATGAAAGCACTTAGCAATACAAAGATTATTTTTATGATCCAGGTCATACAACCCAATGAATATTATACTGACCAACTCTCTTGATACTGTGTCTCACACCAATAATATATAAGACAGTAGTTTTCTTGGGGCACAGTTAATATCTGTAGTTTTTTTCAGTGCATAGTTAATTAACAGTGTACTTTATAAAAAAATATTTACTACAAAAGTGGGGAATTTTTTGCCAGCTGCTGAAAAAGAAACAAATTAACCTGGGTTGAAACTCACACAAGCTGAAAAAAATGTAGATGAATTTCAAGCTTTTACAATTTTATAAAATTATATTATCAAAAATGAAGGAAAAGAAACTTTGCTGAGGTGGGGGCTATTCACTTCAAACTCTGACTAAGGAGAGGTGTAAGGTTCAGGAGCTAACAGCAAGAAACAATAGATTAACAGCCCAGGCTCAAATTTTGAAAGTACCCTTCAGTGTTATATATAACACCTCCAAGAATAGCAGAACATATTGTTTGAAGGTCACCAAGGACAGCAACACTATAATTTTACAGCTTAACTTTAACTTTTGTAAAGAATTTTTCACCAGCATCATTAGAAGCAACACTTCAGCCAGAATGAACAGCCAGACACAATATTTCAACACTGAAAAAACCTATTGTTCTCCTAAAATGTGTGCTATGGGACAAAACATTTGGAACTTGTGCATCTCTTTCATCATGCATATCTCCTGAATTTTGTCTCCCAGCACCAATGCTAGCAAGCTGCGGAGATCAAAACTGGCTCTCTTCGACATTCATTCAACGTGTTCTGTAGTTTCCATCATGGAAGGCTTCAGGGATGTGGAACTAGACAAGATACACACTGGCAAGAAATAAGCAACAACTTAATCTATACACTGCATTAACTATAAACTATCTCTATATTGCTTTATATTACTGTAGCTTAGGCCAGTGCAATGTAATCTAATAAATTAGATGGAGAGTTTCTACTTTTAAAAAAAGAAAAAAGCCTGCTGCTTCATGTTGAATCATATTCTAGTAATGTTAGCTGAAGGTGCCTATAGTTATACATATCTGTATTTGATTTCTCAGTGCTCACAATAAAGCTCTCAACAAGCATACAAAGAGGTAATCCAACAGCAATTGCTAAAAAAAAAAGTAGATTCAACCATCTTTAGTGACAAATAAAAAGGCAATCATAGCTTATCTGCCTGATAAAAAAACTGTCAGTTTATAGAAATAAAACTTGTTGTTGGTTCTGTGTTGTAGCATTGTCTCCAAAAAAAAAAAAAAAAATCACGGCCCTCTGGTTCTGAGTTGAGGGGAAAGACTGAGCCGGAGACTTTGGAGGTTCTGTAACAAGCTACACTGCAACTTCCTGAACTTTCACCACTGTAGAGTCCCCCCTAAACGGGTCAGGTGTGCATTACACATCAAAGGCTGCTACCCTTTTATTTATTATTACTAAAATCCTACACTTTAACTGCTAAAGCATTTGCAACAGAGTTCCAATGTTTGAAGTGCTTCTGAAAAGCAGTGATGCTCAAATAATACTAGGTACAGAGAGCTGATTAAAACCTGAAATTGTTAGCAGTGAGATTTCTTGGGAAAATTTAATTGTATATTGCAAGGATAGACTAGGAGGAAATGGAGGTGGTGTATTTATTGCCGTAGATAAGAACCTCAAATCCATCAAGACAGAAATTGAAAATGCATATGAGATTGTTTGGGCAAGACACAATATTGGGGATGGAAATAAAATGGTAACTGAATCCTTCTATTGCCCACCAGACTTGTCTCCTGATGTAACCAAAAAATTAAGAGAAAACCTCAGTTCGCTTATATGTAAGTTCCCCAATTGTGCTGTAATCATATGTGGATACTTTAATCATCCAACAATCAACTGGGAAAATTACAGTTTTGTTAGTGGTGTGTGTGATAAGACATCCTGTGAAACATTACTAAATGTCTTCCCTGAAAACTACCTGGAGCAGATAGTTTGAAACCCCAATCACGATGGAAATACAGTAGAAAGTTGATTGTCCGAACGTTGGTCAACCTAACCACCGCTTAACCGAACTGTGTACTGGCTCGCACCTGTTACTCTCCCACCCTACCATCCATCATCCCCCTCACTCCCAGACCAAGTTTCCCACAGTAGTCGTCACACTGGGCCACCGCTGGCAGAACATAGCTTCTAATAGGGCCTTCACAAGGCGCTGCTGACCTGCCAAGCCCAGTCGCTGTGTTTCAACAATCGGTACACTTCTGTCAGCTTGGCACTGGCAGTAGAAGTATCAAAGCTGTACCCAGCAACAGCAGCGCCAGCTTAGAGTTGAGACGTGCCGCTCTGCACAGTTTGAAGGATTGCGCGCCCCCAAGAAGAGCTTCTCATGGTGCAAACAGTCACCTTCTGTTCTATGTTACAACCACTTGTGTGCTGCTTCATGAAGAAGTGAACTTGATGACACAAAATGCTTAAACGTAAATGTGTTGTCCTTTCTATGAGGGACAAGTACGAGATTATTAAAAGGTTAGAAGAAGGTGAATCTGCCACCACTTTATCCAATTTTAATTTTGTATACTGTGTGTATTGTTCATGCAAAATGCGTATGTAATATGTATATTTTTTTGTTTAATAAACTGTGCTACATACTATATATTCCTACTGAATTGCCTTTGTATGTTACTTTGTAATACTAAAAGAGATGCCTGTTTTATGAACAAATTTACTGTACAGTACTTCTTTTTGGCAAATAAACATGTACAATTCGCTTATCCGAACAAACCAGTTTTCCAAACACCCATGTCCCCCAATTACTTTGGATAATCAATGCTCTACTGTACATTGAATCTAATGGCAACACACAGATCTCACCTACTTGTGGATATTCACATCAAAATCGGTATCAGTGACCATGTCAAGGTAGTGGCAACAATGATTACCAAAGTACAAAGGAGAGTTAAAACAATCAGTAAGATATATATGAACAGTAACTAGATAAACTATCAGTAGCGTCATATCTCAATAAGGAACTTGAAAATTTCAGCACAAGGCAGGAGCCTGTGGAGAAACTATGGCTCACATTTGAAAGAATAGTTTATGATGCACTGGATAGATATGTACCCAGCAGAACAGTTCATAATGGGAAGGGCCCTCCTGTCAATGTAAAGAAACTTTTAAATTAAAGAGACTACTGCATAATAGGTGTAAGACAAAGAGTAGGGCTATGGATAGAGAGATGCTGAATGAAATGCATTTGGCTGTCAAGAAAGCAATGTGTGAAGCCTTCTGTAGCAGAATATTGTCAAATGATCTTTCACAACAGCCAAACAAATTCTGGTCATATAAAGAGGCTGTTACTGGCACCAAAGTTTGTGTCCAGACCCTAGTGAATCAGACAGCAATTGAAACTGAGGTTAACAATGCAAAAACTGAAATGTTTGATTCTGTTTTTAAATGTTCCTTTACAAAAGAAAACCCCAGAGAATTGCCCCAATTTAATCCTTGTACCACTGAAAAGGTAAGTGAAATCAGTGTTATTGTCAATAGTGTTGAGAAAAAGCTGAAACCATTAAAATTGAACAACGCTCCGGGGCTCAGTGGAATACCTATGAAATTCTAAGATGAGTACATGCTCTGTGCAGATGCAGGAGGAGCTGGGTGCAGTACACCAACAGCTGAACGTGCTTTTGATTATGGTCAGTCACCTTGAGGCTGATGCCTCGAGGTGTAGCGGTGTCAGAGAATCTGGGTTGTCACACGGGACACCTCAAGTGTCACTTGTTTTGCCCATAGGCTCTGCTTCTGAGCTCCTCCTAGTGTACCTCAGTGATGCAGTGGATCTGCCCTCACAGCAGGGTGAGCAGTAGGTGGTAATGCATTTGCATTGCTTGAGGCGGAGGTCCAATGCGGAGACTGGCCACCTGGCCTTATTCATTCACCCTGTATGTGGACAGGCGGCCATTCCTACAGCAGGTCCAAGCAGGCTCCCAGGGGGAATGGTTTAAGAGTTATTGGAAGCTCCAACATTAGAGAGATAGTGCTCAGGGCTGGAAAGAAACCCAGTGAGCACTCGGTATGTCTGCCATGGGGGCTCATCTGTGATGTGGAAGTGGGCTTGCCTGCAGCTATCGAGCCTGCAGGGTGTAGTCATCTGCAAATTGTAGCTCATGTCAGCACCAACAATGCCTTTTACATGGGTTCTGAGGCCATCCTCAGTTCATACAAGTAGCTGTCAGAATTGGTGAAGATTGCTGGCCTTGCATGCAGGGTGCAAGTACAGCTCGCAATTTGCAGCGTTGTTCCCAGAGTTGCTGTTCATGTTGTATTTTAATTACCTTGCGTACAATATTTATTATAACCTCAGACTGTTTGCAGGTGATGCTGTTATCTACAATGACTACCGTCTGAAAGAGGCTGCACAAATATTCAGTCAGATCATGATAGGATTTCAAAGCGGTGCAAAGATGGCAATTTGCTTTAAATGTTCAGAGATGTAAAGCTGTGCATTTCAAAAACAAAAAACCATAGTAAAAATATTATCTTATGACTGTATTGTCAATGAGTCACAGTTGTAATCAGCCAGGTCATACAAGTATCTTGGTGTAAAGCTCTGTAGGGATGTGAAATGGAATGATCACATAGACCCATTCTAGAATTTTGATCAACTATGTGGGACCCATATCAGATAGGACTAACAGAGGGTATTGAGTGTATACAGAGAAGGGCAGCACAAATGGTCACAGGTTTGTTGGACAGGTGGAAAAGTGTTACATAGGTGCTGAAGAAAGTGAACTGGGAGTCTCTTGAAGAAAGATATAAACTATCCTGAGAAAGTCTATTAACAAAGCTTCAAAAACTGGCTTTAAATGACGATCCTATGAATATACTACAACCTGCAATGTATTGCTCACAAGGGGATCATGAGGACAAGACTAGAATAATTACAGTATGCACAAAGGCATTCAAACAATCATCCTTCCCGGGCTCGGTATGCAAATGGAACACTAATAACTGGTACAATACTACTCTGTCCTACATAAGCATCTTTATCTCCAAATAACTATTGAAAGCTACATCCACTAGAATCTGCTTCCTGTATTCAACTTCTGGTCCTCCTCTACAATTTTTATCCTACACACTTCCTTCAATAATAAACTGATGATTCTTTGAAAACGTTTATCAACTGATGCTTCTTCTAGTGAAGTTTTGCCACAAATTTCTTTTCTCCCCAATTCCATTCAGTACTTCCTCATTATGTAGATGATCTACCTCTCTGATCTTCAGCATTCTTCTGTAGTACCACATTTCAAAAGCTTATTTTCTCTTCATGTCTAAACTGCTTGTTGTCCACATTTCACTTGCATTCAAGGCTATTCTCCTGATGAATACCTCCAGAAAAGACTTCCCAGCACTTACATTTGTACTTGATGTTAACAAATTTCTCTTCTTGAGAAATGCTTTTCTTGTCGTTGCCAACTACATTTTATATATTCTCTGCTTCAGCCATCATCAGTTATTTTACTGCCCAAATAGAAAAACTCATCAACTACTTTTACTGCCTCATTTCTTAATATAATTTCCTCAGCATCACCTGTTTTAATTTGAGCATTCCATTACCTTGGTTTTGCTTTTGTTGATGTTCATCTTATATCATCCTTTCAAGACAATGTCCATGCCATTCAACTGCTCATCCAAGTTCTTTGCTGGCTGTAACAGAACTGCAGAGTCAATGGAAAACCTTAAAGCTTTTATTTCTTCTTCCTGAACTTTAATTCTCTTTCCAAATTGATCTTGTGATTAATTTACTGCTTATTCTATGTAGAGATTGAACAATATTGGTGACAGGTTACAACCCTGTATCACTTCCTTCTCAACTAATGCTTCCCTTTAACATCCTCTGACTCTTTATAAATGCCGTGTATTTACCCCTACTGTTTCCTGAATTCCAGAGTATTTTCCAGTCAACATTGTCAAAAGATTTCTCTAAGTCTACAAATGCTGTAAATGTATGTTTGCCTATCTTCTCGTACAAGTCATAGGATCAGCATTGCCTTTTGTATTGCCTTCTGCATTTCTGAGCCAAAATGGATGTTCCCTGAAGTCAGTTTCTACCAGTGTTTTGATTCTTCTGCAAATAATCTGTGTCAGTATTTTGCAGCCATGACTTTTTGATCTGATAGTTTGTTAATATCCACACCTGTTAGCGGCCACTTTCATTGGAAATGGAATTATTTCATTGTTCCTGAAATATGAAGGTATTTTCCCTGTCTTATACATCTTGCTCATTAAGTAGAAGAAGTTTGTAATGGGTTGCTTTTGAAATCCATAGTTCTGTGGGAATATTGTCTACTCCAGGAACTTTGTTTGGACTTAGGTCCATCAGCACTCTGTCAAATTCTTCATACAGTACCCTATCTCCCATCTCAACTTCATCTCCTTCCACTTCACTCTCTATAATATTGCCTTCAAGTTCATTTCTCTTGAACAATCTCTCCACATGTTCCTTCCATCTTTCAGCTTTCCATTTTTTGCTTAGTACTGGCTTTCCATCTGGCCTCTTGATATTTAAATATCTATTTCTCTTTTCTCCAAAGGTCTCTTTAATCTCCTTAACTGCAATCTCTATCTTTTCCCTTGTTATATGTGCTTCTAAAGACCTGCATTTGTCCTATGGGCATTGCTGCTTAGTCATTTTGCACTGCCTCATTTGCTACATTTTTATATTTTCTACTTTCATCAGTCAATTGTAATACCTCCTGTGATACTCAATGATTTCTATTAGGCCTTTACTATTTGCCTATTTGATCCTCTGCTGCCTTTGTAATTTCGTCTCTCAAAATTACCCATTCCTCTTATCCATGTATACAACATTCCGTCATGATTCTTAAACCAAGTATTAGCAACCATTAAATCACATAAATTACATGCTGTGCAAAATTTTACCAGGCACATTCCCCTCTCATCCCTTTTTCTCAATCCATATTCTTGTACTGTTTTTCATCCTCTTTCTTTCCCTACTACTGAATTCCAGTCCACCATCACACTTATTTTTTCCTCTCCCTTAACTATATAAATAATTTCTTTTATCTCATCATACATTCTTTCAATCTCTTCTCCATCTGTGGAGTTAGTTGGCACTTAAACTTGTCTCCTTGTGGTGTATTTTGAGTTTGTGCTTGTCTTCATTGTGATAATGCATTTGTTACACTGCTTGTAGTAGCTTACTTGCACTCCTGTTTTCTTATCCATTATCAGATTTACTCCTGCATTACCTCTACTTAATTTTGTATTTATAACTCTGTACTCGCCTGATCAGAAGTCCTGTTCATCCTGCTACAGAACTTCTCTAATTTTCATTCCATTTAACTTCAAGCCTATCCATTTCCTTTTTTAAGTCTTATGACCCATCTACCCAATTAAGGGATATAACATAATACACTCCAATCCATAAAATGCCAGCTTTATCTTCCCTAATCACAATATCCTCCTGAGTAATCCCCACATGGAGAACCAAATGGGGTAATGTTTTACCTCAAGTATACCTTTGAGGATAGCAGCATCATTTAACCATACAGTATAGTTGCCTGTGCTCAGGAAAAGTAACAGCTGCAGTTTTTCCTTTCTTTCAGCTGTTTGCAGTATAGTACGGCCATGATGGCTAATGTTACAAGAGCAGATCAATCAACCAGACTAGTGTCCTGCAACTATAGAAAAGGCTACTGCCCCTCTTCAGGAGCCACATTTGTCTGGCCTCTTCACAAATACTCCTCCATTACTGTTGCCCCCACAGTATGGCCATCTGTATCATTGATGTATGCTGGCTATTGTAATTTTGGACAATATCTTTTTTTTCATATGGGGTTTCTGTCTCAATTATTGCAGATTATGGAACACAGTGTACAGCCATAGACTCCAAGATATTCCTACAGTCAACCAGAACAAAATTTTGGAAATCCAGAATACCATATCATCTAGAAACTATTCAAGCAGAATATTACTCTCTGTCTCATGTCTGCAATTCAAGAATCTTTACAAGCAAATTTAAGTACATTTCTTCAGCAATACAGAAAAGTCACACACACTACAATGAGATGATCACTTGCTCATTTGTTTATTGGATGCAGCACACAGATCAGAATAGACCTAGTCCAACCTACTTCCGTATGTACAAAGATGATGGAAAAACAAGAAACCACATTCACTTATTCATTAGAAGAATTTCATCCTAAGAAAGTGGTCTGTTTTCTGTCAAACAATCCATGTATTGATCCGAGATGGAGTCATCAAATGTTTAGGTGATCTTTACTGTGAGATCGGTTGTGAAAGCAACTGAATGAATAGAGGTGTTGAGCAAATTTATGACAATGCTGAATGTAATGGGGAGAAGCAACCTGAGACTGCTATATCACAGGAGAAGAAGTGACCTAAGGCCCTCTTATCACAGGTAAAGAATAAATCTTGTTGAGCTCATTTCTGTGGCAACAACTTCAACTGGGTTACATATACACTCTTCACTTCAACATATATACATTTTAAAATGTCCATGGATGGCTAAATAAATAAATAAAAACCACCTTTACTTCTAGTCTCATCTACATCTTCAAAATCAGTAAATGTGTCTTGTCAATATTTGAAACTACTCCAGTGGAGAGGCAGCAAGTTAGGCCACCTCACACAACTCCTTCACCAACAAGATTTTACCACAATGAATCCAGCCCATTCATGACTTACAGTCATCAATGAGACTGTGACATTTGTCCACTTTAATTCTTCGTTGATTGTCCTCAGTGCTGATGTACTTCGTCGTGATACTGGCTGAAAAAATAGTGGGTGGAAGTGCAGTACTGTCTACTGTAAATAATGTAGCCTACAGATGCACAGTTGCATTTCACAGTTGTTTACTTCCACTGTTCACAACCCCTCAATAACACACAGTTGTAGGGCCAGTTCAATATTGTTTAACTTTCGATAAGCTTCATTAATAGGTTGCAGGCAAACATCCACATACTGCTACAATAGTTTACTGTTGAACATCTGCGAGCATCAAAAGCCTATCCACACAGTTCACAGTTATTGTAGAATGATATGGTACATATTGAACAGACTCTATCATTGTTTTACATGAGGCCTAGTTGTGTTCCACTTATTTCACAGTTAATTTGATGCATTATTGTTGATCTAACCAATACAGGTTCCTCGTTTGAAACTCGGCCATGGACTAACTGACTTGGGACCAAACACCAGGTCCTTATATATCCTCACAACAGTAGGTGCTGAAACTTCACATTGTTTGAAGTTTAATTTACAGAAATTACAACTAAAACTTAACTCATTAAATTAACTGAATACAATGAAAACTTCTGTCTTATAACACTTTCTTCTGCTGCAAGAGTTAGGCTGGATTATTTGTTTATATCATGAAATTAACAAATATTGTTACACAAACAATACTTTTGACAAAACTGTTAATTACTTTGGAATTAATTAAGGGCTGGATCTGCTAACACATTTTCAAATAGAGTCACATAGATCCTTTAGGAATACTATTAGTTGTTCCTCCATATGTTTATAATTAGTACAGAAGTTATATTTGTTTATACGTCAACAATAGAATTTAAGTTATGAAACAGTTACTGATTTCACCCTATAACAAAAGTTACTAATTAGGAATAATCAAAATAAATTATAAAATCAATCACACACATGCAACTAAGCACAAAGTTAGATTTGGTGTTACATTCTTCAACACTGAGGGTCAACCTTTCTCTGTTATTGAAATGCAGATTAAACTCACGTATGTTAATGATAATTAGTTAAAACTGTAAAAAAATGAATTTAAGGAGGCAGATGGCAAAACAAGAGGGGAAGTAAAAAATATCCCAACTTTCTTTGTCACAAGACCTTGTTATCCTCCTCTGTGTGAGATGATTAGCTCGTATTTTTCAAAGAGACCTTCTTTTATCTTCAGTCAGTAAGAGGGAAAGAGTGTCGGGTATACAATTTAAGTTTGGTACTAACTTTCTGACTGTTGTGTAGATATTTCTCTGACTGTTCTTTTCTTTTTTAATATATCTGACTGTGTAAGCTATGCTGATCATTTTAGTTGAGAATAAGTGTGTGTTCTAAATGCAGTGAGTTCTAATTACTTCAAGTAGTGTTCTAATTTATTACTGCAAGTGCAGCAATAAATAAAATTAATTATAAACATAACACTGAATAATTTCCCAGAATACTCCTGAATAAAGGAAATTATTCTAACAGTTATGAGAGATGAAAATTTAATTTTGATGGGGCACTCACATTCCGTAGTAGGAGTAGGAAGAGAAGGAAAAATATTAGTAGAACATGGCCTGGGAGAAACAAATGAAAGAGAAAGCTACATGGTAAAATTTTGCACAGATCACAGTTTAATCATTGCTAACATTTGTTTTAAGGATCATGAAATGAGATTGAACATGTGCAAAAGACCTGGGAACACTGGAAAGATTTCAGACTGATTATATAATGGTAAGACTGATATTTCAAAACCACATTTCAAACTATTAAATGTTTTCAAGGGCAGATTAGAACTCTGTGCATAATTTATTGGTTATGAACAGCAAATTAAAATTGAAGAAACAGCAAAAAGGTGGGAAATAAAGGAGTTGGGGTCTGGATAAATTGAAAGAACCGCAGGTTATTGAGAGTTTCAGACAGAGCATTAGGCAAAGTTGAACTGAAACAGGAGAAAGGAATACAATAAAAGGCAAATGAGGTAGCTTCAAGAAATTGAAGGAGAAAATATAAAACTGTAGCAAATGAAGCAGACAAAAGCGAATACATATGGCTAAAAATGTAAGCGACAGAAAATACAATATGGCAGAATAGGAAGGGCTAGGAAAAATAGAAGGCTGTAGAAGCAAGCATAACTAGGGGCAAGATAGGTCCCACCTAAAGGAAATTTAATGTGACCTTTGGAGAAATAAGAAGCAGCTGTACGAAAATCAAGAGCTTAGTGGCAAGTCAGTACTGAGCAAGGAAGGAATGGCTGAAAGATGGAAGGAATATAAAGAGAGTTTACATAAGGGAAAAAAACTGGAGGACAATGTTATAGAAATGTTATGAAATTAAATAAATTAAATTGGAGACATGAAACTGTAAGAAGAATTTGACAGCGCACTAAAATACCCAAGTTGAAAAGGGGCCCCTGGAATTGATGACATTCTGTCGGAACTACTGGTACCCTTATGAGTCCCGGTCATGAGAAGACTATTCCATCTGATGTGTAAGATGTATGAGACAGATGAAATACCATCAGACTTCAAGACAAATATAATAATTCCAGTAACAAAGAAGGATGATGCTTACAAGTGTGAGCACTGCTGAACTATCAGTTTAGTAAGTTACAATTACAAAATATCAGCACAAATCATTTATATAAGAATGGAAAACTAGATAGGAGTCAATGTCAGGGATGATCATTTGGATTCCTGGGAAATTTAGGAACAAACAAGGCAATACTGATCATACAACTTATCCTAGAAGATAGGTTTAAGGTAGGCAAATCTATGTATATATGATTTGCAGATTTAGAGAAAGCTTTTGAAAGTGTTGAGCAGATTTGAAGGTAGCAAGGATAAAATACAGAGAGTGAAAAATTATTTACAATTTGTACAAAAATCAGACTGCATGTATAAGAGTAAACGAGATGAAAGGGAAACTGTAGTTGATATGGGAATGAGGCAGATTTGCAGCCTAACCCCAGTGTTATTAAAAGTGTACACTGAGCAACCTGTCGAGGAAACCAGGAGGAATTTGGAAAGGGAACTGAAGTTCAGAGGAAAGAAATAAAAACCTTGAGGTTTGCTGATAACATTTTAATTTTGTCAGAGACATCAAAGGACTTGGAAGAGCAGTTGAACGGAATGGGCAGTGTCTTGAAAAGAGCTCATAAGATGAACATTAAAAAGTAAAACTAGGGTAATGGAATACAGCTGAATTAAATAAGGCAACACTGAGTGAACGAAATTATGAGAGTAGAAAGTAAAAGTAATAGATGAGTTTTGCTATTTGGGCAGTAAAATAACTGATTATGACAGAAACAGAGAGCATAACAAACACTATCTGGTTACAGCCATTTTTGAAAAAGAAGAATCTGTTAACATCTAATATCAGTTTAAGTGTTCAGAAGATTTTTCTGGTGGTGTTTGCCTGGGGAATGGCCTTGTATGGAGGTGAGACATGGATAATAAGCTGTTCAGATAAGAAGAAAATAGGAGGTTTCAAAATGTGAAGCTCAAATAACAAATGAGGAAGCACTGAATCAAATTGGGGAGAAAGAAATTCATGGTGCAATTCGAATTAAAGAAAGAATTGGTTGATAGGACACACACACACAGAAAGAATCAGTTTGGTAATGGAAGGAGGGATGGGAGGTAAAAACTGTAAGTGAAAACTTAGACTTGACTACAGTGATCAGCTTCAGATGGATTCAGGTTGCAGTAGAGATGAAGAGACTTCACAGCATGGAGAACTGTATCAAATTGGTCTTTGGACTGAAGACCACAACAACAACATTCCTTCTTAAATCTGTACTCATAAATGCCTTTAAGCTATCTGTGCTGTGGGACAGGTGTTAAATGAATCTGAATATTGGAAAAAGGGGGAGGGGTGTTAGAAGATATATAACCTCTTGAATCGAAACAGCAGGTGACTGGAAAGGAAAATATTGCTTAACTTAGTGGACCCGCAGTTATCAATTGAGAGAGTACTAGAAGCAGAATTACAAAAGCTGGAAATTTGTTATTGATAAAAATTGAAGCATGCAACACAAGCAAACAGGTCACTCCTCAAGTGAAGAAAACCTATTTGGAGTACTGGGTGCAATGAATGAGCTGAACAAGGAAGACAGGGAGAAGGGAAGTTTAAGACAAGGATAGGGGTAGCAAGTGAAATGGTAAGAACATGGGATTAGAGAGACACTGATCAAGTGCAGGCAGGTGAAATAGTGTGGTTGTTCATGGTGAAAAAATAAGGGGCAGTAGACCATAACAGAGTGGATGGACAGCTCTGAGTGTATAATGAGGAGGCATATTTATACTCTCTTAGAATTATGATTTAGAGTGGGGGGGGGGGGGGGGAGTTATGCAGTGAAGAGGAATAGAGGCAGGTGTGGAAGGGGCCCAACAGAGCTTCTAAATATCACGAAGTAAAACTGAAGAGTAATTATTCAACTGGTATTGATGATATTCCAGATTATATTATGAAAATAACAGCAAGACAGATACTCTCTCCTTTCTTAGACATATTAATTCATCTTCTGAAATTTTCCCGGCGTATTTGTTCTTCTAATAATTTCCGGGTATGCAGCCGGATCCCGTCGACATTCTGCCACGATATTTCGGCCCAGAGACGTCCGGCCATCATCAGGTGAGTACACAACTACTGAAGAGCCCAGGTGCAGTCGCGGTATTTATACCGATTCTCGCGCACGTGTTGACATGCGCGGCATAGCCGAGTTGTACGTGCTGCCCTCGGTGGTGAAAGTAAAAGATCATCTAGTCATTGAGTATCGAATGACGCTGTCTATTCCGCTGTGAATGTATAATTTTAATAACAGGATTCCAAGTTTTATCCAGTTGAAAGCCGTTGTCACGATTTATAAGATTATCGGCAAGACGTATTTCCACTGATTCCTTGATTACGGAATCCCAAAATCCGGAAACCGGAGCTAAAATTTTTGTTCCATTGTATTCCATTGAATGTCCCAATGAAATACAGTGCTCTGCTACTGCCGATTTTGACGGTTGCCGCAGACGGGTGTATCTTTCATGTTCTGTACATCGTTCATGGACAGTTCTTGTCGTCTGGCCAATATATGCAGAGCCACATTCACAGGGAATTTTGTAGACGCCTGCTTTCTTCAGTTGTAAATCGTCTTTAACGGATCCAACCAGGTCCCGGTTCTTTGCTGGTGGACGGAAGATAACCTTGATTTTATTCTTCTTCAGTAGTCGGCCTATTTTCGACGACACATTCCCGGCGTATGGAAGAAACGCAGTTGATTTAAAGTCGTCATCAGCGTCCTCAGTGCGCTGCTTCTTGTTATGACAGTTGCGCATGGCCTTTCTTATTTGGCGTGAAGTGTAGCCATTCTCTTTAAAAACCTTCTCCAAGTGTTGTAATTCTGCGTGGAGGTTTTCATCGTCCGATATTACATGCGCTCGATGTATTAAGGTACTGAGAACACCGGCTGTTTGTGCTGGGTGGTGGCAGCTTGACGCCTGGAGATACAGATCTGTGTGAGTCGGTTTCCTGTACACAGAATGTCCTAATGACCCATCATTTTTACGGCATACTAGCACGTCTAGAAATGGTAAAGTGCCATCTATTTCAGTCTCCATCGTGAATTTGATGTTCTCATGTAAAGAGTTTAAATGATGAAGGAATTTCTCCAGTTCCCGTCTGCCATGAGGCCATACAACAAAAGTATCATCTACGTACCGCCAGAAGACCGTAGGCTTTAAGACAGCAGACTCAAGTGCTTTCTCCTCAAAGTCCTCCATAAAGAGATTAGCTACCACAGGGGACAAAGGGCTCCCCATGGCGACGCCGTCTGTTTGTTCAAAGAATTCGTCATTGAATAGAAAGTACGTTGAGGAGAGTATATGTTCAAACAAGGCCGTCATTTCTGCACTGAATAAGTTACCAATAAGATGTAACGATTCCATTAAAGGCACTTTGGTAAACAGTGAGACCACAT
Organism: Schistocerca gregaria; assembly: GCF_023897955.1. Classification (NCBI taxonomy): domain Eukaryota; kingdom Metazoa; phylum Arthropoda; class Insecta; order Orthoptera; family Acrididae; genus Schistocerca; species Schistocerca gregaria. The sequence goes on from NC_064922.1 coordinate 596,964,063, forward strand.
CAAAGCTGACTAATAAATCCGAGCTGCTAAGCTTAACTTCCTTCAAGCGACTGACAAAATCCTCGGAATTACGTATATGGTGGCAACACTTACCCACATACGGCTTTAGTAGTGAGGCCAGATATTTTGCTGTAGAATAGGTGGCAGCACCAATATTACTCACTATTAATCGTAGTGGGGCACCATCCTTGTGTATCTTGGGAAGACCGTAGAGTCTTGGTGGTACTGCATTGTGTGGTCTCAATCTCTTGATAATTTGTTCAGGTAGAGAACAGTCGTTCAAAAGGGTAGCAGTTTTCCTTGATATTCGGCTTGTTGGGTCCTTTTCAATTCTGCGGTACGTGGAATCATTTAGCTGACAATATATCTTCTCGTTGTAAGCTTCCCTTGTCAGAAGAACTGTGGCGTTACCCTTATCCGCAGGCAGTACGACTGTGCTAGTATCTTCTCTGAGGCTGCGGAGAGCAGCTCTTTCAGCTGGCGAGATGTTACTCCGTTGTGGCGCACATTTCAGCAACGTTCGGCAAGATTCACGTCGAATTTCGTCTGCATTATCCGCAGGGAGACGTCTAATGGCTTCCTCAATGGAACTGATGAAATCCGTTAAAGGCAGTGAAACAGGAGTAGGGGCGAAGTTTAAACCTTTCGCAAGCACTGACATCGTCGCATCGTCAAATGATTTCTCCGTAAGGTTCACCACGGATCGTCCAGAGATAGCTTCTTGCGGCTTTCTTGTTACGAGTTGGCTAAACTTCGCACTTTGCCTGTTCGTACTGTTCCTGTGAGCCCAGTCTGCCTTGGCCCAGGATACACCGTCAATCCAGTCCCAGCTAAGGGAAGAACATCTTGCTGCAATCTTCAGATGTAAATAATATAAATTCCTGGCAACAGTGTCTAACTCACGACGCGTATAACGGATTCGTTCTCTTAATAAAGCCAGACTCGCCTTGCGTTTTATATTGTTGGCGGCCACACTATTAATAAAATGAACAATTCTGGCGAAAGTTGGAATCAAGTTATTGTTTCTACATTTCAGTAAAAAATTTAGTGAACACAGCAACCTGGCTCTTTTCTCACGTAATTTATCCAGTACGTGGATATCCTGAACCATCTCCTCCCCGTAAAGGTATTTGATGTGTCTTCTGAAATTTTCCCGGCGTATTTGTTCTTCTAATAATTTCCGGGTATGCAGCCGGATCCCGTCGACATTCTGCCACGATATTTCGGCCCAGAGACGTCCGGCCATCATCAGGTGAGCACACAACTACTGAAGAGCACAGGTGCAGTCGCGGTATTTATACCGATTCTCGCGCACGTGTTGACATGCGCGGCATAGCCGAGTTGTACGTGCTGCCCTCGGTGGTGAAAGTAAAAGATCATCTAGTCATTGAGTATCGAATGACGCTGTCTATTCCGCTGTGAATGTATAATTTTAATAACAGGATTCCAAGTTTTATCCAGTTGAAAGCCGTTGTCACGATTTATAAGATTATCGGCAAGACGTATTTCCACTGATTCCTTGATTACGGAATCCCAAAATCCGGAAACCGGAGCTAAAATTTTTGTTCCATTGTATTCCATTGAATGTCCCAATGAAATACAGTGCTCTGCTACTGCCGATTTTGACGGTTGCCGCAGACGGGTGTATCTTTCATGTTCTGTACATCGTTCATGGACAGTTCTTGTCGTCTGGCCAATATATGCAGAGCCACATTCACAGGGAATTTTGTAGACGCCTGCTTTCTTCAGTTGTAAATCGTCTTTAACGGATCCAACCAGGTCCCGGTTCTTTGCTGGTGGACGGAAGATAACCTTGATTTTATTCTTCTTCAGTAGTCGGCCTATTTTCGACGACACATTCCCGGCGTATGGAAGAAACGCAGTTGATTTAAAGTCGTCATCAGCGTCCTCAGTGCGCTGCTTCTTGTTATGACAGTTGCGCATGGCCTTTCTTATTTGGCGTGAAGTGTAGCCATTCTCTTTAAAAACCTTCTCCAAGTGTTGTAATTCTGCGTGGAGGTTTTCATCGTCCGATATTACATGCGCTCGATGTATTAAGGTACTGAGAACACCGGCTGTTTGTGCTGGGTGGTGGCAGCTTGACGCCTGGAGATACAGATCTGTGTGAGTCGGTTTCCTGTACACAGAATGTCCTAATGACCCATCATTTTTACGGCATACTAGCACGTCTAGAAATGGTAAAGTGCCATCTATTTCAGTCTCCATCGTGAATTTGATGTTCTCATGTAAAGAGTTTAAATGATGAAGGAATTTCTCCAGTTCCTGTCTGCCATGAGGCCATACAACAAAAGTATCATCTACGTACCGCCAGAAGACCGTAGGCTTTAAGACAGCAGACTCAAGTGCTTTCTCCTCAAAGTCCTCCATAAAGAGATTAGCTACCACAGGGGACAAAGGGCTCCCCATGGCGACGCCGTCTGTTTGTTCAAAGAATTCGTCATTGAATAGAAAGTACGTTGAGGAGAGTATATGTTCAAACAAGGCCGTCATTTCTGCACTGAATAAGTTACCAATAAGATGTAACGATTCCATTAAAGGCACTTTGGTAAACAGTGAGACCACATCAAAGCTGACTAATAAATCCGAGCTGCTAAGCTTAACTTCCTTCAAGCGACTGACAAAATCCTCGGAATTACGTATATGGTGGCAACACTTACCCACATACGGCTTTAGTAGTGAGGCCAGATATTTTGCTGTAGAATAGGTGGCAGCACCAATATTACTCACTATTAATCGTAGTGGGGCACCATCCTTGTGTATCTTGGGAAGACCGTAGAGTCTTGGTGGTACTGCATTGTGTGGTCTCAATCTCTTGATAATTTGTTCAGGTAGAGAACAGTCGTTCAAAAGGGTAGCAGTTTTCCTTGATATTCGGCTTGTTGGGTCCTTTTCAATTCTGCGGTACGTGGAATCATTTAGCTGACAATATATCTTCTCGTTGTAAGCTTCCCTTGTCAGAAGAACTGTGGCGTTACCCTTATCCGCAGGCAGTACGACTGTGCTAGTATCTTCTCTGAGGCTGCGGAGAGCAGCTCTTTCAGCTGGCGAGATGTTACTCCGTTGTGGCGCACATTTCAGCAACGTTCGGCAAGATTCACGTCGAATTTCGTCTGCATTATCCGCAGGGAGACGTCTAATGGCTTCCTCAATGGAACTGATGAAATCCGTTAAAGGCAGTGAAACAGGAGTAGGGGCGAAGTTTAAACCTTTCGCAAGCACTGACATCGTCGCATCGTCAAATGATTTCTCCGTAAGGTTCACCACGGATCGTCCAGAGATAGCTTCTTGCGGCTTTCTTGTTACGAGTTGGCTAAACTTCGCACTTTGCCTGTTCGTACTGTTCCTGTGAGCCCAGTCTGCCTTGGCCCAGGATACACCGTCAATCCAGTCCCAGCTAAGGGAAGAACATCTTGCTGCAATCTTCAGATGTAAATAATATAAATTCCTGGCAACAGTGTCTAACTCACGACGCGTATAACGGATTCGTTCTCTTAATAAAGCCAGACTCGCCTTGCGTTTTATATTGTTGGCGGCCACACTATTAATAAAATGAACAATTCTGGCGAAAGTTGGAATCAAGTTATTGTTTCTACATTTCAGTAAAAAATTTAGTGAACACAGCAACCTGGCTCTTTTCTCACGTAATTTATCCAGTACGTGGATATCCTGAACCATCTCCTCCCCGTAAAGGTATTTGATGTGTCTTCTGAAATTTTCCCGGCGTATTTGTTCTTCTAATAATTTCCGGGTATGCAGCCGGATCCCGTCGACATTCTGCCACGATATTTCGGCCCAGAGACGTCCGGCCATCATCAGGTGAGCACACAACTACTGAAGAGCACAGGTGCAGTCGCGGTATTTATACCGATTCTCGCGCACGTGTTGACATGCGCGGCATAGCCGAGTTGTACGTGCTGCCCTCGGTGGTGAAAGTAAAAGATCATCTAGTCATTGAGTATCGAATGACGCTGTCTATTCCGCTGTGAATGTATAATTTTAATAACAGGATTCCAAGTTTTATCCAGTTGAAAGCCGTTGTCACGATTTATAAGATTATCGGCAAGACGTATTTCCACTGATTCCTTGATTACGGAATCCCAAAATCCGGAAACCGGAGCTAAAATTTTTGTTCCATTGTATTCCATTGAATGTCCCAATGAAATACAGTGCTCTGCTACTGCCGATTTTGACGGTTGCCGCAGACGGGTGTATCTTTCATGTTCTGTACATCGTTCATGGACAGTTCTTGTCGTCTGGCCAATATATGCAGAGCCACATTCACAGGGAATTTTGTAGACGCCTGCTTTCTTCAGTTGTAAATCGTCTTTAACGGATCCAACCAGGTCCCGGTTCTTTGCTGGTGGACGGAAGATAACCTTGATTTTATTCTTCTTCAGTAGTCGGCCTATTTTCGACGACACATTCCCGGCGTATGGAAGAAACGCAGTTGATTTAAAGTCGTCATCAGCGTCCTCAGTGCGCTGCTTCTTGTTATGACAGTTGCGCATGGCCTTTCTTATTTGGCGTGAAGTGTAGCCATTCTCTTTAAAAACCTTCTCCAAGTGTTGTAATTCTGCGTGGAGGTTTTCATCGTCCGATATTACATGCGCTCGATGTATTAAGGTACTGAGAACACCGGCTGTTTGTGCTGGGTGGTGGCAGCTTGACGCCTGGAGATACAGATCTGTGTGAGTCGGTTTCCTGTACACAGAATGTCCTAATGACCCATCATTTTTACGGCATACTAGCACGTCTAGAAATGGTAAAGTGCCATCTATTTCAGTCTCCATCGTGAATTTGATGTTCTCATGTAAAGAGTTTAAATGATGAAGGAATTTCTCCAGTTCCTGTCTGCCATGAGGCCATACAACAAAAGTATCATCTACGTACCGCCAGAAGACCGTAGGCTTTAAGACAGCAGACTCAAGTGCTTTCTCCTCAAAGTCCTCCATAAAGAGATTAGCTACCACAGGGGACAAAGGGCTCCCCATGGCGACGCCGTCTGTTTGTTCAAAGAATTCGTCATTGAATAGAAAGTACGTTGAGGAGAGTATATGTTCAAACAAGGCCGTCATTTCTGCACTGAATAAGTTACCAATAAGATGTAACGATTCCATTAAAGGCACTTTGGTAAACAGTGAGACCACATCAAAGCTGACTAATAAATCCGAGCTGCTAAGCTTAACTTCCTTCAAGCGACTGACAAAATCCTCGGAATTACGTATATGGTGGCAACACTTACCCACATACGGCTTTAGTAGTGAGGCCAGATATTTTGCTGTAGAATAGGTGGCAGCACCAATATTACTCACTATTAATCGTAGTGGGGCACCATCCTTGTGTATCTTGGGAAGACCGTAGAGTCTTGGTGGTACTGCATTGTGTGGTCTCAATCTCTTGATAATTTGTTCAGGTAGAGAACAGTCGTTCAAAAGGGTAGCAGTTTTCCTTGATATTCGGCTTGTTGGGTCCTTTTCAATTCTGCGGTACGTGGAATCATTTAGCTGACAATATATCTTCTCGTTGTAGGCTTCCCTTGTCAGAAGAACTGTGGCGTTACCCTTATCCGCAGGCAGTACGACTGTGCTAGTATCTTCTCTGAGGCTGCGGAGAGCAGCTCTTTCAGCTGGCGAGATGTTACTCCGTTGTGGCGCACATTTCAGCAACGTTCGGCAAGATTCACGTCGAATTTCGTCTGCATTATCCGCAGGGAGACGTCTAATGGCTTCCTCAATGGAACTGATGAAATCCGTTAAATCCATTTCTAGACGTGCTAGTATGCCGTAAAAATGATGGGTCATTAGGACATTCTGTGTACAGGAAACCGACTCACACAGATCTGTATCTCCAGGCGTCAAGCTGCCACCACCCAGCACAAACAGCCGGTGTTCTCAGTACCTTAATACATCGAGCGCATGTAATATCGGACGATGAAAACCTCCACGCAGAATTACAACACTTGGAGAAGGTTTTTAAAGAGAATGGCTACACTTCACGCCAAATAAGAAAGGCCATGCGCAACTGTCATAACAAGAAGCAGCGCACTGAGGACGCTGATGACGACTTTAAATCAACTGCGTTTCTTCCATACGCCGGGAATGTGTCGTCGAAAATAGGCCGACTACTGAAGAAGAATAAAATCAAGGTTATCTTCCGTCCACCAGCAAAGAACCGGGACCTGGTTGGATCCGTTAAAGACGATTTACAACTGAAGAAAGCAGGCGTCTACAAAATTCCCTGTGAATGTGGCTCTGCATATATTGGCCAGACGACAAGAACTGTCCATGAACGATGTACAGAACATGAAAGATACACCCGTCTGCGGCAACCGTCAAAATCGGCAGTAGCAGAGCACTGTATTTCATTGGGACATTCAATGGAATACAATGGAACAAAAATTTTAGCTCCGGTTTCCGGATTTTGGGATTCCGTAATCAAGGAATCAGTGGAAATACGTCTTGCCGATAATCTTATAAATAGTGACAACGGCTTTCAACTGGATAAAACTTGGAATCCTGTTATTAAAATTATACATTCACAGCGGAATAGACAGCGTCATTCGATACTCAATGACTAGATGATCTTTTACTTTCACCACCGAGGGCAGCACGTACAACTCGGCTATGCCGCGCATGTCAACACGTGCGCGAGAATCGGTATAAATACCGCGACTGCACCTGGGCTCTTCAGTAGTTGTGTACTCACCTGATGATGGCCGGACGTCTCTGGGCCGAAATATCGTGGCAGAATGTCGACGGGATCCGGCTGCATACCCGGAAATTATTAGAAAAAAAAAAGATATTAATTCATCGTTATCATGTGGTGTCTTCCTACAGCAACTGAAAAAGGCAAAAGTAGTACCCATTTTAAAAAAAATGATCAGCAATGTATGGGTAACCATAGGCTTGTGTCACTACTGTCAGGGTTTTCAACAATTATTGAAAAAGTGTTCCTTTCACAATTAACTAGATTCTTCAAGAAGAAGAATATTATTTCTGGATGTCAACATGCCTTCAGATCACAGTAATCAACTGAAACAGTGACTTTCAGCCTGATAAACCATGTCATAAATGCAGTGGACAACCACAGCGAAATCTCACATTTCTTCTTGGATGTAATGAAAGCTTTTGATGTGATTGATCATTATGTGCTCCTGAGAAAGCTTGAATGGTATGGTGTAAGAGGTGTGCCAAATCAGTGGATTAAATCATATCATGAATATTGCTCTCAGGTCACTGAAATTAAGAAGATGGAAGGACATGAACTCCAGGTACACCTTTCAGAACCATGTGGACTAAGTCATGATGTTCAACAGGGCTCTATTTTAGATCCCATTCTTTTTTCGGTATACATTCCCCATCACAAGTTAGGGATTCTGAATCATTACTGTTTGCAGAGGACACCAGTCTATTGATTGAAGGAAATGAAGAAGAAAATCTAACCACATCTGCCAAAGATATTGTAAAAGAAGTATCTGAATGGTTTACCAGAAACAGGCTAATGGTTAATCCCCGTAAAACAATACTCATGAATTTCCACATAGAGCAAAATAAAAATGTGACACAACCCATAACATGCATAGACAACCAAAATATTAGTGCTGTCACTGAAACTAAATTTCTTGGGATTCATATCCAGGAAAATCTTAAATAGAGAACTCATATCACATCCCTAAATTCAAAATTAGTAAAAATGAGCTATGTAGTAAGGTTTCTTTGCAACAATACTAGTGCAGAAACAGTTAGCACTGTATACTTTGTTCATGTACATTCAGTGCTGATGTACAGTATCATTTTCTGTGGAAATGCACACAAGCCCATGATAGTTTTCAGGAAACAAAAGGCAATTATAAGAATAATGAAAGAAACAAGCGAGTAACAGAAGATCAAGCAAACCATTCTTTAAAAATCTAAAGATCTTACCCCTTCAATGCATTTATATACTGGAAATAGTCATGCATGTCAAAAAAGTATACTGCGAAAAGAAAACCTTTTTCCTCAAAACAAGTGTCCATGATTACAGTATCAGGTCAGACAGTGAAATATAGGCTCAAACAGTCCACAGGTGTACTCCCAGTCAATAGTGTCCAATGGGCACAATATTTCGGCGATCAGACATGTCACCATTATCAAGTGCGCTGATGAACTGAGTTCCTGAGGGCGGACGGCCATCTTAAATGCCCTCCACTTGCAAGGCATTCGCTCTGCGCCCCGCACCCGCACGTCAGTAGTCGGTGAGATGCTGGCGTCGGCGTCTGTGGTGACATCGGTCTAACTGCATCGTCCACCCTAGTCGCTCATTCATTTCCTTTGCTGAGCATCTTCTTAATTAGACTCAATGCTGTTTCCCATGCCCTGCTGAGGTTGTATCCACAATATCGGTTGATAAATCCAGCCCTGGTATGAATTTTGTTAGCTTCTCTACTGACACTGTCCCAGAATTTAGACGCCTGTGCCAAGACCCTGGTATGTTGGTAGTCCATTTTGTGATTTTCAGACAAACAGTGCTCTGCAACTGCCGACTTGTTGGGGTACCAAAGTCAAGTGTGCCTCTGATGTTCTTGGCAATGATCTTCGATGGTGCCCACTGTCTGTCCAATATAATTCTTAACACATTGACACAGAATCTCGTATATGCCAGCTTTCCACAAACCAAGTTCGTCTTTGACACTTCCCAATAACGCTTGCATTTTATTTGGTGGACAAAAGACAGTTCCTGCTTGGTGTTTCCTCAATATTTGTCCTATTTTCCTCTAATAGTGTGCCAGTATATGGTATATAGGCAGTGCCTATCTCTTTCTGCATGACTTCTTCCATCTCCAAATGCTGTACTGTAGAGGAGGGACGGAGAGTGAGTGTGATCTGTCATTCCGAGTACCCATTTTTCTGGAATACAGTTTTGAGGTGTTCCAGCTCTTGGGGCAGATTCTCTGCATCAGAGATGTTGTGCACCCTGTACATCAGTGTTTTTAGCACCCCATTCCTCTGTGTAGGGTGGGGGCAGCTATCCACTTGCAAATACAGGTCGGTGTGCGTTTTCTTCCTGTATAACCTGTGGCACAGGATGCCATTCACTCTTCTTTTGACCATGATGTCTAGAAATTTCATAGAATTCTTCATTAAAGAGAAAATATGAGGACATCAGAAAATGCTTGAAAATGTCAGTTGTATTCTCGCCAAATTTCTGTGCAAATAAGATCAACTGACTCTTGAAGAGGCACCCTTGTGAATAATGAAACAACGTCAAAACTCACCAGGATATCTGAGTCTTTCAGCTTGAAGTTGTTGAGGTGTTTTACGAAACTCACATAATTACGGACGTGTTGAGGGCATTTACCCACCCACGTAAGGGCTTAGTAATTCTGCCAGGAATTTGGCCAGCAAATATGTAGGTGCCCTAATGTTGCTGACAATTGGGTGTAACAACACCCCTTCCTTGTGGACTATAGGGAGTCCAAAAAGTCTTGTCAGTACAGGTCCTTGATGAGTCAATTTTCTGGCGACACCCCCTGCTAAATCTGCATACTTGAGAAGAGCTCTAGGCTTATTCACTGCCTTCTTTGTGGGGTCAGTGTTGATCTTCCTGTAAGATTCGTCATTTAGTAGGCTCTGCATCTTCTCAATGTAGTCCTTATGGAAAAGAACAGCCATAGCACTGCCTTTGTCAGCTGGTAAGACAACAATCTCAGGGCTCTGTCTCAGGTCTCGGATGGCTGCCCTCTCCCTGCTGGTAATATTCAACTTGATCGTTTTAGTTCTTGTCAGCACACAGCAGGTTTCCCAGCATACTTCTTCAGTTGGTAGTCACGCAGCAACCTGTTCAACTGCACTGACAATGTCTGCTACCGGCATGAACCAAGGTGTGGGAGCAAAATTAAGTCCCTTCTCCAGAACAGAAACTGCATCCCTAGTCAGCTCAATGTCCGTGAGATTGATTACCATCTTGCATGGAGCCTCCGGTGATGGTTTGTCAGAGAGACAAGAGAATTTATATATCTGATGTCCCGAGGTCTTCTTACGTGCAGGAGTAGCGGTCAATTCAGTCCCAGGTCCCGGAATTAAAATGATTGGCTAGTTGCAGATGTAATTTAAGTTGTTCCTGGGTGTTGTACTCAAGGCTGCGTCTGGTAAAGTGTACCCTCTCATGAACAAAGGTGACGCTAGGATGCTTCATAATTCTCTTAGCTGCTGCAGAATCGATGTGATGCATGACCTTAGCAAAGTTTGGCACAACCTGCTCGGCACAACATCTATTCAGAAAAGCAAGAGCACTCAGCAAACGGCTCCTTCGGTGGCGCAGCTTGTCGACTTTCTTCATGCTGCAATACATCTCCTCCCCGTAGAAGTATATGATGTGATTCTTCAGTTTCTCCCAACGTATTTCTTGCTCGAACAGTCCACATGTGTGCTGCCGGTCCATAGTGTCCAACAGGCACAATATTTCGGCGATCGGACATGACGCCATCATCAGGTGCACTGACGAACTGAGCTCCTGAGGGTGGGCAGCCATCTTAAATCCCCTACCCTCGTGAGGCGTTCTCATCACGGTCCACGTCCGTGCATCATCGGTCGGTGAGACGCTGGCATCGGCGTCTGTGGTGGTGTCGGTGTAATTGCCTCATCCGCTCTAGTCGCCTGTTCGTTTCCTTTGATGAGCATCTTTTTAATTAGACTCAATGCTGGTTCCCAGCACATGGAATACTTCGAGGAGGAAGCTTGGTGTCATCCAAATGGAAATCTACTTGTTTTCTACATTATGTGGATGATACGTTTGTGATCTGGCCCCATGAAAGGGTCAAGCTCCTTGACTTCCTTATACACCTGAGCTCCATACATCTGAAGATCAAATTCACTATGGAGACTGAAGCAGAAGCAGAAGGAAGATTACCATTCCTGGACATCATGGTCAAAAGATGAGTGGATGGCATCCTGTGCCACAGGGTATACAGGAAGAAAACGCACACCAACCTGTATTTGCAAGCAGATAGCTGCCACCACCCTGCGCAGAGGAATGGGGTGCTAAAAACACCGGTCTGCAGAACGTTCACCATCTCTGATGCAGAGAGTCTGCCCCAAGAGCTGGAATACCTCAAAACTGTATTCCGGAAAAATCGGTACTCGGAATGGCAGATCATATGCGCTCTCCAACCCACCTCTACAGTACAGCGTGTGGAGACGGAAGAAGTCACAGAAGAAGAGATAGCCACTGCCTATATACCACATGCTGGTGCTCTATTGGGGGAATATAGGACAAATATTGAGGAAACACCGAGTAGGAACTATCTTTTGTTCACCAACTAAAACACAAGCATTATTGGGAAGTGTCAAAGATGATCTCAGTTTTTGGAAGGCCGGCATATACCAGAGCTCGTGTCAATGTGGGAAGACTTTGGACAGACAGTGTGCACCATCAAAGATAATTGCCGAGAACATCAGAGGCACACTCGACTTGGGTACCCCAATAAGTCGGCAGTCACAGAGCACTGTTTGTCTGAAAATCAAGAAATGGACTACCAACATACCAGGGTCTTGGCACAGTGATCTAAATACTGGGACAGCATCATTAGAGAGACTATAAAAATTTGTACCAGGGATATAGTCATCAACTGAGATTGCGGCTACTACCTCAGCAGGGCATGGGAACCAGCACTGAGTCTAATTAAAAAGATGTTCAGCAAAGGAAACAAATGGGTGACTAGGGTGGACGATGCAATTACACCGACGCCACCACAGACGCCAATGCCAGCTTCTCACTGACCACTGATGCCTGGGCGTGGACCGCGGAGAGAACGCCTCGCAAGGGGAGGGGATTTAGAATGGCCACCTGCCCTCAGGAGCTCTGATCATCAGCGCACCTGACAATGGCAACATGTCTGATCACCAAAATATTGTGCCCGTTGGACACTATGGACCGGCAGTACACCGGTGGACTCTTTGAGCAAGAAACACGCTGGGAGAAACTGAAGAATCACAGTGATATACATGTTAGTCATTGTAATACCACATTATGCTAAAAAGGTGTATATCAAGCAGGAACAAAACTACACAACAGATTAGCAAGACATATAAAATCTCTTCCTGAACTACAGGGCTTTAGTCTGTGACAGCCTACCTTCTGATAAACTGTTACTATTCAATCTCACAGTATCTTATTGATGAAATTATTTAATTGTAAATAAAACAGAAAGAAACTTCCACATGGGAAAAATATAATAAAAACAAAGATTCCAAGACTTACCAAGCGGGAAAGCGCCGGCAGACAGGCACATGAACAAAACACACAAACACACACACAGAATTACGAGCTTTCGCAACTGGCAGTTGCTTCGTCAGGAAGGAAGTAAGGAGAGGGAAAAATGAAAGGATGTGGGTTTTAAGGGAGAGGGTAAGGAGTCATTCCAATCCCGGGATTCTCTAGTGTTATCTGTGTGCATATATATATGTCTGCTTGTGTCTGTGTATGTGCGGATGGATATGTGTGTGTGTGTGCGAGTGTACACCTGTCCTTTTTTTCCCCTAAGGGAAGTCTTTCCGCTCCCGGGATTGGAATGACTCCTTACCCTCTCCCTTAAAACCCACATCCTTTCATTTTTCCCTCTCCTTCCTTCCTTCCTGACGAAGCAACTGCCAGTTGCGAAAGCTCGTAATTCTGTGTGTGTGTTTGTGTGTTTTGTTCATGTGCCTGTCTGCCGGCGCTTTCCCGCTTGGTAAGTCTTGGAATCTTTGTTTTTATTATAAATTATTTAATTGGATAGATAAAAAATCTACTCACCAAGCAACGGCAGAACATACACATAAAAGACTGTTGTGATTAGCGAGCTTGCTGAGCCAGTGGCCCCTTCTTCAGGCAGAAGGGTTGAAGGGGAAGGAAGAAGGATGAAGGAAAAGGACTGGAGAGGTCTAGGAAAAGGGGTAGATTTTGGGAAAGTCACAAGGAACTGCGTAATTCTTATAGATGAGAAAAACTCCAGTTCATATGAGGACCTATCCTCATTCTAAGTAAAATGCCACACAATATCTATAAAGTGCACAACAGTGTTAATATCTGTGGCCTAAGTACTATCACTACTGGTGATATATCATAATTAGTTGTCACAGCATCAAAATGCAACCTGGTGCAAAACCTAATGGCAGACAACATAGTAAGTGAATAATGCCATGCAAAGAATACTCAAAAATACCTTCAGAACACATGTTATATACCAAATCAAAGAAAAAAGATTTGGCTTGGTGTCCCTTACATCATTCTAAATGCAGGCAATATAAGAGTGGGACAGACAAGGATCTCAAATCCATATTAACTACTGTCAGTTCTCCAAAATCTCAGCTGACAATATCATACTATTTCCCTGGGGTATCCCACTAACAACCTATCTATAAAATGATGCGACACTCATCGGTGAAGATAAAATGATGCCAATCCTGAGCAGACCATTTGGCATGTTGCTGGGCCCATCTGTACTGTGCTGCATGGTGTCGTGGTTGCAAAGATGCACCTCACCATGGACATGGGGAGTGAAGTTGCACATCATGTAGCCTATTGTGCACAGTTTGAGTCATAACACGACGTCCTGTGGCTGCACAAAAAGCATTATTCAACATGGTGGTGTTGCTGTCAGGTTTCCTCTGAGCCATATTCCATAGGTAGCGGTCATCCACTGCAGTAGTAGCCCTTGGGCAGCCTGAGTGAGGCAACTCATTGACAGTTTCTGTTTCTCTGTATTTCCTCAATGGCCAAACAACATTGCTCTCGTTCACCCCAAGACTCAGGGACACTTCCCTTGTTGAGAGCTCTTCCTGGCATAAACTAAAAATGCGGACACAATCAAACCACAGTATTGACTGTCTAGGCATGGTTAAACTACAGACAACATGAGATGTGTACCTCCTACCTGGTGAAATGACTGGAACTGATCAGCTGTCGGAACCCCTCTGTCTAATAGGCGCTGCTCATGCATGGTTGTTTACATCTTTTGGAGGGTTTAGTGACATCTCTGAACAGTTAAAAGGACTGTGTCTGTGATACAATATCCACAGTCAATGTCTCCCTTCAGGAGTTCTGGGAACCGGGGTGATGCAAAACTTTTTTTGATGTGTGTATAAACTAATCATGGAGTGGAACAACACTACTGAAAACACTGAAAGTGATGGAACAACTCAAGTCAATGACAGGATGTGCTGGTCAAGCCTGAATATGTCAGGAGTGTCAAGCCACTTGTGGGCCACAACAGTAGTCCATAAACTCAAAAATCATAACAGTCATAAGGTCGACCTCAATCAGAAATGCATAAATTTTATGATGTTCTTACAAGATACATATTTTATGATGTTTAAGGATTTATGATGATGGTAGTTATGAGTTTTGAGTTTATGGACTATTGTTAAAGGCCGCAAGTGACTTGAGATACCTAGAAAATTTATGCTTGTACCAAGACACCCTTTCGTCACCTTGGGTTTCTCCATCACTTGCAATGAGTAATATTGTTCCAATCCATGATTAGTCTATAATATGATGCCATTTAATAACTCCTTTTTTGCTCACAATTGCTGCCCCCTGTTGCGAACAAGTATGTTACCTAATCAGTACGCTTATACTTTGGTGTTTTGTTTGTCTTTACAAATTTACCTATATTTTAGCTTTGTCCATTGCACATTAGCTATCATTATACAACTTACTATGTGTCAGTTCCTATGTGAATGAGTTCTTCATTTTATAGATAGGTTGTTAAAGTAACACCTTTTACTCCCAGGGAAACAGTGATACATTGTCAGCTGAGATTTCGCAGGACTCCCCTTATTTGAGGTCCTTGTTTGTTTCACTCTTGTATTGCACACCTGTTAAGTGATGTACAGGAAACCAAGCCACGTATTTTTTCTTTGATTTTGTGGCTAATGTATGTTTTCAAGGTGTCTTTTTTTAGCTTTCTTCACATGTTTTTTTGCATTTTGTTATTCACTTAATATGTTGTCTGCCACTGGGTTTTGCATAAAGTTGCATTTTTGCTGCCGTGACAACTAATTATAATATTTGACCAGCAGTGATAGTACTTAGTCTGCAGATATGTACACTGTTGCATGCTTTAATTTTATATACAGGGTGTTTGAAGAAGAACTTCCTACTTTTAAATATAAATTTAATGGGGTAATTAATGAAAATTTACATCAATGAGTACATATCATGAAAGAGAATTCCTTCAAGTTTTGTTTAATGTTAGTAGACGTCAATGTGGGACCCATTTGTTGCCCTGCACATGTTGAGACGATATTTCACTTTGTGCCACGTATTCACCAACATTTCAGGTGTAACTGTCCCAACCACCATGACAATTTGTTCCCGTAAATGATTGATGTCTCTGATTTTTTCACTGTACACAACATTTTTTATGTGATCCCAAAATAAAATGTCTAGTGGTTAAGTCTGGGCTTTGTGGTGGCCAAGGTATTGGGCCAGCCCTGCCTATCCACCTTCCTGGAAAGCGAGTGTCACGAGCTGCATGCACATGGTTACTGCAATGAGGTGGAGTGCCATCTTGTTGGAAAAACACAAGTCCCTGTCCCGGCTCAGTATCATCCATTTGGGAAATGACGTACCCTGTCAACATGTCATAGTAAATGTCTCAGTTTATTGTTTTTTCTACAAAAATGAAATGACCAATGACATGATCTTTCATCAAACTACACCAGACTTTAACTTTGGGAGAGTCACGTTGATGCTGAATAATGTTGCACTGTTATAACTGACTCAGTTTTCACAAGCCAAATAACACACTGCAATTTCTGTTGTGGAGTACACATTGTTGCAGAATTGCACTGCACTGCATGCATGGCTGGACTGAACTGAGGGAACAGAGGCAAAAAACAGTACTTGTGCCATCTCAAGGTCAAGCAGACCTGCCAACTGCAGAGGAACCAAACTTGGGGAGTTGATGAATCAAACACCACAAATTAGTGTATGTCACTTTGTATATGTTCTAGGACACATTAAAAACTAGAGAGTTATTTTTCAAACACACTGTATGCATTCTCTTATAACACTGTGATGTTATAATAGTTTCAATGCTAACCAGTATGTACACATATTCTATTTTGTTGTGTTGTGTGTACACAGGGATTATCTTAACATTGCTACTTGCATTTGTAGTTTTTAAGTATCTTTATTATCACCTGTCACTTTCTGTAAAGCTTGCTGTGGTACAACTTGACATACGCTACATGTATACTCTTTTTTTATATTATTATTATGCAGGGGCCTGAAGATGGTATATTGAATTGCCAAAACTGGTAGCAAAAATAAAATATCTTCTCAATTTGCATGGCAGTTTGGCAAATGTCTTTGTTAAATAAAAGCCATATATTTAGCTGAAGCAACTTTGGAAATGTTTATAAAACTTAAAATTTGGGTTGTCATGTGGTGATTTGAGTCCTGCCCTCTTGACTCTTGAGCAATAGGGCAATGTCTTAAGTACTACACAGTCTCAGTCAGTAGTAGATATACATGCCAAATGTTACTTACAGGAATATTAGATCATGTGGTGCTACCTATACTTAATAAGTGCTCAATCACATGCTGAAAATAGGTTTGAACAGTTTGATTAATGTGAAGAACAGAAGGGAAAGGATCAGTTACTGTAGATGATCTGTCAATATACAGAAAACAGAGAACAGAATAAACAGAAAGTAAATGAGTTATAACTCCAAGGAGTAAGTAATAAACATCAACACAGCACTCCAAGTGGCAGCCACAAACTTGGTGTTTGATGCCATTCATATGACACTGCACAGTCACTCTACACACTTGTCTGGATGATGAGAATGAAGCTAATGTGTGTGACCACGTAGTCGACTTGTGTAGCAGTCACTGCAGGAGCCCCCTTGGTGAAAGTGAAGCATGGAATATCTTCACTGAATCAGACCAAGGAGTGGGCATGTCGTCCGGGGGCAGGTGGTGCATGTAGATTCTGTCAACTTATTGTGACAGCAGGGTTGGAAGTCAAGGAGTTGTATCTGCCTGGATTGCAGCAGGTGGGAGACACCCCTTTGAAAATGTAAGCAGGCTTCACTCTGGTAAGAGACATGTTGGCCTGTTTTCCATTCACTATAATGACCATCATGTGTTTGTATCCTTGATGGATGCATTGGGGTCCATATAAGGTAGTTTCAGTGCTGGCTTGACGCTGTCTGTATATAACATGAAGTGTGAACAGCTGTCAAGGTTATTGTGCACAAAAGTTGTTGGACAGCCTTGCCTGTAGGCCTTCGTGGGTTTGATGTGGTACATGTTCCCTTAACTTGTGAAGCAACTCCAGTTGGTCATCCATTTCTGACATTAGGTTGGCTTCAGCTAACTCCTCTAACAGGTGCAAAGTCTTACTACAAATCAATTCTGCTGCGAAGGGCTCTGTACCTTATTTGTATGTAGCTTGTAGGCCCAGCAGTACTATGGGCAGTACATGTTCAAGATGTCTCATGGAAAATTAGTGCAGCCTTCAGTGTCCTATGCCAAAGTTCCACCATGTTCTTGCTAGCCCAATGATAACTGGCAGCCTTGTGATGGACATAGCCATAAAACTTTGTCAAATGCGTGAACAAGTCTCAATCATACTGTTGGCCTGTGTGGGTAATGATATGGGGAAGGCAGTTGAACCTCAACAGCCAGGTTGGTGTGAAAGTGGTGGCTGGTGGTTCTGCAGAGCTGTTGCCTGTAGGCACTGTCTCAGCCCATCGAGTATATCTATCAATCATTGTGAATATATAAAGTTGGCCATCCAATGGAGGAAATGGTCCCACCACATCAAGATGAATGTATGTGAAGTGCAAAGTAGAATCTGGGAACTCTCCAACCAGGGAATGAAAGTGGCGAGTGATTTTGTAAAGCTGGCAATCCCAACAAGTTCTTGTCCACTCACAACAGTCTTTTCCTATCTTGCATGAACCACTGAGATACTAGCTCGAATATCAGTCAAACTCTAGGGTGATAAAGATTATGTAAGGCCTCGAACACTAGCCTATGTAATGCAACAAAAGGGCATGAGCTGCCTTGTGACATCTCTCAATACGATTTCATGATATCACCAAGCAAATCAACAAGCTGTAACTTTAGTGCTGCACTGTCATAATGGAATATCGTGTGCAGCTTACGATCTTCTTGTTGCATTTTGGCAAGTGCCATCATGTTCACAGGCTTGAGATACTGGCTACTCTACAGAGAGAAAGTCCATAATCATATTTGTGATGCCCGATTGGTGAATGTCTGTACCGAACTGTCTAAAGAAATCCAATTTGTTGTACTATCACAGAGAACAAGTACTCCTTTTTATTCCCTTAAATCATATGTTAAGGGCTTGTGGTCAGTGTATATCATGAACTCTCTTGCCTCAACCTGTGGTCAGTACTTGATTGGTTGATATATGGCTAAAAGTTCCTGATTGTATGTGCTCCATCATTGATGGGAAGGCACTAGCTTGTGCAAAAAATAAGTCAGTGGCTGCCACACTTTGTCCATCCATTGCTGGAGGACAGCACCAATGGCTAACTAACTGGTGTCCACCACTAATGCCATTGCGGTTTGAAGCTAGGGGTGCATGAGCAGGGCTGCTTGTGCTAGGCTCTTTTTGGTCATTTCCAAAGCATCATTCATCTCCTTGGTCCACTGCACAAGAGCCTTACTCTTAGCCGTGGGACTAGCCAGTGCTGCATTCAATGGTGCCTTTTGTTCTACAGTGCATGTTAAATGCTGGCACTAAAAATTGAGCTTTTCTATGTATTTACATAGCTTCTTTATTGCAGACAGCTTAGATAGCTGCAATATGGCCTCAATCTTCTTAGTGAGTGGTAATGAGCCTGCTGAAGACATTCAGTGATCAAAGAATTTGACTTCAGATTGTCTAAACACAAATTTCACCACATCCAACACCATGCTGCACTTTTCAAAACGCTCAAAAACTTCTCTCAGGTGCTTTTAGTGTTGAACATTGGACATTGACTACACTATCACATTATCCAAATAGGCCAAACAAAATGTCAACCTGCACAAGACAGTTTGATGAACCGCTGCCAGGTTTGTGCAGTATTATGTAGGCCAAAAACCATAAAGTCGCTCTCATAAAACCCAAATGGCATAATAATTGTGGTCTTAGTTATGTCCTCTGAATCTGGGTATATGCCTTCATGCAGTCTCTGACACTGTATGCATTGGCTCTGTGCAGCATGTAGTTATAATCTCTTAATAGTGGCACTGGGTAGCAATCAGGCATGATTTGTGAGTTAGGCATTCCATCACCTCCTCCCTTTTTGGGTACTAAATGCAGTGCAGATGCCCATGGGTTACTGAAAGGTTGTATGATGCCTTCTCACAACACAGTGTTGAATTCAGCAAGAGCAATGGCAAAGTGTCCTGGAGCCAACCTTCTCAAGGGTCCATCCATGGCTTTTATGTAGTGCACAGCATCGTGCAAGACTTGCTGTGGTACAGCTGGAGGTCTCATTAAGGTCTAGAACACATGAAGCATTGGGCAGTACTCCTCATCTGCAACCTCTGTGGCATTGATGTTGAACATTTTGGCATCATGATATCCAGTGGCCATAAGTCCAGTACTATTGTCCACTAGGCAGGCATTTGCCATGTCTGGCAGAACTAGTAGTGAGATAGGAAATCAGCATCTGTAATTGCTTCGGTCACATTTGCTGCAGTAAAATCGCATGTGAATTGATGGCCGAGTCCCAAATTCAAGTCTTCACACCCTGTGTCTTATGCTGCAGTTGTTTAGTTATTTGTGACAGACTAGTCTAATGCAGCAGGCAGTCTGAAACAGTGCAGTGACACTCTGGGAAGGTTATTTATGTTGGCCTGTGCATCTATTACATACTTCCAACTTGATAGCCTGCCAGTAATGAATACGTGCTGGGATGTAGTTGGGCAATCAGCGGCAGCTACGACCAATTTGGGTAGGTGAAGGGGCTAATGTGTTCTGTGGTACCAGCAAGTTGGTGGATCAGCATCTGATATGGACTGAGCCGAAGAATGGCTCCTAGATCGCTTATGGCTATGTCCTCTGAAGAGACTAGGACCTCCTTGTGGCATCAGCGTGTCAATGTGTGCGCTCAGTGCATCAGCT
Source organism: Schistocerca gregaria (assembly GCF_023897955.1). Classification (NCBI taxonomy): domain Eukaryota; kingdom Metazoa; phylum Arthropoda; class Insecta; order Orthoptera; family Acrididae; genus Schistocerca; species Schistocerca gregaria. The sequence continues at coordinate 596,984,197 of NC_064922.1, forward strand.
TTGGTAGACAGATCATTGTAATCTACACCTAAGATGGGAAGAGTCACAATGCACCACTACCAGACATAGTCACAGCACTAACCAGTTGTTTCAGAGATATCGCTTCTTGGATGCAATCAGCCAGTTGTGCAACAGCATCAAGAGACATCTCTGTCTGTGAAGCGATGATCCCCTTCACCTGCAGCAGCAGACAGATGCTCCATAGAATGCGCAAGAGATTGTCAGGCACTGTTTCGATGTCCCCCTTGTTGAAGAAGTGTCACAGATACTGTGGCAGTTTTCTGTCACCTATGTCTTCGTGAGTCAGCACCTGTCATACAGTCTTCCTTCGGCACTGTGACTCTACAAATAAGCTCTGTTTTCAATCTTTCATAGGCATTCCCTGCTGGTGGAGCTGTGATTGTACCCTGAATCACAGAAGTGTAGTGTTCACCTGGCTGATTCAGTATCAATGGAAATTGAGTTGTATCTGCTGTTATTCTGGCATATCAAGAGCTGGACTTGAGCTGGTCAAACTAGAGAACTGGATTATGTGGCCAAAACGGTCAGAGGTGAATGACTAGTCATGATACTGCAGGTAGTTCCATACTGTAATCAGTATTATTGTGGGACCAGTCTTCTCAGAGTTAATCATGTCATGGTCAACACTGAAGGTAATGTTAGATTGTGTCGTGCTATGTGTACTTAATATGTACTCAATCACATGCCGAGAATAGGCTTGAATAGTTTTATTAATGCAAAAAAACAGAAGAAAAAGAATCAGTTCCTACATGGGACTTGTAAGTATACAGCAAGCAGATAACGGAATAAATATAAAAGTAAATGAGTTACAACTCCAAGGAGTAGGTAATAAACATTAATACAGCACTCCAACTGGTGGACACAAACTTGGCAGTTGACGCCATTCACTTGTCACCGTACTATCACTCAACTCAGGCCACAACTGCGTCTCTGGATGGCGCAAACAAGAGCCAATGTGTGTGACCACAGCAGCCAACATGTGTAGCAATCAATTTAGCAGTCACTACCTTACTAACAATGCTCAGCATCCACAGGGACTTTCATTAGTCTTAATGTCCCTCTCCCGAGTTTGTTAACATTTAAAAACTGATAGGCCCATAATTAAGAATAAAAGTATTCTGCAACTGTAGAAGTACATTAACTCCAGTTGTAATATGATTCATTCTCAAACCTCCATGTGTGTTCTTAGCTCATTCACATTTCACTGTAGCGTGAAAGGATTTTGTCTTCCGTATCCCCTCTGTGAGTAGGAAAACATGTATCTGAAGTAGGAGAAGTGAAAGAACTTGTGGGTTCACTCAAGTAGTTCTCATAATCTGAAATAACGGATGACATATGTGGTCTGCTTATTTTTGCTAGTTTCCTAGCATTGCACTCAGTTAGTTTTATGTTTTCACATTTTTCTTAGGCTGAAGCTTCCTTTTCTTTGGACGTTTCTTTTTTGCTTCTTGTGTTGCAACTTCAGATACTAGAGTTAGTTTGAAGTCAACAGTAGGCTAACTGTAAACTTTCCTTTCGCAGATGCGCTTCCATGAGTATTTGTTTGTGTCACCATCATGGTAAGACTTGTTTTCAAAGATTGTCTTGAGAGCAACCATAAACACATTAAAAATGTAGGAGACTGAGAGGACATTTATGTCTTTGTTGCCTCAGTAATGTACATTAAGTTGTGTTTGCCTTGTTAGACTCTTTTCTCTTCCAGAAAAAAAGGGCCTTTACCTGCTCCACACTTGGTGTTTATCTGAGCAGCTCTCACTGCAATTGGTGGCAGAGAACGTAGTTTCATCAGCATAAGCAGCCACTCCGCATGGTACCTGACACATCCCTGAGTGCTACACCAAATATTCTGGCATTTAAAACATTCATGGAATTTGTGATGTATGGTCTTACCACGAGCCTAATGAATTTATCTTTCATATAATTTGCAATCTTTATTATACTTAAACATATGGTGTAGTTTTGCTGCAACGGTTTACTCTTCTATTTAGTGTGCTGTGGTGCTGGTGATCACTTGCAATGTACCATTCCACTCTCTTAACAGATTTTTGAGAACCAGCTAGATTTATGAGGCCCCTTTAGTAACAAAGGGGGAGACTTTCTCAAGCATACTTTTGGGCACTTAATAACTGTGAATACATTTTAACATGCCTTGTTTACAATAAGTTACTTTTACTCGAATGCTCTCCCAGGCTAGTTGGTGACTAAGGCATAACTGTATGAAGTGGCTGATTTGAGACAACATAGTCAGATCAAGCCAAACATGGAAATCTGCATTGTTTAATTGTTGGTCACAGATCATTTTGCTGATAACTGCTGTCAACTTTGACTAACAAAATTTCACCAATCAAGTCGACTTCAGTTGCAGTCATCATTTCATAGTCTAGTGGCACTTAAAATCAAATGATTTTGTTTTCTCATTAACAGAAGTAGGAAAGAAGTAAGCTACAAAGAATAAAAGCAAAGTGTACAAATATTAACTTAAAAATAATGTCTCTACAACATAACTACAGTTTAACTTTGAATTGTGTTTCTGAATTTTGTACTAGGTTATATTGAGCCTTTACCTGACGAAATCTGAAATAAAATTAAAAATCAAATATCTACATAAATAAAAATCTAAGAATTCATTCGTTCAAAATCTTAACTCTTCAAACCTTATTCACAAATTTCTTCAAAATTTTGACACAATGTTACATTCAAATATGTTTGTGTTCCTTTACACCTACTTTTAACTTATGCAGTATATAAATAAATATGTAATATATAAAGGGGACATATAAATAAAAATGTAAACGGTCACTTGTTCAAAATGTTGAATCTTCAAAACATTTTCACAGATTGCTTTGAAATTTTGACATAACATTGCTTTTGAGTATGCATGTTTTTATGTACCAATTATAATATATGTAATTAAATATGTAATCTGTAAATTAAAAACATTGTTACCAAAAGTCTCAAAAAGTTCTTGACAGATTTACTTAAAATTTTACATGATACTCTAATGAACATTCAGATAGACAGTAGGCTATAAATTGTTAATACATAAATATGTATGTAATACACAAAAGGAAAACATAGCAAAAAAATTTAAAAGTGTACTTGAGTGATTCATTTCAAATTTTTACATATTACTCTAATCAACGTTTGAATTCATATAGGGATTTATTTTTTAATGTATGTGATATATAAATATGTATAAAATAAACAATAGTGAAACACTGTTAACAAAAAAATCTCAAAAAGTTCCTGACCAATCTACTTCAAATTTTAAATGGTACTCTATTAAAGATTCAGACAGACATAAGCTGTATATTTTTTTAAACAACAATATACAAGTTTTCTATTAAAACTAACTGCGACAAAGAAAATGCTCTGCTGAAAAAACATGTAGTTTTGTTTTCTTTCTCACAGCCAGTTTTAACTGTGATATTGTGGCATTTAAGCCATTAGACTAATTGTTTCTCTCATTATAAATATTTTTAAACATAAGTTGTATACACAATTTGTTTTCATTCTTATATATGCTTTCATGGAAAACAGGAAAGTTGTATTTATGGCTTATCAACTTAGGATTAGAATTTGCAATAACAATAAATGAGACTGAAAGTCTTAGACGAGAGGGAAGAGGAGGTGGACAGAGCAGTGGGAGTGAATGGACATACAGACAGAGAGAGGGGCCAGGAGGAGGTGGAGAGAGGAAACGGAGGAGAATATGGACAGAGAGAGTGGGGAAGAGGTGATGTACAGAGAGAGGGGCAAGGAGGAGGAGATGAGCAGAGGGGGAAGAGCTGATGGACAGAGACATGGGAAACAGAGATTAGGATGCACCGGGTGCCCATAACTAAAGCTCCATTTCCAAAACATTGCAGAAACAGAATCACTGCTCAGAATGATGTCAAATGTCAATAGCATATTATTGACACATGGGAAAACATGGAACACAAAAAATTGAAGTGCTCTTCCTTTTGGAAACCAATTTATTCATTAAGGTCACTGTGTTAATGTAATTACTAGTAACTGACAAACAAATTGGTTTTCAAAAGAAGACTACATTACAAAATTATACATCACTTCCTGCACTGAATGATCATGCCAGGAAAAAAACAAACATTTTACCAATGGCTGCATCTTAAGGTAAATGGGGTCAGTTTAAAATGATTGATAAATCATAGTACAATGGCTGTGGTTTGAATTGCACATTGCACCATCCAAACCGTTTAGTGTGCATGACTGTGCAAGTTCCACAGTCAATAGTTGTTAGTTACTTATGTTCATCCACCATGGCAAGGTCATACAATATCAGATGAGATAAAATGATTTTTAATCATCCTGAGGCAAAAAACTGCATAAATATGAAAATGCATTGGTTTTTAATTGCTCTGGGGCCAAAAATCACAAAAAAGCAAAATAACATTAGTTTCCAATCATCAAGAGGCTGGCACAAGGCATGGTCAATATGCTGTCTGTTGTTTCCTGCGACAAGTTGAAATCAAGAAACCACAACAGATTGGAGTGTCTCAGGGGTCCCATTCAGAATGCATTATGTAATTTGCATATACAGTTCAGCTATGTTCCTAGCCGAGCAGTGAACACAACATCTTTCAGATAACCCCACAGCCAGAAGTTACACAGATTAAGGTCACATGATCTGGATGGCCAGGCTGTAGGACAATGATGACATTTCCGAAATGTCTCTGCAGCAACCACTCCACTGGCTGTTCAATGTGGGGAGGAAGGCACCTTGCACAAAAATGATTCTATCCTTACATCCGTGCTGTTGAAGGGTTGGAATGATGTTGGTGTGCAAAACACTCTCATAATGTTTACAGTGATGGTACAGGTAACAGGTCCCAGAGGACTTGTTTCCTTGAAAAATATGGACCAATGATAAATGATGCTGTCAAACTGCACCACAGTCACATTTGCAGTATGAAGTGGTATCGGTTGATAAGCAAGAAATTCCAGAATGAATGTTTGTCTTTCTGGCAGGTCAACAGGAAGCAATTACTGAACATAGGTGATTTTGTATGGATAACAACACAGGAGACTTAACAGAATTTTGTGTACTGTCCTCACAGGCATGTCCAGGTTTCTGGCAATTCCCCATGCACTGCACGTTTGCACACCACTGCCGGACCAGCTGGTTTCCTCCCTCTGCCACATTGCACTTCAAAAGAACCTGTGTTTTTGAATTTTGTTACAATTAAATATGTAATTGGCTCCAGATCTTTAGGAGACATTGCACCAATGCCTTTTTTCATACCCTTGAGTGCCCAGAACCCCTGCAGGGCTACTAACACCCAGTCACCATTCTTGTAAAAGAGCTTTACCAGCAGTGCATGATCCTTCATGGAGACAGTCATGTCAGGCATCTTGGATGCAAACTGAGGAAAAGTCATGTGTTGCGCACCTGTCAGTGTGCATATTCTGCATCAATAATATGCTGTTCAAATCCAACATCATACTGAGCAATTTCCCAGTGTTTTGAGACTGGGACTTTAATCGTGGACACTCTGTATATCCAATTCCCATAATTATTAGAAACATGTGCCTTCTCTTTTCTTTCTTTTCCATTTAACCAGACGGAGCCACAGCAACACATGCCTAGATACATCTAGTCTAAATAAAAGGCAAACTGACCACACCACGAAACAGCTACTGTCAGGTGGCCATGATCTATCAGCTGCCATACGTATTGTCTATGGTATCTGTCATAAGGATATTTAAGACACTATGTTTTGAAATCTTAGCATCTGAATAAGCCACTTGCTGTTTCACTAATGTCCTCGGCAAGTGTGATGGACTGTGTTCTTTGTGCAAGAGCCTTTAAGTGTTGACATTTATTATACTTATTTTCATTTACTTTACAGATATCTGTATAGTCTCCCTAACACGTTTCTTCATCTTTATGTAGTCTTAACGCACTTCTAAACTTTAGTGCTGTATAACAATTCAAATGTGGACAAAGGTCACCTAGACTGAAGAGTCATTGTACTTCTCAATACATGGCACTGATATAGCGTATGAGGCAAAACATCTCCCTTGCCAAATGAAAAGTCAGGTGATTGTCTTGAAATGTTTACATGGTACGACTTGGGGCTCATGATATACCTGCCATTATCAGGCAACCTGTATCTTCAGCAAGATGATGCACTACCTTACCCTTCACAAACTGTGTCTGACAGCTATGAGGAACATTCCAACGTGGAGGATACTTGTGTGGCCATCCAGGTCACTTGACCACAACCCTTTGCAGGATAACTGTGACACTATCGAGGGAGATGTGTACTTCCTGGCTCCAGCTCTCGAGAATCTCTCTAATAGGGCAAAAAGAAGCTTGCTACTTACTATTAGGTACTGATTTATGATTCAGTTGTTCTTAATTGTATATTCATGTTTTTGTTGCTCATGAGAAACAATTAATATCAGTTTCAAATTAAATGTGATACACATAATCTCATAACACATAAAACATAAAATTTGTAGGAATGCACATAGATAAAAATCTATCATGGAGATCACATATACAATATCTTGCAAATAAACTAAACAGCCTAGCATTTGCAATGAGGATATTGTACAATGTTACCAGTATGGGCAAAAGAATAGTAGTATATCACAGCTACTTTAAGTCAGTAGTAAGGTATGGAATTGTATTCTGAGATAACTCAAACCATATGTGTCAAATACTAAAACTTCAGAAAACCATCATTAGAAATAGGTACAATGTAGGGCGAAGGAAATCATGTCGCTCAGTTCTAAAATATCGAAGTATATTAAGTGTTCCCTCACTACACATATATGAGCTGATTATCTTGTACATATTAACTCTGATTTATTTGTAGCAAATCATTTTCAACATGATTACAACACTAGAAATCAAAACAATTTTATGCTGCCCACCCACTGTTTAAAATTTTATGCTCAATCTCCACATTGGGTATGAAAACTTATAACAAAGTGAAAGGAAGAGACTTGCTCAGCATCAAGTTAGAAACACTGAAAAAACCCTTATGTGAGAAACTAGTGCAGAAATGTTACTATTCAGTAAAAGAATTCATAAATGACAACCTGAAAATTTGAGCAGGAGAGAGCAAGTACTTAGGACTGTTAATTTTTAAAAGTTTGTTACTTTTGAAGAAAAATTATTAACTGCTTAATTAAGTAATTATCCAGTACTGTATATTATATTACTGATATTATAAAGAAAATTGTAAACCAGTTTTTGTGTTTTGATAAGTCTCCTGTATGTTAAGTCAATGGCTTGAAATTGCATGTTATGAGACGATAAACTTCTGTTCTACTGTTCTAAAAACTGGTTACTTTCCTTTTGAACAAATTGGTGTTGTGTAGTCTGGTTCAGTATTTTTAATAAGATTTCCAGAAACTTAAGGTGGGAAACTGAGCATTCTTGGAAAATCAAGAATTAATTTAAAATGTACCTGAGTAGCCATTCCTATTTATTGGTTGGTTGGTTGTTCGGGGAAGGAGACCAGACAGCGTGGTCATCTGTCTCATCGGATTAGGGAAGGATGGGGAAGGAAGTCGGCTGTGCCCTTTCAGAGGAACCATCTCGGCATTTGCCTGGAGTGATTTAGGGAAATCATGGAAAACCTAAATCAGGACGGCCGGACACGGGATTGATCCTATTTATTAACATAATATTTGTGTCAGATAATCATTATTAGCACACTGCAATATATTCTTGTTATGAAGTAAGTCTCTGGTCATACGTTATACAGCAAGTGTTATCTTTCAACGGTTAGTAGCATCAACCATTTTGTAATTGATATGTGTGGAGTAAAAGAATGAGCTGAGTCATACATGTGGTAAACTAGAGTCTTTTCTCCCAAGTGCAACAGTTCCATCAACTAGGGAAAACAAAACAAAAAAATTACTGTTTTAGGTATAAACTGAGGGTTGTTAATGTTCTAGATATACAGCACACTTGGTTAACAATAATGGCGGTTTGGTAGAGTGTAATGAAGGTACACCGTTTATAACAGCTTCATTTCTGTCGTACATAATATACTCTACTTATTCATAAGGTAATGGGAAGTCCTCAGTGGAGTATAATTAATGGAAGGACTGAGGGGTAACAACTCACTGTATAGGTGAGGCTTTCTGTGCTCAATAGATAAATAAGCAAGACTGAGATATTCCCTAAGCTTTGAGATGATTTCCTACTTCAGAGCTAACTAGAAGAGAATACACACATACAGCTGCATTGTCTCTACTCACTACACTTGTTTCATATCCAAGAGGGATCTCCCTTATCAAACACAGGATATTAATTCATAAAATGAATTAATAAATTAATTATCTTAATCTGAGCACAAAAGTGGCTAAAATGAATCTCATCATAGAATAGTAATACTTTGGTGACCCTGCCTGTGTGCAGCTGCGGCCGCCATAAAACTGTGTTCGGTGGACTTCCTCTGAGTATATTTCCAAATGTGTAGTTTCACAATGTGTGAAATGTATGAGTCAAAAAGTGAATTGCTTTAATATAAAAGCAATGTATGGGTGTCTTACTACTTGTGCCTTGACAGGTGTTGTTCTCTGTTGTCAGTTTATAGAATTACTTCAGAAGAAGCAGGAACAAACATAAGAGCTGCAGTCATGACTGACAGGACCATTGTATGCTTGCATTATCGCGAGATTATTGCATGAGATTAGGTTTTAATATTTTCCGTAATTCTGATATAAATATGCCATGGTTTTTGGGCGAGTAAGAATGTTTGGAAACTCTAAAGGAAGAACTGAATAACTTTGTATCTGACGGAGGCAAATCCGAGAGGGACTCTTCCAAAAAGGCACAACATTGGCTGATGAAATTGTTCCTAGAGCTCCTGTCAGCAACAGGCTTGGAGGAAAATACTTCCCTGATAAAATTTCTGCAAGTAAGGTGAAGCAGCATTGAACATGGGTTTACAAGATTTGTTTGGAGAGGATGAAACAATCTGATAACAAAGCAAGTAGGGAAGGAACTAACTAGCATTGCCTTGATCCAAAACAATTCTCTGGATGCCAGTATGTTCCAGAATTTTCCATATTTTGTATGTACAATGGCCAATTATGTGTGAAATTGCTTAAGAACTAAGCTCACACTATTTTTCTATTTCTGCAATCATTATTATAAAATTTGTAATCTATCACAGAATTAAAATGAAGATGAAAAATAAACCTTGAAGTTAAGTCTTTTTTGTGTGTGTATTGCCCTTTACGAATTTCATCAAAAATATACCAGTAACATTTTGAATAATGGCACAAATAGCTGGTTTTCTGAACAAGAAATATTTTAAGTGGCTGAACATCAAATTGTTAATTGTGTGTCCTTCAATCCATTTTCTCTCATCCTATGGCAGTTGCTGACACATAGAGTCTTATTTACATTTATATGCCATCTACTGGTGACCTGCACCTTTATACTTGTGAAGCAGCAGTGACTCACCCGCAATATGTTCTTTTAGTTTGTATTGCTCACATCAGTTGTTCTGTGTATCACTTATGTTGAACCTTCGGTATGATTCTTTTGTCTTCTTGTTATGTGTGGAGTCACAAGAAGTTAACTTCTGTTAATGTTCATTGGTTTATGAGTATAGCTATATTTCTGTTACTTTGACCTGTTTCATGTATTATTTGGTTACTACACGACTGGCGACGAGATTAATGGTACTTAAGGTTGATTATGGGCATAAAATATTGTCAATGAAACTTACTACTACCTTCTACCAAAATAGAACAATGGTAAAGGAAAACAAAAAACCAAAATCAGAAAGCATTACAGATAATCATTATTAGCACACTGCAATGTATTCTTGTTATGAAGTAAATCTCTAGTCATACGTTATACAGCAAGTGTTATCTTTCAACGGTTAGTAGCATCAATCATTTTGTAATTGATATGTATGCAGTAACAGAATGAGCTGAGGGGTATATATGGTACCTTTTCTCACAGGTGTAACAGTTCCATCAACTAGGGAAAACAAACCAAAAAAATTACTGTTTTAAGTATAAACTGAGGGTTGTTAATGTTATAGATATACAGCACACTTGGTTAACACTAATGGTGCTTTGGTAGAGTGTAATGAAGGTACACAGTTTATAGCAGTTTCATTTCTGTAGTAATATACTCTACTTATTCATAAGGTAATGGGAAGTCCTCATTGGAGTATAAATAATGGAAGGACTGAGGGGTAACAACTCGCTTTATAGGTGAGGCTTTCTGTGCTCAATAGATACATAAGCAAGATTGAGTGTTTTCAATAAATTTTATTGCATAGATGAGCACCTTCTGTGTGCTAGTAATTCTCTCTATATCTGTATGGTGAACTGAGATCAGCTACTCTGTATTTTTCACATGAAGAATACAGAGTAGCTGATCTCAGTTCACCATCCAGATATAGAAAGAATTACTAGCACAAAGAGGGTGCTCATCTATGGAATAAAATTTATTGAAAACACAGCTACATAGCACAACATTTCTGACATGACAACTAGATTGTTAGCTTCGTTTTTTGGAAGTACATCCTCTTATTTTACAATAGCACACATTAACTTTTTAGCCCATTTTATGCACAAATACAACTTCTTGTAATTGCTGACTCCTGCTACTAGTGTGTGTGAGTGTGCTAAGTGTAGTGTTAAATCAACTGCCAACTGCATCACTGCAGATCAGACATAGAGGATTCTGTAGGGACTACACACGCGGCAAAATTCTCCACTGTGCCATCTACCGGTGACTTGCACCTATATACTTGCGGAGCAGCACTTACTCACCCTCACTATGTTCTGTTTGTAGCGTTCACATACGTTGTATTGTGTATCACTTATGTTGAACATTCTGTATGATTCTTTTGTCTTGTGACGGTGTGGAGTCACGAGAGGCTTACTTCTGTTATTGTTCACAGGTTTATGAATAAAGCCTCATCTGTTCATGTGACTGTAGGCTTTCCTAGTGATACAGCTGATGGAGGTTTCTCAGGTCTACAGCTGGGTGGCAGTATTGATATATTGTGACATTTCAGGAAATGTCATCTTCTGGCAGTGTCGAGATTCACGAGGCATTTATACGCTTAGTCTCCCCCCTCCACTAGTCCTTGGGGGGCTGCAGTGGTCCGATCGCAGGCGCAAGCTGGTGGGAGTAGTAACCACCCCCAGCAGCTGCATTCGGCAATTGGTGTGTACATTCTGTCTGTGTCTGTGGCGGAGGATGTTGGTGGGTGCGCTCATGACAGATTGCCACTATCACAGGATTCCATTCTGTGCTTAGTTGGTATCCTTCTTCCCTGTTGACAAGGTTCTCATAAATCCTTATTTCTAGGGATTGTTTGATGACACTTTTCCATAAGCCAGATACTCGGCACAGCACCCTTGTATTTTCGAAGTTGAAGGTGTGTTCTTCTTTTATACCGTGTTCTGCTATGGCTGATTTTTCTGTGCATCCTAGTCACACACATCTGATATGTTCTCCACAGCATTCAGACATACAGCACTTTGTTTGTCCAGTGTACTGTTTTTCGCATTCACGTGGGATGCTGCATATTCCTGGCATGTTTAACTTCAGCGAGTCTTTGGCAGAACCTAGGAGCTCCCTCGTCTTTGATGGTGGGTGGAGAACGGTTTTAATACTGAGTTTGCCTAGAAGTTGTATAATTTTGGCCTAGTTCAGACTCACATACAGAAGGAACACAAGTTGTTTGTCTTCTTCCTCTTCTTCTTCTTCTGGGGTTGCCACTGCTTCTTTCTTCCTTTTTGGCACCCTGTTGATTTGAGTTTTTCTGTAGCCATTTTGGCGGAAGATGTCCCACAAGTGTTGCAGCTTGGATGGTAGGATGTCTGTCGCAGATGGTGTCTGCCCTATGTACCAGGTCTGGATGGTGGCAGCTTGTTGCCTGATAGTATAGGTCTGTGTGTGTCTTCTTCCTATGCACTGTATGGCCTAGTGAACCATCTGCCTTCCTCTTAATTAGTATGTCAAAGAAGGGGAGGCTTCCAGTTTTCTCTATTTCTAATGTAAATTTGATAATGGGATGGATGCTGTTGAAGCGCTCGAGAGACTCATCTAGCGCCTGTCTGCCATGCCCCCACACAACAAAAGTGTCATTGACATAGCGGAAGAAGTACTTTGGTTGCTGTCTGGTGGTTTGAAGGGCCACTTCCTCAAAACGTTGCATATAGAGGTTTGCAATCGCCAAGGCAGAACACAGCATAATGGAAGAACACACCTTCAACTTCGAAAACACGAATGTGCCATGCCAAGCGTCTGGCTTATGGAAAAGTATCATCAAAGAATCCCTAGAAATAAGGATTCATGACAACCTTGTCAACAGGGAACAAGGTTACCAACTAACCGCAGCATGGAACCCTGCACGCCAACATTCTGCGCCACAGATTCAGACAGAATACTCACACCAAGCGCAGAATACGGCTGCCAGGGGCAGTCCCTAACCCCACCACCGCGCGCCTACAACCTGACCACCTCATTCTCCTGAGGGCTAGTGGAGGAGGGAGGCTGCGTGTATAAATACCCTGCTGTCCGCAAATCTTGTCACTTCGCCAGAAGATGGGTAGTATGACACTTCCCAAAATGCTGCAATATATCAGCACTACCACCCAGCTGGAGATCCGAGAAATCTTTGAAAGCCATATTTGTTTTACTTGGATCGGTTTTGTGTGTTACTTTGTTACTACACAATTGGCTATGAGTTTGGAACAGTTCCTGAATGTGCAGTCTTTAAGTGCGGTTTCATCAGGTTTAGTCATTATGGACACTGTGTTACTGATCCTTATTGAACAGCTTACTTCAGCAGTGACCACTTTGTCAGCTTCCATTAACAGAAAAGGTGCCGTTCCACCAGTCTATCCACTAACATTTCCTCCATATGATGATTCAGTCAAGGATTAGGAAGCTTACAAAAAAAAAGTCAGACAACATTTTTTGGCTTTTGGTGTGACAGACTCGGATTTCAGCAAAGTCTTATTCATCTCGTGGATTGCCCCTGTACAAGAAGTGGCAGCTCTTACTTGTGGTCACATGTGCAGTTTGTTGTACAACTATCATCACAACTGTACACTTGTCATAGCAGTGTAGGTTGAATTCTACTGATGCCATTAGAAAGCAAACAAGTCATACAGGGCCAGGGCAACAAAACTTCACAGCCTTAGCTGTAAGTATCAGTTCATGCTCATAATGACTCTTCTGCAGACTCCATAGTGTGTGTCACAATTATCTGTTTAGTTCTGGACAAAGTAGTGCACCAGAAAGCTTTACTCTGCGAAAACCCCTGATGGCAGAAGTTTTGCGAATAGCATAATCTTCTGACGTTTCTCAGGCAGTAGGTGACAAAATTGAAGTGTGGGGTGATGTGGCAGTAGTGTCACAAGATGTGCCTACTAAGACAACAGATGGCTTACACAAGGAAGCTAAATTGGTAGAGGTAAACGTCCAGGCCAAGTGCTGATCAGACTATGGCCAACCCAAGCAGCTGTGACAGCCACAGTGCCAGTGACAGCATACTCTGTTTCGGTATAGGCCTTTCTGTTTTGTCCAGCACGAATGTTCAGCATGCCCTAAGTGTTGGGCTACTTGTAATGCTTGCCAGAAGAAAGGCAACATGACCTCTGTGGGTCGTACACCGAATATTGTTCAGGATAGGGACATAGATGTAAACTGGATGACCCCAATTCTTGTGACTTCTCCCAAGTTGTTTAACATGTTATGTGTTTTTTTGCCAAGTGCCTGGCTAAAGGTTGACACAGGTGCTCCAGTGACATTATTTAATTCTCATTCCTATGTTAGTTTAGACTTGCCTCTACTGACACCTGTCATGTGGAAGCTGGTCAGTTATAACAAACAGAACATTGTGCAGTTGCGGCCATTTGTGACATTTGCCTCTAACAAATCAGTGGTTTTATCCATTATATTTTTGGTGATAGCAGATGTCGATGTTAAGAACTTTTTTGGGATTGACGCATTTCAGGCATTTGGACTTTCTATCATTGACACAATTCACCTTGTGTCTGATTAGGTAGCATATTCTCAATTGCAAAAACATTGTGAGAAGTTTTTGGACTTGTTTTTCGAAATTATAGGGTGTACTACAAATTTTTCTGCTCATTTTTCTTCGAAATCTATTGCTTGACCGGTTTTCGTCGTGCATGTTCCATCCTGTCACCCTGAAAGATCAAGTGAAAGCAGAATTGGACAGACTTCAATCTCTTATGGGAGTGTAACCAGTTTTGGCTAGTGATTGTTCACCTTTGCTGGTTGTAGTTTGGAAGGCATCGGGAGTACTTTGCCTCTGTGGCGACTTCAGTAAGACTTCCAACATTCAGTCAATCATGGATATGTATCCACTCCCATGTCAGGAAGAACTGTTTGTAAAAATATCGGGTAGCCAGTACTTTTCTAAAATTGATCTGTCTGAAGCATATCTGCAGATGAAGAGTCTCAGTGAGTTCTGGTTTTGAATACTCCTTTTGGTCTCTTTCAATATTTGTGCCTTCCATTTGGTGTGGCTAGCACCCCTGCTAGTTGCCAACGATTTTTATAGCAACTGACTATGCATATCCTGGGTTGTGTTAATTATCTGGATTATACTGTTGTCATGGGATTCTCCATGGCCAATTATTTGAAAAATTTGCACACTTTGTTTTCTGTCTTAGAGTCCGCAGGCTTATGGTGTAGCCTCACAAACTTTCGAGTTTTCCTCCAATCCTCTATTGTTTATTTCGGATTCGAGGATTTGCGGGATGGGATTTGCCCTCTGCCAGACCACATCCCCGATGTTAAGTCTATGCCTCGCCCTTTGTCTGCAAAGGAACTTTAGTCCTTCCTAGGGACAATGGCCTACCATCATAAATTCCTCCTGGGGGCAACAACATTGGCTCATCTGTTGCATGCCTTGTTATGTACAAATGTACCTTTTTTACTGGAGCATGGAATGCAAACATGCTTTTCAACTGTTGAAATACAAACTACTCTAGGCCCCTTGTTTAGCTACGTTCTCTCAAGACAAGCACAAAGTTTTGACGACTGGTGTCTCACATTATGGGCTCAGCGCAGCCCTAGGACACCGATATGCTGACACCTCTGAATGATCTCTTGTTTTCACCTCTAAATCTTTCACTCTGGCATAGCAACATTTCTATCCGGTGGACAACGAGACTGTTGCCATAGTCTATGCACTGCAGAAATTCATGCTTTTTTGCACGGTTCCAAGTTTAACATTATTACTGAACATAAATCCTTGGTTTCCTTGCTTAAACCCTCACCCTTCTGTGTCTGACAAGGCAGCACACCACCTACAACACAGGGCACTGGTCTTGTGTCACTACAATTACAAAATCCATTTTTGACCTACATCTGAACACGGTAAAGCCGACAACAGACATCTCTCAGGGTGTCTCTGTTCTTGTGGCCTGCTCCATGCCAGGTATGGGAACACATTCATGCAGATTTTGTAGGGCCTTTCTTGAATTCATAATGGCTCTTGGTTGTGGATGCATTTACGCTGTTTTCTTACATTGTCCAATATGTGGATGTGCATTGACATCAGCTGAGGTCACAATTTGTAAGCTTTTGAGGGTTTTTTTCTATTGAAGGGTTGCATTGTACCTAAGTTTTCAATAATGGGCCCCTGTTCATTGCTCACACCTTTCAATTGTTTTGTTCCCGTCACTGCATTCATCACGTTACGGCTCAGCCATTCTGTTCCGAATCAAATGGCGAGCTGGAGCAACTGGTGCGTATATTCAAGACCCAAATGCAGAAGTTTATTGTGGATTCTTCACAGGACAATGCTGTCTCCATTTTCTGAGCACCTATCGCTTCACGCCTATGGGAGAGCGGAGCTTGGCTGAGATGCTGCATGGCTGGCAGGCCTGCACACTCTTACAGCTTCTGTGGTTTGCGCTCCACCTGCCGCAATAGGGTTCATATGGCCGCATTGTGCCGGGATCACCAGTGTTGGTGTCTGGGTTTGATCGCCTGCTGAAGTGGATACTGGCCGCTATTGTGTGCTGCCAGGGACACTGTCTCTGTGATGTCCGTATGGCCGATTGACTAGTCGTGCACTACTTTGAACAGTTGTGCCCCCACTCGCTCCTGGAAGCTACCAGTTCACGGGTGCGGCCCATCCTGCCACCCTCCACCTCAAGCCCATTGTGGCCTGCTCTAGCGGTGTCCCCATCCCATTGACTGCCTCCTGTAAGTGCAGCACCCACAGCTGACACTTCCCAGTGCTGGGTGCCAGTCCATCTCTGGCCTCGGGTCCATTGTCACAGCCTGCTATTCCGGTCAGGCCGCCTCCACCAGCCCGATCACCAACATTGCTCAGTAATTGTTGCTGGTGGGTCCAGCCCTGTCTCCTTCACACAGGGACCTGCCTGCAGGTGATGATGTAAAGATGAGAACCACTCACATCAGTTGTTCTGTGCATCACTTAAGTTGAACCTTCTGTACGATTCTCCTCTCTTGTTACACGTGGAGTCAAGGGTGGATTATTTCTGTTATTGTTAAGAGGTTTATGAATAAAGCCATATTAGTGTTACTTGAATCAGTTTCACGTATTACTTCATTACTACAGTGACAGCCACTTACTTATTGGTCACCTATGCATAGAAGAGACAAAATGCTTTCCCAATGTCAATTATTTTGGGCTGTTGTTCAAAATAAGAATTCTTCATAGTTCAAATGACTTACCTGAAAAATTTACATTCATTTTGTAGTTTCGTTGGTACCTAATTTTCACGGATCTTAATCTCAAAATAACCAAAAGGTTCACATTTTGTAGGCAGCCATAAGGTAATAATATAGGTTACGTTTTGCTCATATGGTGGGTATGGCACTGTTTTAAGGTCTCTATTATGTTCGAATTTTCCATTGAGGAACCCCACAGCTTATTACCATCTTTTGGATTTTAAGAACAAATGTATTTTATTGGCAAAACACTTAGAAGGCGCAACAAATCTACTAAAGAGACTGTCTACATGAAACTTGTCAATCCTCTTCTGGAGTGTAGCTGCAGGATGTGGGATGCGCATCAAACAGGATTGATGGGGATAATGAAAAAATTCATGAAACACAGGGAAGTTTGCACTGTCATGAAATAGAGGAGAGAGTATTACAGATAAAATATCTGAATTGCAGTGGCAATCGTTAAAACCAAGACACTTTTGCTGTGGAGAGAGTCTTACACAAAATTACAATTACCAACAGTCTCCTACAAAGGTTAAAATATGTTACTGACTCCCATCTATAAAGAGTGAACATTAATAAAACTGCCAAACTGCAGGGACGTATTGCTGACTGGAAATGGAGGAAAAAAGGATCTACGAAGAACATATGTCCTGAAATGCATTGTTGACGTGGTAGATGGCGCTGATGAATGGATGTTCCTCTGACTAGGTGCCATGTGTTCCTTGCATTGCAGGCTGCATGATTGACACACAGTGTACAGGTATTCATGTCTGGAACAAGCCAAGATGGTGTTCGTGTACAGCCAAGCAGAAGGAAGCAGTTGAAAGGCAGCATGACTATACCAAAACAACTACCCTCAGAAACATCAACCACATCACACACCATTTCTAGTCCTTTTTGAGTGTTTATGTGATCATGGGTACTTTCAGACAGGCAAATGAGCAGGGAGGTGGCTGACAGTGTGTACACCAGATTTGGAGGACCTGATATGCAGCCTCTTCAACAGTGTGTTCACAATGCTTGTGCTATTCGGAGAGAGACCAGAATGTGCAAAAGAGTGTGGCAATCCATGATGTGATGTGTGAATGCTTGCACTGCATCTCATGGAGGTCACTTTAAACATCTCTTCTGATGTGAATGTGATGCAGCTCTGTACTGCTTTCCAGGAAGATTTGTCGTCATTGCATGCACACCGTCCATTTCCAGACAATGTTCATATGGCCTTTCGTCCTCCATTTCCAGTCAGGAATCCATTCCTGCAGTTTGTTGGTTTTATTAATGCTCACCCTTTACTAGGAGAAATGACCAGCACGATACATTAACAGAAATCACAGCACGTACAGGAAAACTTTGATGTGCACTTTTTCCATGTGTTACTCAAGACCAGAAAGGTAGTGAAACAGCCTGAAAGTTGTTCTATGGACTCTCCGGCAAACTCTTAAGTGTGGATTTCAAAGTAATTGTGTAGATGTAAACGGTCAAATCAATGGTACAAGGGACGGACCCAGAAATATCTTTCTGACAGATAGCATGGATAGTTGACTGTAGTGCAATGACTGCAGAACAACTGGTGATAAGATGGACTCGGGACAACAGTGGCCAAGAAGAGTAGACATGGGTCCTCCAGAAAGGACCTTTATTCTCACTGCAGGTACGTCTCTATCATCATGGGACCTGTGTGCCCTGTCATTCCTTCTTAACTTTCTCCAACCTATACCTCTCTCCTCACTACTGGTCCCGAAAGGTAAGTAGTATTTTACTTTTACATTTATGTGTGTCTATCAGTGGTACTACATGTGTCTCTTCCTGAATGTTAAGTGGTGGATAGCAATTCTGTCTCCTAATTTATTATTTTCTGCAGCCAAGCTACAATATGCTCAACAGTTCTGTAGGTGTTTCAGGGCAGTCTGATCAAGCTATTAATCATTACTTATGTTAAATAAGAGATATTGATCTGACATGAGATAAAGGATCTAATTTTGTAATTTCCATACTGTTAGACATCTTACATTATGTTTGACAGCATTGCAATGTTCAAAATAAATAGAAATCTAACTAAATGGTGGCTCCTATGGATTGAGTAATTGAATTGGTAGACACTTCTCTTCCAACCACATATGAACTAGTGTCATTTTGACTGATGCAAACTACGTTATATTTTAACCAATTAACACAACTCATGGCAAGAGAGTGTTCCCCACATGTATTCAGCATTTGATGTATGTTGCAAAAAAATGTATTTTCAGATTCCTGTACAAAATTCAATAATTTATGATTACAATAAAGAAAAGTAACACAATTTCAACAACATGAATTCCACATGTTTTTTATTGTTTAACTCACACATCACCACTGATGGTGGCATACAAAATAAAATTTTGCTGAAGCTCTCAAAAAATATTAGCATTGCTATTTTTTGTATGAAACCAGGTACTATAATAAATACTTTCTGGACAGAGTTACCCTGAATCTTACGTGACAAAACAGGCAACAAATTCGTAGAACCTCTACGTATTTTTTCCCAATACAGAATTTGTGCTCAAAATAGTTGCACCCTGAATCCATGGCACACTGATGGGAGGTGCACTGCAGCAGATTTCTTAAATAAGTCGAAATGTAACACAAACTTAACAATACAAAAGATGAAACAAAAGTCAAGTTGTAAATAACAAAACACATGTAACAAAATACTGAGTAGCACCACACCGTTGTACAGGAATAAAACGGTGCACTTATGTTGATAACATGGCATGAAGAGCACCACACAACAACATTTTGCTACAAGCTGTTATAGCACCCTTAAGCAGCATTCCATTGTCAATTTTAACTTTCATATAACTGCATTATTTAAAAAATGACAGTGTTATGACAGTAAAAGAGTAGGAAGTATTAAGTGCACATATATAACATGCAATATTTTTGATAAAACGACAAATTATCAAACATAGTTGATAACTTCTTTTCAAATAACAATTCTGCAAGAGAAGTACATTTCATATAAGAATCCGAAATGTGTATGACAGAGGCATGGAATGTAGATGTCTATGTTTATACTTCCATTTTCATACAAAAATATTTCTTGTTACACACACGCACACACACTCGCCATGTCACAGAACAAAAGTATTTCCTTAAACACAAGCCAACTGTTATCTAGTCCTCATTCGAACAACTTTCCACGCATTGTCACCTCTTGACTGAAGATAATTAACCCTTTTCTTGCCCCACAGCAGCCAAAGGAAACCTATTACTACACATACCGCACTTTCTACATAGTAGCCATCCAACACTGTTTCACAAGAGCCTCCTTGGGAAATGCAAGCCTGAAACAGTAAAATAAAAAATAAGTATAAAATACAAAAATGGCTGATGAAAGAGGGACAAATAATCATACTAAATATAATGTCAAAGAATATTAGCAGATGTGCTTAACATTGATCTCCATGAACAACTGACTCTTCTTTTTGAAATGGACAATGAGATAACGTTTCATATATTATTAAAAGGATAGAATGAATGAAGAAAAAAGACAAGCAGATGAAAGCAGTGGCTACAGACATTAATTCCACAATGAAAGGAAACCCAAAAAAGTTGACTATACAAATAAAGTGGTTGAGGTGACAGATAATATGAGGGCGTGCAAAAAAAAAAAAAAAAAAAAAAAAAAAAAAAAAAAAAAAGTCCAGTATTATTTATTTAGTGGAAAATACTGATTACCTTTATTCAAATTCCATTAAAGACCCTCAAAGTAATTCCCCTTGGATCTAATACAATGATTCCAGCATTCAGTGCAACGTCCAAAACACTCCCTGAAGCCCCTTTTTGACAGTCTGGTGAGTAGACAAAACTTGATTATTTAGCTCTTGATCAAGCTGAAAATAACAACCTCCAGGAGATTTTTTCACTGCAGAAATTAGATGGAATTCACATGGTACTAGGTCTGGTGAATAACATGGATGGGATATGACTTCAATGCCTCATTCAGATTGTTTCTTGAGTCTTTATGACACAATGAGCCAGTGCATTATCCATCCCAGTTGAGCAAGAGGTGGTGTTTCTGTTGCAGTTTTCCTTCTTATGGCTCCTTCAGTAAGCCACAATAGTAATTTCACAATAACAGTATGTTGCTCATGCACCACATGATAGTACAAAATGACTTGCATATTGAAGAAGACAAGATGCATGACTTTTAAAGGACTTGGTTGAACTTTGGGCTTTTTAGTTCTTGGACTTCTGCCCAAAAAGTCTGGTTCTCATTGATGCCTTCCCTTCCATTGTCAATGTGCTGTCGCACGGTGAGCCTTCTGTTCACCACTGATCACTGGAGGCATCCACTTCGCTGCAACTTTTCTATACCCTAGAACATTTCGTACAATATTGCCATCTGATCCATAGAATATGTCCATAATCTCTGCAATCTTTGTTAACGATGAATGACAGTCTTCCTGTCACATGACATCAGTTGTGTTGATACTGGTTTCAGTCTTCGAAGCTGAGGGCCTTCTGGGTTGTGGAACACTAGCAAGTCATTTTTACTCTCTCAAAACCGTTTATGCCCCTCAAAAATTTGTGTTTTCCCCGTGGCTTGCTCTTTATAGACTTGCTGCAACATTTCACATGTTTGTGATCGAATTTTATCAAGAACGCAAAATCTAATTGACACATACTGCTGCAACTGGAGAACCATGTTGGGTACAGTAAACACGCCTGTATACTTTCCCTACTTCCCTCCAACTGCATGCTGCCAGGTAACTGACATGTATGATATTATGTCACTCAAGGTCAGACCTCTCTGGTACTGCCTACACCAATCTCTAGTGCGGGTGCATTAAAATTCAAAAAATTAATTCTCATCATTTTTGACACCCCCTAATAATAATAATAATAATAATAATAATAATAATAATAATAATAATAATAATAAGCTGGTGCATTGTTGGGGTATGAATTTCAAACTGAAGGAAAAACCTAAGAAAAAAGAAAGCAGTATGGTAAACATATCAAGGAGTATTCAAGACAGGGCAAACTTCAGACAAAAAAAAAAAAAAGCAAGCAAGCTTTAAACTATTTTAGATGGTCAAATTTGCTTATAATAATAACAACAACAGGAGAGGAGAAGCGCACTAGTCTACAACATGGGATATTAACTGGCAATGATAAAGACCATCAATACTGCAGAGTTGGCAGAACAGACATTCTGCGAAACCCATATTGTGTCTGACTCGTAGCAAGTTGCAAAGAGGTCAGTGTCTCATCACTAGAGGTGTGGTTCAGATTCTTGTTCTGAAACTAGCACTCTAGTCCAAAACCTGGACTATGTTCGAAACTTGTGATAATCAAGTACCGTGAGGTGTGGGCAGGAAACAAACTTTTAACCCAAGTAGTAATAAATCCACTATTGTCAAAACCAGCACAACCAGACTATCAGATTCTGGGGTGTCTGGATGGACACACAAACAGTGGGAGTTGGATTCCTCTAGTCAACTTTGACCACACACCCAGGAAAATTGTATGAACCAAAGTGTACCCTAAACGAATAAAATATATAAATATTGGCACTCCAAGAAACAAAACTGACTGACACAAAAATGCAATTGATTTTTGGAATTACACCCTTTTGAAAAGCAAAACAGACAAACAAAAACTGTAACCCACATTACTTCTAGGGGTAGCTTTAGCATTCAAGAGAAGCAAGAAGGAAGTAGGTTACAGTGCGCTTGTTCGCCCACTGCTTGAATACTGCTCAGTAGTGTGGGATCCGCACCAGATAGGGTTGATAGAAGAGATAGAGAAGATCCAACGGAGAGCAGCGCGCTTCGTTACGGGATCATTTAGTAATCGCGAAAGCATTACGGAGATGATAGATAAACTCCAGTGGAAGACTCTGCAGGATACACATTCAGTAGCTCGGTACGGGCTTTTGTTAAAGCTCCAAGAACATACCTTCACCGAAGAGTCAAGCAGTATATTGCTCCCTCCTACGTATATCTCGCGAAGAGACCATGAGGATAAAATCAGAGAGATTAGAGCCCACACAGAAGCATACCGACAATCCTCCTTTCCACGTACAATACGAGACTGGAATAGAAGGGAGAACCGATAGAGGTACTCAGGGTATCCTCCGCCACACACCGTCAGGTGGCTTGCGGAGTATGGATGTAGATGTAGATGTAGAGATCACCTCCATAATGAATATGAAGCATGTCAGCAGCAGACTAATGATAATCAGCTTGAAGTGTGCAAAGAAAAGATATACACTAATCAATGCCCACATGCCAAGCAATATTGAAAATAAAATCAACCATGAAAAGGTAGAGAAATCAAGAAACAATGGGTGAACTGGAAAAAATAGTATCTAAAATTCCACAAAACCTTGTCAAACTGTGACTTGGCAATTTCAATGCACAGCTAGGTGAAGAAAGAAAGTACAGGAAAACGAGTGAAAAATCCCCAGTTTATTTATGGACCAATCAGAATGCATGAAGAGTAGTTGAACTCTGCAAAATATTCAGCCTTAAAATCATGTCAATACATTTCAAAAAGAAACTATTAAAAGAGATGAAATGGAAGTCACCGAACTCACTCACCAGTGATTTCCAAATGTACCAATCTCTTGTTCCAACCAGGGAGAAATCATGAATATCCAAGGTGCAAAAATAGACTAAGACCATTTATCTAACAAGAAAAAATACTATGTTCAAAATCTTATAGGAATGTCAACAGAATATAAAGCAAGATCTTATTTCGGCTCCCTTAATGAAGAATGTATAATTGAAGGCTGCTGTGTACAGTTAGGGCAAAATATTGTAATTTTAGCTGTGTATAGCATTCCAGGCACAGACATAACAAATCACTTTTTGTCAAAATTACAGTAACGAACAACTCAACAAAATTCATTGATATGGTTCAAATACTGGGCTTCAGTGCTAATTTCACTGATTTTACTCAAGTAGACAAAATGACAGCACCATGTATAGATAATATTTTAATCAAAAACAAAGATTCCAAGACTTACCAAGCTGGAAAGTGCCGGCAGAGAGGCACATGAACAAAACACACAAACACACACACAGAATTACGAGCTTTCGCAACTGGCAGTTGCTTCGTCAGGAAAGAGGGAAGGAGAGGGAAAAATGAAAGGATGTGGGTTCTAAGGGAGAGGGTAAGGAGTCATTCCAATCCCGGGAGCGGAAAGACTTCCCTTAGGGGAAAAAAAGGACAGGTGTACACACACACACACACACACACACACACACACACACATATCCATCCGCACATACACAGACACAAGCAGACATATTTAAAGGCAAAGAGACATCTTCATGATCTGGACTCACAGTGAAGAACAACTCCAGAATTTCCTCTCCAACCTCAACTCCTTTGGTTCCATCAGATTCACCTGGTCCTACTCCAAATCCCATGCCACTTTCCTAGACGTTGACCTCCATCTGTCCAATGGCCAGCTGCACACATCCGTCCACATCAAACCCACAAACAAGCAACAGTACCTCCATTATGACAGCTGCCACCCATTCCATATCAAACGGTCCCTTCCCTACAGCCTAGGCCTTCATGGCAAACAAATCTGCTCCAGTCCTGAATCCCTCGACCATTACACCAACAACCTGAAAACAGCTTTCGCATCCCGCAACTACCCTCCCAACCTGGTACAGAAGCAGATAACCAGAGCCACTTCCTCATCCCCTCAAACCCAGAACCTCTCACAGAAGAACCCCAAAAGTGCCCCACTTGTGACAGAATACTTCCCGGGACTGGATCAGACCTTGAATGTGGCTCTCCAGCAGGGATGCGACTTCCTAAAATCCTGCCCTGAAATGAGATCCATCCTTCATGAAATCCTCCCCACTCCACCAAGATTGTCTTTCCGCCGTCCACCTAACCTTCGTAACCTCTTGGTTCATCCCTATGAAATCCCCAAACCACCTTCCCTACCTTCTGGCTCCTACCCTTGCAACCGGCCCCGGTGTAAAACCTGTCCTATGCACCCTCCCACCACCACCTACTCCAGTCCTGTAACCCGGAAGGTGTACACGATCAAAGGGAGAGCCACATGTGTAAGCACCCACGTGATTTACCAACTGACCTGCCTGCACTGTGACGCTTTCTATGTGGGAATGACCAGCAACAAGCTGTCCATTCGCATGAATGGACACAGGCAGACAGTGTTTGTTGGTAATGAGGATCACCCTGTGGCTAAACATGCCTTGATGCACGGCCAGCACATCTTGGCACAGTGTTACACCGTCCGAGTTATCTGGATACTTCCCACCAACACCAACCTATCCGAACTCCGGAGATGGGAACTCGCCCTTCAGTATATCCTCTGTTCTCAATATCCGCCAGGCCTCAACCTCCGCTAATTTCAAGTTGCCGCCGCTCATACCTCACCTGTCTTTCAACAACTTCTTTGCCTCTGTACTTCCGCCTCGACTGACATCTCTGCCCTTACTCTTTGCCTTTAAATATGTCTGCTTGTGTCTGTGTATGTGCGGATGGATATATGTGTGTGTGTGTGTGTGTGTGTGTGTGTGTGTGTGTGTGTGCGCGCGAGAGTGCACCTGTCCTTTTTTTCTCCTAAGGGAAGTCTTTCCGCTCCCGGGATTGGAATGACTCCTTACCCTCTCCCTTAAAACCCACATCCTTTCATTTTTCCCTCTCCTTCCCTCTTTCCTGACGAAGCAACTGCCAGTTGCGAAAGCTCGTAATTCTGTGTGTGTGTCTGTGTGTTTTGTTCAGGTGCCTGTCTGCCGGCGCTTTCCCGCTTGGTAAGTCTTGGAATCTTTGTTTTTAATATATTTTTCCCATATGGAAGTTTCTTTCTATTTTATTTACATCATCATTAATATTTTAATCAATTATATTGAGACAAGTATTACCGAGACACTTGGTTTCTGATCACTGCACTCTATTTATCAAATTACCAAAAACAATGGAACCTTGCACAAAAAAACTACACTGAACACCAGTTCAGGAAAAAAGGAAAAAAAACTTATTCTATCATAGAATAGAGGTGGAGTGGGCTATATATCGTAGTATTTCCTACATGTTTTTAATAAAACCTTCCCCTTACTGTACATAATAAAAAGTAGGAAATAAAGTAAAGTGGATTACTGAAGGAAAAAAAACCTCTAGCATAAGAAAGTCAGCTACATAGGAAACTGAAACATAACAAAAGTCCTGATTTTGTTACCTTTAAAAGATTAAAATTATTATTATTATTATTATTATTTTTTTATTTTTTTTTTTTTTTTTTTTTTTTTTTTTTTTTTTTTTTTTTTTTGCAAAAGTTGTAAAAGCAGCAAGAGAACTGGGAAATAATAAGATTTATTTTGGAATGTGAAAACAAATCAAAGTCATTACAATCATGATCAAAGCTGAAACAGGTGCCATAGCTAGAGGCCATGATATTTCTGAAATGAAGACAGTGGACAAAATTACTGTAAATGCTGCTCAAATTCCTGAATTATTTAATGATTTTTTTATAAATGTAAACAAATCAAACCATCAATGTAGAAAATTATCCAGAACAGGTAAATTTCCAAAAAAGTGAGCAATTTGGCAGTGAACTTTTTAGTACATTTACCAAAACTACTGTAAAAGATATGGAAGACATGATACTATCACTATAAAGTAAAACATCAGCAGGATGGGACGGAATACCAACAAAACTGTTAAACACAGCCTCTAAAATAATTTAACAGCCATTATCTGCAGTTAACCAGTCCCTTCAAGAAGGTTATTATCCAGACACACATAAGTATGCTGTAGTTAAGCCACTATTCAAAATACGCACAAAACATATGGGAAACTATCGCCCAATCTATCGTCTTACATCACTATCAAAAATATATGAAAAGGTAGTCACTACACAAATCCAAAATTTTATAGAAAAAAAAAATAATCTCAAAAAATCAGTATGGATTTAGAAATGGCAAAACTACAGTATCTGGTATAAACATGGAAAGACTTAGTTAATGTAGTTTAAAACAAAAAAGGCAAAAGTAAATGATAGTCACATCAGTCACAGAAACCAGGATCTTCAGAAAGCTAGCTGTGTGAAATTCTTAGGAATGCAACTGGATAAACCTCTATCATGGGATTCACATATACAGTACCTTGTAAATAAATTAAATAGCCTAGCATTTGCAATCAGGATATTGTACAATACTACCAGTATGGACATAAGAGAAGTCGTATATCATGGCTACCTCGAGTCAATGATAAGGTATAGAACTGTATTTTGAGGTAACTTAAACAATATGTGTGAAGTACTTAAACTCCAGAAAATCATCAGTAGAAATATGCACAATGTTGGGCGAGGAAAACCATGTCACCCGTTCCTAAAAAGTGTAAGTATATTAAGTGTTTCCTCACTATACCTCTATGAGCTGATTATCTTTGTACATAATAACTCTGATTTATTTGTAGCAAATCATTTTCAATGTGATTACAACACCAGGAATCAAAATAATTTTATGGTCAAACTCCATAGTATATGGGTGTGAAAATTTATAACAAAAGTGAAGGGAAGAGAATAGCTCTGCATAAATTTAGAAACACTGAAAAAACCTTGTATGTGAAACTAGTGCAGAAATATTATTATTCAGTAACAGGATTCATGAATGACAACCTGAAAATTTGAGCAGGAGAAAACAACTACTTAGGACTGTTAATTTTTAAATGTGTGTTACTTTCTAAGAAAAATTATTAATTGCCTAATTAATTAATTCCTTCCCCATGAACCATGGACCTTGCCGTTGGTGGGGAAGCTTGCGTGCCTCAATGATACAGACAGCCGTACCGTAGGTGCAACCACAACGGAGGGGTATCTGTTGAGAGACCAGACAAACGTGTGGTTCCTGAAGAGGGGCAGCAGCCTTTTCAGTAGTTGCACGGGCAACAGTCTGGATGATTGACTGATCTGGCCTTGTAACATTAACCAAAATGGCCTTGCTGTTCTGGTACTGAGAACGGCTGAAAGCAAGGGGAAACTACAGCCGTAATTTTTCCCGAGGGCATGCAGCTTTACTGTATGATTAAATGATGATGGCATCCTCTTGGGTAAAATATTCCGGAGGTAAAATAGTCCCCCATTCGGGCCTCCGGGCGGGGACTACTCAAGAGGATGTCGTTATCAGGAGAAAGAAAACTGGCATTCTACGGATCGGAGCGTGGAATGCCAGATCCCTTAATCGGGCAGGTAGGTTAGAAAATTTAAAAAGGGAAATGGATAGGTTAAAATTAGATATAGTAGGAATTAATGAAGTTCGGTGGCAGGAGGAACAAGACTTTTGGTCAGATGAATACAGGGTCATAAATACAAAATCAAATAGGGGTAATGCAGGAGTGGTTTTAATAATGAATAAAAAAAAAACAGGTGTACGGGTAAGCTACTACAAACAGCATAGTGAACGCATTATTGTGGCCAAGATAGACACGAAGCCCACACCTACTACAGTAGTACAAGTTTATATGCCAACTAGCTCTGAAGATGACGAAGAAATTGATGAAATGTATGATGAGATAAAAGAAATTCAGGTAGTGAAGGGAGACGAAAATATAATAGTCATGGATGACTGGAATTCATCAGTAGGAAAAGGGACAGAAGGAAACATAGTAGGTGAATATGGATTGGGCTAAGAAATGAAAGAGGAAGCCGCCTGGTAGAATTTTGTGCAGAGCATAATTTAATCATAGCTAATACTTGGTTTAAGAATCATAAAAGAAGGTTGTATACATGGAAGAATACTGGAGATACTAAAAGGTATCAGATAGATTATATAATGGTAAGACAGAGATTTAGGAACCAGGTTTTAAATTGTAAGACATTTTCAGGGGGCAGATGTGGACTCTGACCACAATCTATTGGTTATGAACTGTAGATTAAAACTGAAGAAACTGCAAAAAGGTAGGAATTTAAGGAGATGCGACCGGGATAAACTTAAAGAACCATAGATTGTACAGAGTTTCACGGAGAGCATAAGGGAACAATTGACAGGAATGCAGGAAAGAAATACAGTAGAAGAAGAATGGGTAGCTTTGAGGGATGAAATAGTGAAGGCAGCAGAGGATCAAATAGGTAAACCGATGAGGGCTAGTAGAAACCCTTGGGTAACAGAAGAAATATTGAATTTGATTGATGAAAGAAAAAAATATAAAAATGCAGTAAATGAAGCAGGCAAAAAAGGAATACAAACGTCTCAAAAATGAGATCGATAGGAAGTGCAAAATTGCTAAGCAGGGATGGCTAGAGGACAAATGTAAGGATGTAGAGGCTCATTTCACAAGGGATAAGATAGATACTGCCTACAGGAAAATTAAAGAGACCTTTGGAGAAAAGAGAACCACTTGTATGAATATCAAGAGCTCAGATGGAAACCCAGTTCTCAGCAAAGAAGGGAAAGCAGAAAGGTGGAAGTAGTATATAGAGGGTCTATACAAGGGCGATGTACTTGAGGACAATATTATGGAAATGGAAGAGGATGTAGATGAAGATGAAATGGGAGATTCGATACTGCGTGAAGAGTTTGACAGAGCACTGAAAGACCTGAGTCGAAACAAGGCCCCGGGAGTAGACCACATTCCATTGGAACTACTAACAGCCTTGGGAGAGCCAGTCCTGACAAAACTCTACCATCTGGTGAGCAAGATGTATGAGACAGGTGAAATACCCTCAGACTTCAAGAAGAATATAATAATCCCAATCCCAAAGAAAGCAGGTGTTGACAGATGTGAAAATTACCCAACTATCAGTTTAATAAGTAACGGCTGCAAAATACTAACGCAAATTCTTTACAGACGAATGGAGAAACTGATAGAAGCCGACCTCGGGGAAGATCAGTTTGGATTCCGTAGAAATGTTGGAACACGTGAGGCAATGCTGATCCTACGAATTATCTTAGAAGAAAGATTAAGGAAAGGCGAACCTAGCATTTGTAGACTTAGAGAAAGCTTTTGACAATGTTGATTGGAATACTCTCTTTCAAATTCTGAAGGTGGCAGGGGTAAAATACAGAGAGTGAAAGGCTATTTACAATTTGTACAGAAAGCAGATGGCAGTTATAAGAGTCGAGGGGCATGAAAGGGAAGCAGTAGTTGGGAAGGGAGTGAGACAGGGTTGTAGCCTGTCCCCGATGTTATTCAATCTGTATATTGAGCAAGCAATAAAGGAAACAAAAGAAAAGTTCGGAGTAGGTATTAAAATCCATGGAGAAGAAATAAAAACCTTGAGGTTCGCCGATGACATTGTAATTCTGTCAGAGACAGCAAAGGGCTTGGAAGAGCAGTTGAACGGAATGGACAGTGTCTTGAAAGGAGGGTATAAGATGAACATCAGCAAAATCAAAACGAGGATAATGGAATGTAGTCGAATTAAGTCTAGTGATGCTGAGGAAATTAGATTAGGAAATGACACACGTCAAGTAGTAAAGGAGTTTTGCTATTTGGGGAGCAAAATAACTGATGACAGTCGAAGTAGAGAGGATATAAAATGTAGACTGGCAATGGCAAGGAAATCGTTTCTTAAGATGAGAAATTTGTTAACATCGAGTATAGATTTAAGTGTCAGGAAGTGGTTTCTGAAAGTATTTGTATGGAGTGTAGCCATGTATGGAAGTGAAACATGGACGATAAATAGTTTGGACAAGAAGAGAATAGAAGCTTTCGAAATGTGGTGCTACAGAATAATGCTGAAGATTAGATGGGTTGATCACATAACTAATGAGGAGGTATCAAGTAGAATTGGGGAGAAGAGGAGCTAGTGGCACAACTTGACTAGAAGAAGGGATCGGTTGGTAGGACATGTTCTGAGGCATCAAGGTATCACCAATTTAGTATTGGAGGGCAGCGTGGAAGGTAAAAATCGTAGAGGGAGACCAAGAGATAAATACACTAAACAGATTCAGAAGGATGTAGGTTGCAGTAGGCACTGGGAGATGATGAAGCTTGCACAGGATAGAGTAACATGGAGAGCTGTATCAAACCAGTCTCAGGACTGAAGACCACAACAACAACAACAACAACAATCAATTAATTATCCCATACAGTATATTACATTAATGACAAAATAATTTAATTTGATGGATAAAAAAATCTACTCTCCAAGTGGTGGCAGAACTCAAACATAAAAGAAGGTTACAATTAGGCAAGTTTTCTGAGGTAGTGGTTCCTTCTTCAGGCAGAAGGGTTGAAGGGTAGGGAATAGCGATGAAGGAAAAGGACTGGAAAGGTCTACAAAAAGGGGTAGATTTTGAGAAAGTCTGCCAGAACTGAGGGTCAAGTAAGTTTCCCCTGACCTGACGTTCTCGGTGACTTTCACAAAATCTACCCCTTTTCCTCTCCAGTCCTCCTCTCTGTACAAGAAAAAATTATAATGCTTTATCTCCAATCCTTTTCAACTAATTTCTGGAGAAAATCATAAGAACATTGTGTGGACAGAATTCCCAGATCATAAAATTTCCCAAATAATGCTAGAGGGAGAGATGAGGTAAATTGCTTAGCATTTTCTGACAATTCTGCTATGCTTCCAGACAGTCTAACAAATGCAGTGATGCAAATCAATTTCTTTATGGATTTAGCCAACAATGCAGTGACATAAACAATTCTCTAAAATTTTTATTTTTTATATATCTGGGAGAAATAGTCTACTATAAAAGGTTTAGAAAAATCTGCCATACAGGAAAGAATCCACAAGGTGGAAGGAGTTTATGTTATCATAAAGGACGTTTACAACAAAAAATGATTATTTAAGAACTCTAAATTAAAACAGTAACTAACACAGGATGACTATATGCCAAATATTCGATTCATATGTTGGATAAACTAGAAGCATTAGAGAGAAGAATAATAAGAAAAATACTAGGTCTCATGAAAACAACACACTCATGGAAATTAAGTAGTAATGCTGCAGTATATCAAAATGTAGAAAATATAACTGGCAATAAGAAAGATGAGAATGATAATCTTGCTCATTTATATAGAATGAACAACAACAGTTTTAGTAAATAGATTTCCAAATATCTTTGGCAAAAATAATCAACTACAAGCTGGATTCAAGAAGTCAAGTAAGATTTACAAAGAAATAACATAAGAGAAGAAGAAACAACAGCCAGGGACAGTTTTACAGTAAAGGGATTCTGAGGCATGAAAGAAAATAAAACAGATTCATAATGACTGAGGAGAGGAAAAAGCAACACAGTGAAAGAACGCAGGAATACTCAAAGGACCAATGAGAGAATAACAATAGATGAAGAAATTCAATTGATAACTGATTATTGGAAGGCCTATGTGAGAGGAAAAATAAATAATGGTAATAATTAATAATAATAATGTCAAAATAACAATGGCCAATAAAATTATCACTTAACAGGCAAAATAGAAAGAATTCTAATCAAACAGAACAATTGAAAGAGAAGGGTTGTGGTGAAAGGAAACCGCTACATACAAAAATAAGGATGGCATACTGAATTACAGAAATTGGTTGTGTGGTGAAAGGTCTGGATGTATTGAAATGAAGGATTTATCCTCGAACTTGTAATGGAGTGTCATTTGAGTGGAAAGGGCCAACTTATCAATCGTGGAACCTTCTGAAACCACACGCTGTGGAACTCTCTAGCTCTATAATCCACACTACTTAACAGTCGACCATCTGCCTGAAGGTCTTACCTAGCTAGCCAATGAGGGCAAAATGTCTGTCACTGCTCACGCAAGCATAGGCCTTCTCAGGTTTTATGAAAAGGATTAAAATGACTTACTTTCAAAAATCTAGAAATTACTCTGTTTCAGGTACAGTCCGTGTCTCTCAGGATCACTTTGGTGTGGCATGGAGATGTAGCCTGACTGACAGTTTAGGTAACTTACATCAGTATCTCCCTCCCCATTGGCTGGTCTGCATCTCATGAGTTGATCTGGAGACTACCATTCCACAGGCCACATCTCATCTCTCCATGAAATCCTCCTATTTGCCTCCTAATTAACTGATGTTTATGGTGTTCTGAACAGACATTATAATACTTCTTTGTTTTAATTCATAATTCTACAAACATCATTCCTCTCTACTAAAAGACTACAATATTATTGACACTTGGCCAGCCTTTGAGTCCTCATAGCTTCATAAATCTATACTTGATTGCATAAGGAAACTCTCCATACCATCAAGAACAGTTTGCAATCAAAGAAATCTTGACAAATTTATATGGTATGAAGAATCATCTTTAAACAATGGAAAGTCCAGGACACAGTAACAACAATACGGAAACGATAGATTGATACTCACAACATAGAGGGACGTTGAGCTGCAGACAGAACGGCCTTTAGTGCCCTGAGCCAATGACCATGTGTGTGTGAGTTGTTCTGGTATGAATGTGAGAGATCTTTCTACTTTTACATCTACATGTGTACTCTGCAAATCACTATGAATGGCAGAGGATATGTTCCATTGCACAAGTTATTACAGTTTCTTCCCATTGCATTCACGTACAAAGTGTGGGAAGGATTGATATTTAAATGCCTCTAAGTGTGCTGTAATTAATATAATCTTGTCCTCAAAATCCCAAGGGGAGTGATACACAGGGGGGTTTCAGTATATTCCTAGTCATCATCTAAAGATGGCTCTTGAAACTTCGTAAGCAAGGATTCACAGGGTAAGTTACACCTATCTTCAAGAGTCAGTCAGTTCCGTTTCTTCAGCATCTCTGTAACACTCTTCTACACATCAAGCAAACCTGCGACCATTCGTGCTGCCCTCCTCCATAAAGTGCAATATCCCCTGTCAGTCATAGTTGTTATCGGTCCCACATATTTCAGCAATATTCTAGGATTGGTCGCACAAGTGATCTGTAAGCAATCTCGTTTGCAGATGGATTGCACATCCCCAGTATTCTATCAATAAACCTAATTCACCCACCTGCCTTATCCATGACTGATCCTATGTGATCATTCCATTTCATATCCCTACAAATGGTTACACCTATGTATTTGTATGAGTTGACTGAATTCAACGGTGACTCATTTATATCATAGTCATAGGATAATATGTCTTTTTTCTGAATTGCGTAATTTTACATTTTTGAATATTTAAAGCAAGTATCCAATCATTGCACCACTTTGAAATCTTATTAAGGTCTGTCTCACTACTTATGTTGCTTTTTTCATATAGTATCACACTATAGACAGCTTTGTCATCTGCAAAAGTCTGAAGTTTCTAACAATATTGTCCATTGAGGTCAATATATACAAAATGAACAGCAAGGGGCCCAATGCACTCTCCTGGGGCTCACCCAAAGTTACTTCTACATCCGTTGATGACCCTCCATCCAGCATAACACGCCTCGTCCTCCCTACCAAGAATTCCTCAGTCCAGTCACAAATTTTGCTAGATACTCCATACAATCATAATTTTGATAATAATTGTAGATGTGGGACTGAATCAGATGCATTTTAGAATCAGGAAATACTGCATCTATTGGATTGATTTGATCCAAAGCTTTCTGTATGTCATGTGTGAGTTGGGCTTCATATAACTGATGTTTTCGGCATCCATGCTGACTGGCACGGAGGTGGGCATTCTGTTTGAGATCCCTCATTATGTTTGACCTCAGAATATGTTCTAAGATTCCACAACAAATTGACGTCAAAGATAATGGACAGTGGTTTTGTGGATCACCTCTACTACCATTTGTGTGTGACCTGTGCTTTCTTCCACCTACTTGCCATGGTTTTCTGTTCGAGGACAAAAAAAGGGGGCCGACACCACTGCGAATTCAGTATAGAATCTGATAAGGATTTGATCTGGCCCTGGAGCTTTGTTCAATTTTAATTATTCTAGCTGTTTCTCAACATGACTGAAACTGACACTTATTTCACTCATCTTTTTAATAGTGTTCTCCTTTATTTTCCTCTGTAACGGAAGAGAGTTAAGCATATCTGCTTTTGCTTTGCCACCTCCAATTTCAGTTTCTGTCTCACCTGCAAGTGACAGGACGCTAACTTTGGTGTCATTAACAGTCTTTATATATGGCCACAATTACTTTGAGATTTGTGGAAGATCATTTGGCAAAATTCTGCAGTGGGAGTGGTTGAAGTCTCCACACATGGGTCTCGTGACAACCAAGTGCGTTTCATTCAGTATCTCTCTATCCATAACCCTATGCTTTGTTTTACACCTATTTGCAGCAGTCTCTGTTTATTCATAAGTTTCTTTACTGTTACTATACCATGGATGGTCACATCTACATCTACATCTACATCTACATCTACATCCATACTCCGCAAGCCACCCGACGGTGTGTGGCGGAGGGTACCCTGAGTACCTCTATCGGTTCTCCCTTCTATTCCAGTCTCGTATTGTACGTGGAAAGAAGGATTGTCGGTATGCTTCTGTGTGGGCTCTAATCTCTCTGATTTTATCCTCATGGTCTCTTCGCGAGATATACGTAGGAGGGAGCAATATACTGCTTGACTCTTCGGTGAAGGTATGTTCTCGAAACTTTAACAAAAGCCCGTACCGAGCTACTGAGCGTCTCTCCTGCAGAGTCTTCCACTGGAGTTTATCTATCATCTCCGTAACGCTTTCGCAATTACTAAATGATCCTGTAACGAAGCGCGCTGCTCTCCGTTGGATCTTCTCTATCTCTTCTATCAACCCTACCTGGTGCGGATCCCGCACTGCTGAGCAGTATTCAAGCATTGGGCGAACAAGCGTACTGTAACCTACTTCCTTTGTTGTCGGATTGCATTTCCTTAAGATTCTTCCAATGAATCTCAGTCTGGCATCTGCTTTACCGACGATCAACTTTATATGATCATTCCATTTTAAATCACTCCTAATGAGTACTCCCAGATAATTTATGGAATTAACTACTTCCAGTTGCTGACCAGCTATTTTGTAGCTAAATGATAAGGGACCTATCTTTCTATGTATTCGCATCACATTACACTTGTCTACATTGAGATTCAATTGCCATTCCGTGCACCATGCGTCAATTCGCTGCAGATCCTCCTGCATTTCAGTACAATTTTCCATTGTTGCAACCTCTCGATACACCACAGCATCATCTGCAAAAAGCCTCAGTGAACTTCCGATGTCATCCACCAGGTCATTTATGTATATTGTGAATAGCAACGGTCCTATGATACTCCCCTGCGGCACACCTGAAATCACTCTTACTTCGGAAGACTTCTCTCCATTGAGAATGACATGCTGCGTTCTGTTGTCTAGGAACTCCTCAATCCAATCACACAATTGATCTGATAGTCCGTATGCTCTTACTTTGTTCATTAAACGACTGTGGGGAACTGTGTCAAACGCCTTGCGGAAGTCAAGAAACACGGCATCTACCTGTGAACCCGTGTCTAAGGCCCTCTGAGTCTCGTGGACGAATAGCGAGAGCTGGGTTTCACACGACCGTCTTTTTCGAAACCCATGCTGATTCCTACAGAGTAGATTTCTAGTCTCCAGAAAAGACATTATACTCGAACATAATACGTGTTCCAAAATTCTACAACTGATCGACGTTAGAGATATAGGTCTATAGTTCTGCACATCTGTTTGACGTCCCTTCTTGAAAACGGGGATGACCTGTGCCCTTTTCCAATCCTTTGGAACGCTTCGCTCTTCTAGAGACCTACGGTACACCACTGCAAGAAGGGGGGCAAGTTCCTTCGCGTACTCTGTGTAAAATCGAACTGGTATTCCATCAGGACCAGCGGCCTTTCCTCTTTTGAGCGATTTTAATTGTTTCTCTATCCCTCTGTCGTCTATTTCGATATCTACCATTTTGTCAACTGTGCGACAATCTAGAGAAGGAACTACAGTGCAGTCTTCCTCTGTGAAACAGCTTTGGAAGAAGACATTTAGTAATTCGGCCTTTAGTCTGTCATCCTCTGTTTCAGTACCATTTTGGTCACAGAGTGTCTGGACATTTTGTTTTGATCCACCTACCGCTTTGACATAGGACCAAAATTTCTTAGGATTTTCTGCCAAGTCAGTACATAGAACTTTACTTTCGAATTCATTGAAAGCCTCTCGCATAGCCCTCCTCACACTGCATTTCGCTTCGCGTAATTTTTGTTTGTCTGCAAGGCTTTGGCTATGTTTATGTTTGCTGTGAAGTTCCCTTTGCTTCCGCAGCAGTTTTCTAACTCGGTTGTTGTACCACGGTGGCTCTTTCCCATCTCTTACGATCCTGCTTGGCACATACTCATCTAACGCATATTGTACCATGGTTTTGAACTTTGTCCACTGATCCTCAACACTGTCTGTACTTGAGACAAAACTTTTGTGTTGAGCCACCAAGTACTCTGAAATCTGCTTTTTGTCACTTTTGCTAAACAGAAAAATCTTCCTACCTTTTTTAATATTTCTATTTACGGCTGAAATCATCGATGCAGTAACCGCTTTATGATCGCTGATTCCCTGTTCTGCATTAACTGATTCAAATAGTTCGGGTCTGTTTGTCACCAGAAGGTCTAAAATGTTATCGCCACGAGTCGGTTTTCTGTTTAACTGCTCAAGGTAGTTTTCAGATAAAGCACTTAAAAATATTTCACTAGATTCTTTGTCCCTGCCACCCGTTATGAACGTCTGAGTCTCCCAGTCTATATCCGGCAAATTAAAATCTCCACCCAGAACTATAACATGGTGGGGAAATCTACTCGAAATATTTTCCAAATTATTCTTCAGGTGCTGAGCCACAACAGCTGCTGAGCCCGGGGGCCTATAGAGACATCCAATTACCATGTCTGAGCCTACTTTAACCGTGACCTTCACCCAAATCATTTCACAATTCAAATCTCCGTCAATTTCCTTCGATACTATTGCACTTCTTATCGCTATAAACACGCCTCCCCCTTCACTGTCCAGCCTATCTCTGCGGTATACATTCCAATCCGAGTTTAGCATTTCATTACTGTTTACGTCTGGTTTCAGCCAACTTTCTGTTCCTAGTACTATATGGGCGTTGTGACCGTTTATTAATGAGAGCAGTTCTGGGACCTTTCTATAGACGCTCCTGCAGTTTACTATAAGCACATTAATATTGTTATTCCTTGTTGCATTTTGCCTACTGCCTTGCCGCATCTCAGGAGGCGTCTTGTCGGGCCTAGGGAGGGAATTCTCTAACCTAAAAAAACCCCATGTGCACTCCACACGTACTCCGCTACCCTCGTAGCCGCTTCCGGCGTGTAGTGCACGCCTGACCTATTCAGGGGGACCCTACATTTCTCCACCCATTATGAACTGTTCCACTGGGTACATATCTGTCCAGTACACCGTCAACTATTCCTTTAAACTTGAGCCATAGTGCCTCTATATGCTCCAGTCCTGTGTTAAAAGTTTAAAGGTGCTCACTGAGATACTACAGTAGTGCTTTTTATCTAACCTACTGAACATATATATCCTCCTAACTGTTTAACTTGCCCTTTTTATTTTGGTACTCATTATCGCCACAAATGTTTCATGGTCACTGATACTATTTTCAATGTGGACATCCTCATAGTGGTTAGGTCTATTTGTAGTCATTAGCTCTAACATAATTCCATCATCAGTGAGGTTCCAAACCACTTGTTCTAGATAGTTTCCAAGAAGGCATTTAGTAATGTTTCAAAGGATGTCCTGTCACAGCCACCACTAACAAAACGGTAGCTTTCGCAATTGACTGTTAGGTGATTAAAATCTCCACCAATGATTACAGCACAGTTGGGGAACTTAAGTACAAATGGCCTGAGCTTCTGTCTACTTAGTGGGCGACAGAAGGATCCAATTATCATTTTATGCTCTTCCTTGATAATTAGTCTTGCTCAAACAATCTCGCATACAGCTTTAATTTCTGTTTCAGTGGATATGAGTATCTTGTCTACGGTGACAAATACGCCATCTCCATTTCCCAGTAACCTAACACTTAAATTTTCACCAAAAATCTCATTGCAACCAATTTTATGTTTTAACCAGCTTTCTGTACCTAGTTATATGTGAGCTTCACTGCTTTTCAGGAGCATTTCAAACTCTGGCACTTTGTTGTGACGGCTGGCACTTTGTTGTGAATGCTTTGGCAGTTATCTACTAAGTTTTAATACTCCTTCCTACGGAGGAGGGGGGCATCCCTTTGGGTCTTACACTGATATTTCTGAGTCTCCTACAGCTATTGTTACCTGGACTGGATGGAGAGGCACCTAATTTAAAAAGAAAACCCTTTTGTGCACCCACTGCACAGTCAGCTACTTGGGTATCAGCCTCTGATGTGGAGTGGATAGCAGACCCATTTAGGGGAACCCTAAAGTTCCCAATCCTATGGCACAAACCCAGGAAGTCACAGACTACCTTCTCACAGAAACTTCTCTGCTTCAGTCCTTCTGATAACTTCAATATTTCTGGCATTCTTTCTCATTGTGCCTGCCACCAACTCATCACCTCCTATATATGGTGAGCAGCAATCTACCCTTTCCATATTAAGTATAATTTTTATTATCCAGTCCACCAACTCCTAAACAGTGACGCAATAGTAGCAACGAACTTCCTCACACTGGCTGTATACACTCGTGGTATGTGTGTTTCCACATCTTGGTCACCTGTCCTATGGAAGTTGCTGATTGTCTCACAGGTGACGGCATAGCATGTCCCAATCTGCTACACTAGAGGATGCCAGGCATTCCTAAACATTGATATAATTGAAGCAGCCATATTGCCTCATTGCCATATTGTAGACACATGGTTGACGGCATATGAAAGTTCGGGTCTGGCCATGAGGCATGCTCCGATAGCCTAGTGGTACAGCTACCGCTCACGATAAATGGGAAATTGACTCATGTCTCATTTCCACCCCTTGGTCACTCTTCCAATAGCAGTTGCTGATGCCCAGCTGACTGACACACGTAAAAACAGTGTGTATCAGATGCTACTGCACTTTGGAATGACAGGAATTGCCATCTAGACCTAATTTAAGCATAACTCAAACAGCAGCAAGGCATACCTAGCATGGACTTCCTCCATAAGCACAGTCTATGCCACCTGTCACCACGTCTATCTAGTGTGCCACCATGCTAACCACACTACTTACTACAGCCAGTAAGGTAGTAGTCACATTATATGAAACAACCTCTTCCGGGCATTTTGAGTTACAATTCAACAAACTCATGACAGAACATTTCACCATATGATCTTACTGGTGTATAGGCAGACTCAATTTCCTTCTGCCTATACTCAAGGTTGTCCTATGATGTACTGATAAAGAAACTGCGCATTAAGTTGGTAGTCAGTGGGGAGATGGTAAGTAGTATGTATCATTTACAAAGATGGCCATCCCACCTTTAATCTCTCCCCAATGAGATCATCCTTCTGTAGGGGCTGTCCTACTCAGTACAAAAGCATCAGAATTTCTGAAATGTGTTTTTTGATTAGAATTTCCCTAGCTATAAGTTTTGGATTTTTTCACATATGTGCTGAACACATTTATGTTCCCGTGTTGCAATGGAAACATTTTACTGATACTGCTTTTTATTTTACTTACATACTGACCAAAATATTGATCTGTGAAGGTTGAAGATAAACTTAGTATTATTTATTCTTTGCAGAGAAGTTGTTGTTACACTTAGTAGACAACAGTTTCACAAGTTGGACATGAAATGTCTAAACAACAAATGGTTGTCGTTACAACTGCTGGCTCTGCCCAACTCCTTCCAAATTTCCCAGCCTTACTCACTACACAAAACAGAGACTAACTGAATGAATCAGGGTGATCACACAAATCTATCAAATAAGGATATTGTCTGAGAAACAAGCTTATCCTACACTATGTTATGAATCATTAACACAAAACAATTTGTGAACCACTTTGCATCAAATTCTGTCAATAAAAATGTTATTCTCAAAGTTTCCAAGTATATTTGAAAGACTTTAGAGCCAAGAATATTAATCCAATTTAGAAATTTCATATGAAACTATTCCTAGTCTAGTAGCATGTCAGGATAATCACACAAAAGGGAAAATTTAATTCACAAACTGTCAAATTCACTGAGAGGCAGGTGAGCAGCCAGCACCAGCTTTCAGGAGGCACAATTCCATTCACTCTTTCGAAAAATCACCCATAACATTGAAAACATACCTGCTTTTCTGATTCAGAACTACAGTTATTGTCTTGGGCCATACTGCATGCCTTGTAAGTTAGTCCATCAACAAACCACAAAGCAACCGTTGCTGGCCAGTTTCCACCCAAATTTGCCACTGTATTAAGCAAGGTCATGTATGTTCCTCCAACAGCTGGATCACTTATACGTGCAAAGAATGCCATCACAGCAACAAACATGCTGTATAAAGCCACCTGCAAATTTTTTAATGGGATGGTAGTAAAAATATTAGAAACAAAATAGTAGTGAAAATTTAGGTGACTGACTTCCATATGAAAATTACATTAACAATACAAGAAAATATGGCACTTATACAATGAAGCACAGTCTGCTGAAAATCAGCAACTTTAAAAACGCTGTGTGTGTGTGTGTGTGTGTGTGTGTGTGTGTGTGTGTGTGTGTGTGTGTACATATACATAAATGTCAGGAAGGTGTGACATCCTCAAAACAAAAAATATGTTAATGTAGCTAACACATTTCCAGGTACCATATGGAGAAGCACTGATTTTCACACATGTACCTGAATGATTCATGTTGGTTATCCAACTTATGAAATCACACACGAGTATGCCTTATGAAGGCGGGTGTGTATAAAATCCTTTGAGAGATGGAAAAATGACCAAATCATTCCAGACTGGTGTGTAGAACAGCAATGTTATATCTTGCTACTACAGCTATACACTACATTGAAAAACGCTCTCTACGGACTGTGGAAATGTCAAAATTTTTGCATCAACATCACCTTTCTGGGACACAGTCATCAAGAATGCTAGCCATCTACAGACTTTGGTAATGTCAAAATTTTCATGTCGACATCACCTTGTTGGGATACAATCATCAAGGATGCTACAGAAGTCTGCCTGACAAAGGACTTACTCTATTATACTGTATAAACATTTCATAATTGTTATGACCTATACTCTTGCTCTCCTTGGCAACAATTAAATGTTTTTTCATCTTATTTTGATAAACAGTATAACACTCACTATAGACTTTCTGAAATTTTTTATTACCCAAAATTCTACAGCATGACAAATTACTACTAACTAAACAAAGGTGTTAGAAATCTAGACCTTGGAATTGCATACACTTGAAATAATCACAAAAGGTTAGATGTTTTTATTTAACTTTAACTGAATTTCCCATTAGAGCTTGACACAAAGTGGCAATGCAGGGCTAAGAAGCTGAGTCAGTTGGAGATCCAAAAAAAATTTTTGGCACGATACCAAACAAATGCTTCCTTTTAAATTTGTATTTAGAGCCTCTCTCATTGCACAACAAGATAAAGAATCAATTTAGTCCTTAAAATGACAACTATGCAACATAAAGACAATATGGAACCTGGGAATGCCCCTGAACCGCACTTTGAAGTGCCTAACATTCGTATGTGAATGGTAAGTGCAAGACCCCAGCTTCACTCCCAATCTGGTACACAATTATACTTTTTTCCAAAACAGGACAATGTTTGAATTCCACATTTTCAGTCATACGGCTCTGGAGCACTTCCTCTGGGATAATAAAATCCATTATCTGATGTACAAGGCATTTCTGTGTTCCTGCCATCCAACTTCTTGTAATAATTTGCATCACACCAAGCTTCGTCAGTGTGGTAAGTAGTCCACCACTATTTCAATTTCCTATTTTCAGCAAGACTTTGTCTCTTCTTCTTGCTTTTCGATTATTTTCTAACAGCACTGATTTTTTTGTTAAACTATTTGTATCTGAAGCTCAATTTCCAAACAATGTATCAAAGGACTGGTTCAGTCATATAAAAATAGTCATCCATTTCAGTTTTCAACTTTTTGAAGAGGTCATAGATTTTTCTTCTGCTGATTCCTTGTGTAAAACTGTTTGATAGCAATATCTGTTGCATGTTGGAATGCCCCCCCCCCCCCCCCCCCAATAAAAACAAGTTAAAAGTTCCTTTAAAATCTCTTTGTAGTCTCTTGACATTCCTTTCAGTATACTTCTGCTAATACTCAGACATTCAGCAGTTCTTGGTGCAGTACGTGATATGGAACAGCTCATGTCCCCCTTTTTTCGGCTCAAAATACACAAATCACAACATTTTAAAAGAGGCATGGTCTTACATATGAACAAGGGGGTGGAATGGTGGTGTAGGGGTGGGGGGAGAACCACAATGCCTATCACACACAAGTCGGAGTGTGGGGAACCACAATGCCTATCACACACTAGTAAACAATGCAAACAGTAGCACACGTAATATTTATCTAACAAGAAACTGCATCATAAATAAGGTAGCAATTCCCAAGGAAATTAAAAGTGTTATATTTACTACAGCAGAGCTTGTATATTCACATTTGTCTTCTTCGTTCATTCACATTAACCTAATTGACTATAATCTAAATAATGGCAAACTGGAGAACACCAAAGTCTACCAATAAACAGAGAAGGCTTCTACCTCCTAACTGTGCAAAGGTGAGATCCGTGAAAATATGCTTTGATAACTGCGAATTTCCAATGTTAGCAGTTCCCAAAATAGAACACTTTCGTATACATGTTAACTCTTTCCAGATATGTCACTCCCTTTTAACCAAAAATAAATGAAGACACTTTCACAATTTTGATGAGGTGTGACACGACAATGCCATCATGCAATGGAGCCACAAGACATTATTGAAGCCAAGGCATTATAACATAGCAAATATATGAAAATATTCCACACTGTATGAATACAAATTATGTAAATAAAAACTGAAGGTGAAAAACAACTAAAAAGATGCCGAAAAATGCCTGTAAATTAGATGCCACTATACTGTGAAATATTTCTGCAAGTATTTGCATGTAAAATATGTGTAACTGTATCCACTGATTTAGTTAACCATTTCTGCCAAACAACCTTACGGTCAGGCATCTGCAGAGCAAAATTAACATTTATTATGACCTTGAATTAACTCTGCTAGTTTGTATTTAATTTTATAACTGACAAGCTGCCAATGTCACAATCTCTGTGATTGTATGCAGCGTAAAAAAGTTTTGATTTAACTGATGATGATGTCTGGTTTGTGGGACACTCAACTGCACGGTTATCGGTGCCTGTACAAATTCCCAACCTATGCTCGGTCCAAACTTGCCACTTCCATGAAGATGATGACAACACAAACACCCAGTCATCTTGAGGCAGGTGAAAATCCCTTACCCCGCCGGGAATCGAACCCGGGACTCCGTAATAGGGAAGCAAGAATGTGACCGTGAGACCATGAGCTGCGGACTTAACTTTACTGATCTTATTATGATTAAGTGCAATCTACAGTCTTGCTTAATGAATTTTATGAACAGGAAATTTGTTGAAATGTATCAGACTGATGATGTTATTTGGCTAAGAGTCACAAGAAATAGTTCAAATGGCTCTGAGCACCATGCAACTTAACTTCTGAGGTCATCAGTCGCCTAGAACTTAGAACTAACTAACCTAAGGACATCACACACATTCATATCCGAGGCAGGATTCGAACCTGCGACCGTAGTGGTTGCTCGGTTCCAGACTGTAGCGCCTAGAACCGCACAGCCACTCCGCCCGGCGCAAGAAATAGTCACTGAAGACACTATTTACAAGCTAACACTGCAAGATAGGCACCAATATGCAAACATACATATTGGCTTGCTGCAGGATCCTGGGTTACTCACAAGAAATGATAGCAGAACAAAGCAAAGTAACATTAGCAGGAATTCTTTCTCAACCAGGGACTTACCTGATGTAATCCATAAACAATAATTACCATAACATAGTAATGTATTGGTATAATGCCATCATGAATGAAGCTAGGTGTGATCCACACTAAAAGTGCAGCAATAAGGCCACATAGCAATCTGAAAATAAAAGTGCAACTTGTGAGTCACGGAACTTCACATTGTAACAAAGATATTTCATCTCTCTCTCTCTCTCTCTCTCTCTCTCTCTCTCTCTCTCTCTCTCTCTGTGTGTGTGTGTGTGTGTGTGTGTGTGTGTGTGTGTGTGTGTGTCTCCCTTTTT
Organism: Schistocerca gregaria; assembly: GCF_023897955.1. NCBI lineage: Eukaryota > Metazoa > Arthropoda > Insecta > Orthoptera > Acrididae > Schistocerca > Schistocerca gregaria. Next base: position 597,029,055 of record NC_064922.1, read on the forward strand.
ACTCTCCCCCTCAGATAAACACACTACTCAGCTGGATACAATTTTGAACAAAGATTACATTCAGGAAGTGATATTCAACAAAGCTAGAGACAAGATTAAAAAGACTGTATGTACATAATATATGTAATTGCACTCTAGTGATTAAAGACATTAGCAGTTAAGACACAATTATCTCATTTAAGTTTGATGAACAACTTTTTTCCCTTCCAGACTGGGACTGTAGGGTCAACAGGCACACAAATAGAACTGAGAATGTTGCTGAGATTGTGGATAATGTCCTTCAGAACTAACTCATACAAAAAATTAAATACAGTAGTTGGGTGGGTCAGCAAGAAAGTGCACTGCAGTCAAAACAGCTACGACTGGTGCTATGGAATGCCACAAAAGTACAGTTCAACTGCACCCAAAAGGGGTGGTAATACCTACCGCTACATGCGTACTCCACAAGCCACCTTACAGTGCATGGCGGAGTGTACCTTCTACCACTAATAATCACTTCTTTTCCCGTTTCACTCCCAAATGAAGTAAAGGCTGAATAGTTGTCTGTATGCCTAGATATGAGCCTTAATTTCTCTTATCTTGTCTTTGTGGTTCTTAAGTGAAATGTATGTTGGCAACAGCAGAATTGATGTGCAGTCAGCTGCAAATGTCAGTCCTCTAGATTGTCTAAATAGTGTTTTGCAAAAAGAGTGTCACTTTTCCTCCAGGGATTCCCATTTCAGTTTAAAAAGCATCTAAAAGTGCTCAAGTGTGCACTGAGACTATCAATAACAATTCTTGCAGCATACCTCTGAATTGGTTCAATGTGTTCCATTAATCTGATCTGGTGAGAATCCCAAACACTCGAGGAAAACTCAAAAATGGGTTGCACTACTGTTCTATATGCAGTTTTCTTTAACACTTTGAGGACTGAGCACGAGTGTGGACGCTTAACCGACTGGTACTGAGCGATTTTACAGTTTTTCTGAATTTTCTACATCAGATTCTATACCACAGAAAATAGATTGCTCTTTTGCATTTAAAAACTACGTCCATTCCCTTCAGAGTACTGCAAAGAAATAAACATTTATGTTAGTGATGAGGGTTGTATATTAATTTGAGAGTATGCTGTTTTCACAGTGAAAAAAACTTTTTTTTTTTTTTTTTTTTAAGGTTTTAGGACCTCTAAGGGACATAGGATTGAAGTTGTTAGTTTTAAATGTATAACTGCTGAAATATGAAATTTTATTTTATTAATAATCACACAGTTACATTGGCTTTTGTATGAAATATTTCCAAAAATTTTGGAAAACAAAGCCCTATGTCACAGGTTTCACAATAATACCGCGTGTCTTTCCTTGAAACTTTACCATATCTGGCCTGGCTTGTTTGTGCGCATACTATGCATGTTCTCTGAGGCCACTTAGACAATATTGTGGGTGGAATTAATTTTGGAAAATGTCTTCCGCTTAGTCTGTTGATGGGTGAACTATTCTGAGAAGTGCACGAGTCTTAGAGGCCACCTTTGTGAACGAAGTTCTCTGCTAACTGTGTAATATATTCAACCAGATGTTTGCTTGTATTTTGTGACGTTTTATACAAAATGTATGAATTTACAGTCATGAGCATGAAAAAGTGAAAGAAAACTTTTTCCACCACTTTATTTGTTTTCGTTCAAAAGGACAGTACGCCATTAGCTGGTAGCTATGATCCACACCAGCTTTTTTACTATTGTAGTACAAAACACAGTATGGCTTCATTTTTTCCGCCATTCCAAATTTAGTTTTTACACTGACATTTGTTCCCATCATTTTATGCTTTGCTGTCAAAAGAAAAACATCTCTGTTGTCCTTCCATTTTACAAACAGTAAGTGATCTCGTCTGCGAAACGAAAGTTAATTTTTTCTCAATTTCTGGCCAACAAGATCCCTTGGTAGTCCTTTTCTATTTTTCTGCACAGTACCAACTGCCTTAGTTCTGCTTCGTGATGATTGGGTGTTGTGTGATGTCCTCAGTTTAGTTAGGTTTAAGTAGCTCTAAGATCTAGGGGACTGATGACCATAGATGGTAAGTCCCATAGTGCTCAGAGCCATTTGAACCATTTGACACAATCTGTCTACAAGGTGTAAAATGCTGTTATTGGCATTAGACTGTTTCCCAGAATAAATTTCACTGTTCAGGATGTACCAACTTTCACATAGCATTAAAAATCTTATGCCATATTTATTAGGCTTATTTTTCATACACACTCTAAAACTCAGTCGACCACGAAAAGGGCAAATTCCCTTATCTATAGTAATATTTTCACCTGGCTTGTAAGTCATTCCGCTTTGGGTCACGCATCTGTCGAATATAGGTCGTACCTTATGAATAGGATGGTGAACTACCTGGTTTTTAGGAATATATGTTGCGTTATCTACAAGATGTAACATTTGTAGAATTGACAAAAATCTATCTCCTGGCAGACACTTTGCCGCAAATGAGGACTCCAATGCGGGATTTGTTTACCAGTAGTCAGACAGTTTTGGTTTCTTGACTAGGCATATATGCAAAATAATGCCAAAAAAATTATACAGTTCACTGAGTTTCACTGTCGTCCATTTACGCCACACTAACTGGGGCTTCAGTTTTCCTGTAGCAATTAGTCTCTCTTTTGTCATTGTAGCGTAGCGGTTTGTCTCTCATTTGATCAGTCTCACCAGTTCTTCATCGAAAAAGTACGTGAAACAATCAAACACTGAAGAATGTTGGTCAATCCCATCCTGAATTTCACAGGATTCAGAAAAAAAGCAGGAAGCTGGGGAGTGACTGTATCATCTGTCCACTTGCCAGAAGAATATGTTAAATTGCAATGACCAGTTGTGTTTGTTGTGACAACGATGTCAACAGCCTCATCTTCAGGTCTTCCTGACGGTTCACCGTCTGAGGGATCGTTTTCATCTATAAGAAAATTCGTAAAAATTATCTTTTTTCTCACCAGGAATCAAATCACAGAATTACAGAAAATTTGGACAAAAAATACACTCCTGGAAATTGAAATAAGAACACCGTGAATTCATTGTCCCAGGAAGGGGAAACTTTATTGACACATTCCTGGGGTCAGATACATCACATGATCACACTGACGGAACCACAGGCACATAGACACAGGCAACAGAGCATGCACAATGTCGGCATGTACTGTGTATATCCACCTTTCGCAGCAATGCAGGCTGCTATTCTCCCATGGAGACGATGGTAGAGATGCTGGATGTAGTCCTGTGGAACGGCTTGCCATGCCATTTCCACCTGGCGCCTCAGTTGGACCAAGGTTCGTGCTGGACGTGCAGACCACGTGAGATGACGCATCATCCAGTCCCAAACATGCTCAATGGGGGACAGATCCGGAGATCTTGCTGGCCAGGGTAGTTGACTTACACCTTCTAGAGCACGTTGGGTGGCACGGGATACATGCGGACGTGCATTGTCCTGTTGGAACAGCAAGTTCCCTTGCCGGTCTAGGAATGGTAGAACAATGGGTTCAATGACGGTTTGGATGTACCGTGCACTATTCAGTGTCCCCTCGACAATGACCAGAGGTGTATGGCCAGTGTAGGAGATCGCTCCCCACACCATGATGCCGGGTGTTGGCCCTGTGTGCCTCGGTCGTATGCAGTCCTGATTGTGGCGCTCACCTGCACGGCACCAAACACGCATACGACCATCATTGGCACCATGGCAGAAGCGACTCTCATCGCTGAAGACGACACGTCTCCATTCGTCCCTCCATTCACGCCTGTCGGGACACCACTGGAGGCGGGCTGCATGATGTTGGGGCGTGAGCGGAAGATGGCCTAACGGTGTGCGGGACCGTAGCTCAGCTTCATGGAGACGGTTGCGAATGGTCCTCGCCGATACCCCAGGAGCAACAGTGTCCCTAATTTGCTGGGAAGTGGCGGTGCGGTCCCCTATGGCACTGCGTAGGATCCTATGGTCTTGGCGTACATCCGTGCGTCGCTGCGGTCCGGTCCCAGGTCGACGGGCACGTGCACCTTCCGCCGACCACTGGCGACAACATCGATGTACTGTGGAGACCTCACGCCCCATGTGTTGAGCAATTCGGCGGTACGTCCACCCGGCCTCCTGCATGTCCACTATACGCCCTCGCTCAAAGTCTGTCAACTGCACATACGGTTCATGTCCACACTGTCGCGGCATGCTACCAGTGTTAAAGACTGCGATGGAGCTCCATCTGCCACGGCAAACTGGCTGACACTGACGGCAGCGGTGCACAAATGCTGCGCAGCTAGCGCCATTCAACGGCCAACACCGCGGTTCCTGGTGTGTCCGCTGTGCCGTGCGTGTGATCATTGCTTGTACAGCCCTCTCGCAGTGTCTGGAGCAAGTATGGTGGGTCTGACACCCCGGTGTCAATGTGTTCTTTTTTCCATTTCCAGGAGTGTAGCTTACCATCACTAATGTCAAAATCTGCAATTTCATCTCATTCTGAACCACTATTGTTTAATAAAAACTCAATTTCTTCATTGTGCAAGGCCATGACGAAAATAAAGCGCAAAGCTATCAGCCGACAAAAATCTAAAGTTTTGAACTGCTGCGTGCCTGTTGTAAGTCAAGTGTGAGTGCGGCAAAGCAAATGACTCCAAATATACTCCTGTACCACCTCCAACAGTGACATATGCTGCCATCTATACTTTTTTCTTGGTACTAGGATAACCAGAGAGTACTTTCAAACCTACAGAATATGAAAGTAATGCACTGGGAGTCGCTAACATCGCCGATAATCGGTCGACGTAGGAGCTACGTTGATCGTCTTTGTTGAGTACTGTTGGACCTACGTAGGAGCTATGTCGCTCATCTCTAAAGTGTTCAAGATGATCTAATTAACTAACTCAGGCTCAACAGATCTTGAAGGCCCAACGGTACTGACCAACAGCTGTGTCATCCTCAGCTGACATGCCTCATTGGATGCAGACATGGAAGGGGAAATGATCAGCACACTGCTCTCTTCGCTATTATCAGTTTTTGTGACCAAGAATTGAGTGCTCCCCTCTTGCCAGCAGCACTTGGCAGACACAGATGGTCACCCACTCAAGTGCTGGCCAAACTCAACAGCGCATAACTGTGGCAGTCTGACAGCAACCTGTGTTAGGACTTCAGCAAGGCAGTTGGCTGTAGATGAGCTAGATTTTCCTAAAATTCTCCCAAGAAAGTGAAGCAATTTTGCACCTTCCCCACTGCCATTATTATGTGCTCATTCCATTTCATATTGCTTTGCAATGTTACATCTAGATACATAATCTAAGTGACTGTGTGAAGAAGCACTGCACTCAAATATTACTGTAATGTTTTTCCTACTCATGTGCACAGCTTACATTTTTGTACATTTAGGTCAAGCTCCCATTCATCAGACCAAAGAGAAATTCTGTCAACTCCTCCTGTATTCTTCTAGAGTCACTTAACAACAAAACTTTCTCGTACACTACAGTGTCATCAGTGAACAGTTAGAGATTTATGTTAACCATACCCATCACATCATTTGTGTGTATAAAGAACAAGAGTGACTATTGTACTTCCCTGGGCACACCTGATGATACCCTTATCTCTGACGAACACTCACCAACTTGGATAACATACTGTGTACCATTACTCATGAAGTCTTTCAGCCCCTCACATATTTGGGAATCTACTCTGTATGACTGGACCTTTGTTAACAGTCTGTGTGTAGTAAATCAGATACTCAAGTTTTAAAAAGTGACTTTACTGTGTGGTAAACGTAGCTTCCAGTGGTTCAAAATTCACATAAAAATGGCTCCTTATAACTGGCTGGATAAGTCAGTTCAGAGATCAGAAGAACACCAAAGGATACTGCCTTCACCAGAATCATGCAAAGCAAATCATTGCTTTGCTCAAACTGACACTTAGATTGAGAAAAGCAAATCATTGCTTTGCTCAAACTGACACTTAGATTGAGAAAAACTTTACCTTTTGTACGATAGCATTTATACAACCAGATTTGTAACATTTTTTTGTTTGTTTTGTTTTAAATCAGCTTCCTATTTCTGAATTATTACAAGCCTGAAGACTTCATGCTGCTAGTGTTTCGTAACCTACCCACTGTCAAATTTACCTATCAAACAACAGTGTGTGCAATATGAGTTTAATGACCACCATTTGTAAGTGATGTAACCTCCGACTCCTTGGAAAAAGCTCATTATCCACAATAATTTTTGATGCAGGGTGAGTCCCCTCTGCACTGTTATTTCATAGCAATTTATGTGACAGGCAAAGTTTGCTTCCCTTGTCTGCAGCTCACCCCCCCCCCCCCCCCTTATGGTATTAATACTGAAGCAAAAGTATACAAACTGTACAGACTGTGGAATAATGTTGGACGTCATTGTCAGGAATGCAGGATGGCAATTTGACAATAGATTCTGAGTAGTGAATAAGAGAAGAGTAGGCAGAAGTTATGTTTCTAGTGAGGAATTAAAGCCAACCTCTCATGTCCCACCTCAGCTCCCCTCGGACTGTGGTACAGTTTTGAAAAAACTGTAAATAACAACCTTAGGAAGGTACCACAAAACTGGTAACTCCATTTTCCAACCTAGCCACAACCTAGGATTCTACGGGATATTCAAGAATGTTGTTAACAATTGAGTCACAGTCACATTATTTTATTTGAACATATAATCAATTTAGGCTTAATGGCCATCAGTCACAAGAAGACAATAAAAATAAAGATATTTCAGAATTAATGAAACATTAACTTGAATGCATTACATAGAAGCTTATTACCTCATGAGGTATAATGGACTAATAATGTACGCACTGCTTAAATAATGCATAATGGCTGTTGGAAGGGGCAGTAACATAGCACCTACTTTGAAATTTTAAAGGCTTGCTATACCAGAATATATTGCGGGGATGCATAGTCAACATTTTGTTCTTATCATAAGCCTCTGTCCTCATTCTATTAGCCATGACATCAACTCTTTATACCAATTTCTCATTTTCATTACTCTCAGTAAATATTTGCTTCTTAAGGCCTGTCACCATTCTCTCCACCAGCAGCAAGATTTGCAATGGTTACCCATTATTCAAGTGACACGTACTGTTCATCAGCTTAGTTAACATCCAAGTGTCCAATGTGTCTCTGCCTTATAAAATAATATTATTTTTTATGCTTCTATGTAATAGGTTCAAGTTCTGAAATACTTAGGTTGGAACTCAAACAGTGGCAACACTGCTTTAGAGACACTATGCAATAGAATCTACTATTGTCACTGATAGCACTCATTGTTGACATACCTACCTTGCCTCCGAAAAAATGGACTTGCCCGTCCCACGTCACCAGCGTGTGCACAATCGAGGGAAAGTCACTAGTGAGCAAGCAGTCTGATGTAATGGTGTTACTATGTTTTTGAAACAGGAAAAACACAGCTGGATCAAGACTGAATGTGCCAGAGGTTGTACAGCATGACAGTGTCATAAAGGTCTTCAACAGGTGTGAGGGGAATCGGCACTGCCGTACAGAACAGTGGCACGTTGGGTAAAAGCCTTCAATGATGGTTGACAAACTGTGGCAGACATGCATCAGGCAGGTCTTCCTAGCACCTCTGAAGAAAAAGTGCATGCTGTTGCCGCATTAGTGGACAGTGATTGACGCCATATGATTCGTGAGCTTGCCCAAGAAACCAGATTAGCGCACACAACTGTGCTTCACATCCTGAAGGAACGCCTGGTCATGCAAAAAATTGCATCACGACAGGTTTTGCATAACTTGATGGAAATGGAGAAATGGATGTATTATGATGCTGCTCAGATGCACTTGGAGCTCTATGAGTGTGAAGGAGAGACTTTCTTACACCGTATTGTAACACTGGATGAGACATGGGCCCCATCGTATGATCCAAATCTGTAAAGCCAATCCAACGAATGGTGTCATGATGGGTCACTGGAAAAGTCAAAAGTACATCAGAGCCCCAGTATGGTGAAAGTTATGGTGATTCTCACGTACAGCTGTGATAGTGTCAGCCTAACGCATTACATTCCTCCACGGCAGATCATCAATGCACAGTATTACTGTTCGTGTTTGGAGCATCACCTGCGACCAGCTTTGTGGAAGAAGTGGCGACACTTTCTGGGCAACCCACCCACCATTTTGCACGACAATGTGTGGGTGCATACAGCACAAGTTGTGGCTGCTTTGTTTGGTCGATGGAACTGGGTAGTACTGTACCATCCACCATACTCTCCGGACTTAAGTTCTTGTGACTTTGATTTGATTCTGAATATGAAGGAACCACTTCGTGGCATTCATTTCAGAACTGTTCCCTGAGAGTCGACAGGCAGTAGACCAGTCCGTTCACACCATCAACAGAACAGGGTCTGCTAATGGTATACTACACCTTCCACATTGCTGGCAATGGGTTCTACACAATACTGGTGACTACTTTGAAGGACAGTCACAGGTGCAAACATGTAACTCTTTTGTATCGGGTGTGAATAAATAGTTGCCACTATTTAAGTTCCAACCTTTGTATTTACTTTTCTACCATTGTGTATTTGATGATAGCTGTAAAACTGAAACCAAATATCTTTTTCTTCTTGCCACCCTATTAGCCCTCCCTCCCCCCCCCCCCCCCCCCCCTCTTCAGACTGAATGTGTGTACCCAAAATATCTGCAAATAGTGTTAATCAGGTAAAAATGAGTGAGTGTTTTCTAAATGTTTGTGAATTATCTCACTGAAAATGACAGCCCATCTAAAAAGCTATAGAAATCACAGCTGTTGTAATATCATTTTTACAATTCATTGATTAGCCACAGTCCCACAGTCCATAACTACAACAAGGAATTATATTTATTTTTTATTTGTTTGTTGTTCACATTATCAGCTGAACATTTCATTTCACTGAACACATATTAGCAAAACTTACAACAAAAATAGAAGTAGCAGGGCTAAATCTGTATCATACAAATTAATGTGCAAGAAAAATTATCTTGATTAAAAGTAGCCCTGTCTATGGTAGTATCATACAAATTAATGTGCAAGAAAAATTATCTTGATTAAAAGTAGCCCTGTCTATGGTAGTTTTAACAACACAGAAGGATGGCATAGTCCTAGAATTAAGAAACAGCAGCCTAGATGTCAGAAACCTATGAATAATAATGCCAATCACCCTGTTGCTGTACATTCAAATTCTGTAATATCATTTCTTTCCTGACCTGTTAGTCAGTGTATCAACAAACCTGTTACAGATATTTAAAATCTTGAATTTAATGACAAATATAATACCAACATTCATTACAAACAAACGAGTAAGTAGTTCAGAAGTACACAAAGGAACAGTGATAAAATCTTCCATAAAAGGGCTGGCAAGGCAATAACAGTTTTACTTGCCACAAATAATGTACCTGCAATAAAATCTTTCAACAAAAAACTATCAATTATGTACTTGTGGTGTGTGCAAAATACTTGTCACGGGAGTAATAAACAGTAGCAAAGATGCCTCACAAAATTAACCTCCTAGCACCTAGGTTCATACACTACCTTTTTCTTTGTTATACTGTCACACAACACAGCAGGACAGGGTGCACTGTATACTACAAAATAACCTGTATAGTTTGCTTATTTAGTAATACAATTAATTGAAGAACTAATGTTAGGCATAACGCTGAAGCATTTTACTTCATCTAAAACCTACATACAAGTTATTATTGTTGTTAAAACAATTTCCATTCACTGTTGTCTGAATCTCCGACAATGGGACCACTACAGTACCAGTGAGCATTATATAGGTTCCTCTGCCACAGAGACAAAACTTGTTTCAAACGTAGCATTAAAGTATATTCTGTAATCACTGAAGTCCTCATGAAGATGATGTACTATTTTTAAGAATAAGTGACTATATATGCTTAAAATGTTATTTCCTTCTCAGTAAACAATTACCCTCAGTCATTTTTTAAATGTTTCTCATGAGATGGAGTCATTCAAAATGGCCATACTATATCTTTGATTAAGGGAATGATGATAGGTTAGGGCTCTTGATACCAGGGTCTTTAGCAACCTTACTATTCAAAAAATATGAAGAAAAGTATGGTTAAAACTTCAAAAGTTAAAAATTTCCACAAAACTCAAAATTTAAACGAACAGTCACACACTTACAGACACATAATCACCCTAACAGTAAAAAAACTTTACTGTGCCAAGCATGAAAAGGAGGGATAATACGAGAACAGAAATCAACAGAGAAAAATCTAAAACATTTTAGCAGAAAGTCTGAGTGGCTGATCACTAATTTAAAATGGATAAGTCAAATACTATGCAACACACCAAACTTAAAAGCCTAGGCTGGAGTTCAGACAATACACAAAAAAAGAGTACCAAATTGCCTCATCAATGGGTATCATAAAGGGGAGGTGCCTGCCTGGTTGAATTTAATTTTGCCCTCTTGTCAATATATAAATGTACTCCATTAAAACTGGGTGTATGACAGGTGCCACAAAGGGATGGGACATCAAGCTGCAATAAATATCCATATGTGACAGAACTATGTCCTATACCTTCTCTCCTGCCCTCCGTCGAAACTGCAACACTTGACTGTCCGCCACTCCCACTATACTATCCCTCCTCCTCCCTGCAATTATGGGCATCTTTAGAAGCTGAGGTAGTTCTTTACTGTAACCTTAGTGTAAAATATTAATATTCATCTTACCAGCAATATGGAAAGGATAGATTGCTACTCAGCACATTGGGGAGGCAGTGGGTTGCAGACAGATACAATGAAAAAGAAAATAACACATTCAGACAACTCGCACACAAATGGCCATTGCCATATCTTAGTGCAAGGCTTGAGCCTTAGCACTCATGGATGACTGTGTGTGTGTGTGTGTGTGTGTGTGTGTGTGTGTGTGTGTGTGTGTGTTTACGTCTGACGAAGGACTTGGTCTAAATGCTGAATATTTCTTGTATCATTTCTATTTGTACCTGTCTGCATCTCTGTGCATCTTCTATGTGATGTGTAACAACCTATCATTTCCTTATTGTTGTAACTGCATCCTGGACTTTTCATTGTTTAATAGTCACCACAACAGTCTTCAAAAGACAACCCTTTGTGTCACTTCCTAAGAAACTCATTGCTTGCACACAATTATTGAAAAGTCACTGCATGGTTGGGCAAGAAATGGAATGGTATTTATGTATTAGTGTATGGAATATATGTTGTAGGCTAGTAGCATCATGGAAAGTTGTCATCTGATGTGAAATGGTGGCTTGCCAGCCTTGAAGCAAAGGTTGTGTATGAACTGGTGATAAATGCTCTTATAGTCAACTTAATTCTCTTATGATGGGCTGCAACCAAAATCTTCATCTATTATGGTCTTACAGTCATATACAATACATTCATAACCAATCAACACTTTAGTTCACTGTAGTATCTTGAAAGATAATTGATCCTGTACCCTACTATCATCTAGTAACATACTCTTTCTCCGTTTTTTTCGGCTTATATAGAAGGCTATCTAGACACCAGGGATGTCTAACTTTTGGAACATAGCACGAGATGACTGATCATTCATGTATTGCTACTGTCATTTGTTATTCCAAAACATAATTTAGTTTGAGTGTGCTGTTAGGCAATGCTCCTGCCTACCCAAATTATATGCCCAGCTGCTTCTCATGTATAAATTTTGTGCATAAGTTTCCTCTATAGCCACAAATAAGGCAATGTGAAACAAACCTGTTTACAGAAACACAAAGCAATCAAATTTTAGTCAATATTCATCAAACTGTGAATTTCAGAAACCCATGGGGTACACAGTAATAAAGTAGAAACTGAAATTTCACACATATACTTTCAAATCTACAGTTCCAGTTGCTTCTGAGCTGCGGTTCCATCTTTATTCAAATAATGTCTTACTTTTTTTTTAACTCTTCTATTATCCTTCTGTTTCTCTCCACATCCTGAAACCGTATGCAGCTTATGGCCATCATGATATTGTAAAGTTCCACTAATGACAGTGCTAATGTATAATATCGGGAATAGCTACACTTTAAGAACAGCAACCAGATGCCACTGTCAGTATACCTCTGCCGAATACCCTTTAAATCTCGTCTACAAAGCTATTTGCATTTACTAATTTATGAATACAAAGAAGACACTGTTAAAAATGTGTTAGAAATTATTTCTTTGGAGTTTAAGAAGACAATGGAGGCAATTATCAAATGTTGGATATCTTAGTTGCATCTGATGAGTAAAAAGCCTAAGAATACTTGATCCAAACCACACATTAATCATCAACTAAAATGGATAGTAGACTATTTGTTAACGTACCAAACGAATTCTTAGTAATACATGCATTCCTTAAAATTTGTTTAATGAGACTTGTAAAGAAAAAGAGTTGTGCACTGATGACTTTTTGGCACAACAAAATGTATTGCACTGTAACAATGTTATGTCAGTTTCTTACATTCCCTGTGATCCAGTACTAACAAAAGTCTTATTCCGCAGCTTTTGGGCTACAATAATGGAGTCTTGGACATTAAGATAATCTTCTTTAACAAAACCATTTAGTGCGCTGCTTGCCTGTTAAATTCAAGGCACTCAAAACATTCTTCCCTTTATAAAAAATTCAATGGTTTCAACATTACTTGTCTTTAAAGTTGACACTTCCTTAAGATAAATATAAGTTTTACAAGATTTATATTTTTCATGTCACGTGTATTCCTTCCAAATATATTATAGGCAATTCAATCAGATGTACAAATGGCAGGTGTCTGGGTTCAAGTCTTGATGCAGCCTTGGTTTTCCATTATCCAGAATGTTCAATCATCTAACTCTTCAACAGAAGTAAAATAATTCAAACTATATAACAAATATACTTCTTCCACTCACCGATAGGGAATTGCAGTCAGGTAAACATCCATTGGACGTGGTCCAACAGTATACTTGCTTAACACCAATGGCAAAATTATCTGCAGTGGAACAAGTGGTATGGCTATTAGTGCCAGCTTCTCCTTGGGAACACCAGCATCCACTAGTTTTAAGCTAGTCACAGCATCACAGGCAGAAAATCCAATCTACAAGTAAAAATAAGTAAAAAACATAAAATCCATAAAATAAAACTATACAAAATTACACAAAAGCCTCTAAATTATTTCATACAGAAAGCTATTTGAAATGGAGTTGTCAGAAGAAGGCAATAATTTAATTATTTACTGTTCTTCTGTTCACAGTATGTTCTTCAAAACAAATGAACATATTTTTACTTTTCTGGGTCATAAGCTCTCCGACTGGTTTCACGCAGCCTGCCACAAATTCCTCTCCTGTGCAAGTCTCTTCATTTCTGATTACCACTTACAAGCTACATCTCAATTATTTGTTGGGTGCATTCCCAACTCCATATCTGTGCAGACAGCTGAGTGCATGAAAGCGTCCTCTTCCAGGACGTGAGGAGGTGCACCAGCCCCCCCCCCCCCCCCCCCTGCTGAATCCACCTCATGGATGAACGTCAGGGCCTGGTATACTAACCAGCTCGGATGTGGTTTTTAGGCAGTTTCCTGCATCTACGCAGTTAAATACTCAGCTAGTTTCCAGGTTAAATCTTAGTTACATGATACAAAAGCACTTTGAACAGTAATATAGTATTTGGTCATGCAATATACCCTAGATGTAGACAGAGCAGATAAGTGTAATTCCTCCCAGAGGAGAGCTGGCAGTAACTTCAAAATGTCTTTGGGAGAGACAAGGTCATAATAGTACCCTATATAGGTACAGTGCTGTGCAAAAATTGTAAAGGTATCATACTGGAAATTGGGCACCATAATGGATGGATGGACTTCAATTTCTGTCTTCTCCTGCAGTTTTTACATTCTACTGTTCCTCTAGTACCATGACAGTTACTCCTTGATGCCTTAACACACGTCCTATCATACCGATGTTTTCCATGTGTTCCTCTCTTCGCTGATTCCGGGAAGAATCTTTTCATTCCTTGTTTTAACAATCCACCTAATTTTCAGCAACCTTCTGTAGCATCACATCTCAAACACTTCAGTTATCTTCTTTTATGATTTCCCCATAGTCCATATTCCACTAACATACACTGCTGAGTTCCGTGGGATAACAACATAATCAGCAAATGCTAGCATTGATATCCTGTCACCACAACATTTTAATCCCATTCCTATGCCTTTCTTTTATCCCATCATTGTTTCTTCTATGTATAGTAAGGGGAAAGGAATTCAACCTTGTCTTACACGCTTTTTAATCTGAGCACTTTGTTCTTGATCTTCCATTCTTATTGCTACATCTTGGTATTTGTGCTACGTTTACTATCTGTCTGTCCCTTATCTGTCTGTCCCTAAAGTTTACTCATTTTTTCAGAAGTTCTAACATCTTTAACCATTGCACACAGCCGAACTCGTTTTCTAGATCAACAAATCCTAAGAAACACAACTCAGTTTTCTTAAGGCTCTCTTCCATTACCAAAGGCATCAGAACTGCCTCTGTGACATATAAGCTGTTCTCACACTTATCTGCCCTTGCTATCTTCAGGGTTATGTTAATGATATTGTTCCAAAAGTACCCAATATGTCTGTAGTCTCACAGATTCCACCCAGTAACTTCAACTGTCATTTGGTTGCCACTTCCTGAATGTTTGTACTTTATCACTGGATGTCATCTATCCCTTCTTCCTTACTTGACTACAAGTCTTCTAAAGCTCTTTTATACTTTGGCTCTAATACTGGATCCCCTAAATCTTAAACAATGACTACCATTTCTTCTTCAGTCATGTCATTAGACAATTCCACCCTCTCGAAGAGGCCTTCAATGTACCGTTTCCTCCTACCTGCGCTCTCCTCTGCATTTAACAGTGTAATTTCCATTCCACTCTGAACGTTTCAAAATAACTTTTATTACAATTAAAAGCAGTAATATATTTTGCTATATGCTGAATCAGTCCTGATGATGAGTTTTTATTCAATTTCTTTGCATTTTTCCTATAACCAATTTATCGTGGCTTCCTGAACATACTATGTACTGTATTTCATACCTAAGTGACTCATATTATTGTATTCCTGTCTTTCCCAGGACATTTTGTACTTCCTTCTTCCACTGACCAACTAAAGTATTTCTTCTGTTACCCAAGGTTTCTTCATCATATATACATTCCTTCCTTGTAGCTACATTTGCCTGTCCGACACCTCTGATTGCCATCATTAGAGATGTCCATTCTTCATCGACTGAAGTACCTACTGTGGTACTCCTTATCACAATATCAACAGCCTTAGAGTGTGTCAAACACCTCTTATAAGTCCTCAATGCTACATTATCCCTTATTTTTTCCATTCTGCTCCACCTGGACGAATCTCTTAAGCTTAGCCTACTCTTCATCATTACTAAATTATGACCAGAGCCTGTATCTGCTCCAGAGTATCCAATATTTGATTTTGGAATATGTCTGACCACAATATAATCCAGATGGACTATTCCTGTGTCTCTGGGTCTTTTCCAAGTACACCTCGTCTTCTTGTGATTTTAGAATAGTGTATTCACTACTACTCGGTGAAATCTATTGCTTATATCATTAATTTTTCTCCTCTCGCGTTCCTATTACTGCAGCCCTATTCTCCCGTAAATCAGTTTTCTGTTCCTTCTCCTACTACCGCATTCCAATGATCCATGATTATTAGATTATCATCTCCCTTTACATACTGAATTACTGGTTCAATAGCTTCACATACTTTCTCTACATCTTTATCTTCTGCTTGTACCATCAGCATGTACATCGGAACTATTTTTTGCTGGTTTGCTGCAGAGAATGACAAGAACACCCTACCTCTAAACTGAACACAGAAACTCATTCTCTGGACCTCATAGTATTTATGCTGAGCCTTTGTACTTCCCTATTCAGATTCTGTCACTTCCCTACCACATTCAAACTTCAGACATACCCCAGTCTGACTCACAGAATGTTATCCTTTCATTGAGTTTTACAATTCCAGTTGTTAAATAAATGAGCAGTAAGGCACGAAAATGAGTCACGTATGAGGAAACAGTAGTTACATCTGCTAATATTAGTACTTTGGCCTTATTTTCTTGTTTCTTACACAATGTTCAAAAAGGTATGGACGGTGGTGACAAAGCCAGGAAAGAAAATTAGATGCAGATATTGTAACTGGCTTGGATGAGGGTTCTTGGAGAAACATTATACACTATTATACAAGGAGACACACATTCTCCCTGAGTATCTCCCTGAGTATCTCAACTTTTTATTTTAAATTATCTAAGTATCAGGTTAAAAGGCCGTTTTCTACTGTTTCAAAGATGTTATTCATACTTGCTGGTGCACTATGAAACATAGAAGTATCTAGCTCAGAAACAAAATTCCAAAATGTATGAGCGAAAGGTGATCTAATTCAGGTTAAACATACTAAGTATGTTAATAGCAAGCTAAGTAAACTTATGTCTTAAGAGCACTGAAACTTTGTGCCACAACAATTTTGAGTGCTTACTGTGCCTACATTAAGTCTCCCATGAAATTATTGTGTAATATTATGGAGAAACTCTCCAGCATCATTTAATATTTACAGAATGCAGGAGGAGGTCACTAGAATAACAAATGAAAGTAGAACCAACGAATAATGCAAACTTGCTTTCTCAACATTTAATGTACTTCCTCTGGCACATATTTAAATTATAGAAGCACTTCTGTTCTACAAAGAAAATTAAATAGAAAAGATAAAAGACTACAAAGAAAAACTGTGATGTACCACAAACACACTACCAGACTGGACCAAAACTTTCATCTAACTCACAACAACAATTTCCAATGCCATGGAGGCATATTTGACAAGAGTTTGAAGCTTTTTAGCAAACTCCTTGAAAACATAAAAACCCTCAAGGAAGTAAACCTGCTTTAAAAACCTTTACAATCATATTTACTGTGCCTCCATTACTACCCAGTGGTAATGTCCGCCTGCTTAGCTGGGTGGTAACATGCTCTTCCTGGCTGGGTTGGAGATTTTCTCCACTCATGGACTGGGTGTTATGTTGTCCTCATCTTGACCTCATTCTCATCAGTGGTGCGCAAGTAGCCAAATGTGGCACTGCACGAAATAAGACTTGCAATTGGCAGCCAAACTTCCCCGCACGGGGTCTCCCGGTCAACTACGGCATACACTCATTTCATTTTTTTTCAGTGGTAAAGTGCAACTACATTTACACTTGCAAATGACCATAAGGTGCATGGATGACATCTGTTCTCACTGCACAATCTTAAATTTCCTATTCATTTACATATACAAGTGAAATACAGTTACAGACTTTGAATTGTAACGGATGTTTAATGTACGTAGAAATTTTAAAAAATTCCTTTGTAAATGGTTGCGCACAATGTCACTGCCTTTGACACATGCAATATCGATTTCACCCAGTGCTATTAAAATAAAAAGGACTAATACATAAATAAATATTAACAAGAATCTGCAACAACCAAATAAGTTAAGTAATATTTGTCTCCTATTCATAGCTTAACGTTTACATGACTACAATGGCATTTTTCAAAGAAAATAGTTACCTGTATCTGTAACAACCGAGCCCAATTTACAGTACATTAGTACATGTCATGCAGCTTCACAATGAACATCAGTACTTGCATGTAGCTAACAAACTTTGCAGTTCTTGAATAAAGATATTCAGACGGTTTGTAGGAAGAATGACTAATTATGTTTATTTTTAATTTTCTTTCAAACTAGTACAGATCTCCATTTTCTTGTTTTATGTCAGATAGGAGCTTGTTGCAAGCCTAAGTGAAAATTATTTTTCTGTCTTCTATTGTAACTGTGTTGATCACAGTTCAGCTGAAACTGATGTTACTGTCAGTAATAAAAACCTCTAGGAGTAAACACGTTGGGAAGAGGATGTAACTAGTCCCAGTTACTTAAAAGACTTCTACAAAATGATATACTTTAGACAATATTCTTACTGCTCACTTCTGCTGAACAAGCACTTTATTTATTTTACATACACCACCACAGAAGATAATTTCATAAGACAACAGGAATTGAAAATATGCTACATAATCCAACATTTTAGTCTTTAAGTCACAAAATGAGAGAAGTTTCAAAGAGCAAGTCAAACTGAAATGAGTTTCTAGATTTGTTCCTGTATGTGTTGAATTCATTTTAACTTTTTACTCAATGTGACATATAAGATTTTTACACAGTGTGCTTCATTTAATGTATAGCCAATACTGCTTATCTGTAATCACGTAATATGAGTCTTTGTGAGATTAAAACTTAGATTGCTAGCTGTAAACCACCTGTCAGTGTGTTCAGCTGTCATCCGAGCTGTTTCTTTTCAGCTTGTATTTGGGCTTCCAATTAGTATACTTGTGTCATTGGCAAACACAACCGTTTATGAACTGCCCTTTAGAGTCACTGAAGATCATTGATGTAGGTCAAGAACTAGAGTGGCCGTGTACTGGCCATTTTCAGACTGCATCTGTTGTACGTGCCCCCCCCCCCCCTCCCCCCCAATCTGTGGTCGGTTTTTTGCATGCAACATTGTTTGTCAATGAGACCCCCTGCTGTTACACGGCAAGACTACAACCTTGCTATGAGAATTTAGTTTGCCTTGCAGGATTTTTCAATCAACACAGTTCAAGGGTTTGGCAAGGTGACGAAGTAAATGAACAGGATAAATTTTCTTCTTTAGCCCTATAGAGACATTTGTGAGATATTGTGTTGCTTTCTCTGTGGAGAATCCTTTATGAAAGTGACAGAAACAGTTAACAAGTTCTGGCTAGTAAAGTGAGTCAGTATTCTATCACAGTCCACTGTCTCAACCATTTTTTAAATGACTGGAAGGAGTGAACAGGTCTGCAAATAAAAGGTTGTTCAATTATTTCCAGTTTCATAGATGTGTTTTACTACAGCTAGCGTAAATCTCTTAGGAACTCATGTCAAGTCAGCAAGTGATTTTAATACTGAAACAAAAACACTATTATAGACAGCAGAATGATTTCATTTAAGTAACCTGATTAATCTTTGTAACTTCTTTAGGGCTAAATGATAGAGCCAACACTCTTAAATGCTTACAGTTTAATAATGTTCAGCTTCTTTCCTCATTCTTGGAGTGCTTTATCATTTAATAATACAGCATTTGCTTCGCTTTCTGAATAACTTGAATAACTTTTTGAACAACATGAAGATTTTACAATACTGGTGGGAAAAAGTGATCCATAATTACTTGAAGAAATGCTGAAAGACACATCACAGTAATGAAATCCATGGTACAATTATTATAGTATCATTACATTTATTCAGACTATATGAAGTCAAACACAACTTTTCTAACTGTATCCCCATCAATTACATAAAGTGACAGGAAGCATTACCAGGAGGTTTCAAAGATGCAGTCAGCAGTTACAACCACATGACCACAAAACAATATGCATAAAGATCAATGTTATTTAAGAATACAAATTACTGTAAAAAACACACTAGTCAGCAAACAGGGTTGTAAAATCATCTGTGAAGTAAATGCAGATTTCTGTAGGTGAAACAGATGCAACCACGTTAGTATCACTTGACTTTCCGTGTTTGTGAACAAACGTCTGATGTGTTACTGCTGTATGCCACATATACAAACACTACAATCTGTCTTCTGCCATTCCTTCAAATAATTTACAGAGCATTTACTGTACATGTTGTACCTTTTTTTTAGTGTTTGGATCTAAGGATTACAATATTTTCAAGAAAAAAAACCACCTCTACAGAAATCATCACAGATTTCAATAATAGCTGTCTTGCAAAACTAGACTCGCTGTATTCATCCATGAGAGCCATGTGGCAGGAGAAAATGATACCCCAGTTACTGATATGTTCCTTGAGTTCCAGAAAGTTTCCCATACTGTTCTGGGCTGATATTAGTGAACAACTAAGTATCACAATACTGAATCAGTTCTGTCACTATATTCTGAAGTTCTTAGTAGACAGAATTCAGTGAGGATGTTTGCACATGAAGCTGTTGTATATATGAATGTTGCAATGCCAGAAAACTCTACAAAAATACAGGAAGACTTGCTGAAGATTGATGCTTGATGCTTTGGTAGTTGATTCTTACTGTAAATAATGTAAACTATTGCACATTAATAGGCAGGGAAAAACATTATTGCTTAATTACACAATTGGCACTAAATCAATAAAAACAATCACAATTGTAAAATGTCTGAAAGTAACCATATTGAGTGATCAAAAGTGTAACAGACACATAAGAGTGGGTACAGGAAATGCAAATGCAAGACATACAAATTGGAAAAATCCTTAGGACATTTAGCTCACTCAAAAATGACAAGACTTTACACAATCCTTGTTAGATCAGCTCTTGGACACTGTTCGTCAGCCCTTGCAAAATAGAATTAATTGGGGAGGGGGGGGGGGGGGGGTTGGAGAGGGGGAGCGAGAGGGAGAGGGAGAGAGAGAGGGACAGGGACAGGGACAGGGAGAGGGAGAGAGAGAGAGAGAGAGAGAGAGAGAGAGAGAGAGAGAGAGAGAGAGAGAGAGAGAGAGAGACTGAAGAACATAGGTACATTTCATAATAGGTTTGTTTAATAAGTGTGAGTGTGTCGGAGAGATGCTTATCAGACTCCAGTATCAAATGCTATGAAAGAGGTGTTATTATATAACTCGACAGATAAAAAAATCTACTCACCAAACCGCAACAGGAGAATACACATATAACGGTATTCAAATTTGCAACCTTTCAGAGCAAGTGGCTCGTCCTCCTGGCAGGACGAGGAGCCAGTGGCTCGTCCTCCTGGCAGGACGAGGAGCCAGTGGCTCGTCCTCCTGGCAGGACGAGGAGCCAGTGGCTCGTCCTCCTGGCAGGACGAGGAGCCAGTGGCTCGTCCTCCTGGCAGGACGAGGAGCCAGTGGCTCGTCCTCCTGGCAGGACGAGGAGCCAGTGGCTCGTCCTCCTGGCAGGACGAGGAGCCAGTGGCTCGTCCTCCTGGCAGGACGAGGAGCCAGTGGCTCGTCCTCCTGGCAGGACGAGGAGCCAGTGGCTCGTCCTCCTGGCATAAGGGTTGAAGGAGAAGGAATAGGGGTAAAGGAAAGGGACTGGTGAGGTTTAGGAAATGGGAAGAGTTAGGAAAAGTCACAAACAACCCTGGGTCAGGGGAAACTTACTGGCCATGAATCTGAATATTGTGATTTTTTTACTAATTGATATCCATCACAGAGTACGAAAGCAAGACAATGAGGGTAAAGTGGACACGCAGGTATTCCATCACGTTGTCAGATCACAGGGTAGCAATTCATTTCAGACAATTCCATTTTACCATGTTTCTTGAAACAATAGTTTTGCCATGATTGGCACAGGACAGAACAGTCCTAGTGACTCATAAAATTCAACTACCACCTGTAGTCATTTCCTTTTGGTAGTAGGTCTATCAGGTAATTTTTCTGTGATATTATCCAAGTTAATATAAAAGCTGTCCATTTCTGTGTACCTATATGCCTAAAACACGCATCTGTAGTAATCTAACAAAGAGATAGAGGGGCTGACCAGTACTTACCTCAGCTCAGTACAGCTGATAGAAACACAAAAAACAACCGAAAATTTAAGTTCCTAGCTTTCGGAATAAATGTTCCTTCATCAGGGAGGAGAGAGGGGAAAGAAAGGGAAGAAGGAAAAGTGGATTTAGTTACTCACAACCCAGGTTATGAAGCAACAGGGAAAGGAAAACAGGGAAGGTAGCAAGGATGGAGGCATGGATGTCAGTGGGAAGCCAAAGATATTCTACTGTAGGTACTGTGCCAGCTTCAAACCAAAGAGGATGCATACAGAAGTAAAGAGGTGTATAGTACAAAAATGTAGAATGAAAAGATGCATGAATGGCTAAAGAGGAAAGGGAAAGAGAAGAAGACTGAAAAGTAAATGGGAGTGAGGTTGTTTAACGTAGGTTCAGTCCAGGGGGATGGTGGGATGAAAGGATGTGCTGGAGTGCAAGTTCCCATCTCCGCAGTTCAGAGGGACTGGTGTTGAGTGGGAGAAGCCAAATGGCACATACGGTGTAGCAGGTTCCTAGGTCCCTAGAATTATGCTGGAGGGCATGCTCCGCTACTGGGTATTGGACATCTCCTAGGCGGACAGTTCGTCTGTGTCCGTTCATGCGCTCAGCCAGTTTAGTTGTTGTCATACCAATGTAAAAGGCTGTGCAGTGCAGGCATGTCAGCTGATAAATGACATGTGTAGTTTCACATGTGGCCCTGCCTTGAATTGTGTATGTTTTACCAGTAGCGGGGCTGGAGTAGGTGGTTGTGGGGGGATGCCGGGGCAGGTTTTTCAGCGGGGTCGGTTACAGGGGTAGGAACCGCTGGGTAGAGAAGGTAGTCTGGGAATATTGTAGGGTGTAACAAGGATGTTACGGAGGTTAGGGGGACGATGAAAGGCAACTCTGGGTGGCGTGGGGAGAATTTTGTCAAGGGATGATCTCATTTCAGGGGTTGACTTGAGAAAGTCATATCCCTGGCAGAGTAATTTATTGATGTATTCGAGGCCAGGATAATATTGGGTGACAAGGGGGATGCTTCTGTGTGGTCTGAGGGTAGGAATATTGTTGTTGGACGGGGAGGAATGTATTGCTCGGGAGATCTGTTTGTGGACAAGGTCTGCAGGATAGTTGCGGGAGAGGAAAGCACTGGTCAGGTTATTGGTGTAATTGTTGAGGGATTCATCACTGGAGCAGATACATTTGCCACGAAAACCTAGGCTGTAGGGAAGGGAGCGTTTGATGTGGAATGGATGGCAGCTATCAAAGTGAAGGTACTGTTGTTTGTTGGTGGGTTTGATATGGACAGAGGTGTGGATGTGAGCTTCAACAAGATGAAGGTCAACAAGATGAAGGTCAACAAGATGAAGGTCAACAAGATGAAGGTCAACAAGACGAAGGTCAACAAGACGAAGGTCAACAAGACGAAGGTCAACAAGACGAAGGTCAACAAGATGAAGGTCAACAAGATGAAGGTCAACAAGATGAAGGTCAACAAGATGAAGGTCAACAAGATGAAGGTCAACAAGATGAAGGTCAACATCCAGAAAGGTGGCTTGGGTTTTGGAGAAGGACCTGGTGAAATTCAGATTCGAAAAGGAGTTGAGGTTATGGAGGAAATTAAGGAGTGTTTCTTCACCATGAGTCCAGACCACAAAGATGTCATCTATAAACCTATACCAGGCCAGAGGAAGCAGCTGTTGGGTCTTCAGGAAAGCCTCCTCCATGCGGCCCATGAAGAGGTTGGCATAGGACGGAGCCATCCTGGTTCCCATGGCAGTTCCCCTGATTTGTTTGTAGATCTGGCCTTCAAAAGTGAAGTAATTATGGGTGAGGATGAAGCTGGTAAGTGTGATAAGGAACGAGGTTTTTGGAAGATCTTCAGGTGGGTGTTGGGAGAGGTAGTGCTCAAGGGCAGAGAGACTATGGGTGTGTGGGATGTTTGTGTAAAGGGATGTAGCATCTATGGTGACAAGAAAGGTTTCAGGTGGGAGAGGAGTGGGAATGGATTTGAGGTGTTCTAGGAAGTGGTTTGTGTCCTTGTAGTAATCTCTCACCCTTCACTTAGCAATAAGTCTCGTAACAGATTTGAAGTAGTGGTCCATTTCACTAATTGAAAGTTCAATAATTTCATGAGGGTCGTTAGTCCATAATACATAATGATAATTTCATTGCTGTTATTTGCACCAAAAATGAAGTCATCCATAAAAAACATTGTTGACTGGTATCTGTGAGAGGCCGGAAAATGCAGTATCATGTCTAGAAGCATGTTCTTTCAGTGTTGCTTTGTGCAAGAATGGACTGAATGTAAGGCCAGATGGAAGTCTAGTGAAATGGTAGTATCTGTGACTACCTCAAAAATATACTTTGCCATAAAAATCTTTTCAAGTCCCTGCTGTCTTCATGCAAGAGAAGTTACAGGAATGCTTGTGTAATGTCGCTAATAATAGGCACAGGATGTAACTGAAACTACAAAAAAAAGAAACAAAAAGTATTTCTGGCAGAAGATATAGTTCCACCTCTAATGTGATGTTGAGAGAAGGAGCTTTTATCTTGTGAGGAAGCGCATCAAAAATTGTTCTCACATTATTCTGCCAAGTTTTTCTTTTTTAACTGCCTGATGCAGAAGGTAAAACATGGTGTTACTTGGTTTTTCTTGAGCTATACATGGTTCTCTGTAATGTAGTCCGACATGAGGAAGTGGTAAGTGTCCTTTAAGGAGTGGTTACTAAGAACTCTCTTACGTAACTACTAGATCTACTTTCTGCATCAGTCTGTTAGTAGAATATAAGATGATAATTCATTTCTTAAGTAGACAAATGACTCTTTGAGTATCATGCACAAGATAAGATGCTCGAAATTCTTGGAGGAGGACGAATCTTTGTGAGTCTTTATTGTAACATGCTGCACAGTTATGGCAGTTGTCTCTAAATCCCAGAATGGTGTCTATTGGTCATATGTGGGTATGTGAGCCTGAAGTACAAAGTTAACAACAGCTAAATTTGCAAAAACAGCAGATTTGCTCCCATTGAGGATCTAACTGAGCTTGCTGGGAAATAGAACAAAGGATTTGGAAATCAAGTTGGTAGACCATCAGCGACAAACTACTAGTAATGATCACTATCAATTAAAACCTCCATGGGCATATCCTCTTTGGAATCTACCTGTGGATCAGCTAACTGCAGTGGGTGGACACACACACTATATTCTTAATATCTTGTGGAACTGTGGGCTGTGTTGTGAAGCAGTGGTCAGCTTCACATGCACCAATGTAAGTCATCTTCTGAAACTGACAACACTACACCATCGCAAGGAGCTAGTATGAGACTCAAACATGCAAACACTAAGTTGTTGTTTATCAATGGCAGGCAGTTTCAAACTTTTTATTAAAGTCTTTGCTGCAAAGGATGCTTGGCTTCTTTTGTCCAGCACACAAAGAGTAAGTTTACTTAGTCCTGTTGGTCCTACGGTTCACAACTGAGCTATTTGCAACAATATGAAGGTTAAGACATGGCAGAATTACAGGCACTGGCTTCAAGGGAGCATTGATTTAAATCAAAGGGGAAAGTTGAAAATTTGTGCCAGACCAGGATTCAAGTCCAGGTCTCTTGCGTACTAGGCTGACCACTGCGCTATCCAGATACAGTGGTTGTCACAACTGCATGGACTACCCTAGCACACCTCCTGTCAGATCCAAATTCTCAACATATCCACACACTTCTAATGCAGTGCCCTTTGTGCATTATCATAATTACTCCTGGAATTTTACCAATTTCTATAAGAGTTCGAGACTAATGTGCATCTGCACTGAAGAGATCACTTGCTGCCCCTACTTTAATTGTATAAACATGGTGTCTGTTATTCTGGACATACGAAGGTTGGTTTAGTTGCATTTGTATTACTAACAGAAGTGATACTCTGTGATGCTGAGATTTCAAGTGCCTTACTGTCGACACATACTGACTTGTGATGTGGTTTTTATAGCTAGTACAAAATCCCCTACCCTTCTTCCTGCAATCTGACACTTTATGTCTTTTGTTCATACAAAACATCTGTTAATACTTTTCAATATCTGTTTTCATTCTGTGATATCAGTAATTTCATTACATTCTTTGAAAACGACACAAAATGGACCACAATTTTTATTGCCCTTGGGTACTGGTTGTTTCAGATCAGCACAGACATGCAGTGCTGCAGCCACAGGAGTCTAACTCAGTGTTTTATTCTTCTGTGAGACAAATAATGTGTCAGTTTCCATTGCTATAAATTCAATCAATTGAAGTATGTCCCCCATATGAAAGTAAAGTTTCCCTCAATGAATAAGACAGCATTGGCAAGTATCCTCAGAAAAAGTTCTCAGAATTTCTGGTGCTGATACAAGAATATAAGTATTTGTGTCTTTACTGAGCCTGTAGAAAGCACGGACATGGCAAATACAATTGATAAATGTAGAATTAAGTGATTCTGGGTTCGGAAAGTGTATAAGTTTAATAGATTCCAAATAATCCAGGTGAGCTTGTATAATTCTATTTTTATTGTCATGGTGTGCTTTGAGGATTCTCTTGAGTTCTTGAAATGTGTCAAAGACCACAGTAATGCCATCCACTAAATCCTTTGGCTTCCCTTCTAAGCAGGGACACAAAAACATATGTTAATGAATAGTGGATACTGTGTGATCCTGTTCTACCAATAGCTGGAACTGTTTCCAAAAATGACCCCAAGTCTCGACACCTCCAGGAAACATCTCAAGTTCTATACTGCTACAGAACTACCTAGCATTAGATAGTTGAGCAACTGAAGTGACAGTCATAGCAGGTTGTTTATACTGATGATAATGCAAGCCATGGATTTCAGCAGTTTCCCCTTTACTGCCCATGATGTGTATAAAATCCTGCACTTGGCTGCCTCTAGGTACACATTTGGACAAGTCAGCAATGGAATCAGTGTCACCAAGAAGATTGTATATTTTGTTATCACGATCTCTTTGTGCACACAATAGTTTCTGGAATCAATCTTTAGAATATTCATAATCTTCAGTGGGGATTCTGTCAGTAAAGTTGTGAACTTCATTCAAAATGCATGTTATGTCAGCTCTTGCTCTCACTCCTATTCTTTTCTGGCGATTGTGCTACCTGTGTTTTCTGTGCCACATGTCGTCAGATGATTGTAACTGTCTGGATGGACCAAGTTAGTACATAGTTTGATAAACTTACAGATGGCAGCATCAGTCATAAAAAAATCTACAGGCCGTAGTGTAAGGTTTGACAACCCGTTAACATGCCAACTGAGCAGCTACAATAGCAGTATAGAATATAATAATGGGATCCACTGTGGTTACAAATGGCAATACAAAGTGCATTGTATGATAATTAGTTAAATTTCACTGTGTATGCAGATGGTCTTTGTCAGAAGAGGTTGTTGCCTGGCATGACAAATCGCTGCAGTGAGCCCTTGTGACAGTGCATATTAACTGCGTTCAAAATGACTACATAAATTCCAGCATTCAAATTCAGAGGGTGTATGTTCCAAGAAGAGTCAGGCAACATATTATTTCTTTTCACAAACATCCCAAGAATACTGGGATTGCAGAAATTCATACTCATAAAGAGGCTTACCAAGGGTTTTTATTCTCATGGATCATTCATGATTAGAACAGGAAAGGGAGCACTCCATGTAATAGCAGAAGTATCCTCTACCACACACCAAAAGGTGACTGCTGAGTATAGAGGTAGATCTAGGATGATGATAATCAAAATCAGTTGTTAAATGAATTTCTAATGAGCACAAATGCCCAAGAAATATTTTCCGGGCTCTAAAACATTATCATCAGACATTTCAAATATTTTCCGGGTTCTGAAACATTATAATCAGACATTTCTGAACCCCCTCAGGAAACACAGTCTTAATGATACACTGGCTGTGTGCACAAGGGGTTTTGTGTGTGCCACTGAATTGAAGGTCTATATGATGGTAGAGAAACTGTTGGCAGAGTCTCCACAGAGGATCCAGACAAAGTGTGTCTCACACCACCCTGTCTTATTATCATTTCCTTTTCCTCTCTCTGATTGTGGGGCAGCAGGCACAGTCCCTTTGTGTCTGTGGAATTTCCTTGGTGACCATGACAATGGTCATGAACATATGCCTTACTGCAGAAGGATGGATAGTTGATTGTAGCCATGGTGAAAACAAGCTGTCTAAGGGGTAAGACCCTGAAATATAAACTAAGCAGGTGCCCAGGTCTTGAGGTGGCATACCCACCAAGGCACTCGGGGACTGTGGGCCAATTATCAGCACCACTAAAAATCTTTAAACCACAGAGACTAAAAGGACAATAACCAGGTGAATCCTCCAAAAAGGAAAACCCTTATTCAATTTTGGAGCATAACAACATTGAAAGAGGCAGGAAGATTAAGACAAGTCAAAATGAGTTGGAGAACTACCAATTGGGTACACTGAGACAAAGTGAAATAAGATGGCCAGAATCTGGGGAAGTTCAAACACAAAATGGTGAACTACATCTGTATGCAGAGCAATGCACAGAAATAGTGTAGAGCAAAAGGAGCTTACTGGAGAGAAAACCAGTCTCTGAATGGATAATAACTACAGGCTTTAAAACAAATGTGCAAAATATTACAGTCATTCAGCACTACGCACCAACCGAAGTGGTTGAAAGAAAGCTATAAGATGCATTTCCTACTGAGCTAAATGGAGTACTTAGACAAGATTATTGTAGAAACGAAAATATTTTAATGGGAGACTTAAATGTCAACATTGGTTCAATTAATGAAATGCTTAAACGCACCACACATGTCCACAGCAGTAGAAACAGAAATGTAACTGCTGAACTGCTTATAGATGTATGCACTGAGCATGATCTAGTCATTGAAGGTACACTGTTTCCACATCATAACATAATGTGAGTTTTATCAGATAAGATCAATGCAGTCAATAAGCTTTAAGTTTCAACACTCTCTGTTAAATGTGAGAAATATGAGAGGAGCGACAATGGAAGTGACCACCACCTAAGTTTGGTGGAGTTCAGACTGAAAAGAGGACCTAGCTCAGTCACAGGTTAAAAGAACAAGACAAACAGGTCAAAGACAGAATGGCTGTTCCACTATTAAACAAATCTCTAATGAAAACTTTATGTGGGAAAGAACTGAAGATCAGCAGAAACTCAGACATTTATCTAGATGTTGCAGAGATATCTTACATTATAAGACATATCAGAAAAGAGAGTGGGTCTCTGATGAAATGAGGAATGAGATTAACTACAGGAAATAACTCAAACAAAAATTAAATGTCTGTAAGGCAAGAGCACAGAAGATCGAAGAGCATAAAAAATACACTGAGGTGAACAAAAGCATGGAAATAGGCACAAGAAAATATAAAAGGAAATTGATAACAGCAGGAAAGACAGAAAAGTAGGATAATACAAAGGAGCTGCACAATGTTACCAAATGGTTATCAATGAAGAATTTTAGATGTGGACAGCAAGTTAACGGTAATGATGGAGTGATGATTATGACCCAACAGGCACAGCTACAAAGACTGTAGGAGTACTTCAAAAAGTTATTAAATTGTGAAGACAACCAAAAGAAATAGGTGAGAGATGTTCCAGAGAACGTCAAAGTGGTCAAGATACAATTACGCGGCATCCCATAATGAACGAAAAAGGCAAAGGCTCCAGTGATAGACAATATAGCACGGAAGCTCTTAAAATTCAATTCAAAAACTATTGTTAAAATGCTCCATCCCTCGTTGAAGAATATCTGTCTCCAAGTGAAATCCCCAAACGAGTGGATAAGTGGATTGGTGGATAAGTCCACCAAAAATGGAAATTTGTCAGATTGTAGCAACTGGTGTGATATTACATTGCTGCCAACACCCAGCAAGGGCACCAGTGTCATTGTAAGTAGGATTAAAGATTGACGAAAACTGACTGTGTAAAGAAGCCAGTCTGTGGGCACAAAACAACTGAGTTGACCTTGCGTTGTTGTTGTTGTTGTTGATGATGTCTTCAGTCGTGAGACTGGTTTGATGCAGCTCTCCGCGCTACTCTATCCTGTGCAAGCTTCTTCATCTCCCAGTACTTACTGCAACCTACATCCTTCTGAATCTGCTTAGTGTATTCATCTCTTGGTCTCCCTCTATGACTTTCACCCTCCACACTGACCTCCAATACTAAATTGGTGATACCTTGATGCCTCAGGACATGTCCTACCAACTGATCCCTTCTTCTAGTCAAGTTGTGCCACAAATTTCTCTTCTCCCCAAACCTAGTCAATATGTCCTCATTAGTTATTTGATCTACCCATCTAATCTTAAGCATTCTTCTGTAGCACCACATTTTAAAAGCTTCTATACTCTTCTTGTCCACACTATTTATTGTCCATGTTTCACTTCCATACATGGCTACACTCCTTACAAATACTTTCCTTTCAGAAACGACTTCCTCACACTTAAATCTATACCCGATGTTAACAAATTTCTCTTCTTCAGAAATGCTTTCCTTGCCATTGCCAGTCTACATTTTATATCCTCTCTACTTCGACCATCATCAGTTATTTTGCTCCCCAAATAGCAAAACTCCTTTATTACTTTAAGTGTCTCATTCCCTAATCTAATTCTCTCAGCATCACCAAAGTTAACTCAACTACATTCCATTATACTCGTTTGCTTTAGTTGATTTTCATCTTATATCCTCTTTTCAAGACACTGTCCATTCCATTCAACAGCTCTTCCAAGTCCTTTCCTGTCTCTGACAGAATTACAATGTCATCGGCGAACCTCATGGTTTTTATTTCTTCTCCATGGGTTATAATACCTACTCTGAATTTTCCTTTTGTTTCCTTTACTGCTTGCTCAATATACAGATTGAATAACATCGGGGACAACCCTGCCTCACTCCCTTCCCAACCGCTTCTTACCTTTTATGCCCCTTGACTCTTATAACTGCCATCTGGTTTCTGTACAAATTGTAAATAGCTTTTTGCTCCCTGTATTTTACCCCTGCCACATTTAGAATTTGAAAGAGAGTATTCCATTCAACACTGTCAAAAGCTTTCTCTAAGTCTACAAACGCCAGAAATATAGGTTTGCCTCACGCGTTCCAACATTTCTGCGGAATCCAAACTGATCTTCACCGAGGTCGGCTTCTACCAGTTCTTCCATTCGTCTGTAAAGACTTCGCATTATTATTTTGCAGCTGTGACTTATTAAACTGATAGTTTGATGATTTTCACATCTGTGAACACCTGCTTTCTTTGTGATTGGAATTATTATATTCTTCTTGAAGTCTGAGGGTATTTCACCTGTCTCATACATCTTGCTCACCAGATGGTAGAGTTTTGTCAGGACTGGCTCTCCCAAGGCTGTTAGTAGTTCCAATGGAATGTGGTCTACTCCCGGGGCCTTGTTTCGACTCAGGTCTTTCAGTGATCTGTCAAACTCTTCACACAGTATCGAATCTCCCATTTCATCTTCATCTACATCCTCTTCCATTTCCATAATATTGTCCTCAAGTACATCACCCTTGAATAGACCCTCTATATACTCCTTCCACCTTTCTGCTTTCCTTTCTTTGCTTAGAACGGGGTTTCCATCTGAGCTCTTGATATTCATACAAGTGGTTCTTTCTTCTCCAAAGGTCTCGTAATTTTCCTGTAGGCAGTATTTATCTTACCCCTAGTGAGATAAGCCTCTACATCCTTACATTTATCCTCTAGCCATCCCTGCTTAGCCATTTTACACTTCCTGTCGATCTCATTTTTGAGACGGTTGTATTTCTTTTTGTCTGCTTCATTTACTGAAACTCTGTACAACCTCTGGTTTAGTCAGTTTATCCAGGTCCCATCTCCTTAAATTCCCATCTTTTTGCAGTTTCTTCAGTTTTAATCTACAGTTCATAACCAATAGATTGTGGTCAGAGTCCACATCTGCCCCTGGAAATGTCTTACAATTTAAAACCTGGTTCCTAAATCTCTGTCTTACCATACTCCTTCTCTCCCACCAATTTAGTATTGGAGGGCAGCGTGGAGGGTAAAAATCGTAGAGGGAGACCAAGAGATGAATACACTAAGCAGATTCAGAAGGATGTTGGTTGCAGTAGGTACTGCGAGATGAAGAAGCTTGCACAGGATAGAGTAGCATGGAGAGCTGCATCAAACCAGTCTCAGGACTGAAGACCACGACCACGACCACGACCACAACCACAACCACAACCACAACCACAACAACAACAACAACAACCATTATATAATCTATCTGATACCATCTAGTATCTCCAGAATTCTTCCATGTATACAACCTTCTTTTATGATTCTTGAACCAAGTGTTAACTATGATTAAATTATGCTCTGTGCAAATTTCTACCAGACGGCTTCCTCTTTCATTTCTCTCCCTCAGTCCATATTCACCCACTGTTTCCTTCTCTCCCTTTTCCTACTCTTGCATTCCAGTCACCCATTAAATTTTCGTCTCCCTTCACTACCTGAATAATTTATTTTATCTCATCATACATTTCATCAATCTCTTCATCATCTGTAAAGCTAGTTGGTTTGTACTACTGTAGTAGGCATGGGCTTCTTGGCCACAATAATGTGTTCACTATGCTGTTTGTAGTAGGTTACCCGCACTCCTATTTTTTTTATTCATTATTAAACCTACTCCTGCGTTACCCCTATTTGATTTTGTATTTATAACCCTGTATTCACCTGACCAAAAGTCTTGTTCCTCCTGGCACCGAACTTCACTAATTCCCACTATATCTAACTTCAACCTATCGATTTCCCTTTTTAAATTTTCTAACCTACCTGCCCGATTAAGGGATCCGACATTCCACGCTCCGATCCGTAGAACACCAGTTTTCTTTCTCTTGATAACGACGTCCTTTTGAGTAGTCCCTGCCTGGAGATCCGAATGGGGGACTATTTTACCTCCGGAATATTTTACCCAAGAGGACGACATCATCATTTATTCATACAATAAAGCTGCATGCCCTAGAGAAAAATTACGGCTGTAGTTTCCCCTTGCTTTCAGCCGTTCGCTGTACCAGCACAGCAAGGCCGTTTTGGTTAGTGTTGGGAGGCCAGATAAGTCAATCATCCAGACTGTTGCCCCTGCAACTACTGAAAAGGCTGCTGTACCTCTTCAGGAACCACATGTTTGTCTGGCCTCTCAACAGATACCCCTCTGTTGTGGTTGCACCTATGGTACGCCCATCTGTATCGCTGAGGCACGCAAGCCTCTCCACCAACGGCAAGGTACATAGTTCATGGGAGTAGGGTGTTGATCTTATGAATACTGTAATGATCATCTTAGGGCAAAGTAAAGAATTCCTGGCAACCCGGGATTCATTGACTTTGAAAACACCTTAGATTCTGTAAACATTGAGTAGTGTGGCTGGTGTTGTGGAGGTGTGGTATACCACAGAAAATTGCTGGCCTCAAGGCAAATATAAGTAAAGTAAAGTAAAGAAAATGAGAGTACCGGTATATTCTGAGAGCATGGAAAAGCCCCTGTTTGTTGGGTAGGAGCAGGTTGATATATAATTTCAATATCCATTCTTGCAACATCTAGCAACAGCCCCATTGACTTTAACATAAATTCAATTTTTTATTTAATACAGAAGACATGTTTATAATAACAGCACAACGTTGCTGATTGCTTGCTGATTCCACAAATACCACACAATCCTCCTGGAATTGTATTTTAGGATTCCTAAGAGATATCCATATTTTGAATGTTGAAACAAGTTAAATTCATTACCATACATTCTGATAATGTGATCTGATGATCACTGACTCCTGAAAGCACAAGGGAATTGGAGGAGAAGGAGGAGGCGAAGAAGAATTGAGGATCCATAACAACTGAAGACCGTAACAGGATAACACATTTCATGGGGGACCTGCTCATTTGGCTAATTCCAACATTCCA
The DNA here is from genome assembly GCF_023897955.1 of Schistocerca gregaria. Taxonomy (NCBI): domain Eukaryota; kingdom Metazoa; phylum Arthropoda; class Insecta; order Orthoptera; family Acrididae; genus Schistocerca; species Schistocerca gregaria. The sequence goes on from NC_064922.1 coordinate 597,062,524, forward strand.
TCACACATTAGAGTAGGAAGCAGATGGACCTCACAAACCTATTATAAATGTAAAAATAAGTACTTGGGAAATAAAATGTAGATACTAGATGTTTGGTGTCCACTCTTTAGAAGCTTCGAGTGATAAGATTAACAACCTTAAGGTTTATGTAGAGCTGTCAATGACAGTTGTCAGCATTAGAACTGCCATGGAGAAGAATTGCAAACTAAATGAACAGTGTTTAAATGCATCCTGTCTAAGTGAACTTCTTAACAAAAATGCAATTTGGGTTGGGGGAGTAATTATCAGAAAGCATTTACTGCTATAAAAAGACTCTGTGTAACAGCAAAATTTCTACTACTCTATTCTCTTGGCTGACCACAGTTGCCAGCAGTGTTAGGCTGGAAGAACATTTGTTCCAAGAAAATAAAGAAACTGTGAATACAGACAATAAACTTTCACTCACTCACTCACTCACTCACTCTCTCTCTCTCTCTCTCTCTCTCTCTCTCTCTCTCTCTCTCTCTCTCTCGGAAGCAGGATGCTGCTGAAGTATGAAAAGATACGTACAGTGACTGAAAATGAGTTATTGGCAGTTCATTACGGGTTCACAAAATTTAAATGTTTTCTGTTAGGTCATCATGTAATTAGACATACTACACTAATCTACCTACAAGAACGTCCACTCAATAACAGCCGATTGGCTAGATGTGCACGATTTTGAAAGGAATTTTGTTTATACGAACAAATTTGGATTCTGAAAAACAGATATTGAGCTTTCCTGAATAGCATGCAAACAAATTAATAAATTATGTAATTAGAGTCATGGGCATTATGAAGTCAAGAAAAGCTGCAAGAAAATGTCTTCTGAATTACATTCTCACTCTGCACAGTGGTCTGTGCACTTTTAGAAACTTAATGGTGGCTTAAAACTGTGTGCCATATTGAGACTCACCACGTCTCCACAATAGCCACTCTTTCATGAGTGCTCGTCTTGTAAGTTTCACAGGAGGCGACTGAAGTTTGCATGGTAGGGGCAAGATGCTGGCAGAAGTAGAGCTGTCAGGACAAGTTGTGAGTTGTGGTTGGATAGTTCAGTCAGTAAACCACTTGCCCGCGAAAGCAAAGGATCTGAGTTCATGTCACACACAGCTTTAATCTGCCAGAAAGTTTCAAGAAAATATGTATTTTTATAATATGAGAAAGACGATCTGGAAACATGCAAACAGTTAGCTACAACTAGATACTTTGGATCTATATGGACCACTAGCCAGGCCTAGAAGGTGTTCTGCTTTATTTTTTGTCATAGTTAACTTATTTTACAAAATTTATTAAATTATGCCCAACATAAAACTATCAGTAAAAACATAATTCAAAAGTTAGGGATGGATTATTTTACCCACATAGGAAAACAGAAAACAGTCATGTCAGACAATGGATTCCAGTTTGTATCAAAAATTAGGAAATCTTTCATTGAGAGTAGTAGTACTGAATGCATACTAATCTATGCGTATCACCGTGAAAGTAACTTTGCGGAGAAAGACATGAAAGAATTTTGACATCTACGTCAAACCAACTGTTGATGAAAGTATGCCAGTTGGATTAAATACATAGGCAACCTAGTTTTGAGATCATGTCCAACAAGCACTCCACAATTCTGATTTCATAATGTACAGAATTCCATCCATGCACTCCAATGTCAGTTGAAAAATGGAAAACATTAGTCAAGTAGATTATTAAAAAGGCATCAGCACAAGGAGCCATAATAGAAAAATAAGAGCTGCCCAGGTATCAGAAAAAGTTATGCCAGATGAATGCTGAACTCAGAAAATTTTTTGACACATATATCGAACCTTGCCAAAGTATATAGACTAGTATACCCGAAACATAAGACACTTTTTGGATGCTGAAACATAACTGAATTAAAACAATATAAGCAGGCTGGTAGTTAAAAGCCTGATTGTCTTTTAGCATCTAAATATGTTTTGTTTACTGTCTCACATTACATGATTGACCTGTTTACTTTATATTGTGCCTAATAGAGGTAATGAAGACAGCAGCAGTTTACCACATGACCTTTCCTGATTAATAAATATGAGTATTTTACCTGGTGCTAATGAACCCATGTAAATTTTTTATCATTGTTTGCATATGAATAAGAATAATATTCAATGTTGCACATGTCATGTGTACAGTTAAAGTAAATACTAATTTTTTCCTATTCACCCTACAGCTGCATCATCATATATAAAAATACTGTGTAATCTAAAGGGCCACACATACATGATAATTGTAAATTTCATTAATCTTCAATTAAAACACTGTGGTAATGCAAAACAAAAGATTATGTGCACCAATGATTCACTACATATTGGTAGGTAATCCAGTCAATCAAGTAAAGCAATTAATTTTATTCTTAAGTACTCTTCAGACATATATAGGGTTATATGTTTTATTTTATACATTAGTGATGTTCATATTTTCTTTATAAGAAAATCTGTCACATCTACTCTACAGCACAATCTATGAATGCTGTTAAGACCTTAAGCTGTCAGTATGCTCTTCAAAACTCAATCCATGCTTCACTCATTTCGTGATGCTTTTCAAGTCATGGGCTTAAACTGTGACCCCTACAGCGATACCATGATTGACTTGGTACTGATACCCACCTGCGTTTTGTAGGGGATCTGAAAGTAGTCCAAGTAAGGAATGGCATCTGCTGCGCAATCAGCCCACAAGGCAAAGATGGAACAATACTAACAAATAATGGGATTTCAAAGAGTGTTGTACACAAGGACTGAAATATCGTACAACCATGTCACGAACTGATACTACTAGAAAATTTAATTTAAAAAAATCATCTAATTCTGTCAAAAAAGAAAATTTGTTTAACTTAAGGTTTTTATTTATAAATTTACAAATTATATTGCTTGTTAGCATATTAACTATGTTCTTGTGCTGTCACCAATATAAAAAATGTCTCATAAAACTCACTGAACACGAAGATGAGGGATAAATAATTAGTCTTTTCTTAATATCATATGCAAACATACTCATTTTTGTTTGCCTGTTTATGCTACAGCTTATTACAGATATTTTGTCTGTATGTATATTAATGATGTTTTTTTTTGATTGCATCATCAGTTTACAAAATATATATTGAACAAGAACACAAGTGATAAATACTGTTAGTCCTTTCTTAATACCATATGTGAATATACTCATTTTTTTGTTTGAAAATTCTTTTATGCTACAGATTATTACTACTATCAATTTGGAATGTATCTTAATTACATTTATTTCCATGAAAATAATCATTACATTATGGACTGCATCTCACTGTCCAGTGCTTGGTGTTATAGTAGTCTTGGTCCTTCGCCTGGGCATTCAGAATCTGTATGCAAGCCAGCTATCTTGCTTCCGCAGTCCTGGAGATGGGGTGTACACGTAGTAATCCTTAGAATAGTCCAGTTCAACAGGAACTGGTGTATCCACGTCATTTCAGTATAGTGACCATGGAGCAGGAAGCATGGTGTGAAACCTGTAGTGCTTTGCTTCACTGTTTCGTAAGTGAATATCAAATCGGGCAGAATTGTACGATTCTCTTTGCTTGATATAAACGTTCACTGACAGCATATCAGCCAACACTTATTAAAGCATTATGTGAGACCATTCACCTTTGTGTGGTAAGCAGTTGTCATACTGTGTGTAATGTCACAATGTGCAATTACCTCTGCTATGAGACTCGACTTGAAACCTTGTCCACAATCAGAGATCATCACAAGGGATGTCCCGTACTTCAAAATTCTGTCTTCTACAAGTAAACTTAATTTCCAAAGGTTCAGCACTCATTACAGCTTTGATGACTCTGTGGCTGGTGTCATAGATATTTTGTAAACCCTTTCACCTTCCATTCATGTTTACACAAAGAGTTCTACATATTACATGGAAAGTACAAAACATGCGACGTCTCTACCAAAAAGAACAGGCCACAGTGACAGCAGGCTGAGTTAAAAGTGCTCTTAAGTCTTATGCTGAACTGGATCCATCTGCTCACTGCTGCCATTCAGTCTACGTAAGTGATGCTGCAGTCTGTAAATCCACTTGTCTGGCCGGCTGGTGTGGCCGAGTGGTTCTAGGTGCTTCAGTCTGGAACCGCGCGACCGCTACGGTCGCAGGTTCAAATCCTGCTCGGGTATGGATGTGTGTGATGTCCTTAGGTTAGTTAGGTTTAAGTAGTTCTAAGTTCTTGGGGACTGATGACCTCAGATGTTAAGTCCCATAGTGGTCAGAGCCATTTGAACCATTATGAACCCACTTGTCTTACTTCAACTGCCACCAAGTTCAGATGCCATGCTCCCACAGATGATATGTGCATGACCTTAATTGTGTGCCTGGGACAAGATCTATTGGCCAGAAAATAAGTACCCAACATGTCTGATAAAAACAGACTGTATTACTGAGGCCGTGTGCCCTATAATTAAGTTGGTGTAAACAAGTAACAATTTCAAATCAAACATAAATGTTCATCACACCAGAATTCAAGGATTTTTATTTAAAGGCAAGAAACATAGCTCTGGCTGTAGAAAGTTAAAACCATGATACGTTTCATACCAGTCTAGGCATGTCATCAGGTGGTCAAAAAAGAGATTACAAAAGAAGTATTTTACAATTTTTCTTTTTACACAGGCTTAGTGCATACTATTACATTAAGTAAAATAGACTCACACATTAGGTACTTACTTAATTGCATCTGCAACATTATTTAACACTTTTCTTGAAGCCTCTCACTGTACTTGATGTCACTAATAAAAATAAAACCCACTAGAAGTATTTATCAACTACATAAAACAGGATGTCCCTACAACAACATAAAACGAGTATTTGATGTGAAGGGAGTACAATAAGCTCTTCGAAGAGTGCGACATTGTATACAAGCAACATAAAAAAAGTACCATAATTTCATCTGGAGATGATGCATGCTCAGCTGCAAATCCTAATGCAAGCAACCAAGAGGACAACTAAATTGGCCATGGTATCCGAAAAACCAGTGAGATGGAAATAAAGAAAGTAGGGCTAGTGCAAAAAAGACGAAAGGTAAAACAGGGGAAGGTGCCGTACAATATAAAAAATAAATTACAATTGAAATAAAAGTTTGTACTGACAGCAAAATACACTGTCGAAAATTAGAACAAGTGGCTATCAGGATAGGCAGTCAAAATTTTCTAAAATATTTCTGTATCTCATTTCTGTCTGGGTGTTCAAGGTGAGCTCAGGAGACTTTTGTATGACTCGGAAAATTGCTCTCTTCTAAAATATTAAGGTAGTTACCCTCATTCTCCAAATATATGATCTGAATATTCTCATTTATGTCCGTGATCCAATGTCCTGTGTCATGTAAATTTGCACTTAGTGCTGATCGTGAATTCGCACAATTGGTTTGTTCTTTAAACTGAGTTGGAAAACTTCTGTCAATATGGCCTATATATCTGGCATCACAATGGTGATGAGAGATGCAGTAGCCACCTAACTACTTAGACTTATCACAAAGCATACTTTCCTTATGTCTAACTTTCTGGACGTTGTTCTTAGGAATATAAGACGCCGAGGTATTGTTTCTTGACACCAGGAATTTGCCTATTCTATCAGAAACACTTCCAAAGAAAGGAATCCAGTGGTACTTTCTTCTAGTGGAATCTGTATTATGGGTTGTGATAAGAGAGCTGAAGGTATTTGAACGGGATGAAAGTTCTGCTGCATTGTGATTCCTATTCAGTCTTCATACTATATACCGGTTAATGTTACATACTAAAATGTTGCAAACATTCGAGGCTTCTATTATTTGCGTTGTTAGAACTCACATTTGAAAGCCTCAGCAGATAACGGACACTATGCAGCCTGTGCAGAAGCGCTCTGAATGTCACCCTCTTCTCCATTCCATATTAAACTGAATATTGTGTTATATTTTGTTTAATCCCTCCAAAAAATTATCACAGTCCTGAAAAGAGTCTCTATATAATTAAAATAATGTCATCAACGTACCTTGATACTGGCAAGGCAGTAGTATAATGGAGAACCTATTTCTGTATGGATGCAGTATCTTTGAACATGAAATAATTGAAATTAAAGACTAGTTTGAGGAACTGGACTACTTCCTTGATGTCATCCCATGGTCTTCCACTATGCTCAGTAAGATTATTACTTATTATTTGATGCAGTTGGTTGTTTGGGATGCTGGAATACATGTTCTTATGTCAAAGAATACCAACAAAGTGCCCTCAGGTATGGAAAGGTCTGAAAATTATTTTAAATGAGGTCATCTCTATTGGAAATATTAAAATTCACCAGATGTTTGAAATACTCAAAAAAAATTTTTTTGTCCTTCAGTTGTTCTTAATGTTAGCTACATACTTTGCAGTAGAGTCACACCTACTTTCCTTTATGTTATTTACCTCAATAAACTGGTTAACTTTATCAATGTATTGATCTTGTCTAAACTGTCATGAAATCAGTTGTGCTTCCATTAAACTTTCTACAGCCAGAGCACTATCTGATGTCTTTATATAAAAATGTGGACGTCTCGCTGCCGTTGCCTGTAATTCGAGATAATACGTATACAATTCAAGTATCTTACATGCAAGGCACTAACTCAAAGTAATTATCTTCCAAATATAACTTTGATGAACTAGTGACTGCAGTGGAATACCACACAAAATGACCACATGGGACTTTATATCTGAAGTGCCAGGATAGTTCCAATACCACTTAACACATTATCTCACAAGATTCTCTACAACAATTAAATTTTCACACTCAGTCATGATCAAAAGGCATATGCAATTATCTACCACAACACCCAGCAAGCAGACAGTAAGATAATAAGTGCAGCCCTATTTACCAGTATCAGAGTGAGCCATGGAAAAAGCTTTGATCATCTGATCTAACCACTTCCAAACCTGTAGTTACTGTGACAACTTTTGAACACTGATCAAAGTCACTCCCTACAGAACTTTACATGGCTTTACTTTGTAAACATCAGATGACCTAACAATAAAGGTGCTGCTAAGGATGAACTGCCAACATGGTCTGCCTGGAGCCAACACCCATAGAGGTCTGCTCAAAACAACAGAACACAACCTGTATTTGTAACTTCTGCTCAGCCTGTTACATCAGACATGTCACTTTTCCTAATGTTAGATGACCATTGGATTGCCTCACATATAGAGTGAACTGAGATATACGGGCGACAGTAGATTTGTTGAATTAACTTCTTTATTCCAGCCCTCGGCCGTAGTACACCATGAACAGCTTGGTGGAGATGTCCATTTGCCTCTCAGACGAAACAATAAATGACCAGCATTGCTAACAGTGCAAAGAGTAGGGCCAAGCATGGCATCACTCAAATGCCACTGTCAGTGATATCTCCGGCTGTGACTGTGATGACAGTGCGGCAGTGCAGCCAACAAATCCGCGGAGGTGGCCGGATTGCCCTCCAACAAGAAGGCAGCTCTCTGCTCCGGCAGCAGTTGCTTTCATGACACAGGGCAGGTTGCCCTGCCCTGTGGTCAAACAGTGGACCCCATACTGCATTTCAGGATGTCACTCTGAGTGTCAAAGACTCATGGTATACGCTGTGATACTGAGATGAAAATATTTTAGTACACAAATGGCTGAGTACTTATTTGCTCCAGACTATGTTCATTCAGGGGTTAATGTATACACTCTGAACACTTCCATGGTGGTGAGCGAGGAGAGGCTTCTGTCCTTTCACTAGTGTATTGCAGTGTTGGCTGTTGCTGTATTGCATCCAGCTGGCTCTGCTTCGAAATGCTTGTCAGCCGAGTTTTGCTTTACAATGCATAACACTCTTCCCTGCCTTTGGCTGGCTCTGCTGCAACTCGCTTCCAAACTGGTGTACCTTTTGACCGAATATAAACAATACACTGCACTAATATTCAGAATGAAGCTACTTTTATGGGTCACAACAGTAACCCGCAATTACATCTCACTAAGAGACCTCCTTTTAGTAATTTTAGGATTGACCTCTCTTGTACAAAAAGTATTTTTATAGATGGGCTATTTCTTCTCTCCCACCTTGCAACAGCAGGGATGAGACCATCCTGCTATTGCCAAGGGTAACTGGTCCTCTCAAACTGCTTCTAGTGTTTAGTTTCAATGGAAGTACTCCCATGCCAGACTTCTAAAACATCCGCGGCGCCTCTTTTTCATCCTTCTCTGGAACCCAGCTTTTACCCGTTCAAGCAGACTCATGTATCTCATGGCCACGTCTTGTCAATATGCAAGACAATGGTCAAATACAGCTGCCGCTCGCCTTCATGAATTCTGATGCGATGATTGATTAAAATCATACAGCACTCAAAACCAATGTTGGATTTAAATGTGGACTGCTTCAATAGTTTGCAAAATTTCAGTGTCCTATTTTACACTCCATTCTACAACATGTTATACTTTCCCTTAACTTAATGCACTAATGTGAACTAGGTTCCTACATGAGCATGGACAGGGAAATAACATGACACTGCTACGTCTCACATGCAGACTACTGTCCAGTGATTCCCACTAATTGACTTTGGGAACCTCCAAAATGGTCAACTCCAATTCAATGCAATGGTGCTGTTGCTGATGGAATCCGTACTGGACACCTCAGAGATAATTGTGGTGAGTGCTTCCAAACAGTGATATGTCTGATTCTGTCTACAGCCTTCATGCATCGAAGGTGACCAGATGCTGGAGTACCATGAAAAACTTCACTATAGCTGGTCACTGATGAGGTGGGATGATGAACAATCTTTTTCACAACATCAAATAAAACTTCCTCTCATACAGTGTTCCACTTTTTAAGTGAAATTCTCCTTTGTCAGTAAAGGATTCTATGGTTTTCAGCAATGATGTACATTCCCTCTGTTCAGCAGCAATTCCACTTAATGCAGGAATGACTCAGATTTCGTCAACGACCCTGTGTTCCGTGACAAGACTTCTTCGAAGGTAGTTAGTGTTCTTGTGATTATGTCTCTTGTCACGTACCACTCTGACATATTCCTAAAACCCCAGTGCCGATCTCACTAGTCGACTTGTAAGGTTCTTCACACTTGTTAGCTACCATAGAGAATGATGGTCCTTCAAAATGGTGAATGGTTTTCCAGGTAAATACAGCTGGATCTCACTGATGGCCCAAACAACTTCAAGGCACTCTTCCTTGGTTGTAAAGTAGTTCATACCAGATGTTGACAGTGCTCTGCAAGCATAAGCTATTAGTTTTTCAGCACCTTCTTTAATTTGTACTAGAAATGCACCTATCTCATAATCATTAGCATCAATGTGAAGTTCTGACTTGGCATTCCATCATATAATGCTTGGACACGAGATGTTAGTGCCTCCTTAAGGGAAAGGTAATATTTTACTTGCACCATGTTACAGGGAAATCCAGCATCTCCTTGCAGTAGTTCTTGCAAAGCAGTGACTTGGCACAGAAGTTTTACATGAAACAGTAGTAGTACAAGCACATTAATACTTTAATGTGCTGAGGAGTCAGAAAATCAATGACTGCTATTATTTTCTCCGATACAGGATGGTGTCCTCTGTCACACAGTGGAAGCTCTAAGATGTGTATTTCTTGGGCAACAAAGAGGCAATCTTTTGGACTCACTTCAACACAGTTGTTATTGACTTAGTTGTTGTTCAAATATCTTTGAAAACACAAAAATGTCATCCAGATAGAAAATAGATGTTTATTTAAGGTGTCAAAGCTAGGCGTCCATCACACACTCAAAGTTGGCTGGAGCATTCCATTGTCCAAACAGCATAACATTGAATATGTAAGAGCCATCAGGAGTTGTGGAAAGCAGTCTCTTCCATCATCCTCATCAACTTTGATTTGCCAATAGCCTTACTAAATGTACACAGTTGAGTCTTAATTTGCTCCCCTCCAGCAGTCTAGGTAAACATCAAGGCCTGGCAATGTTTAGATGCCTTTTTTTGTGATTCTGTTCACGCACAGATAGTCAGTGCACAAATGCCATGTGCAATCCTCCTCCTTCATGAAGACCACTACAGAGGAGCAAGGACTCTGAACATTGAATGGTCTCATCTTGCAGTATCTTCTTTACTTCCTCCAGGATTATCCATCATTCAATTGGTGACTTCCTATGCATTTACTTGCTAACTGACAGATAATACCCAGTGTTGACATGGTGTTTTACCATAAGCCTCTTGGTCTGTCTTTTCTCCACTCCGGATCTGAAAACATCCAAAAATTGACAAAAAAAACAGTTGACACTCACATTGTTCCTCGGTCAGATTAGATCCTTTTAGCAGTTCTACACTAGCTTCATCTTCATTGTCTGTATTGGTTGTGGAACACAATTTTTCTTTGTCTATGGCATTAAGGCGCTCTTCTTGGACAAGTGCGGCTGTCCCTACACACATACATTTAAGGATGAGCTGTGGCTGCTCATAACAATCAGTGATCCAAAGTTCTCCTTGATCACCCACAATGTTTGTGGCCATCACTGGCAGGTTATTTCTTCTGTGAGCCTGAGTAGCTTTTTGCAATTGACAAAAGCTTCACAGTGTAACTGAGCATCTAGTTTGATGACTGGAACATGTCTCATTGATGACAATGAGTTAACAATATCTTCAATGTCAAACAAACACCCAGAGCAATCTTTGTTATATGTGCTCGCTGCAATAGCTTAGTTGATCTGGGCCTCTGATCTTCCAGTCTATGACTGATAACATTATGAATACACTCTGACAAGAAAACAGATTCATAGGACTCTGTTCTGTTGTTGGCATTCTTGCAATAGATGTTCCTGTTGGATGGACATAAATCTCATTTCTGACTTTCTGTACATTCACTTCTGTACCATAGAATGTACTCTTCTTTAGATGTTGGCAATGAGTATTCAACACTACCAAAAAGGAAGCCCGAGCTGACTAGCACCTGGACAGGTTAGCTGTCGATGAAGATGTCAATGTGATTTCCTGACATGTTTGTGACTGTCATCCGTTGCAGATTTCCATCTGCAGTGGCCTCACCACTAGATATAGTTGCTCAGCTTAGAATCCTCAATTCTAACGTCTATGCAAGCAGCTGATACCTCTGTATGATGACAAGGAATGGCCATGGCGAGTTGGAGAAATACCTCGTCCTGGGCACAGCAACAGACTTCATCAAACAGGTTGACAATAATTGTCTGCAGTTAATTGGTGAGTACAGAACTGTCATGATAGTTGACGTCTGCTGATGTAGTTGTCATTACAAAAACTCTTCTCCTTTTTGTGCAATCGTGTACAACATATACAAGGTGTCCACAGTGAAAAAGTATGTTTTCCTATTCCCTCCAAATGTCTGTTCTGTGGGGCATTATACTTGGAGTAGAAGTTGGTTGTATCTGCATTGTTTGGGGGCTAGGTTGTTGTTCAATAGCTGTGGCATTGAGTTGGCAGAGTATGTTCTGGAGGGGGTGATCGGTGTTAAAGACTGATACATGTCTTCTTCAACATCTTCTATTACTTCCTGATGTACAGGGTCAACATTTATGGTTGCTATCTTGTGGTTACTCAGGGTGACATTTCTGGTTCTATCTCTTCTCTTACAATCTGGCATATGTGGTCTTCCACAACTGCCATAGGGATCACAATTGGGAGTTGGTCATATTTTTTTTTTGCCCAATTCTTTTCTGTTGAGTTTCTACACTGCACTGGAAAACATGATGAATCTCTCTGTGGTTGTGACATCTTTTGTCAGAAGGAAGAGCTTATTACATGTCTTCTGAAACTCTTTCATCAAATGTGAGATATTGTCAGCTTCACAATTCAAATTTGCAATTCGGTCTTAAATTTATCTTACTTACTGAGCTTCTCTTCCCTCTTCTCAAACCACTGCTGGGCTCTGCTGTGAAGTAGAAGTAAACACTTGGAAAGAATGGTGGAATCAAGTATGTGTGCAAAACTTAAGGATGAAATTAACTTTCACATGATGTATCACTGCCACATAACGTAGTTCGATGAAACTTGCACCATACACAAAAACAACTGGTACGGTACGGTATAGAAGGTAACTGGTAGAAATACAAAATGAGACAAACAGAAATGTTACATTTATTCAGAGGTAATAGCTACAATGAAGCCCCCTGAACATCACAAGAAGTGGGAAGTGGCTCTTAAAAGGGTGTGTGATCACCACAGATGGCAATGCACACTCTGCAGTGTGCTCCCTTACTAGTCACAAGGTTGGTTAAGAGTTCTTGCTGTAGGGTGTTCTATACCACCACCAGTGTACCTGACAACTGCTGGATGGTCACTGGTACATGTGGCTGTGCAACAATGTGTTTCCCCAATGCATACCAAACATGCTCAACGTAATTTAAGCCAGGAGAATGTGCAGGCCAAAAATCCACTTTTCTCCAAGAGCCCCTCCACCTGCGCAGTTCAATGTGGTTCGCACATTGTCATCCACAAAAATGAAGTGAGGGCTGAATGAACCCCTGAAAAGATGAATGCGGTAAGTAGTACAGTGTCAAAATAACATTTAGCAGTGGGTGTACCATGTTCACAAATTAGGAAGTCAGTATGCTCATGCAACATTGTGCCTCTCCACACTGTAGCACTTAAACCACCAAAACGATCATGTTAGACAATGTTCCTGGGTGTTTCACATGTTCCCATCTCTCCCAGCTTGAGAGCACATCCAGAATAACTACTCAGACTAAATCTGTTTCCATACAAGAATACCATGCAACTCCACTCTTCTTTGGTCTAGTTCCTATACTCCTGGCACCATTGCAAACGGTTCTGCTTATGTGCAAGTGTCTATGGAACAGAACATCCCTGTTGCCGGACAAAGAGACCACCATCCATGCAGTTGCCAGGTCACTGGAGAGCACAAAATTTTGTGCCATGCAGTCCTGTTACATGTGGTTGCAACTGCATCTGCTATTTGATGCGGGTCCCTTCTTGCCTGCTGCACAATGTAGTGATCATCATCTGCTGCTGCTGCTGTTGTTGACAGTGGTCAATCAACTTTTTTCCTTCTGGCAGCTCTGCCCGTTGTTCGGAATGCTTCCCAAGCATGTGAAACAATGCTGTAAGCAGTACCAAATTTTGGGGTTACACTTGCCACACTTCATCCTTCTTCCAGTTTCCTGATGTTTCTTTGCCATGTGAAGTCATCCAAATGCTGTCTCAAGGCATTGGTGAAATGAAGAACACCACGAAAGCGCACCACAGCTGTTCATTTATTGACACAGTTTCCCCCCATTTCTTCAACTGGCTTGTGTTGCAGGGAACACCCCATTTGGCACTGTTTTCACTCAGACACCATGTGGTCTTACTTTCAGCTTTCTGTGCATGACTGGGAAACATCTGGCAACATGCCCATACAATTTCACTCATGTTCTCAAAGTTGGTAACATGTTATGTTACTGTACCTGCATAATACTTAAGTTTTGCAGAGCAGTGTATTTCTATGCAGTTTCTGTGATCTCACATCTGTTAAACTGGTGAGGAGAGGCAAGAGATGCTTAAGCCAGTTCAGAGTGAGCTGATGTTAAGGTAGGTCACTCAGGCCTACAATACTTTGATTTCTAAGAATACCTTCCAAAAGTACGTAGGCAACAATGGGAAAACAAGGTTTATGGCTGTTGTTACTGTTAACTTCTATAGTGAACTATGTTAGTGAAACAAATATTGTGGTATTATTACATGGTTAATATTCACACAGAACAAGTGAACTCTGGGGCCAGACTCTTGAAATGGATTGTAGTCAGTTTACTTTATTATTTATTACTGATGATCCATATGTTAGATTTGTGGTGTCATATAAAGGGGCCTCAGAATTTTAAGTTTTTATCCGCCTCCAGTATAGAATACATCACAAGTTGGAGACTGTCAACTCATTCTTATACCTTGGTACAGTGCTGACAGAAAATGGTGGGTCTGGAGAAGACGTGAAGAACCATATAAAGAAGGCAAATGCTGCCTTCGTACAATTGTGTCCAATACGTTAAACAGAATCATCTCACACAAAACAAAACTTTGTATTTTTAACACAAATGTGGATGCTGGCCTCTATATCGGCGAAAGCTGCAAAGTAGACAAGAACACAGTGTCACAGCTTCAGAGCTTCATAAATAGCTGCCTCTTGCACACCGTGAATGTTTGATGGCTGGAAAAAATAAATAATGAGGAGCTCTGGAGGACAACAAATCAGATAATGAGAGAAAGTGGTGGTAGTTGGGTACACAATAAGAAAGTGAGATGGAGGAATTGAAAAGCAGGCATTGGAATGGAATCCCCAGGCAACAATTAAGAGAGGCAGGTCCAGAAATAAATATAAGAACACAGCAGAAGGGAAAGCAAAGAGAGTTTGCAAGACCAAGTCAGAATTGAGGGATATGACAAAGATGAGGGAGGGAGTGGTGGTGGGGGGGGGGGGGGGCAGGGGAGATGGCAAGTTCTCTTGGTGCCACAGCAATTAAATTGGATAAGTCAATATATTTCAAAATTGCAAAGCCGTGTGTTACTCACCTTGCTAGTTAACAGAACAACAATGGTTGTACGGACTGCAGGCAGGCGTACTATATCCCACAACAACTTGTACGTCTCTTTGACACCTAAATCAGTGTCATGTGGTTCATTTCCTTCACGACATGGAATCTCATGTTTGAACAGGCCAACAAGTGTTGTTGTGACTAGAAACACTAGTCCCCAGAAGTAAAGAAAACCTGTAACACACAAACGTACAATTATATTCATTTTGCAAAGCAACAAGTATTGCTAACAGATTGGATAAATATATCATTGTTTCAATTATTTTTGTAAGTCCAGCCTGAAGGATACAATAACAATAAACTAAAAATTTAGTTACCAGAAGTAAGATGGAAATCAGGTGTCACCAGCATGGCTACAAAACACTACAAAACACCAAAAGAAAAATTCACTTGAGAAAACTACAATTAAAATGAGATAGAAAGGCTGACCAAGACTTATATTCAGGAGGAGAAATTCCAAATACAGTTGACAATCACAAATAAAAGGTGTGTATGGAGAAGGGGGCGGAGGGTCTTGATTTGGAACAGTTAGTTCCTTTGCGAGGGGAGGGAAGAGAAATAGGTAGGAGAAGAAGAGCGTGTCACTTAGGCTCCAGTTTGAGAAGAATCTATCTGTAGTGATGACAGGGGTGACAAAGATGTACAGCTTTACTGCACTGTGGAGAAAATTGGGTTGGACTGAAAGGATAGAAGAACAGTTTATGAATTGTACAAAGATCACAGCACAAAAATTGGTTTGAATACAGGAAATAAGATCCAATGCTGGTCAAAAATCTACAGGGGGAAAAAATCTAAACCTCCTCTTTCTTGTCCTTTCAGCTGCATTCATGTGTGTCAAATTTACATTCTATCAATTTCAGAGCCCAGTGTATCCATCTTCAGGAACTTAAAAACGATGCAGAAATCAATAAATGTATTGATTAAGCACATGACAGAACTGTTTTTCATATACTTTTCCATGGGGCATTTAACAACAGTACAGGACATATCAAAACTAGACAGCAAAAATATAATGGCTTATAAGCGTAATGGAAAATAACGCAAAAGTAAGAGGGCAAAGCACTTACTACAAGGATGTGGAAGTAAAAGCATCAATTCAAGCCCAAAGACTCCTCAATAATGACAATTTATTACTATTATCACTCAAAAGCTTTTAAATTTGTTCTGGCACTACGGATGGAACAATATAGCTGTGCATGTGTAGATGTGTGTTATTAGGAAGGACACTCCTAAATCTTAGTAACACTTTTAATCTTCTTTGTTCTTTGAGAAGTGGTCTGTCAATCTTTTTTATCTACCTGCCAACCACTCAATGTCTCAAGTAGGGTGTATATGGTGGATAGTTACCTTTCCTTCTTCAATCAGTTGCCTTACACACAGGATTTTCTAGGAATATAAACACAGCTGTAGATTGGGAAAGACAGCGTAACAACATATCTCGTAGAGGAATATGGCTGTATAATTTACGAAAAGTACGTTCACATGACTAAAAGGGTAAGTTCTTACCAAACTAAAGGAAGGTTTAAAATGTGACTGAAAATAAGTAAACAGAGAAACATCATTTCTTGCACCTGTCTCTCTCTCTCTCTCTCTCTCTCTCTCTCTCTCTCTCTCTCTCTCTCTCTTTCTGCTTGCATTATGTGGGTCTCTCTTATCCTGGATCCTGGTTAACCATTAAGAAGGAACTTCTTGACCCAAAAGCTGTAACTGCTGTTATATAGTTTTATATGTTTGCATTAGCTGTGCAGGAAATTTTGTTCCCTGAAAGTAAATATTGGCCACCCCCAACTGACTCTTTGTGAATAAAAGTGATGTCTTTCCAAGAATGTAACATGGCACATTAAACAAAAATGGTGTACCTTGCTTCCATAGTAGAATCTAGTCTCATTCACTTCTACTTTGTCAGTACCTACATAATGTCATAAGACTAGAAGAGAACAACAGGGTCAGTTTTTTTCCATGGTACGTATATAGTTAATTTGTATACAATACCTGATAATGTTACTAATCCTTGAGGTTCTGGCTCAGATCTAAGGTATGCATTACAGAACTCAGCTGATTCTAATCCCATAAATACAACATATCCTAAGAAATATCCAGCAGTCTGTCCAACACTGTTGCAAGTTGAGGCATGTCCTACATTGTTCCTGCAAGATTGTAGAGGAAGTTACATTAATTTAAATAGCAGAAGAAACAGTAAATAATTTACAATTAACTTGTTGCTGCAACATAACTACCTCTTGAGCATGGTGAGAGCCCATCCATCAACTGCAATATCTTGTGTGGCCGCTAAGAAGTTGAGACAAAAGAAAAATGCTGTCAAGGTCCCAGTACTAGGGCCATTTGTTCCTGCAGATTCTCCTTCAAGCCAGTGTTCTACATTAGCTGATAAGAACATCATGAAAAAACCAATCAGGTACTGAGTTGGTACCAGCCATGACTTCCGTCGACCAAAGCGTGTGGAGAAAACTGAGTCCACAATTGGGGCCCACAAAAGCTTCAGGCTAAATGGCCAATGCGCAAAACTAAATTCAGCCTATAAAAATACACAAGAAGAATTTTATGTAAAAAGTTAATAGACTGACCAAAACCATCTTATTAAAAAGTTTGCTAATAACTATTTACCTCCTGAGGAAGAGAATAAGCTTTAGACATTTACGCTGCTTTACTAACATTACGCTAAGGTGTGTTCCACAGACAGCATACTCATAACTTTTACTCACACTGCAAAGAAGTTGCTTATACTGAGATAGTTGACTTCAGTACTCAAGGGAGGCTATTACATTGACATTACAGTAACCAGTGTTTCTATTGCAGAAGCCACAAACAATCCAGAGCTGATAGAGAGCATCATGACTGATACAGGGATTAGTGATAACAAGGTCGTTGTAGCTAGGTTCAATACAGTTTCTTCCAAATCTATCAGAAACAAACGCAAAATAATTTTATTTAAAAAAGCGGATAAAGTGTCACTAGAAGCCTTTCTAAAAGACAATTTCCATTCCTTCCGAACTGACTATGCAAATGTAGACGAGATGTGTCTCAAATTCAAAGATATAGTAGCAACAGCAATTGAGAGATTCATACCTCATAAATTGGTAAGAGATGGAACGGATCCCCCGTGGTACACAAAAAAGGTCCGAAAGCTGTTGCAGAGGCAATGGAAAAAGCATGCGAAGTTCAGAAGAACTCAAAATCTCGAAGATGGGCTAAAATTTACAGATGCGCGAAATTTGGCACGGACTTCGATGCAAGATGCGTTTAATAGGTTCCACAATGAAACACTGTCTTGAAATTTGGTAGAAAATCTGAAGAAATTCTGGTCGTATGTAAAGTACACAAGCGGCAAGACGCAGTCAATACCTTCGCTGCGCAATGCCGATGGTACTGTTACCGACGACTATGCCGCTAAAGCGGAGTCATTGAACGCAGTTTTCCGAAATTCCTTCACCAGGGAAGACGAATGGAATATTCCAGAATTTGAAACACGAATAGCTGCTAGCATGAGTTTCTTAGAAGTAGATACCTTAGGGGTTGCAAAGCAACTCAAATCGCTTGATACGGGCAAGTCTTCAGGTCCAGATTGTATACCGATTACGTTCCTTTCAGGTTACGCTGATACTATAGCTCCCTACTTAGCACTCATATACAACCGCTCGCTCACCGATAGATCTGTAACTACAGATTGGAAAATTGCACAGCTCGCACCAGTGCTTAAGAAGGGTAGTAGGAGTAATCCATCTAACTACAGACCTATATCATTGACGTCAGTTTGCAGTAGGGTTTTGGAGCATACACTGTATTCAAAAATTATTAATCACCTCGAAGGGAACGATCTATTGACACGTAATCAGCATGGCTTCAGAAAACATCACTCTTGTGCAACGCAGCTAGCTCTTTATTCGCACGAAGTAATGGCCGCTATCGACAGGGGATCTCAAGTGGATTCCGTATTTCTAGATTTCCGGAAATCTTTTGACACCGTTCCTCACAAGCGACTTCTAATCAAGCTGCGGACCTATGGGGTATCGTCTCAGTTGTGCGACTGGATTCGTGATTTGCTGTCAAGAAGGTCGCAGTTCGTAGTAATAGACAGCAAATCATCGAGTAAAACTGAAGTGATATCAGGTGTTCCAAAGGGAAGCGTCCTGGGACCTCTGCTGTTCCTGATCCATATAAATGACCTGGGTGACAATTTGAGCAGTTCTCTTACATTGCTCGCACATGATGCTGTAATTTACCATCTAGTAAGGTCATCCGAAGACCAGTATCAGTTGCAAAGCGATTTAGAAAAGATTGCTGTATGGTGTGGCAGGTGGCAGTTGACGCTACATAACGAAAAGTGTGAGATGATCAACATGAGTTCCAAAAGAAATCCTCTGGAATTTGATTACTCGATAAGTAGTACAATCCTCAAGGCTGTCAATTCAACTAAGTACCTGGGTGATAAAATTACGAACAACTTCAGTTGGAAAGATCACATAGATAATATTGTGGGGAAGGCGAGCCAAAGGGTGCGTTTCATTGGCAGGACACTTAGAAGATGCAACAATTCCACTAAAGAGACAGCTTACACTACACTTGTTCGTCCTCTGTTAGAATATTGCTGCGCGGTGTGGGATCCTTACCAGGTGGGATTGACAGAGGACATCGAAAGGGTGCAAAAAAGGGCAGCTCGTTTTGTATTATCATGTAATAGGGGAGAGAGTGTGGCAGATATGATACACGAGTTGGGATGGAAGTCATTACACCAAAGAAGTTTTTCGTCGCGACGAGACCTTTTTACGAAATTTCAGTCACCAACTTTCTCTTCCGAATGCAAAAACATTTTGTTGAGCCCAACCTACATAGGTAGGAATGATCATCAAAATAAAATAAGAGAAATCAGAGCTCTAACAGAAAGGTTTAGGTGTTCGTTTTTCCCGCGCGCTGTTCGGGAGTGGAATAGTAGAGAGATAGTATGATTGTGGTTCGATGAACCCTCTGCCAAGCACTTAAATGTGAATTGCAGAGTAGTCATGTAGATGTAGATGCTTGCCATTTATTAAGCCATATGACACGTGTGTCCTTATGCTGAAGCTACACCATAAACCAATCACTTTCACTTATACCTTTGTGGGCAAAAATTGTACGCCCTGGCAGTTCTGCCAGCTAGAATTCATTGGGCAAGCAACTACAGATATAAGACACATAAGAGAGGCAGGAAATGTGGTAGCTGATTTTTTTTCCTAGTCAGCAAATCACTTTGGCAATAAATTATGATCAACTGAGGGCAGCACAAGCTATGGACGAGTAGCTAGAACAATACTTGCATGATGGTTCAATAGTTGCTCAGCTGAAACAAGTGCGGTTGCTAGGTACAAAGGATATTATTTGATGTGATGTGTCTAGATCCTCACCTAGATGATCCGTGCCTGGAATGCTACAAAAGCAGATTTTGACAGTGTTCACAACCTCATCCATCCCACTGCAAATGCCACCATTAAACTGATGGTCGAGAAATTTGGGTGATCAAATATTAAAAAAAGACTATTACCACTGATCAAGAGCATGTCAACAATGCAAAGTTGGCAAACATATTCATGCCAATGGAAGAATTTCCTGAGACAACAAGTCATTTCTCTCAGATTCACACAGATCTTATAGGCCCACTTCTGCCATCAAATGAATATCTTTATATATTTACAGCTACAGACAAATATACATGTTTGGGGGATATAATGTCAACTGGTCATATTTCAGCAGAAATCACAGCAGAGGCCTTCCTTAAAACACTGATTTCCCATTTCAATAGTCCGGCAGACATCATGACAGACCACGGCCAGCAATTTCTACCAATACAGTTTTTGGAACTGTCTAGATTGTGGAAGCTCCAGCATCCTCATACAACCTGCTATCAATGTGCAAACAACAGGATGATAGAGTGATGGCATAGAACACTGAAAGCTGCACTTAGGTGTCTTAAGAACACATGGGCAGCTGCACTACCACTGGCTTTGCAGGGGCTTCAGATAGCCTTTAAGCTGGGCATTGAGGCATCTCCCATAAAGAGGGTTTATGGAGAGGGGCACCTGCCATCGGAATTTTTTCAGTGACACTGATGCAAACACAGATGGAGCTACCATATATGCTGCAACAAGTCAAGCCCAAATAGCTAAGCAGCACTACTCTCGAGCATCCCCTCATGGAGATCTGAGAGCCCTAATGCTGTGAACAAAAACAATAAATCCACCTTTGCAACCACAGTGCTCTGGCCTTTTCCAGGTGCTAAAATGTGAGGAACATAAGGTCAGACAATTTACAACGACAAGCTAATAACGGTGTCTTGAGAACGGATGAAAGCATCACATTTGCTACTCCATGTGTAACCACACAAAAACAAGATACTTCAATTCTACACCAGCAACCTTGAGTCAACTGGCTAGTGTTACTTGTCTGCCAAAAGCAACATAACATTCGCCTCAGCCAACAAGCCCAGATGAAGTGCCAAAGACACTAGTTAATTACACGAGAACAGGTTAACAGGTATGACATAAATACCTGCACGTCATAGGAGCTCCACTCTACCACAGGGAGGTAGTACATTAAAATTATAACCACTGAAAAGATTGTGGTAGTTATCTGATGGCATATACACTGAAATACGCACTTATGGTGGCAAACATTGGAATTAAACTATGCATCTCACAGAGAGTTGTCTCTGGGATATAGAAAGCCAACAGAGTTCTTCAATTAAATACAGTGCAATGACTTAACATTACATGTGGCTATTTTATTGACAGTGAATTCTAACATAACCTAAAATACTAAATTTCTGGCTAAAAGTCATGAAGGGGCCCCTATTTGCATTTTTCACATTTTATGTAAACATATCTGTACATAACATGCATCAAAACACTATTCTGAGGCTTATTCACCATCTAATGCACTGTTACTGAATCTGCCATCCAGTTTTAGCTTTTATCATGAAAAGTGGGTTTGAATATGACATGAACATAAACATTAGGCATGTTACAGACAGATCTGCTACCTCAACTTTATTTAGCATTCAAATTCGTTAGCTTTCCCAATTAACAACGGCTTCCAACCTAACCCACACATCACTGTGCTGTGCTACACATAATGCAGTCTTTACAACCAAAATTTTGTGTGTGGGTGTCTGGATGGGGGAGAGGCTTCTAATATCCACACTTTAGCCAGTTTCTGTGAAGACACAATTCAATGGACTGGAAGAAATTATCCATCAGATTGTTGCTTAATTTAGTCTTTATCTCCACCACATTATCTACATGAAGGTTAATGTGTTCTGATACATTGCTGAAAAAACATCCCATGCTGCTTGAACTCTTTGCAGAGGTTGTTGTACTCTAAGTATATTATTCACATTTTTCACTATCTTTTAAGGAAAAGGAAATACTGGTAATGACAATAGACATTTAACTGCATAGTTACATGAATTCTAGGTTTATGTTTTTTTCCTTACAAGTATAAAGGAAACTAGAAATCACTACCATAAGTATCAGTTTCATTAATTACCGCTAGTCAAAATACACTTGCATACTTTACAAAAGTAGACAGCAGTTGTCTGCCTGTTACTGTACATCATAGAAAGCTCTACTTCAGTAAGGGCTTTACAGAACAGAGTAATGAGCAAAGACACACAATCGGATTTTCCACATGATACGTAACAAGTCTTTTGAGGTGGTACAACTTTTATTCTAATTTCTGTTGAATGCAGTGTATAACACTGAAACGTTGGTTGTCAGTCTTTTTCTCTGTTAGCCTGTTAAATCTTTTTCTCTGTTAGCCTGTTAAATCTTTTTCTCTGTTAGCCTGTTAAACCCTGTAGGTATCGGTAATAACAGTACCCGTTGCTGTCAGTTATTTGAACTAACGATAATACATACGTCAACGAAGAGATAATTTTACTACTGGGCGGAACAGCTGTTTCCGTTTATTACTATACAGTGTAAACAGTAACAAAATATTTTTATTTTATTTCCGTTTCGGCGAGTTTTGGTCATGTCTTTCCAATCATTTCGAACTGAAAATTTTCCGTATTAATTTCGCATTAATGTGAAAAAAACACGAATTAAAATTATATTTGGTAGCATTTAGCTTACCTGTTGTCGATAGCTCACGCCTCTGTTTCGGAGATACATAGGGATTGCCGCAGTAAGACCAATAGGGATTCCTTGTAACAAGTACAGAAAGAACAGAATAGCGATATTTTTTTCATCTCCTTTGATGTCACTTCTCCTTTCTGGTAAATATCCGTCTTCTATATCAGTCGACTGATTCCTCACTTCCGTCCCTGTTCGTTTACGGGTGCTCATCTTGTTATTCGCTGAGTAACTTTCAGTATCGTCGTACTCCACCTGTCAACTAAGTACACGTAATCAATGCACACCGATATATGTCAGCAACAATCCACGCCTGCAATATACATCACTCCAGTATCCAAACTAACATGTTATCACATCATGCATCCTTGTCAGAGTGAAATTTGCTTATTGTCTGACACACACATTAGCAAATGCCACTGAAAACGTAAATCACCAACAACACATTACAACTTCTCTTCCACTCTCACGCTCAAACCAAAACATTATCACATGTGTAGCGAATAGAGCGACGAACATTAATCAGTGCTGCCAACATCACCTTCTGCGTTCTCAAAAGAGCCAGTGTGAGGATTTCTGAACTCATTCTTCGCATCAGGCAATAAACTTGTGTCATTTACCAAAGATTCGTATTTTCTAGGGACTGAAACCTAAAAAAGTACAATGTTTTCAGCTTTATTGTATAACTGTATAATTTACACGTCCAACGTTTGTTGTCTATGTATTCAATAAACGCAAATAAACTGAAAATACATGTTCACGATTTCAGATCTTCACAGTTATAATCTGTTTAAAACATGATATACATGATTTTGTGAGCAAAGTGGAGGTTCTAGCTGGGAGCAATGAAGGACACGCGTTTCGCAAATAATCGAAAACTCTAACAGTTGCCATAGTCTGTGAACTGCATACACAGAAAATATTCGTTGTGTGCATTGCACAAAATCATATAGTACATTCAACACTAGAGTGAGTCAAGTCGATACAATGATTGAACACACGTATATTAGGTCACACATTAACTTTTTTGTGTCCTTTTCCACCGATTTTGTTCCATCATAAGCGCGTAAGCTCCTTCGCAAGGCCTATTGTTGCTTCATTGAAACCTCTCTCAATGGCTTTTTTTCCCCATATCTGTAATAAAGACTACTTTCACCTCCGTACAACTCTGGCATCGAGGTGAGCCATTCATCACTCAGTATTGGTGTACGTAAAACTAAGTACAAGGAGGAGTCGAGGAAATGCGTGTGTTTCGCTACTGAATAACTACTGCCGTTTTGTTTACAGAAAAAAAAGTTTTCATCGGTACGTTAATTGAATCTTGCATTTGAAAACGGGTATCAGTTCGTTATTCGGTGCTATTAAGTTTGGTATTGACCCGTGGAACTGCCTCCACACAGTGTGTCAGTCTGCCTACCGCTGAGAGTATATGGAAGAAGCTATTTGATTCTGACAATGACATCACTAGATCAGGCATAGGGGTGTAGACTTCCTTAAGCACCAGGTGTATATTTCCGAACTGGGGCAAAAACTTGATATTGGTGCCGCCCCCCCTCGCACCCCCGAGCATTTCAGATAGGACGTAAAAATTTTTAAAAAATTGAAAAATATGTTGATGTTGTAGCCCACATCTTTCTGAAGTGTTTGATATACAGGGTGAGTCACTAACTATTGCCACCTAGAATAACTCCGAAAGTATGATAATAACTGAAAAGTTTGCGGAACAAATGTTGCATGGGACAACGGGGGCCATCATATGACATTGGTATTTTGTTGCTAGGTGGGGTCGCTTCAGAGATATGAAGGTCAGCTTTGTTTTTTTTTTTTTTTTTTTTTTTTTTTTTTTTTTTTTTTTTTTTTTTTTATGGGATGCTACAGTTTGGTACTTATTTTATGATAGCAGTTATCAACAAGAATCCAATGATGTGTAACAATAAGGTCTTTGAAGGTCAAAGGTGGCATGAACATCCATTTACAGAAGGTGTTCGAATTGATGACCATTGATATCAATGCAGTGCTGCAATCGTCTTATCATGCCTTGACTAGTATTCCTTAAAACTTCGGCACTTTTCGAAGCACACGCTCTGACAATTCTCTCTCGTACATCATGCAAATAGTAAAATATTTGCTGAATATGGCATATCCATCTAACATGCCATATGTGAACACCATTTGACGGTTTCACAATACAACACTAATATGAACGGTAAGACTAGTATCATTGAATCAAGCAAATGTGAATGATGTATTCCTTCAAAGAGCAAGTCGATATGTTTCTCATTTATGGAGAATAACAACAAAATTCAGTGAGAGCTAGAGACTCGTACGCTGAAAGATATTCTCAGCGTAGTCACCCTACACGCCGTACTTTTAAATATGTGTATGATAAATTGAGAACAATTGGATCTTTAACACTTTGGAAACATATCCGGCAAATGAAAGCTACTAACAAGGAAACGGAAATTGGTACTCTTGCCACTGTGGTTCAAGATCCTTGTGTTAGGTCTCATTAAATCGCAAGGGATCCTGGCATGAGCCAGAGTACTGTTGTTCGTGTTCTGCATCGCGATAAATATTATCCTTACCGTATCAGTCTCTACCAAGAATTAACTGGTGCGGTTTGTATGCGTTAAATTGAGTTCTGCCGATGTGCGGGATTCAGATCAAAGGGATGACATATTTATTAATTTTATTTCATTTACTGACAAGGCTACATTCACAAACCATGGAAATGTTAATTTGCATAACATGCGTTATTGGGCAACTGACAATCCACGTTGGCTGCAGCAAGTTGCAGACAAAAAACCGTGGTCGGTGAATGTGCGGTATGGGATTCTGGAGGACAGAATTTCATCAAAGAAAATCTTAGTAGCAGGAAGTACGCCACATTCCTGCAAGAAACATTAGGTCTGTTATTGTAAGGAACAAGGAACAGAATGTGGTATCAACATGATGGGTGTCTGGCACATTTTTCACTGATGGCTAGAAATGAGTTGCAATACAGTTCCCAAATCATTGGATTGGATGTGGAGGAGATGTCTCATGGCCGGCTCGTTTGCCAGACTTGACACTTCTGGATTTTTTATTGTGAGGATTCATTGTTTGTAAAGACATTCCAACTACACCTGAAGATATAGTAGAGAGAATTGTCAGAGCATGTGTTTCTGTAAGTGCGAATGTAATAAGGAATGCCACTCAATCCATGATAAGAAGATTGCAGCACTGCATTGATATCAATGGTCATCACTTCAAACACCTTCTGTAAATTGATGTTCATGTCACCTTTATGACCTTCAAAGACCTTATTGTTTCACATCATTGGATTCATCTCAATAGCTGTTAGCAGAAAATAAGTACCAAACTATAGCATCCCATTTTTTAAAAAAGTTGACTTTCATATCTCTGAAGTGACCCCACCTAGCAACAAAAGAAACCAATGTCATATCAGGGCCCCCATTGTTCCATGAAACTTTTGTACCACAAACTCTTCAGCTCCTATCATACTTTCAGAGTTAACCTATTCTTGGTGGCAACAGTTAAAGTGACTCACCCTGTATATGAAACATATATGTTTGAGGAAATGTAAGACATGTTATTTGGTCTTAAGGTTGCCAAAGTACAATGCCACTCCTCTTCAAACAGCATTTTTCTGTTGCATGTCACTGTATTTTGTTATGAGGAATTCAAACGTTTATTTTTTGTAGTGAAAGCTATCAAACCTATATTCAGAACAGCAGAAATTAAATTGCCCGGTGGTGCCTCTCCTGCTCCCAGTTAGCCAGTTTGACCCCCTCCCTCCCTTAAAAAACCTCACAATTAATACTGGATGGGATTATTTGTAACCAGGAAAATAAGAACTCTTCAAAAATTTGCACTTTTTATTGCCTATTAGCTAATAACTTTGTCTCTTGTGTGATACAAAATCAAACAAAGGAAACATGAAACCACTGAGGAGATTGTTCAGGTTGGTTACACCAAACAACCCCCATTTGGCAGTAGTTCATTTATTGACCCAAACACAAGTAAGGCTTACAAAGAACTGACATGGCGGAAGAGGCCAAAGATAATCTTAGCTTAGTTCAAAGATGGATGCATCAATGTTGGTTTCGATTTCATTGGTGCCCACACAGCCGCTCCTCCCCCCCCCCCCCCCCCCCACACACATTACGAAGTTCTCTTGAGTGGTTAGTCGGGGGGGGGGGGGGGGGGCGTAACAGTGGCGTCCCCGCCGACCACAGTCGTCGGGGGGCTGTCATGAAGGAAGGTTCGGCCACCGAACCTGGAAGTCGTTGAAGCGAGCTGGGCATGCCGGTTGTGCGGCGACAGATAGGCCAGCAATTTGTGGGTGGAACAGAGCGACAACGACGATGTCTCCAGTAGGCGTGGAGAACACACGAAGCATGTCCAGCTTGACGTCAGGCGGGAAGGAAACACATTTCACCAGGTGGAAGGGAATGGTGGAGGTTGTGTCATGAGCACTGGATGAAGAGAAACACATGACAAAAAGTGTATAATCATGCAATATTATTGTGATGTTGTGGATTATGTCTGGGGGGGCGGCCACAAACACCTTGAGCGAGGGCACGTTCAAGATGGGGCGGGAGGGAGGGGGGGCTATAAGAAACCTCAACAGGGCGAGGCAGGCGACAGTGGAGAGGTTGAAGGAACCGGTGAAGGGTCCGGCGGCGAGGGCATTACTTTGCGGGTGGTATGGATGTGCCGGATGCCACAAATGTTACAAATCTCGTTGAACAGGGCCGACTCAAATTGTCTGCCCTAGTCAGTTGTGATGATAGCTGGACATCTGAAACACAATACCCATGACTCGATGAAAGCTCAAGCAACAGTTTCTGCCATAATATTGGGGAGGGGGACAGCCTCGACCCAGCGAGTTGTTCGGTCCATAGACGAGATAACATAACGAAAGCCATTAGAGGGGGGGAGAGGGCCGACAATATCAGTATGGATATGCTGGAAACACCCAGGAGGGATCGAAAAGGCACCGAGGGGGGGGGGGGGGGGGGGTGAAGTGTGCTCGTGTACTTTGCAGCGTTGGCACGCAACGTATTGGTGGCAGTCCTTGTTGACATTTCTCCACACAAAGCGCTCCGCTACAAGGCGGGCGGACGCATGAACACTGGGGTGGGCTAAATTATGCAATGCGTTGAAGACAGCTCAACGGTGCATGGTTGGGATGAGGGGGCGTAATGCGCCCGTACTATCGTCACACTAGATCTCACCAGAAATGCCAGGGAAGATGGTGCAGACAAAGTGTAGTGAAGAGGTAGAGTCTGAAATCAGGTTTTGTGTTTCCTCGTCAGTGGGTTGGAGGTTAGGCAGTTCAGAGAGGTCTAACAGTGAATGAACGGTGTTGACTCATGAAAGGAAATCAGCAACTATATTGTCAGCACCCTTTATGTGTCTGACATCGATGGTGAACTGAGATATGAAGTCCATGTATCTGAAGCGGCGAGGAGGTGGCTCAGCTGGCGGGTTTGTAATGGCCACAGCCAGGGGTTTGTGGTCCGTTAAAACATAGAAAGGGCATTCCTCAACGTCAGTCTTAAAATGCTTGATCACTTTGTAGACTGCGAGCAACACCCTGTCAAACGCGGAATATTTCCGTTGTACATTGGTGAGCTTGCGCAAGAAGAACTGCAGAGGGGAAGTTTGGGCGTCGATTGTCTGGCTAAGAACATCGCCGCTGGCAGTATCACTCGTGTCTGTGCTGATGAAAACTTGCGCATTGGGATGAGGATGTGTGATGGTGCAGGCCTCAGCAAGAAGATTTTTGAGGGCAGTAAAAGAGCCAGTCATAGCAGGGGTCCATGGAACAGGCCGAGATCCAGAAGTGTTGGTGCCTGCCAAGGCGTCCGTCAGTGGAGCCTTAATCTTCGCAGCCTGAGGTAGATGTTGCCGATAATAATTAACCGTCCCCAGGAAGTGCCGGAGCTCTTTGAATGACAAAGGTCTGGGTAGGTTTAATATTGTTTCTACTTTCTCAGGGGGCGGTGAAATGCCGTCAGCAGAGACCCAAAAAACCAAGAAAAGTGACAGCTGCAATTTGTCCTGGTTGGTCTCGATGCCTGCTGCCATGAGAGTGTTCATAATAATTTGCACATGTCGAATGCTATGGAGGAGCTGAACACAAGAATGTCATCAGCATATGCAAAGCAGAATTTTAGGTCAAACAGCACTTCCTTGATGAAGTGTTGCCATGTCTGGATTGCGTTTTTCAGACCGAAGAGCATGAATTGAAACCGAAATAACCCAATCAGGGTGGTGATTGCTGTCTTCTAGATATCTTCAGGTGCCATGGGGATCTGGTGGTAGGCCCCTTTTCAATCAATGACAGAGTACATGGTCGCACCTGCGAGGGAACTGGGAAAGTCGGCAATATTGGGTATGGGGTAGCTGTCCATAACTGTTCGTACGTATAGTAGACGGTAGTCTCCGCACATGCGCCAGGACCCGTCTTTCTTGGCTGTCATATGTATGGGCGTAGACCAGCTGCTGGCAGAGAGTTCAATGACGCCGGAGCTTAGTAGTTCAGAAATCTGATTTTTAAGGTTGGAGAGGCGCTCAGGACAAAGTCGACGTGGTTTACTGGAGATCAGGGGACCTGGCGTGAGGCGAAGCTTGTGAACCATGCCTTTGGTGACGACGGAAATGTTGCCGGCGGTGTGGGAGGTGGTTTGTTTACAATATGTGGCAGGCGGGGAGGCGAGGCATGGTCGTGGTGTTCGGAGCCACTTGGCAGGTCCGACGGGAGCCAAGGTGACAAAGTGTCCCTGGAGCCAAAGCCCTGAAGCAGTGGCACCATGGTCGGGTGAGCTCAGTAGAGCTCGTGAGCCGTTAGTGAGTACATTGTCCGAGGGCGCGGCCTGTGCCAGCATGGTCACAGGCAAAACGCTTGGCGCGAGTGCACTGTTTGTGTTGTCAGTGGCGGTCGTACGGTGGCGCGCAGGAGCTGAAGTTCCATAGTTTGAGGTGCTATCCACGAGGGGCGGGGTGGAGCCGTCAGTTCGGGAACACATGATACTCGTTGCGCATGCGCACTTGTGTCCAGCCAAGTGTCAAATGCTTTCATTTAGGAGGGTGTGGCCCTGGGGAGCTGTCAGTACATGTTATGGCAGTCTTGATAGCACAGTTGCGAAGGGTAGTGGGAGGTAAACACATGGAGGCTTGATTGCTGGGACTGGAAGCAGATTAGGCACAGTTACTGACCTTGCTTTGTCCTTGCTGTAGTATCTGTAATCCCTTTGCTGCCTCGGAGATCTGGAGCTGAGTTTCGTGGAGCCGGAGGGAGAGCTCGAAGTTTTCCTTGCGTAGGCGAGCGACGTTTCCAAGCTTGACAAGGCACTTATGCATTGTTTCTTGTAACGTTGTCGACAGAGACGAACATGTATGGATGAGATGAGCCCAGACCGATTTGTCATGGGGGGCGGGGGGTGTTTGTTCGACGGAGCACAGGGGAAGTGAGTCTTAGACGGGTGATGAAACACGGTGTTTCGCACTAGGTCTGGTGAAAGTTTGTGGTGTCGCAAGAAATCAGTGTCTAGTATAGGTTCGTCAATTTCACACACTAAAAAAAGTCCACCTGAGTTTGCGGTTTTTGTGGAGAGTGAATCCAAGCATTGTAGTTTAGTTGAATTCACGGCTTGCAGTGAAGTATGATGAGGGTGGATGTTCGACGGCACTAAGGACGTAGGCAGCAGCGAAACATCGGCGCCTGTGTCCACTAGGAAAAGGTATCCCAACGAAATGTCTTTAAAGTAAAGTCATCCACAATTATCCAGTCGTTCCTGGACAGAATGGAGCACTGGGGGTTACCTGTCATGTTGTGCGCAGGAAATGGCACCTGGATCTACCTGCGATTGGCGTTTGGGAAGTAGCAGGGTGGTCTGCAGTTCCATGCCGTCTCACCAAACCGTGTGTGGAAGTAACAGTACTGGCAGTGCGGTTGCATTTCCTGCATAATGTTCGTTTCCAGTGGCTGTGACCGAGGTTCGGTGGCCACAGCAGGCTCGGTTGCAGGAGGGGGCGTGACTATGGGCAGAGCCGATGATGTCCCGGTAGCTTGTTTACTGCTTCCCGGAGCAAACTGAACAGTCGGCACAGTGCTGCCCCAGCCGCAGGACGATGAGCCTAAACATGAGACTTGTCAGGTAGGCAGTGGCTGGCGAAATAGAGCAGTGATGCATTGTGTAGCTTGTCAGCAATTGTCATTCTTTGCTCGACAGGCTCGGGAGACCTCTGAGCCAGAGCAAAGCGGATGTGAGGAGATAGTTTATCTGGCAAGATGGCGAGGAGAGCT
Source organism: Schistocerca gregaria (assembly GCF_023897955.1). Lineage (NCBI taxonomy): Eukaryota > Metazoa > Arthropoda > Insecta > Orthoptera > Acrididae > Schistocerca > Schistocerca gregaria. The sequence goes on from NC_064922.1 coordinate 597,093,516, forward strand.
GTGTCAGAGAGTAGATCGGCACTGACCAGGGCACATAGCCATCTCCAGAGCTGGGAAGATTTGTCATTGCCTAGTTGCTCAACGTGGAGCACTTGCCATATTGCTGCATCAGTTGAACGTGCAAGCCGATGTAGAACTGTCTTTTCGGTTGGAGTGTACCGGGTAGATGAGTCACGGGTGTCGACCAGGTCAGCAATCAAGTCCTCTTGGTCGTGTAGGTGGGTTATGAGGCACAGAAATCTGGTTGACTCATCGAGTTTGTAATGGTTGAACACTTCGTCCGTAATTTTGAACCAGGTTGTAGCTCTGTCAGGATTAAACGATGGCAGCGTTGGTAAGCATTGTTGTAGGTTCGGAAGAACAGGTTGAGTTGAGTTCATCAGGGCACTGCCTGAAACGAGCTGTTGTTGCTGTAGTTTTCCAGGAGAGTGTGCCTCCAGGGATGTGGCAACAACTGCTGTTCGGGTGGCAGCGTGAAGCGACATGTTGTGGTTGAGCGCGATCTGTCGCGACATGGAAGGCTGACGTGGGTGAGACATCGTAATGTGTCAATTGCAGTTGCGGAAGCTCAACACATTGTGGGTGTGTTTGGATTGACGTGTCGCAGAAGACCGATTCAGATGAGGCACTGAGATGTGCCAAGAACGGTAGCGGAAGCTCAATTGGAGCCGGCGCAGGGGCGACAGGTGAGAAAAAATTCAAAGTTTGAGAACACGTGTTAGTCTGCGGAAAGCTTGATGTATGATCAGAGCCAGGGCCATCTGTGTTGCAGGGAGGCTGCAGAGGTTCAGGCTGTCCAGAAGCACAGTGTGGGAAATGATGTAGAACGTGGGACGGAATGTGTGAATGTTCACTGTTCATAGTCACTCCACTCAAAACAGTGTGTGGACAAGGTGAATGTTGTGGCACAAAACATTGAGGCATAGCAGTGGGATGGAGGTGGAGTTCAGGCACAAATAATAAGTTATTGTATCGAAGTACGAAGGCATGTGCTGATGCTGAACCGAGGCAGGCCCGGGTGTGGTCGGATGCTGAGGAGGTTGACTTGTGAACGAAGCAGTTCCGGCCACGTGGCAGGTATCCACGTAGTACTGCACAGATTGCAGTGTGGCAGATCGTTGTCCTGGCAGTGGTAGGTTGTCCAGCGAAGCATTTGCGGAAATCGGCATTGGTCCCGCACTGCATGGAAATCCGTAAGTGGTAACTGCACAGTCGATGAGGGAGGGCACATGTGGTGGGAACAAAGGCATTTGATAGACGGATTTGGAACAAAGGCATTTGATAGACGGATTTATGCACACTCCTAACCTCACTTATTGTTGCAGGCTCGAAAACGTCCGGCGAAATCGGCGTAATCGTCGAGTGTGAGGCATGGTGTTGCAGTCCTGCCAGGTGTACATCACACGCAACATGATGCATGTCGATCACAAAATCTGGCGTTAGGCGCTGGGCCAAAGTCATTGTTCGAATGTTGTGTTGATGTAATACACGCGAAAATAACCATCACGGAGATTGCGGACACAGTAAAACGGTGAAAATGAAAGACGTTACAACTCGGGGTCACCAGTGAGGGGATTGTTTGGGTTGGTTACACCAAACAACCGCCATTTGGCAGCCGTTCATTTATTCATCTAAACACAAGCAAGGCTTACAAAGAACCGACATGACAGAAGAGGCCAAAGATAATCTTGGCTTAGTTCAAAGATGGATGCATCAATGTTGGTGTCGATTTCATTGGTGCCACACCACTTGAGATAAGAGACAAGCAAGACAGTAAACATTTCTTCAGTCATTAGGTCCCAGCATTTTTTCTCTCTAATCTTGCTACAGTTTTAGATGGCATTCTTTCCTTTCTGTGAAAGAATCTGTTACCTCATCAAAGGCTGCCAAACGTTTTGCTACATGAAAAATCAAAATGTTGTTTTCTGATACTAACGAATAGTACCCAAGACTGGTGTGGTTTCTCGATTTGATCAGGTCTATTTTGTCACTGTCTGCTAGATAAAATGAAATAGCCTTTTCTAATATTGCTGGATTTGTAACACATGCCAAACAGGCAAGACTGTTTTGACCTATGCCTATTTGGCCTATTACAAGCAAAGGTTTTGTTTGGAAATAGTTTCACATTTCCCTAATACGCTTGCAGTTAATGAAGCATGTGGTTGATAAGTTCCTAGTAGTAAGAAATTTTTAAATAAATTTAGAATAATCATATTTGTCCTTGTAATTTGTGAGTGTCCCTGTTTCTTCTCCTTCCTCATTCTAACAAACAACCTTGTCATCAGTAATTCTCTATTCCTGCCATTGTTAAATCTTGTTCTCTGGTTAACTTCAGTAACCCTGACAGAATCACCAGTTTCATTATCCTGCATTTATTCTCCAGTTACAAGTTATTACTCATTCATACAACACACTTACCACACTATTCTGAGAATAGTACTTAAGCGGCTGCTAACCAGGGATTGCACAACTGGCCCTTAGTAGTATAGCGATCTGGAAAAAGTTTTCTGGATACATCAAGAAGATTAATATGTAATCTTTCTCAGCAGTTATTTCTGTTAGTCATTTATTTTAACTCTGGTAGTGTAAATCCATGAATTTTGCTAATAATCACAACAATGCTGATCATTTGCACAGCCAGTCAACCACATAAATAAACAGCAATTGGTGTTCACAAGTTTGGGTTAATTTAGCTCAGCTCGCATTGCTCTGTCCCCTTTTGTCTGCAAGAAAGTATTTTTATTTCTAGATGTGACTGTGATTTGCCTGGCAGAGACATCACGTACACTATACATGGATGCAAAAATCAGCTTATGATTTGTTGAGGAATGAACTTAGAATGTGTTCAAAAATGTTAAAAAACAAACAGGAATGCTTTTCAAAATCATACGAATAATCGATAGGCCAATGTGTGCTGGATGCTAGGTGCTTTGGGAAACAAGGTTTTTTTTTCTTCAAGGATATGAATTTGGCACCCTGTGAAATTGCTGCCTGTGGGAGATACTTCAGTTTGACCCCACTCCTCCCCCTTAGATCTGTGCCTGTCTGCCTTCAGGAACTTAATATTTTCCATGTTGTGGGAAGGCATGACATCCAACATCGCTGCGCTGCCAGTTGATGCAAATATGGGGCCACTTCCTGCAATTGGCTGTAACATTAGGCCACGCAAAATACTCCATGGGTAACTCAGAGGTAGGGTGGATGGTGGAGTATGACAAGTTCTACACCTACAGCTCTACTCTGTGAACCACTAAAAAGTATATGGCAGGAGGTACAAATGACTGTAGAATTACTAGCACTTTTACCCATTCCTCACACACATGGAAAAAAATGATTGTTTAATGGCCTCTGTGTGTGCTTTCATTAATCTAATCTTATCTCCACAATCCCTGTTTTGTGTAAATTGTCAAAAATAACTCCGCAGAACTGTAATGGGACCAGTGGGTGTACTCTGCATTGTGAAATATCACACTTTACATACAAGCCCGTGTCAGGAATACATACTGGTTCCACAGTGAATCTAGCGTTGCTGTGCATCAAGAGTGCTGTTACCTGTTGAACTGCCTCTTGTTCCTTCACCATTTCACTAAAGCCTACTGTGGCATTCAGAGTGTTTATCCAAGACAGAAAGTCAGCAACCACATTTTGAACACATCAATGTGACAAATTGTAGTGAATTGCCCAATGTAATCCATATGATGAAAATGGACAGGGAGCAGTTCTCGTTGGGGTTGCAAAGTGTACTTACCAGTGGTTAGTGGGCAGTGAATATAAAGGTAGTTAGTGGGTGTCCCACAATGTCCTCACAGGAAAATTTAATTGCTTTGACCACATTTGTTGACTTGGTGGTCTTACACAAAAATAATTGGAATGGTTGTTGTTGGATATCTACTAGTTGTTACAGGACTGCCCCAAGCTCAGTGTCACTGGTGTCCACTGTTATGGACAATTGTACTGAAGGCAAAGGGGATACCAAAGCAGTGGCACTGTGAAGTCAATCTTTGATAGTATAAAATGCATGCATGTTGTATCTCTGAGGCCAACTGCAGAGGCTGTTGACCCTGAGCAACTTTACCCACCAAGATATTACTTAAGTGGGCTCGAATCTTTGCAGCTTCAGGAGTGAGATGCCTATAAATATTTGTTGTTCCAGGAAATGTCCAAAGTTCATGAATCACAGTTGGACATGTTGTCTGTCTGATGAGTTCTGTACATTCGTCATGAAACTGGTTCTGTCCCACATCATCAAGTGGCCCAAGAATGTAACCTCCTGGTTACACAGCTGGCATTTGTCCTTGTTTACTACAATTCTGAATTTTTGCATCTCACTGAAGACCAGGTACAAGTGCTCTTCATATTATTCAGGAGAAAAAGAGAAATCCGTGTATCATCTAAGTATGGGAAGCAGAAAGGAAGATCACTGAGGCCACTATCAATGAAATCTTCCCAAGTTTGGGCGACATTTTCTAACCCAAATGGCATTTACAGGAATTCATATAGTCTGAAAGGAGTAGTGACAGCAGTTTAAGTGATGTCCTCTGGTGCCACTGGAATCTGTAAGTATGCCATTTCAAAGTCAACAACACTAAATATGGGAGCACCAGCCAAGAATTGGACAATGTCTTGAAAATTAGGGATAAAATATTTGTCAGGTACCATTTAGGCATTTGTTACCTGGCAGTCACAGCCCATTCTGCATGTGCCATCGTTTTTACGCATCAATTGGATGGGGGAAGCCCATGGAGCGTCCAGTAGTTGCACGATACTAGAATTTAAGAGTTCTTCAATAATGCCACATTGCATAGGAAAATGGGGAACACAGGACAAAGCTTTTGTAACACTGAAAATGGTGATTTGCTCATGTCACTGTCACTGTTCTGTAATTGCTTCATAATTACTTCTAGAAGTCCGTGGCTGGGATGAGTAGGAATGGTCTCTGATAATTCCAGGTGGTCAATACATTTGAGAATGTTTCAAGCCACATCTTTACACAACTCTTTTACATCCTTTCTAGCCTGTGTCCACAGCATCAAACTCCAATGAAATCAGAGTTAGTTTCTTGCCTAGGTAAACAAACTCTTGATTTTGCCTGGAAGAGTCACTATATTTGTCTGTCATGCACTTTTGTTTCTCCACATCTTGTAGAATTGTGCTGAATTGGGGTTTTGCAGGTGGAGATCATCCAATATTGGAAATCATGCTAATCCTTAACTGTGATAACTGATGCTTGACCTTAGGTAGCTAGCTGCTTTTGTCCCTCAAATTTTTGTGCAAAACCAAGTTTTCAACCACTAAAATTGGAATGTTTAACCTTGATGTCTGCACATATTTGTTTCTTTAGTGAATAATACACGAGTCCTGAATCTCTTTTGTTGATGAAGTGTAGGAATTTGTCAACATTAGATATTTAGTAAAAGGTGGTCTGCTCATAATCTAAGATGTGGTATCACTGCTGTTACTGTGGTGAAGTATTCCAGGTATTAAATCAGGGCAGAGGTGGAAGTGAAGTAGAAAATTAGCACCTACCATCAGTTTCTCGATGTCAGCCAAGGTGAATAAAATATAAAAGGGGTGCTCAGACCTAAATCAGCTGTGAAATTGGTAGTACCAAACAGTCTAATAGATGTGTCATTCAAAGCCTGGAGGTGTCAAAAAGAACCAAAGATATGAGATAGAGCAGTTGTCTTCAGGATTGTGCGTACTTCAGTGCCTGAATCAATGAAACAATACTGATCAATTTTTCTGTCAAGAATGTATAAACTGCCACTTTCCTCAGAAAACTGAGGCTAACTGTTTTGGCTCACAGGCCTAAGACACAGGAGTCCTTGCATCTTATCATGATCTGTGATGCCTATTGGACATCATGATTGGTATTTGGTAGTGAGCATGGCGTAACGCACTCACAAGTGTCTGCTCCAAAATGCAAATGAAACTAACAGCAGTGATCGACCTGCCAGCTGCAGTTGGAATCCTCCATAATGTCAGCCAGGGCCTGATCCACAGCACACATATTATTGTAAGGAATCCTGAGAGACAGCTGTTGTTTACATCTGGCAGCCACATCATGTTCCTCTGGATGCATCTGTCTCACTTTGATTGTAGATCACTGTGATGAGGTGAACAATGGCTGCCGGTGGTGTATGTCACAGTTGGTTCTTACATAGTAATGATGGTGATATGGAAGTGCAGAACTCTGGTCAATAATCCATAGTTTGTTCTCACACATGTCACAGTCATTTGAAATTAAAGAAATTTAGATTTGAGGACCTAACTTGCTTGTCAGTATCACAAGGCATCATCACTGAAGGAAAACAGATATGTAGGCACAGTAGCACTTGTGTACCATTGTAATGAAATTAATTAAAGCAATTAATTAGCATAAATACCGGACCAAAACAGAAAAACAAAAACATTAGCTGGGCACCATGAACAGACTGAACAAACAACATGAAACAAAAATATAAAAACACACATTTTGTTCCTTAGTCTCCAATTTCAGATGCAACATCAACCTTTGCAGGTTGTTGTCTCCACAAGCATTTACAAGAGTAATACAATGAGGTGACAAAAGTCACGGGATAGCAATACACACATGTACAGATAGTGGTAATAACACATACACAAAGTGTAAAATGCAGTGCATTGGTGGAGTTGTCATTTGTATTAAGGTGATTCATGTGAAAAAATTTCTAATGTGATTCTGGATGCATGACAGGAATTAATAGACTTTGAAGGCAGAATAGAAGTTGGAGCTAGATGCATGGGACATTCCATAGCAGAAATTAATAGAGAATTAAATATTCTGAGATCCGTAGTGTCAAGAGTGTGCTGAGAATACCAAATTTTGGGTATTACCCTGATGCGAGTGCCTTTTCCAACAGCATAGTTTTGTTTGCAGCATCTCTCCTGGGCTTGTGACCATATCAGTTGGACGCTAGATACTGTAAAACTGCAGCCTGAGCAGATGAGTCCCCATTTCAGTTGGTAAGAGCTGTTGGTAGGGCAGTGTGGCACAGACCCCATGGTCTGAGCACATGGACCCAAGTTTGTCAACAATGCACAGTGAAAGCTAGTGGTGGCTCCATAATGGTTTGGGCTGTGCTTACATGGAATGGATTGGGTCGTCTGGTCCAACTGAACTGATCATTGACTGGAAACAGTTATGTTTGGCTACTTGGAGACCATTTGCAGCCATTTGTGGACTTCATATCCCCAAACAATGATGAATTTTTGTGGATGACATTGCACCATGTTTTTGGGCCACAACTGTTTGTGGTTGGTTTGAAGAACATTATGGACAATCATGTAAATGATTTGGCCACAGAGATTGCTCGACATGCATCCCATCGAACATTTTGCGCAGGTGAGTTTGTGCACTGTATCCTGCGCTGGCAACACTTTCGCAGTTATGGATGGCTATCGAGGCAGCATGGCTCAATATATCCACAGAGGACTTGCAAAGACTTGTTGAGTGCCCACCACATAGACTTGCTGCATTACACCGGGCAAAAGAAGGTCTGACACAATATTAGGAGGTATCACATGATGTATATTAATGATGTAGAGCAGTGCTGTAATTTGGAAAAATGAAGAAAGACTAAAGAAGTAGCATCTTACAAGGGCAGTAAAATTCAATGTTATACAAGGTGAAGATCTCATGAATCATTGAGGGAAAAGTATTTCAATCAGAATGGACAAAGAAAATAGGACTGATTGTTTACTGTGTATGTCATCACAGACATAATTCTTAGAAGTTTGATACCAGGCAAATTTCTTGTTAGAAAGGTCACTGCTGCTGAAGTACTGGACCTCAAATCATTGTGACAGTGTACTAGAGGAAGAACAGAATTTCTGAAGGAAAAAAAAGAAGAAACCTCAAATATTGGAGTTCATTCACATTTTGTTGTTTTATAACACAAGAAATGGTTGCATTACAGCTTCTGCAATCATAAATCAACTGACTATTTACATTTTTCTTCTGGGGCTCCAAAATATTCCACGACTGTGCCGTAAAAACTAGCTTATCCATCAGGAAAGGTTCCATTTAGTTCCATTACAACTGAGGACATGGAAAATTCTGTGGAGAGGACCCAGGTGAGGATGTTCCAACTAAAATGATTAAGACTGTCAGTGTAGAATAAATACATTTTATACCTTGGCACTGATACATCCAAATTCATGCACATGCTACAAAAGCTCAGAACAAACTGACTCTAAAAACGATCATGCTGCAGAGCAGAGATGCTGATATACTGCATCAGCCAACGTAATCATGCTAGGTCACTGTAGAGTTCCCCTCCCTCCTGGTTATGCAGAGCACTGGGAGGGAGGAGGATGGACGACACTGCTATGGACTACTTCTTCATGTCCATGCTGTGCTTGGCTACCTAAGCCTAGCACGGCTAGATGGTTTCTCATCACATAGAGTGGGTGGAGCAAGGTGCAATTGCCGATTGTCGGCAGAGATGATACTATGCAATGTGAGGGAGCAGTCAGTGTGGTTGTCCATAAAGCAATTGCTGATCACCATCGGAGTGAGGTGGAACTTAAACTGATTTTGATAGCGAAACCATGAGTGCAGGTGTATCCTATTTGTGAGTGCTGAAGTTATAATTGTTTTTTATAGACCATGGCAATGAGCATTCCACCCTCTGACAACTGAGATGAGGTAGTGTCACTATCCTACACAAGTCTGTAATGGCGAGAGATAGTGCCAGAGATGTCCCTTTGTCACCCTCCTATTCACCATACTGTCATTCCTCCACCATAATGTTGTCAGTGAGTTTAACTACGATCTCTTTAGGTTGAAAACTGCTACTCACACTACAATCACATAGGAGAACTAATGTCATGAGGAGTCCAGTAAAATCACTGGGATGTTGAATGTAGAATAGATACACTTTATAGCCTGGCAGCAATATGTAAGAACATGTGCACATACTATAAACACACAGAACAAACTGACACTAAAGATCATCAAGCCACAGGGCTCAGCAAACAATCCAGTGTGTTTTCTGTATCAGCTGACATAATAGCTGTTGAGTTGCTTCAAATCCTACATTATTTGCTTGATGAAGATTTATCATTCCATGAAGGAATTTTATAGTGGCCTGTATAGAACATCAACCAAGATACAAGTGAATGGACTATCAAATACTGATAATTGCTGTAGAAGGATGCATTAGCATTGTGAAATTTTGAACTGTTTATGTTATATTGTATGCAATCATGATAGTGTTCGCAAAAAGAAGTCTGTGATTTCACTATGTTTTACATGTATTCTTTAAAAAGCCACCAGCTTACATTTTTTTAAAATTATTCTTTACGTTACCAAAATTGAGCCATGCTGCAGCTCACGTTGGTGCTGTTTGTAGGATTCCTTCCTCTGTTGGAGGCCAGACTGTATCGTTAAGCTGACACGGTTGCGGTTGTGTCTTCTTCTCATGTTGACTGGCGCCACTTGGTTTCCCAAGCATTGCCTCTCCACTAGTAGCAGCAGCAGTGGTTATCAATATGTAGTAACTGTGGCCCTATCTTTGGGGCAACATCATTGTTCTTGCGGGTCGCATCAGTGTGCAGTTCGGTTGGGGACTCAAGAGGAGCCAGGTCTGTGCAGTGCGAGAACACGCCGGGACCGCTGGCGGTGGGCATGGACTGCCAGATCAAAGGCCCATGATCACAAGGGTGCATGATCTCATCGTAAACCGGATCCTGCAAGCTTTAAGTGGAGTGCATTTGGATTCAAGTAGAGAAATTTCCACAATTGTGAGATCTTGAGATTCTCCAGTGACTTGGGTTTGTGTTGCTGCTCGTAGTGTTGCCGAGACGAAGAGTAGCAAGTGGAGTACTTGGGGAAGGCAGACCTGATTAGCTTTCCTGACTTATAATTACTGTTTATTACATTAATTTTGTTATTATTTGTTAAGTTCAACCAGCGGTATTTTTCCTGTCTTGTGGCCACTAACACCCTAGTTATTTGCCCTGGGGGTTAGTGTATGTAGTGGCAGTGTATGTTTCGTTGCTTTGCCATTGCTGTCTAGTGAGGCATGTAGTTTTTACAGCTTTCTTGATTGTAGGTAGGTTGGCGATTCTTCTACTCTGGTGGTAGTGATTCCTTTCTCTTTCTGAGCGCTCTAAGCACAGTATTCTGCGGGCGGAGTCCAGACTGCCGGTTCCAGCTTTCCTTGCCTACTAGTTTTCAAAAATATAATATCAGAAATTCAATCTCTTGTCTGACAGTCATGTTTAATAATATAACATAAAAATGCTAATCAGTATGCCCCTATAAAGTTACTATACAATTTAAACAGTTTTTCTCAATTTCTCACAAATGTGTGTCAGTTGACTTAACCCCATGAGCATATACTGTTCAATTATGTTCAGAAAATGATGTTATTAAGATGATGACCTTGTTGCATGCAAATTCGGAGACTTTCCGCAAAAATCAGCTTACTCCAATATTTCATTTGACTTAGCCTAAATTTCCTGACAAATGGAAATTTTCAAGTCATTGACTGTGCATGGATTGTTCATGTACACTCTTGATTTCATGTGTCTTCAAACAAAAAAGTCAGATCAGGATAGTGTGTGGATCAAAGAAATATTACCAAGTCATAAAATGATGTATCTAGGACACACGTGTCAAACTCTCGACTTGTGAACTATGCCACATTCTTGTTGAAACCACATTTCTTTCATGTTCACCTGATGCCCTTCCAGTTCAGAATGCAGGAAAATGCCTAATGTTTTGATGTAATGTATCTTCAGAAAGTGAGGATAAACAATCCCTGTTTGGAGACATCACTCCACACTGTTACTTCTGAGCTGTGAAGAGATCATTGGTGTAGTTCACATTGGTTCTCTAACACCCAATACATTTAGTTATGTACCTTATCATACTCACCCAGATGGAAATGGGCTTCATCAGGTATGATTTTAGGATGTCTGCATCTTCTATAAGAATGGCACTCATTGTGCCATAAAGTTCTTTGCCTTGCACAAAATCCCTTTCACTTAGCTGCTGGATGATCACTAGTTTGTATGGGTGAAATTTGGGATCATCATGCATGAGGCAACCAAACAACCAATGTGACATATCCAGTGCTACAGCCTGCCACCTTGGGAATCATTTCAGACTTGCAGGAACTGGTAAAATGGGATGGACCCTCTGCTATGCACCTCCCTGTGGTTTGCAGAGTATAGATGTAGATGTAGATACATAACTGCTTTTCTCACACTGTCTGCATTTTATGGAGTTTGTACTGAATGGGGATGTCCAGAAATGCCTCAACCCACCAGAGTAGTGTGTTTCTGGCACTGCTTGTCACTGTTTCACATTAAAATGTCTAACGTAAAATATTGAACATTGACCACAGAAACATTGTTTTTAAGAACTGCGTGAGAGCGAACACATGATGCTCTAAGCACCAATGCTCTGTAGTGACTAAAATTGCAGTTTCTGAGCTGTCTGCCAGGGGTTTCCCAAGGTCAATATCGCCTCCCTGCTGAGTACTAGTGGTTTAAAAAATGCACATTTCCTCATCCCCACTGGATACAATACACTAATCATCCAATAGTTGAGATATGAAACATACTAAAAAATACAGCAAGACAGTCTGAGTTGAAAGGAGCAGGGTACAAGGAGAGGGGAGGAGGGTCATGTACACTATGCGAAAATTTATGTTTGGCTGTGGAAATATGGCTTATTATCAAGAATAGTTTAGGCTTCGTATTAACATTCATACTTTGTATCATCTATGGTGCCACATCTGTTCATGTTGGAGTATTATGTGGTGAATTTTTAACTCCTTGTACAATCTATCACCCTGATGCATACCTGTGAACTTTACCTTATTTAATTTCTGGTTTCCATTCTCAAAGTTAGTTTCTTTCATGATCCCACTATGCAGTGCCACAGAGCTGTACTGTCAGACTTCTTCACCTCACTGCAGTGTGCTGGTGCTGGAAGAGAGCTTCAGTCAGTCCAAGCTACTAAACGACTTAAACAGTTTTGCATCAACTCTTCTGTTTAAATATGAAATGTTTTCCTTGTACAACTTCATCTACAATAATGGTTGAACAGATCTACCTTCAACTTCCTGGCAGATTAAAACTGTGTGCCAGACTGAGACTCGAACTTGGGACCTTTGCCTTTCGCAGGCAAGTGCTCTACCATCTGAGCTACCCAAGCATGACTCACAACCCATCCTCACAGCTTCAGTTCTGCCAGTACCTCGTCTCCTATCTTCCAAACTTCACAGAAGCTCTTCTGCAAATCTCTCAGAACTAGCACTCCTGGAAGAAAGAATATTGCAGACACATGGCTTAGCCACAGCCAGGTGGATGTTTCCAGAATGAGATTTTCACTCTGCAGTGGAGTGTGTGGTGGTCCCTCGTGCTTTATTTATTTCAGTTGTTGTTGATTGTCCTCAGTGTCGTCATACTGCATTGCTACACTGGCTGAAAAATGGGTTGTGGATTCCAACACAGACTACTGTAAATCATGTAGCCAACAGATGCACAGTTACGTTTTTTGGTACTTTAATTTCACTGTTCACAACCCCCTATACACAGTTATATGGCCAGTTCTCTGTTGTTTAACTTGCGATAAGCCTCATTAATAGTTTGCAGGTGAAACTCCACATACTGCTACAATAGTTTACTGTTGAACACGTACAAGCAGTAAAACCTAACAACAAAGTTCACAGTTCTTGAAGAATAATCAGGTATATATGGAGCAGACACTGTCACTGTTTTTATACATGGCCCAATTGTTTAACACACTTAGTTCACAGTTAATTTGAAGCACTCTTGTTGTTCTAACCAACACAGGTTACTCATTTGGAACTTGGCCGTGGACTGACTGTCTCGTGACAAAAAAACTAGGCCCTTATATATCTTCACAATAATAGGTACCGAAACTACACATTGTTTGAAGTTAAATTCACAGAAATTACAATTAAAACATAACTCACTCAATTAACTGAATACGTTGAAAAATTGCGTCTTTTTAAGAGTTTCTTCCACTACAAGGTTTACGCCAAATTATTTATTTAAATCATGAAATCAACAAATATAGTTATGAAAACAATACTTTTGACAAGACTTATTTACTATGGAATTAATGAAGGGCTGGTTTTGCTAACATATTTTCGAATAGAGCCAAATAAGTACTTTAAGATTGCTATTGTTTCATCTTCCAAACGTTTATAATTAGTGCAGAATTTATACTTGTTTACATGTCAACAATAGAATTTAAGTTACAAAACAACTACTGATTTCACCCTGCAATGAAAGTTACTAACTAGGAATAGCCAAAATAAATTAGAAAATCAAATACTTACATAAAATGAAGCACAAAAATAGATCTAGTATTATTTACTTTAAAACTGAGGCCCAATCCTTCTCTCATCTGAAAATGCAAATTATACCCTTGTATGCTAATGGTAATCAGTTAAAAGTAACAAAATGATTTTAAGGAGGCAGATGACAAAACAAAGGGGAACTAAAATTATCCCAGCTTACTTCGTCACAAGTGTGGGCTTATATGAAACTTCCTGGCAGATTAAAACTGTGTGCTGGACTGAGACTCAAACTCGAGACTTTTGCCTTTTGTGGGCAAGTGCACTACCATCTGTTTTATTTAAAGGGTTTGAGGGATAAAAAAATATCAGGCATATTTGTAGAAACATGAGGAGGGAACAAAACAAAAATCAAAATTTGAGACTGGTTAAACAATATTAAAATTCAGATCATGAGGTCAAGGTTAAAAAGGAACACACAATATACCAAGGTTTACTACTCACGAGAAAGTCTTTAGATAAACAGCGATCAAAACTGTGTTTCCATGAGTGACATAAGGCTACCTTACTTCATTGCCTACATGAAAGTCATGGTCATTTGGGTACTAGTAAAATGTAACAAGGATCCAGGAAACTGTAGTTTTCAATAACTTGAAGAGAAGAATAAAGTGGTGATTGGCTGGGTTGATGAGTGCCAGAGAGTGAAGACCACTGCTGTTCCATCTTACAAGGAAACATCACCAACTAGACCACATATTTTAAGGAATAAAAAACAGCTGCAAGATATCTGCCACAGAAATAGACCCCTGCAAGGATATGGGCCATAATTCAGATAGTGTGTAGCTCTAACCTTGTGAAAGTACAGATTTTAAACTTTTATGCACACTAATTGTTTTTTAGTTGCTCTGCCCACTGCAGCCATACAGTGCTTGAGCACAAAGTAATATACACTGGAGTGACCAAGAGGCTTTGCATTACTGTACTACTTTGTTGTTGGTAACATACTTTGTTCATTGTGTGTAAGTGCACAGTTTCTATCTGGTTCTTTCTTGTACTATTTCTAAAGCATTATCAATTGTTCCATGTAAGTTTTGTACGTGATTTTCTCGAACTTTATTTAAATTTTTGAAGTGAGCTATTTGATCTTGATACATTTCTTTAATTTTATATTCTCCATGATTTCTGCTGGATGATAAAACTACTTCTTAAAGCCAATCTTGGAAATTTTCCGTGAAAGTCATTTTGGATCTCATAACTAAAGAATATACACGAGGCTCTTTGATAAATTTTCTATTTATTTCATTAGTTCCATTTTGGGACTGTCAAAATTTTCATAAGTTTTACAACATGATTGTTTAATATGATCATTAATTGCATTCATAGGATGATCATATCCTAAAAGATCAGCAGCTTGATTTGCATAAAACTGTGGATTACTTTTTCATCAATAATCATAGTAGTTGTTATTGTGGTCTTCAGTCCTGAGACTGGTTTGATGCAGCTCTCCATGCTACTCTATCCTGTGCAAACTTCTTCATCTCCCAGTACCTACTGCAACCTACACCCTTCTGAATCTGCTTAATGTATTCATCTCTTGGTCTCCCTCTACGATTTTTACCCTCCACGCTGCCCTCCAATACTAAATTGGTGATCCTCGCTGCCTCAGAACATGTCCTACCAACCTATCCCTTCTTCTAGTCAAGCTCCTCTTCTCCCCAATTCTATTCAAAACCTCCTCATTCTTCTGTAGCACAATACTCATAAACATTTACTAATTTTTATATTTAAGCTTGTTGTTGATGTGGTCTATGATTGATCTCATTTAATAGAATAATTTTTTTCATTAGAAATATTTTTTATTCTTTGATAAATATTGATTCTTTTTCATTTCCTTTCAGTACCTCCAATCTTGATCTTAATCTTTTTATATATTAAAATCCTTTGCATCAGGATTAAATCTAATGAAGTCATGTGAGGACCTCTCCCCGCCTCTCCCTTTCCCTTAGTCTAACCTGCAGCACTTCACTGTCTGCCACCCCTGCCATACTATCCCTCCCCTTCCCTGCTCGAGCCTCCTCCTTACCCCCACCCAATCACCAGTTCCATCTTGCACTGGTGCTGCTGCTCACAGTGTGGTTTCAATTGCCTGAGATTGCAGTCAGGTGTGTGTGTGTGTGTGTGTGTGTGTGTGTGTGTGTGTGTGTGCGTGCGTGCACTCATGTGCACGCACGCGTTTCTTCATCTATTGTTGTTGAAGGTCTTAACAGGCGAAAGCTATAATCGTGAGTGTCTTTTTGTTTTGTTGTGCCTATCTGCGACTCAGCATCTGTGCTATATGGTGAGTAGCAGCTTTCCTTCTCATAATATTGTTACTTAATGGATTTTCAATTGTTTGATTCATGTAATTACCGATTCTTAATGAATCTTTCTCTTTCTTTGATAGGATCTCTATCACTATGATTATATTCATCACATTCTATAGCTACAGGGGATAGGCAAAATAACGTACGTGAACAGAGGTAGTAATGGAATGGCTGTGTTTGATGGTCAACAATGCAGGTAAGGCACATGTCTCACTGGACTGTGTGTGTTCAGTATGGACTAGGCTTCAGTGCAGGTTGTTTACGAGTAGAGCACACTTTGTATTTGCATTCAGAGGTAAGGTTGACATGTAATGACCTTACAGAGTACCAAAGAGGGCAGATTATGGGGGTCTGATTAGCTGGAGCATCAGTAACCAAGACAGCCAACTTATTGAATGTTTCAAGAGTAACTGTTTCAAAAGTCACGGCAGCTTACACAAAACATGGAAAGACATCATCATGTAAATGTAATAGTGAGTGCAAATCAAAACTAAGTGACAGAGATCATCATACACTAACGCAAATTGTGTCAAAACAACACAAAACTTCAGCAGCTGAAGTGGCTGCAGAGCTCAAAAGCCATCTTTGAGACCCTGTATCTGTCAACTCGTCCACTGAGAATGCCATAAAATGAATATTCATGGACGAGCTGCTATCCTGAAACCATTAGTGACAACAACCAACGCAAAGAAACATATGACATGATGTCAGGAGCATAAATCCTGGACAGCTGATCAGTAGAAACATGTCATATGGTCTGACGAGTCAATATTTTCCTTATTTCCAACACTGGGCTTGGTTTATGCCCTGTGAACACCAAAAGAAGCCTACAATCCTGATTGCTTGATTCCAGCAGTTAACCATGGAGGTGGAAATGTGACTGTGGACAGTCATATCATGGTATTCTGCTGGCCTCATTATTACTCTCAAAGGCCGTGTTACAGCCATTGATTATGTGAACATTTAAGGTGGTTAGATGCACCCAATGATTCAATGATGTTTCCCAACAATGATGCCATATTTCAAGACTATAATGCACCGATTCATGTAGCCAGGACAAGTACAATTGTGGTACGAGGTGCACGCAACTGAAGTGCAGCGTCTTGTCTGGCCATTGCAGTTCCTGGACTTGAACATTATCGAACCCTTGTGTGCCGTATTAGGGAGCAGACTCCAGAGCTGATTTCCGCCTCCCTCGTAACTACAGGAGTTATAAGAGGTTCTGAGAGTGGCATAACATTCCACTGTATGCTATACAGTCATTATATGTCACTACTCCAAGAAGAATCACAGCTGTTATTACGGGCAAATGGATGATGGTGATGATGCTGATGTCTGGTTCGTCGAGCGTTCAACTACACACTCATCGGCGCTCGTACAAAGTCCCAACTTTTTTAGACAGTCCAATTTTTACATTAATTAATCTAGCCACTGCCATGACTGATGATGATGAAATGATGAAGATAAGACAAACAACCCGTCTGTGGGTGGAGAAAATCCCCAATCTGACCGGGAATCGCACCCGAGACCTTGCAATCCAGAGGCAGCAATTCTAGCCATTAGACCACAAGCTGCGGACACAGGCAAATGGGGTCCAACCCCTTATCAATAAACCATTCCCAAGTAAGTACAGGTGTTCACATTATTTTGCCTATCCCTGAAGTTTATATTTAAGAAAATATAGGTCTCTCCTATATTTACCAATATTAAACTGTGCCTCCATGGAATCATCCTTGAAGCATTTCTTGGTAATACTAATTTATCCTTTTTCTTTACTCCTAGTGACTATATTTAAATTAAGACCAAAAGCTTTGATTAATCTATCCCTCTCTTGTCATTGTTTAATATTTTTGTATAAGAGAAGTAATCCTTTTTAGTTATGAATACTGTATATGTTTGTACATTTAAAGGTCTTGATATTTTATTTATATTAAAATCATTATCCCATATGGAGTTGCTAGTCTCCCATCGAACATCTCCCCAGGTGGCGGATATGGAAATGCTCATCAGATGTGGTGGGTACAGGGGAAATAAAATACCCAGGGAGGACCAAAACTAATGGCTGCTGCCTTGTATTGTGATATTGGCTTATCAAAGAAAACTTTAAGAAGAAATGATGACACAGAAACCAGAAAACATCTTGAGGCAACCTCTAGGGCTAACAACTCTAATTGAAACCAGGATGCGCACGCATCCAAAACAAATTCAAGTCAAGAAATATGATGGCACAATATTTCAAGAAAATTATCCAAGGTGTAAGTCTTTGGATGAATCCCTCATCATGAAAGATGTTGTGGTTGGCAGGAGAGCCAACCAGAGTTAGTTAAAGGAGGCCAATATGCACGCGTTTTATCTCACGCAGGATGGCATGAGGTCTGGAACATGACAAGGGAATTAGAATTGAGAAAAACGGACGTAGCTGGTGGAATACTTAACTTTAATCCATTAATGACGAATGTCGCTCTTTATAGTACATGATTCACAATATGAATAGTATGGATACTGGCGCCTTGCTAGGTCGTAGCAAATAACGTAGCTGAAGGCTATGCTAACTATCGTCTCGGCAAATGAGAGCGTAATTTGTCAGTGAACCATCGCTAGCAAAGTAGGCTGTACAACTGGGCGAGTGCTAGTAAGTCTCTCTAGACCTGCCATGTTGCGGCGTTTGGTTTGCAATCACTGATAGTGGCGACACGCGTGTCCATCGTATACTAACGGACCGCGGCCGATTTAAAGGCTACCACCTAGCAAGTGTGGTGTCAGGCGGTGACACCACATTCCTCCCCTGCAAATCGGCGTACGGTTGTGGCATAATGCTTCCACACGCCGTGGGGAGGACCCCATGTTGACGTATGCGATGAGGTGGGGAGCCTAACAACAGGCGAGGCTATGCCACCCGCACCTTGCCATTCGGACTGCGGGGAGCTAGGAAACACCTGAAAACCTGCTCCAGGGTGCACGCCAACATGCGGTGTATGCGTCCTTAGAGAGACAGGAGGGGCCGAAGGGTCGACCTCCATCGGGCCGGGGCACCCGATGGGCAAAGACGACATATGGTCTGGAGCGGGCAAGAGTTCCATGTCGGAGGACAGCTGGTCACAGGAAGCGATTGGTGGCGCGTGACCCAGGGAGGCGCCCAGCTGTTGCAGCGACGCGTCCACTGCAGGTGTCGCCAGCGGGAGAACAGGAGGCGGCGGCGGCATGTCGTCATGGGGCAAAATGGAAGGCAGCATCGGCAACACCTGGGGCTGAGGCGAGCCAGTAGATGGGTCCCCAGGGCACTGACCAGACGGCACCATCGCTGACAGCAGACGGCGAGCGGCAGATCCCGTGCAACAACAGAGGCGCAGCTGATTGAGATGCCGACGCACCTCACCAGAGGCGCCCAAACCCAGATACATAGCGCGTCCGAGGCGAATGCAACTCTTTCAACTTCAACATCTGGGACTTGAAAGTCCTGACCAACTGTTCAGCGGCACTGTTTGACTGCGGCGAAAACGGCGCCGACGTCAGATGTTGAATACCATTGGCCTTGCAGAATGACTGAAATTCTGCAGACATGAATTGTGGGCCATTGTCGGAAACAATAGTCTGTGGAAGACCTTCAATGCAAAAGATAGCGGATAACACTTGGATAGTGGCAGATGATGTCATGGAAGACATCCGGACAACAAAAGGAAAATTACTGAATGAATCTACCATAACCAACCATCGAGCATTCCAGAATGGACCAGCAAAATCGATGTGTAAGCGTTGCCAAGGGGAAGTGGCTTTTAGCCATGCAAAGAATTTCCGCGGTGGTGCTGATTGTTGTTCGGCACACACCATGCAAGAAGAGCACATAGTCGTAATCGCGGCATCGATTCCGAACCAAGTACAGTGCTGACAAGCAAGTTGTTTCGTTCTCACTATACCCCAATGTTCTTGGTGGAGAAGCTGTAAGACAGAGGACTGTAACGAGCGTGGTACCATGACCCTGAACTGATCATTATCAGAACGCAACAGCAAAACACCACGTCGTACAAAAAGTCTCTCCTTGTGAGCATAAAATTAGCGAACCAACGGGTCCCCAATCCGTGACTTCAATTGCGTAGCATCAAAACGCAAAATGGTAGCAAGGATAGGTTCAGCAGCTGTGGCTGTAGCTACATGACGAAAATCAATCGGAAACAATTAGACCATGTCATCGGTTTCTGCATCAATGAACATGCAAGCAAGTTCGGAGGAATCGAATGCCCTATCCTGAGCAACAGGCAAGCGGGACAACGCATCGGCGTTTCCGTGCTTAGCAGTGGACCGATACAAGATATCGTAACGGTACTGCGAGAGGAAAATAGACCAGCGAATGAATTTCTGCGCTGTACGTGGACGTACAGGCTTGGTCGGATGAAAAAGCGATGTCAAAGGTTTGTGGTCTGTGATTATGGTAAAGTGATGACCATACAAAAAATCATGAAACTTTGTAACACCAAATCCGAGAGCCAATGCTTCTTTCTCAATCTGTGAATAATTTCTTTGCACAGACGAGAGCAATTTGGACGCAAAGGCAAGAGGGCGATCGTGCGATCCATCTTTGTGCGCAAGTACAGCCCTGATCCCGAAATCCGATGTATCCACCATCAACAAAAGGGGCTTCTGTGGATCGAATGGCGTAAGGCAAGTATTGGAATGCAACGCCGATTTCAACTGGCAAAAGGCGCGTTCGCATTCCGTCGTCCAGATGAACGGAACACCTTTACAGCGTAAGCGATGAAGCGGAGCTGAAATGGAAGAGGCATATGGAATATATCGGTGGTAATACATAATTTTTCCTAGCACACTCTGTAGCTGCTTCAAATTCTGCGGCGAAGGCAAGTCTTGTATGGCACGGAGGTGTGTTGGACTGGGATGTATGCTTTGGGAATTGAGTACATGTCCCAAGTAAGACAAATCGTGAGCAAAAAACACACATTTGTCCTTCCGCAAGCGTAGACCATTTTGTCGCAAGACCTGAAATAATGTTCTGAGATTGGCCAAATGTTCTTCTTCCGTCTTTCCAGAGATCACAATATCGTCCAGATAATTTGCTGCAGTAGGGACCGATGGACAAACAGTTTGTAGATATTGCTGAAACAATGCAGGGGCGGATGCACACCCGAATGGCAGTCGTTTGAATTGATACAACCCAAGATGTGTGTTAACCACCAAAACGTGCTGGGAGTCTTCATCCACCGGTATTTGCAAGTACGCATCTGCTAGGTCCAACTTCGAAAAATATTTACCTGGGCACAGTTTCTCAAAAAGATCTTCCGGGCGGGGTAAAGGAAAAGTTGCAATCACTAGTTGTGGATTCACTGTTGCCTTGAAGTCCACACAAAATCTCAATTTTTCGGAAAGTTTTGGCAAAATTACTAAGGGTGATGCCCAGAAAGAAGCCTGCACACGTTCAATTACACCTTGTGATTCCAAATCGTTTAATGTTTTTGCGACCTCATCACGCAATGCGTGGGGAACATTGCACGCTCTGAAAAATTTTGGTTGCGCATTTACTTTCATTTCCAAATGTGCTTTATAGTTCTTAGTGTAACCGAGGCCCGATGCAAAATTGTCTGCAAATTCTTCACATAGAGGAGAAACACTGTCTGAAGGCACAGTCTGGTTCACTGATAGGATCTTATTTACTATAGACAAGTTAAACAATTGAAATAAATTGAAACCAAACAAGTTCACTGCAGAAGAAGAATGAAGCACGTAAAATGACACAAGTTTTGTTTGTCCTTTGTATGTTGCAAGAAGGCTACACTGTCCTAACACAGGGATCGTTTTTCCCGAATAAGTACTTAATTTAACATTTGCGGCACAAAACGGAGGTGTGCCCAGCAGCTTGTAAGTGTCTTGATTGATCAGAGAAACTGCAGCTCCGGTATCGAGCTGGAATGGTATCACTTTGCCGTTAATGTCCAAGTCTATAAAAAGTTTATTGTCCTGCTGATGACAAGAGCGACTGTCTCGTGCAACGTGAGCTGACACTGGTACAGAATCACTTGCGACTTGACGGGAGTTCTGGCGACGTCAACGCACACTATTTTTGGGACGAACACAGTCACTGGTAGAGAGAGTGGCACTGGGCGGAGTGGAGTGAACTACATGAATTTCCATGGGCGAAGTTTCGCGAGCCTGAGTATCCTTGGTTCAATTCCGATTCCAGTGCGAAGCAAAGGTCCTGGAATGGTTTTGAGCTTCCGATCTGAGCTTTTTCTGGCAAACACTCTGAACATGTCCTTTTTTATTACAATAAAAGCAAATAGCTTGGCGTGATGGGCAATTCTCACGCGAATGTTTAGTAACACACCGAGGGCATGATTTGATCACTGCATTAGCTTGTCTGCGTGGCACACGTGGCTGAGAGCCTGGCGGCAGCGGCGCGGCCGGGCGCGAGGGCTGTTTACTGCTCCGTGCAGCTCACCCGGTGGGCCGGTTAACCTGACACACTGCTGGCGAAGTTTCAAATGATTCCTTAGCAAAGTCAAGTGTGTCCTGCTGATCCAATATGTCCATCACTTGTTGAAGGGAGGGATTGACTAGTTTCAAAATCTGTTCCCTTATACGAACATCAGAAACGTTCTGTGCAATTCCATCACATACCATAGTATCTGAATAAGGGAGTCCACATTGACACTCAAAAGCACAATCCCTAGTAAGTCCTTGTAAGGTTGCAACCCACTCCCGATTAGTCTGACCTGCCGTACGTTTTGTAGGAAAGAAGGTATACCGTTTGGCAACTACATTGACTGATTCTTTGAAATATGCATCTAATGCAGACAAAATTTCTTCGTAGGACAGAGTTGCAACGTCGCGTCGGGGAAATAATTTGACTATCACATGGTACGTGGTCACTCCGATGAATGAAAGCAGAAAAGGCTGCCGCTCGTTACCTTGAATTCTGTAGGCGGAGAGATGGAATCCAAATTGGTGTGACCACTCCGTCCAGCTTTCCAGTGCAGCATCAAAAGGTCGAAAAGTGGGTGCAACAGTGTGTAGTGGCTGCGTTAGTGGTGAAGCGACTGCTGCCGCATCGTTTTGCATCGCACGTTGACCCTGGACGAGCTGTCCAAGGGCATCCACTAAGGCCTGTGTCTGCTGATTCTGTAAGCGATAAAATTCAGACAGTACATCTGGAGATTGTGGCGAAGCCAAAACACAAGTAAATCAGAGCAATTTATATAAGAACACTTTTAAATTCGTCGCCAATGTTGTGGTTGGCGGCGCTCGGTCTGCAATCACTGATAGTGGCGACACGCGGGTCCGACATATACTAACGGACCGCAGCCAATTTAAAGGCTACCACCTAGCAAGTGTGGTGTCTGGCAGCGACACCACAAAAGACACAGTGCATGAGTCTCATTTGGATTCTGGGGGGGACTCGGCAGGATGCATGAGACGAATTAGAGCATTTTGCTGTATTCTGCGGAATCAAAAACTCAGAACTAAATCAAAACCCTTTCTAGCAACTTTCAACATAAACTCACTCACACAAACTGGCAAACTGAAAACCTTCACCAAAGCCCTACACAGAAATCAGATATCAATAATTGCCCTACAAGAAACAAGGTACCCAGATGAAGAGATCTTTGAATCCAATGGTTACCATTTTTTCAAGACTGGAGCCCAAAAACTGATCCTCAATGGAGCTGTGATGTGTGATGCTAGAAACCATGTTTGCCACGAGAACCCCAATCCTTAAATTGGTCCCAAACTTTGAACCAGGAAATGACAGATTTTCCATACTGACAGTCAAATGAGCCAACAAAACCTACACCCTAGTAAACGTGCATGCTCCTACAAATGATAAAAACAGTTCTGACCCAGAAGAAGTGGATAACTTCTGAGACCTACTAGATGAAAAACTATCTAAAATTCTTGAACACAATGTGAAACTCCTTATGGGTGACTGCAGTGCTCAACTCAGCTGAGAACGAAAATACATGAAAATTACAGGAAATTACCCCGCCCATAAGAAAACCAACCAAAACAGCACAAGATTTGTATCCATCTGTGAAAATCATAATTTGCAGGTAATGTTGACCCACTTTTGCCATCCACCAAGAAAGCAGACCACTTGGCAATCTCCCGTCCTAACCATTGGAGAGTTACAAATAGCCCACTTCCCGATCTCCAGGAGGAACAGCCCTGAAATTATGAATGTCAAAGTAAAGCAAAGCATAAATGTTGCTTCAGATCATTAGATGCCCATAATTAAATTCAAACCTATACCCACAAACACCAGAAAGAACATAAAAAAAATACTCTTTGACAATGATAAACTTTGAAAAAGGGTGGTAGAATTTCAAGAAAAGGCAAGACCAAGCGACTGTGACTTCAATACCACCAATGAGCGCCTTATAGAGGCTGCCAAAGAAGTTGCAGAAATCAAAAGCAGGAAAATGCATGCCTGGTAGAATGACACATGTGAGTCAGTCCTCAAGGAAAGGCTTGATGCATGGAACCAATATTGCTCCCTGCCACCATTGGATAAGCAGCTGCCAGCAGCAAGTCGTATACCCCTGGCTTACTTATTTGTTACATAGTTTAATTCTTAATTTCTTTGCGTGTTTTGGGTACTTTCATTGTTTAATTCATAAATTTCAGGCATATTATAGTATTTGAGAGTTGTAGCATCGCGCTTTAGTGTTTACTTCGTAGATTCTTACTTAAATTGCATGTGAGTTTTGTATAGGTGGTGTAATTTCGAGTTTTAGTTACTGTAATCGTAAATTCAGGCAGATTGTAGCGCAGTCATTAGGCATTTGTACAGGTTAGTTAATACATTCTTTGCGTGTTTCGCTTGCTTTATCTAGGCACGGACTCGTGTTTCAGTAACTGTTGTTCAACATCGATTAGAATGGACAGGGACTGTGATTGCTGTGTTCAGATGAGGGCTGAGTTGGCATCCCTTCCCTCACAGCTGCAAGTGGCTCTGACTTCGGTCGCACAGCTTGAGGCTGTTGCCAATGGCACCACTGTGAGGAGCCGAACTTGGGTATCACGGGGATGTCAACCTCGTCCCGTCTGTGCCCAGATCGGTCTGCTGCTGTGATTGCCCCAGTTGCTACCCGCAGTGGGGCTGAGCCCTCGTCTGTGGTTGATTGGGAGGTCGTTCCAAGGCCTGGCAGGCAGCGAAAGACGCCCCCAGAGGCTGATCAGAAAGCCTCCACGGTGCGTCTGACAAACAGGTTTCAGGCACTGTCTGTGGCTGAGCCAGATGCAGCTGCCTGCCCTGTTTCAGAGGATCATTCTCAGCCTTCAAGGTCCGGGCAGTCGCAGAGGGTGGGCTTATTGGTAGTTGGGAGCTCCAATGTTAGGCGCGTAATGGGGCCCCTTAGGGATATGGCAGCTAAGGAGGGGAAGAAATCTAGTGTGCACTCCGTGTGCATTCCGGAAGGAGTCATTCCTGATGTGGAAAGGGTCCTTCCAGATGCCATGAAGAGCACAGGGTGCAGCCAGCTGCAGGTGGTGGCACATGTCGGCACCAATGACGTGTGTCGCTTTGGATCTGAGGAAATTCTCTCTGGATTCCAGCGGCTATCTGATTTGGTGAAGGCTGCCGGTCTTGCTTACGAGATGAAGGCAGAGCTCACCATCTGCAGCATCATTGACAGAACCGACTGTGGACCTTTGGTGCAGAGCCGGGTGGAGGGTCTGAATCAGAGGCTCAGACGGTTTTGCGACCGTGATGTCTGCAGATTCCTTGACTTGCACCATAGGGTGGTGGGGTTTCGTGTTCCGCTGAATAGATCAGGAGTTCACTACACTCAGCTGGCGGCTACACAGGTAGCGGAGGCTGTGTGGCATGGACTGGGCAGTTTTTTAGGTTAGAAGGCCTCAGGAAATTAGGGGTTGGGCTGCAATCTCAAAGGGTGCATGGCAAATACAGGACGCACTTGGATCAAGGGGAATAGTAGTTGTAAATTGTTGTAGTTGTGCTGGGAAAGTCCCTGAGCTTCAAGCGCTAATAGAAAGCACAGAAGCTGAAATCGTTATAGGCACAGAAAGCTGGCTAAAGCCTGAAATAAGTTCTGCAGAAATTTTTACGAAGTCTCAGACGGTGTTCAGGAAAGATAGATTAGGCAGAATTGGTGGTGGAGTGTTTGTGTCTGTCAGTAGTGGTTTATATTCTAGTGAAGTCGAAGTAGATACTCCGTGCGAATTGGCATGGGTGGAGGTTATACTTAACAGCCGAACTAAGTTAATAATTGGCTCCTTCTACCGACCTCCAGACTCCGATGATACAGTTGCGAAACAGTTCAGAGAAAATTTGAGTCTCGTAACAAATAAATACCCCACTCATATGGTTATAGTTGGTGGGGACTTCAACCTTCCCTCGATATGTTGGCAAAAATACTTGTTCAAAACCGGTGGTAGGCAGAAAACATCTTCCGAGATTGTCCTAAATGCTTTCTCCGAAAATTATTTCGAGCAGTTAGTCCACAAACCCACGCAAATTGTAAATGGTTGCGAAAACACACTTGACCTCTTAGCCACAAACAATCCAGAGCTGATAGAGAGCATCATGACTGATACAGGGATTAGTGATCACAAGGTCATTGTAGCTAGGCTCAATACCATTTCTTCCAAATACATCAGAAACAAACGCAAAATAATTTCATTTAAAAAAGCGGAGAAAGTGCCACTAGAAGCCTTCCTAAGAGACAATCTCCATTCCTTCTGAACTGACTATGCAAATGTAGACGAGATGTGTCTCAAATTCAAAGATATAGCAGCAGCAGCAATTGAGAGATTCATACCTCATAAATTGGTAAGAGATGGAACGGATCCCCCGTGGTACACAAAACAGGTCCGAAAGCTGTTGCAGAGGCAATGGGAAAAGCATGCGAAGTTCACAAGAATGCGAAATCCCGAAGATTGGCTAAAATTTACAGACGCCCGAAATTTGGCACGGACTTCAATGTGAGATGCCTTTGATAGGTTCCACAACAAAACATTGTCTCGAAATTTGATAGAAAATCTGAAGAAATTCTGGTCGTATGTAAAGTACACAAGTGGCAAGACACAGTCAATACCTTCACTGCACAGTGTCGATGGTACTGTTACCGACGACTGTGCCGCTAAAGCGAAGTTATTGAACGCAGTTTTCCAAAATTCCTTCACCAGGGAAGACAAATGGAATATTCCAGAATTTGAAACACGAATAGCTGCTAGCATGAGTTTCTTAGAAGTAGATACCTTAGGGGTTGCAAAGCAACTCAAATCGCTTGATACGGGCAAGTCTTCAGGTCCAGATTGTATACCGATTAGGTTCCTTTCAGATTACGCTGATACTATAGCTCCCTACTTAGCACTCATATACAACCGCTCGCTCACCGATAGATCTGTAACTACAGATTGGAAAATTGCACAGGTTGCACTAGTGCTTAAGAAGGGTAGTAGGAGTAATCCATCTAACTACAGACCTATATCATTGACGTCAGTTTGCAGTAGGGTTTTGGAGCATACACTGTATTCAAACATTATGAATCACCTCGAAGGGAATGATCTATTGATACGTAATCAGCATGGTTTCAGGAAACATCTCTTGTGCAACGCAGCTAGCTCTTTATTCGCACGAAGTAATGGCTGCTATCGACAGGGGATCTCAAGTTGATTTGTATTTCTAGATTTCCGGAAAGCTTTGACACCGTTCCTCACAAGCAACTTCTAATCAAGCTGTGGGCCTATGGGCAGTTGTGCAACTGGATTTGTGATTTCCTGTCAGGAAGATCGCAGTTCGTAGTAACAGACGGCAAATCATCGAGTAAAACTGAAGTGATATCAGGTGTTCCCCAGGAAGCGTCCTGGGACCTCTGCTGTTCCTGATCTATATAAATGACCTGGGTGACAATCTGAGCAGTTCTCTTAGATTGTTCGCAGATGATGCTGTAATTTACCGTCTAGTAAGGTCACCCGAAGACCAGTATCAATTGCAAAGCGATTTAGAAGAGATTGCTGTATGGTGTGTCAGGTGGCAGTTGACGCTAAATAATGAAAAGTGTGAGGTGATCCACATGAGTTCCAAAAGAAATCCTCTGGAATTCGATTACTCGATAAATAGTACAATTCTCAAGGCTGTCAATTCAACTAAGTACCTGGGTGTTAAAATTACGAACAACTTCAGTTGGAAAGACCACATAGATAATATTGTGGGGAAGGTGGGCCAAAGGTTGTGTTTCATTGGCAGGACACTTAGAAGATGCAACAATTCCACTAATGAGACAGCTTACACTACACTTGTTCGTCCTCTGTTAGAATATTGCTGCGCAGTGTGGGATCCTTACCAGGTGGGCTTGACGGAGGACATCGAAAGGGTGCAAAAAAGGGCAGCTCGTTTTGTATTATCATGTAATAGGGGAGAGAGTGTGGCAGATATGATATGCGAATCGGGATGGAAGTCATTAAAGCAAAGACGTTTTTCGCCGCAGCGAGATCTTTTTACGAAATTTCAGTCACCAACTTTCTCTTCTGAATGCGAAAATATTTTGTTGAGCCCAACCTACATAGGTAGGAATGATCATCAAAATAAAATAACAGAAATCAGAGCTCGAACAGAAAGGTTTAGGTGTTTGTTTTTCCCGCGCGCTGTTAGGGAGTGGAATGGTAGAGAGATAGTAAGATTTTGGTTTGATGAACCCTCTGCCAAGCACTTAAATGTGAATTGCAGAGTAGTCATGTAGATGTAGATGTACTAAAATAAATTGGAAACTGACTGGAAAACCTACAAGATCCAATGTGCCCAAAGAGCCAAGGCTATCAGAACTGAGAAACGTAAGTACACAGGTGACTTTAAAGGAAGAAAATTGTCAGATTCTAGTAGACTACTTTTGAGACCTACTGAACTTTAATGAAACCCCAAACCCCGTTGAGACCAAAGAACCACTACTCAGGTGCCAAGAGTCCAGACCACCTGGCATAGATCAAGCGCCATGTTGCCCATCTCAAAAACAACAAAGTACCTCGAGAAGACATAGTCATAGCAGGACTGTGAAAATATGTCCCAAAGGAATCACCTGAAACCTTACAAAAACAAGTAGAAAAAATCTGGAATGAGGAAACACTGCCCAAAGATTGGAAGATGGCCCTAATCCATCCCTTGCATAAGAAAAACAGCATGAAAGACATTAACAACTACCGAGGAATATCCTTGCTACTGGTAACATATAAAATACTCTTACTTGCCATTCTGGAGCATTTATAATCCCAAGTCGCACATCAAAAAGTGAATACTGAGGGGGCTCCATCGAAAGTCGCTCAGCAGCCAAACAGATTTACAACCTCAAAACAATAATCAGATATGATACTCTAAGGTCCAAACACTATGTGTCAGTCTTTGTGGATTTCAAGACAACAAATACTCCATAGACCAGGAGGTCCTGCTGAACATCCTAAATGAGTTTGGAGCTGAGCTTAAACTGCAGAATTAGTGCTACCCTAACAGATACAAAATCCAAAGTAAAATCCCTCAGATATTTCTTGGATTCCTTTGATGCCAAGAAAGGGTTCAGGCAAGTTGATGGCCTGTCTCCAATGCTTTTCAACTGCATCCTTGAAAAGATCATCAGAATGTGGTGTGAAAGATTAATGGAAACCAACTCGAAGGGGATCAAGATAGACTGCTTGGCCTTTGCCGATGACACTACCATTCTTTCAAATGATGTAGACATCACTAGAGTTCAAATTGAACTGTTAAAAGAAATCACTGAACAAACTGGTGTGCAAACATCATTTGAGAAAACGGAAATCATGACTAACATCCATCGCCGGCCGCGGTGGTCTCGCGGTTCTAGGCGCGCAGTCTGGAACCGTGCGACTGCTTCGGTCGCAGGTTCGAATCCTGCCTCGGGCATGGATGTGTGTGTTGTCCTTAGGTTAGTTAGGTTTAAGTAGTTCTAAGTTCTAGGGGACTGATGACCACAGCAGTTGAGTCCCATAGTGCTCAGAGCCATTTGAACCATTTGAACTAACATCCATCAACACTCCGTACGAAATACGGAGTCATCATCTGGGTGGACAAATTCAAATATCTGAGTGAGATCATCATGAAAAATGGGCTGGACAAGGAAGCACTTTAGGGAAGGATATGCAAACTAGAAACAGCTTACCAAACATCCTGCTGCATGATCTACAAAAAGAAATGTCTTTCCCAGAAGACTAAGATACATCACTATGAAACAGTTTTGAAGTCAGTAGTTTTGTATGCAGCTGAAACCTTATCCCTAAATGTTGATAAAAGGCTCCTTGAAGAACTGGAGGAAAAAAGAGTACAAAATCATTAGAAAAATCCTAGGATCCAAGTACAAGAATGGCATCTGTCAAAACAGATCCAACAAGACAATCAACAGCAAAATATAAAAAATTACAGACACAATCCATAAAAACCAGGCACAATTATGGTCACTTCAAATGAATGGACAGAAATAGGTTAATCAAAAATATATTTCTCTTTTTGGATTCAAAACCAAAAACTATGATGCTATGGTTTAAAAACACTAAAGAAGGCCTCCAGATGCTGTGTATCAAAGTGGAAGATGCTTTTGACAGAGTTCTTTTCCAAAAGATGGTGACAAATGGAATAACCCGAGACAAGCAACCTAAAAGAAGACATGATGCCTTTTGGACAGAAGAGCGCAAGCAGGCCCACTCTCAACAAATGAGGTAAGTCTGGGCTCAGAAAAAAGCCAGGCTCATTGCTAGGCCAACAAGACTTAACATGGTCCTAGATATCCCCAATGAATAAATAAATAAAAACATTATATCTTTTCTTATTGTCGTCATCAACATGTTTGATAGTTTTATCAGTTTTTGTATACTCTAAAATTTCATCAACATTTTCAACTTTAAACCAAGGTTTATTCTTTTCATCAATTATCATAAATTATTGCTTACCACTGTATGTAAGCTTGCTGCTGTTGTTGAGATTTTTGACTGTGAAACATTCAATGTGGGAATAATATATCTAAAAATAAAGATGATGTGACTTCCCACACATTGACACCGGTGTGTCAGACCCACCATACTTGCTCCGGACACTGCGAGAGGGCTGTACAAGCAATGATCACACGCACGGCACAGCGGACGCACCAGGAACCGCGATGTTGGCCGTCGAATGGCGCTAACTGCGCAGCATTTGTGCACCGCCGCCGTCAGTGTCAGCCAGTTTGCCGTGGCATAAGGAGCTCCATCGCAGTCTTTAACACTGGTAGCATGCCGCGACAGCGTGAACGTGAACCGTATGTGCAGTTGACGGACTTTGAGCGAGGGCGTATAGTGGGCATGCGGGAGGCTGGGTGGACGTACCGCCGAATTGCTCAACACGTGGGGCGTGAGGTCTCCACAGTACATCGATGTTGTCGCCAGTGGTCGGCGGAAGGTGCACGTGCCCGTCGACCTGGGACCGGACCACAGCGACGCACGGATGCACACCAAGACCGTAGGATCCTACGCAGTGCCGTGGGGAACCGCACCGCCACTTCCCAGCAAATTAGGGACACTGTTGCTCCTGGGGTATCGGCGAGGACCATTCGCAACCGTCTCCATGAAGCTGGGCTACGGTCCTGCACACCGTTAGGCCGTCTTCCGCTCACACCCAAACATCGTGCAGCCAGCCTCCAGTGGTGTCGCGACAGGCGTGAATGGAGGGACGAATGGAGACATGTCGTCTTCAGCGATGAGAGTCGCTTCTGCCTTGGTGCCAATGATGGTCGTATGCGTGTTTGGCGCCGTGCAGGTGAGCGCCACAATCAGGACTGCATACAACCGAGGCACACAGGGCCAACACCCGGCAACATGGTGTGGGGAGCGATCTCCTACAATAGCCGTACACCTCTGGTGATCGTCGAGGGGACACTGAATAGTGCGCGGTACATCCAAACCGTCATCGAACCCATCGATCTACCATTCCTAGACCGGCAAGGGAACTTGCTGTTCCAACAGTACAATGCACGTCCGCATGTGTCCTGTGCCACGCAACGTGCTCTAGAAGGTGTAAGTCAACTACCCTGGCCAGCAAGATCTCCGGATCTGTCCCCCATTGAGTATGTTTGGGACTGGATGAAGCGTCGTCTCACGCGGTCTGCACGTCCAGCACGAACGCTGGTCCAACTGAGGCGCCAGGTGGAAATGGCATGGCAAGCCGTCCACAGGACTACATCCAGCATCTCCACGATCGTCTCCATGGGAGAATAGCAGCCTGCATTGCTGCGAAAGGTGGATATACACTGTACTAGTGCCGACATTGTGCATCCTCTGTTGCCTGTGTCTATGTGCCTGTGGTTCTGTCAGTGTGATCATGTGATGTATCTGACCCCAGGAATGTGTCAATAAAGTTTCCCCTTCCTGGGACAATGAATTCAAGGTGTTCTTATTTCAATTTCCAGGAGTGTATATATCCATCCACACATATACAGACACAAGCAGACATGGGTAGCAGACATATATATGTGTGCTTGTGTCTGTATATGTATGGATTGTGTGTGTGTGTGTGTGTGTGTGTGTGTGTGTGTGTGTGTGTGTGTGTGTGTGTGTGCGCGCGCAAGTGTATACCCGTCCTTTTTTCCCCTAAGGTAAGTCTTTCCGCTCCCGGGATTGGAAAATCTCTTTACCCTCTCCCTTAAAACCCACATCCTTTCGTCTTTCCCTCTCCTTCCCTCCTTCCTGACGAAGCAACCGTTAGTTGCGAAAGCTTGAATTTTGTGTGTATGTTTGTGTCTTTCGTTTGGTAAGTCACATCATCTTTATTTTTAGATGTCCAGGGGGAGCTTCAAGGAATCCTCAGAACCTTAGGCCCCCTACAAAACCTTTCACTTGACTCCATCAACCTCCTGATCCCCCTGACACCCTGCACCCCTATCTTCTACCTTTTTCCTAAAATTCACAAACCCAATCATCCCGGCCGCCCCATTGTAGCTGGTTACCAAGCCCCCACAGAACGTATCTCTGCCTACGTAGATCAACACCTTCAACCCATTACATGCAGTCTCCCATCCTTCATCAAAGACACCAACCACTTTCTCAAACGCCTGGAATCCTTACCCAATCTGTTACCCTCGGAAACCATCCTTGTAACCAGTGATGCCACTTCCTTATACACAAATATTCCGCACGTCCGGGGCCTTGCTGTGATGGAGCACTTCCTTTCACGCCGATCACCTGCCACCCTACCTAAAACCTCTTTCCTCATTACCTTAGCCAGCTTTATCCTGACCCACAACTTCTTCATTTTTGAAGGCCAGACATACCAACAATTAAAGGGAACAGCCATGGGTAGCAGGATGGCACCCTCATATGCCAACCTATTTATGGGTCGTTTAGAGGAAGCCTTCTTGGTTACCGAAGCCTGCCAACCCAAAGTTTGGTACAGATTTATTGATGACATCTTTATGATCTGCACTCACAGTGAAGAAGAATTCCAGAATTTTCTCTCCAACCTCAACTCCTTTGGTTCCATCAGATTCACCTGGTCCTACTCCAAATCCCATGCCACTTTCCTTGACGTTGACCTCCATCTGTCAAATAGCCAGCTTCACACGTCTGTCCACATCAAACCCACCAACAAGCAACAGTACCTCCATTACGACAGCTGCCACCCATTCCACATCATACGCCTAGGTCTTCGTGGCAAATGAATCTGCTCCAGTCCGGAATCCCTGAACCATTACACCAACAATCTGAAAACAGCTTTCGCATCTCGCAACTACCCTCCCGACCTGGTACAGAAGCAAATAACCAGAGCCACTTCCTCATCTCCTCAAACCCAGAACCTACCACAAAAGTGCCCCACTTGTGACAGGATACTTTCCGGGACTGGATCAGACTCTGAATGTGGCTCTCCAGCAAGGATATTCCTCAAATACTGCCCTGAGATGAGATCCAACCTTCATGAAATCCTCCCCACTCCACCAAGAGTGTCTTTCCACCGTCCACCTAATCTTCGTAACCTCTTAGTTCATCCCTATGAAATCCCCAAACCCCTTTCCCTACCCTCTGGCTCCTACCCTTGTAACCGCCCTCGGTGTAAAACCTGTCCCATGCACACTCCCACCACCACCTACTCCAGTCCTGTAACCCATAAGTTGTACACGATCAAAGGCAGAAACACGTGTGAAAGCACCCACGTGATTTACCAACTGACCAGCCTACACTATGTGGGAATGACCAGCAACAAACTATCAATTCACATGAATTGACACAGGCAGACAGTGTTTGTTGGTAATGTGGATCACCCTGTGGCTAAACATGCCTTGGTGCACGGCCAGCACATCTCTGCACAGTGTTACGCCGTCCAGTTTATCTGGATACTTCCCACTTAACCGAGTGAGGTGGCGCAGTGGTAGCACACTGGACTCGCATTCGGGAGGACGACGGTTCAATCCTGTGTAAAGCCATCCTGATTTAGGTTTTCCGTGATTTCCCTAAATTGTTTCAGGCAAATGCCGGGATGGTTCCTTTGAAATGGCACGGCCGATTTCCTTCCCAATCATTCCCTAACCCGAGCTTGCGCTCTGTCTCTAATGACCTCGTTGTCGACGGGACGTTAAAACACTAACCTAATCTAACCTAACTTTCCACTAACACCAACCTGTCAGACCTCCAGAGATGGGAACTTCCCCTTCAGTATATCCTCTCTTCTCGTTATCCGCCAGGCCTCAACCTCCGGTAATTTCAAGTTGCCACTGCTCATACCTCACCTGTCTTTCAACAACAACTTTGCCTCTGTACTTCCACCTCGACTGACATCTCTGCCCAAACTCTTTGCCTTTACAAATGTCTGCTTGTGTGTGTGTGTGTGTGTGTGTGTGTGTGTGTGTGTGTGTGTGTGTGTGCGTGTGTGCGTGTGTGCGTGCGTGCGTGCGTGCGTGCGTGCGCGAGTGTATACCTGTCCTTTTTTCCCCCTAAGGTAAGTCTTTCCGCTCCCGGGATTGGAATGACTCCTTACCCTCTCCCTTAAAACCCACATCCTTTCGTCTTTCCCTCTCCTTCCCTCTTTCCTGAAGAAGCAACTGCTGGTTGCGAAAGCTTGAATTTTGTGTGTATGTTTGTGTTTGTTTGTGTGTCTGTCGACCTGCCAGCACTTTTGTTTGGTAAGTCACATCATCTTTGTTTTTATATATTTTAAAATTTTATTATATTTTGAGTCTATATAAATGAAACTGCCTCTAGCACTTCTTTTCTGTAAAAATATTAGTTGGAGGCGACAGAAGTAATGCAATAAAATATTTAAATGATATTGGGTATTTGAATATTCCAACAACAAAGGAAAATTCTCATATGAGTGATGTTGTATTTAGAGAAACATTAATGATATTTCAGAACACTCTTGATCTTGAAATAATTGGTGAATGAAGTGAAAAAGCTTTAAATTTTGTGAATAAACCTAAATGTGGTGTAAAAGACATAAAAACTGATTATAGAACTATTATGTATAAATGCAATAGGAAAAATATAAAATGACATTAAAAAGGTGCAACTAAAATGATATTATAAGTAACAAAGGCTGCATTTCACTCATGACAAAGTTTATTGATGTTCAGTTTCATCAAGATAACAATGATCCTGATATTTTAATAAAAGACAAGTACATAGTTATGAAATATGTGGTCACCATTGACCAAAGGATCTAGATGGAAATGGTAACATGTAAATTCATGCTTTTTTTGCAGATATGAATAATGATCCTGTGGAAATACAGATGATTAAGAGTTGTAGTACTTGTAGATTGATCATACATCAAAAGATAAAACATATCAATTTGAAGTTTTGGTCCTTGAAATTTGCCATGCAGCAGGTTTAGAAAACACAGATGTTGATGGAGCAGTTATGTATCCATACTATAATGTTCATATTTAGAATTATCTCAAGATGGTATCAATGCTATTCAAAGCTTTTGTGGTATTTGTCAAGCTCATTCACTTATTATCTGTGAATGGAATTTTATATTTTTCTTATCAGAACCAGATATGGATACCTAATAACTAGTTGGTTAACATTTTTACCACAAGATTTACAAAAAATAGATGGAATATATCAATAACCAAGTGGTGAAGTTGTTTTATTTGTTGACAATATGATATATATGATAAATTTGGCTAATGTTCAAATGGCTCTGAGCACTATGGGACTTAAAATCTGAGGTCATCAGTCCCCTAGAACTTAGAACTAACTAACCTAAGGACATCACACACATCCATGCCCAAGGTAGGATTCGAACCTGTGACCGTAGCAGTTGCGCGGCTCCAGACTGAAGCGCCTAGAACCGCTCGGCCACCGTGGGCGGCTGATAAATTTGAATGCACTATAATTTATCCCAGGATATCCTAAGCAAATATCTAGTATGGCATTATGCAAAAAAATTTTATTAAATAGTGTAGTCAACACACACACATGGGAAGAACATTTTTATTCTTTTATGAGCTTATTTATTTGGTCATAGATGAATGTGGTTTTAAATTTGAAAGCCAAAGTGTTACAACTAGAGGATTTCCAGGAGCATCTACTGGAATGAATTCTGTGTTTGGGTAAATTAATGGCTTGTATTTTTCCAAGGATTATGCTTTCTGTGAATATAAAGAATGCGCATAAAAGTAGTTAGAGCTGGTACAGCTGATTTATATTTATCTGGTGTTGATTGAAATAAACCATCAGCATTGGTTCATGAGGTTGAGAGACACATTGCAATAACAAGAAACTTTTACTTTTTCCTACTAAAAATTTTCTATATATGGAGTAGGTTCAACCTAAAAATGAGTAAATATTGCAGAACTGAAAGTTAATTGATAATTTTACTTAATAGAAATATATAGAAGATTGTTATAGGACAATGTGTAGACAATATATAAATGAATATCTTATAAGAATATACAATAGTAAACGGGTTCCTTGTGTGTGAGGAAAAATTTTTCTATATACTGTTATAAAAATCACTTGCAATGAATTCCAAATGAATAACATTTGAAGATATTGCTGTCAATGAAAAATGATGAACAACAGACTGAAGGTAAACAACATGTTGACTGTCAAGGAATTAAAGATCTAGACAGTGTTTACCCACATCTGTCATGTAAAGACAAACATGCAAGTGGTTGTAAGAAATGTACTAGTGAATATATAAAAATAAAGAAAATTGGCTGAGCCTTTTTTAAAGACCCTTAATGATTTTTCTTTATATTCTGCATCTATCTACATCTACATATACACTCTGCAAACCACTGCGAGATACATGGCTAAGGGTATGTCTCATTGTACCATTATTAGCGTTTCTTCCCACTCCATTCATATAAGGCTCATGGGGAGAATCATTGTTTGAATGCCTATGTGCATGCAGTAATTATTATAACCTTAGCCTCACAATCACTATGTGAGCAATACATGGGGGGGGGGGGGGGTAGTGGTATATCCCTAGAGTTAGCATCTAAACAGACTTTCTCAGGATAGTGTACATCTATCTTCAAGACTCTGCCCCCTAAGTTCCTTCAGTATCTCTCTGACACTCTCCCATGGACTAAACAAACCTGTGATCATTCATGATACCTTTCTCTGTACACTTCCAACATCCCCTGTTAATCCTACCTGGAAAGGGTCCCACACTTGAGCAAAATTCTATAACCAGTCATGCAAATGATTTGTAAGCAATCTCCTTTGTAGACTAATTGCACTGCCACAGTATTGTGCCAAAAAATGAAAGTCTACCACCTGCTTTAACCATGACTGAACCTATGTGATCATTCCATTTAATAATCCTACAGAGTGTTCCACCCAGATTTTTGTAAGAGTTGGCCGATTCCAACAGTGACTCACTGATATTATAGTATTAGGATACTATGTTTTGTCATTTTGTGAAATGCAAAATTTTATATTTCTGAACATTTAGAGCAAGTTGCCAATTTCTGCATGTTGAAATCTTAAAAAGATTTGATTAAACATTTATGCAGCTTCTCACAGATGTTGTTGTGGTCTTCAGTCCTGAGACTGGTTTGATGCAGCTCTACATGCTACTCTATCCTGTGCAAGCTTCTTCATCTCCCAGTACCTACTGCAGCCTACATTCTTATGAATCTGCTTAGTGTATTCAACTCTTGCTCTCCCTCTACAATTTTTACCTTCCACACAGCTCTCAGTTACTAAATTGGTGATCCCTTGATGCCTCAGAACATGTCCTACCAACCAATCGCTTCCTCTAGTCAAGTTGAGCCACAAACTCCTCTTCTCCCCAATTCTGTTCAATACCTCCTCATTAGTTATGTGATCTACCCATCTAATCTTCAGCATTCTTCTGTAGCACAACATTTCGAAAGCTTCTACTCTCTTCTTGTCTAAACTATTTATCGTCCATGTTTCACTTCCATACATGGCCACACTCCGTACAAATACTTTCAGAAACGACTTCCTGTCACTTAAATCAATACTCGATATTAATAAATTCCTCTTCTTCAGAAACAATTTCCTTGCCATTGCCAGTCTACATTTTATATCCTCTATACTTCGAATATCATCAGTTATTTTGCTCCCCAAATAGCAAAACTCCTTTACTACTTGAAGTGTCTCATTTCCTAATCTAATTCCCTCAGCATCACCCGACTAAATTACATTCCATTATCCTCATTTTGCTTTTGTTGATGTCCATCTTATACCCTCCTTTCAAGACACTGTACATTCCGTTCAACTGCTCTTCCAAGCCCTTTGCTGTCTCTGACAGAATTACAATGTCATTGCAAACCTCAAAGTTTTTATTTCTTCTCCATGGATTTTAATGCCTACTCTGAACTTTTCTTTTGTTTCCTTTACTGCTTCCTCAATATACAGATTGTATAGCATTGGGGAGAGGCTACAACCCTGTCTCACTCCCTTCCCAACCACTGCTTCCGTTTCATGTCCCTCGACTCTCATAACTGCCATCTGCTTTCTGTACAAATTGTAATTAGCCTTTCGCTCCCTGTATTTTATGCCTGCCACCTTCAGAATTTGGAAGAGAGTATTCCAGTCAACATTGTCAAAAGCTTTCTCTATGTCTACAAATGCTAGAAACGTAGGTTTGCCTTTTCTTAATCTTTTTACTAAGATACGTCGTAGGGTCAATATTGCCTCACGTGCTCCAACATTTCTACGGAATGCAAACTGATGTTCTCTGAGGTTGGCTTCCACCAGTTTTTCCATTCATCTGTAAAGAATTCGCATTAGTATTTTGCAGCTGTGACTTATTAAACTGATAGTTTGGTAATTTTCACATCTGTCAACACCTGCTTCCTTTGGGATTGGGATTATTATATTCTTCTTGAAGTCTGAGGATATTTCACCTGTCTCATACATCTTGCTCACCAGATGGTAGAGTTTTGTCAGGACTGGCTCTCCCAAGGCTGTTAGTAGTTCTAATGGAATGTTGTCTACTCCCTGGGCCTTGTTTTGACTCAGGTCTTTCAGTGCTCTGTCAAACTCTTCACGCAGTATCAAATCTCCCATTTCACCTGCATCTACATCCTCTTCCATTTCCATAATATTGTCCTCAAGAACATCGCCCTTGTATAGACCCTCTATATACTCCTTCCACCTTTTTGCTTTCCCTTCTTTGCTTAGAAATGGGTTTCCGTCTGAGCTTTTGATATTCATGCAAGTGGGTCTCTTTTCTCCAAAGGTCTCTTTAATTTTCCTGTAGGCAGTATATATCTTACCCCTAGTGAGATATGCCTCTAAATCCTTAGATTTGTCCTCTAGCCATCCCTGCTTAGCCATTTTACACTTCCTGTCTATCTCATTTTTGAGACATTTGTATTTCTTTTTGCCTGCTTCATTTACTGTGTTTTTGTATTTTCTCCTTTCATCAATTAAATTCAATATTTCTTCTGTTACCCACGGATTTCTACTAGCCCTCGTCTTTTTACCTACATGACCCTCTGCTGCCTTCACTACTTCATCCCTCAGAGCTACCCATTCTTCTTCTACTGTATTTCTTTCCTCCATTCAATTGTTCTTTTATGCTCTCCCTGAAACTCTGTACAACCTCTGGTTTAGTCAGTTTATCCAGGTCCCATCTCCTTAAATTCTCACCTTTTGTAGTTTCTTCAGTCTTAATCTACAGTTCGTAACCAATAGATTGTGGTCAGAGTCCACATCTGCCCCTGGAAATGTCTTACAGTTTAAAACCTGGTTCCTAAATCTCTGCCTTACCATTATATAATCTGTCTGAAACCTTCAGTATCTCCAGGGCTCTTCCACGTATACAACCTCCTTTCATGATTCTTGTACCAAGTGTTAGCTATGATTAAGCTATGGTCTGTGCAAAATTCTACCAGACGGCTTCCTACATCGTTTCTTAGCCCTAATCCATATTCACCTACTAAGTTTCCTTCTCTTCCTTTTCCTACTGTTGAATTCCAGTCACCCATGACTATTAAATTTTCGTCTCCCTTCACTACCTGAATAATTTCTTTTATCTCATCATACATTTTATCAATTTCTTCATCATCTACAGAGCTAGGTGCCAAACAAACTTGTACTACTGTAGTAGGCATGGGCTTCGTATCTATCTTGGCCACAATAATGCATTCACTATGCTGTTTGTAGTAGCTTACCCACACTCCTATT
The DNA here is from genome assembly GCF_023897955.1 of Schistocerca gregaria. Classification (NCBI taxonomy): domain Eukaryota; kingdom Metazoa; phylum Arthropoda; class Insecta; order Orthoptera; family Acrididae; genus Schistocerca; species Schistocerca gregaria. The sequence continues at coordinate 597,133,783 of NC_064922.1, forward strand.
TTTTTATTCATTATTAAACCTACTCATGCATTACCCCTATTTGATTTTGTATTTAGAACCCAGTATTCATCTGACCAAAAGTCTTGTTCCTCCTGCCACCGAACTTCACTAAATTCCACTATATCTAACTTTAACCAATCCATTTCCCTTTTTAAATTTTCTAACCTACCTGCCTGATTTAGAGATCTGACATTCTACACTCCGATCTGTAGAACGCCAGTTTTCTTTCTCCTGATAACGATGTCCTGAGTAGTCCCCGCATGGAGATCCGAATGGGGGACTATTTTACCTCTGGAATATTTTACCCAAGAGGCTGCTATCATCATTTAATCATACAGTAAAGCTGCATGCCCTCAGGAAAAATTACGGCTGTAGTTTCCCCTGGCTTTCAGCCGTTCGCAGTACCACAATAGCAAGGCTGTTTTGGTTAGGGTTACAAGGCCAGATCAGTCAATCATCTAGACTTGTTGCCCCTGCAACTGCTGAAAAGGCTGCTGCCACTCTTCACGAACCACATGTTTGTCTGGCCTCTCAACAGATATCCCTCCATTGTTGTTGCACCTATGATATGGCTATCTGTATTGTTGAGGCATGGAAGCCTCCCCACCAACTGCAAGCTCCATGGTTCATGGGGAGGACACATATAGTACTTCATTATACATAACTACATCATCTACAAAGGGGCCTGATTTTACTATTAATATTCTCTGCAAGGTAATTAATATAGAACATGAACAGCGAAGGTCCCAGCATATTTTACTGTGGTACACTCAAAATTACTACTACATCTGACGATGACTCTCCATCAGAGATAACATGCTATGTCTTCCCTATCAAAAAGTCCTCAATCCAGTAACGAATTTCACTTGATACTCCAGATGATCATACTTTTGATGATAAGTGTAGGTGTAGTACTGAGTCAAATGCTTTACAGAAATCAGGAAACACTGTATCTGCCTGGTTGCCATGATGCAAAGCTTTCAGTACATCATGTGAGAAAAGTGCGAATTGGGTTTCACAAGATCGATGTTTTCAAAATCCATGCTTGCTGGCAATGAGGAAGTCATTCTGTTCAATATAGCTCTTTATATTTGAGCTCTGAATATCTTCTAAGATTCTACACCAAATTGATGTCAATGATATTCGATGGTAGTTTCGTGGATCGCTTCTGCTACCATTCTTGTACATGGATGTGACCTATGCCTTTTTGGAAGAACAGGGCATGGGTTTTTGTTTGAGGGATCTGTGATACATTATTGTTAGAAGAGGGGCTAACTTGGTCACAAATTCAAATTAGAAAGGACTTCCATTGGGCACTGGAGCTTTGTTCAGTTTTAATTATTTTGGCTCTTTCTCAACACCACTGACACTAATACTTATTTCATTCAACTTTTTAGTGGCATGAGGATAAAATTGTGGCAGTTCTCCTGGGTTTTCCTTTGTAAAGGAACATTTGAAAATGGAGTTTAGCATTTCAGCTTTTGGTTTGCTACACTCAATTTCAGTTCCTGTCTCATTCACTAGGGATTGGGCACTAATTTTGGTGTCATTAACAGCCCGTACGCACAACTAGAATTTCTTTGGGTTCTGCAAAAGATCATTTGACAATATTCTGCTATGGTAGTAATTGAAGGTATCAAGTATTACTCTCTTGACAGCCAAACATATTTCACTGGGCACCTCTCTATCTTTCGATAGCCCTTCATTTTGTTTTACACATTTTATGCAGTAATTTCTGTTTCTTTAGAAGTTTCTTTACCTCGACTGTATACCATGGAGGTTCTTTGCCATTATGAACTGTTCTACTAGGTACATATATATCTGTGTGTGGTTAACTAGTTTTAAATTTGAGCAGGAATTCCTTTACATGCTCCTGCCCTGTGCTGAAAGTTTCAAGTTTCTCTTTGAGGTATGATACTACTGATTTTTTATGTAGTTTATTGAACATATATATCTTTTTTCTTGTTTATTTGTCCTTCGTACTTTGGTAATCATTGTTGCCACAAATGCATCATGGTCATTGATACCAGTTCCGACGTAGACATCTTCAAAGATGTCAGATGTATTTGTTGCCATTAGATCCAATATATTTCCATCATGAGTAGGGTTCCTAACTATCTGTTCTCGGTAGTTTTCAGAGAACATGTTTATTAAAGATGCACAGGATGTCTTATCATACTCACCACTGACAAAACTGTAATTTTCCCAATTAACTCTTGGATGATCAAAGTCTTCGCTGATTATTACAGTATGATTGGGAAACTTAACATACAAGTGAACTGAGATTTTCTCAAAAGTTTCCAGTTACATCAGGAGATAAATCTGGGGGAAATAGAAGGATGCATTACAATTTTACGTCAACCCCTGATGCTGAGCCTTGTCCATACACTCTTACATGCAGCTTCAGTTTGTGTCTCAATGGATTTGACTTTCTTGTCTACTGTGTCAAATACAGCACTTCCAATTCTTAATTAATCAGTGGTTAAAATGGAGCAATTCATGATTGCCCAACTTTGTGATGAATTAAATATCTTAATCATATCACATGATTTATCTATTTCTATAATGACTCTTAATAATATGACAGTAGTTGAACTCAAAACTGTAGCTAAAAATCTTGGTATTAAATGCTGCAGTAAATTAAAGAAACCAGAGTTAATTAATTCAGTTATTTCACAAGATTTCCCATTTCATCAAGAATTATTCCAAAAGGCTAAAACAACACCAAAACCTATACCTAATATACATTACTTTTACAGATCTGACAATTATGTTTTTGAAAAAAACATGGCCAGTAAGACAAGAAAAAATAGTGAGACTAGATCAAAGTTATCTATTCAGCAGTGAACTACTTGAGCAAGAAAAACAGAACAAAATGTCAAAAAAAGATTTATTTGACATTAAAGAAATGAAATCTAACGTCGATGAAAAATTTAAAGCTTGATCTGTTGAGTAAAAAATGTCTTATGATAATATTAGTAAACTCAATAATGTCAGTGAGAAAACAGATTATATAATGCAAACTCTTAAATCTGTGGTAGAAGCAGCTAAAAATATAACTAATTTTAGAAAAGGTGATAAGCTGAATATGAAAACAGCAAATACAAGTAAGTTTTATCCAATTTTTACAGGATATAAAGCATCTAATAACATTAAACAATCTGTTCAAATTTCGTGCAATAAATTCAGAGATATACAAACACCTGACAAGTCTGTTGATATAGTAAATACTACATTTAATATTCAAATGTTAGCAATTCCCAGAGGTAGCAAAGGTAATATAATAATAATTTTAGCTGATGATAAAAAGACCAAAAAATGCAGTACTACAATTAAAGTGATAACCTGTGTTGTTCTAGAGCAATAAAAGTTGCATTAACATATCACATACATTTTATCTTAGGTAGTGAACTGAGTACTAGTGAAATTAAGAAAATTAGAGGAGATAAATGCAAATTACTAAAAGATTTAACCAGGATATTATGTAATCAATTATGTAAATGCAACAAAGAGGGATTTACTCTAGACAATATGAAAAATGTTGAGCAACTATTGAATATTCAAATAAATGTTGTATGTTCTGAAAATTTAAATTCAGTAATCTATTGTGGTCCTGAGAAAGCAGTATAAACGTATCTGTATAAAAACTGCAACCATTTTGATGTATTTAACTGTCCATCTTAAATACCAGTGTGACAATAGTGAGAGGAATATAAACATAGGGCAAAGATATGATCCAGGTTTAATGACACAAACTGAAAAAAATCACTGCATAGCACCAGAAGCAAAGGGAGCAAGTGAAGTGCTTAGTATATTACAGGAAGGGGAACTATTAAATTTAAATCCAACTGTTAGAATACTTCATCAAAATGTTCAATACATAAACAATAAAACAGAGGAATTAGAGGTAATATTACAGGAATATAGGCCAAACATTCTAGTAGTTACAGAACATGAGCTAAAAGAAAATCACATAGAAATACAACTTGAAGAATTATATGAAAGTAGCCAGTTTTTGCAGAACTTCGTATAAAGGTGGTGGGGTTGCTATTTTTTCTAACCATAAACCAACTAAAGCCATAAATATAACAAAATATTCTATAGAATTGAGCTTTGAAGCTACAGCACTGGAAACTAAAATTGCTGGGAATTTATGTTGTGTATTAGGTTTGTATCGATCACCAAATGGTGTAATTAAAACCTTCTTTGAACAGCTGGAAGATATAATCCAATACCTCTCAAAAACATATGCTTATTTGATCATTATAGGAGATCTGAACATAGACACAAGTAAAAATACAGACAATACTAAGACCCTACTGGACTTATTGTGCATATACAATCTAAAAATAAAAATAGACAAACCAACCAGAGTAACAAAGCATAGTGAAACTATAATTGATCATGTAATAACAAATATTCCTACATGCTATTGTGACACACAGGTAATAAACTCTACATTAGCAGACCATTTTGCAATCATGATAGACATAAATATAAAGACTAGTGATTCAGTGCAGAAGATATGGGAGATGAGAAGACAGAACAACCCACATAACATAAATCTGCTAAAAAAAGATGTTAGAGGCAGAAAACTGGGAAACAATATATGCAGCGAAAGATGTAAACACCAAATGGAACCAGTTTTTTTCTTTATTCAATTATTATTATGATATTACATGTCCTGTAAGAGGCTTGTCAAAAAGCAACAAAAAAAGAAAGCTGGGTGACTGGAAAAGTAATCCACGCCAGAAATAATCTTAGAGTGTATTATGACCTCTCCAAACAAAAAAATACTGAGGCCTACAACACACTGTATAAAATAAAAGAGTACTGTAGTTTTATCAGAGAAACTAAAGCATCATTCATCAGGATGTCTATAGATAAGGGAAAGAACCACTCACAAGGTTTATGGTCTTTCATTAATGAAGAGAGAGGAAAAGTAACTAATCGGGCAGAGGACATCTGCCCACTGATGAGTGGGAAAAGCAACGCAAACCCTCTAGATATAGCCAATACCTTTAACAGATATTATATTACTGTAGCAGACGAATTAATAAGACAAAATAAAACAAATGCACTAAGTAAATTGTTAAACCCCCCACATACAAACCATACTATGGTTTTCATACCTACAACAGATACAGAAGTGTCAAACCTAATAAAACAACTTAAAATTAAACATTCATCTGGCTTGGATGGTGTCACATCACATCTCATAAAGGAATGCAGAGAATGTATATTAAAACCATTGACACACATGCTGAATGCTGCGATAGAAGAAGGTATATTTCCAGATTCACTGAGAGTAAGTAAAGTGAAGCCAATATTTAAGAAAGGGAACAGGGATGAATTAGGAAATTACAGGCCAATATCATTGCTCTCAACATTTGCTAAAATCTATGAAATGATAATAAAGAATAGAATTGTACGTTTTATAACAAAGTACAGTATACTGCATTCATCACAACATGGTTTCAGAGAAGGGAAGTCAACAAAAACAGCATCAACAGATATAATTGAGAACATTCTTAATTTACTTGATAGGCAACAAAAGACTTGTGGGATTTTTATGGACCTATCTAAGGCATTTGATTGTGTGGACCACTCAAAATTAATGATGAAATTATATCAGTATGGAATTAGAGGAAAATGCTATGACATACTTAAATCATACATTACAAATAGGAAACAATGCATGGAAATCAGACATACTAGTGGGGGAAATATAACAAACTACAGATCAGAATTGCAAACAGTTAAACACGGTGTGCTGCAAGGGTCGGTACTTGGGCCAATACTATTTATACTCTATGTAAATGACTACCCTAGCTATATAAATCATAAACTTATAATGTATGCTGATGACACAACAATCATTTGCACAGCTGACACAAAGGAGGAGCTTGAGAAGGAAGTATTCCTGAATATCGAAAATGCATATAAATATTTAACACAAAACAACCTGTTTATGAATCAGTCTAAAACAACGAATGTAGTATTTCAAACCAAGCATAGTGAAAACTATAATATAAATGTTAATATAAATGGAAAGACTATTAAAGAAGTAACCAGCACAAACTTTCTAGGGACTATAATAGACAAACATTTGGCATGGGGGGAGCACATAGATACACTGTGTAAAAAGATAAACAAACAGATCTTCATCATGCATAAAACAGCTAAGACTGTGGATGATAAAGTCCTCAGATCAATGTATTATGGACTTGTCTTCCCACATTTGTCTTATTCAGTTCATATATGGGGAAGTGCACAAGCTGGCTACTTAAAAAGAATATTCACAATTCAGAAAAGGGCAGTGAAAAAAATACCACCAAGACAGACCTGTAGGCAAGCTTTTGTACACTATAATATTATGACAGTATATTCACTGTACATATACCAAAGCATAATGGCAGTAAGGTCAAGCGATAAACACCTCCTGAATAAAGATGTACACAAACACGGTACAAGAGGAAATGAAAATTACTACATGATAAACAGAAATCTAAAACTGTCCATGACTGCCCCTGAAGAAGCAGGCAAAAGGTTCTTTAATAAACTCCCCAAAATCATTAAAAAAAGAAACAGACCTAAATTATTTAATAAATCATTTGAAACTATATCTCACAGAGAAATGTATATACAGTTTGAGTGAATACTAAGATGGTGTTTAAATATGTTATATCATTACTGAAATGTACCTTTAAAATTATCATTTCTGTATGTTGTTTGGATTGTGTGTATGTATAATGTGAAACATGTAATACCTGTATGCTTGTAGACTATTTCTGTTTAATTATTGTTTCATTTTTATATAATGAAATCAAGTTTGATGCTAATAGCCTATTGTATGACACACCCAATACTCTCAGCTGGATTTTCAGCTGGAGTCCATGGGCAAAGAATAAATAAATAAATAAAAAATTTGCAGGGTCATCATATTTCTTTGATTAATGTAACAAAGCATATACCAACAATAATAACATAAATGGAAGACATAAAGAAAAATATGTAAATTATGCAATGGTTCAGAACACAATACAGTGGAAAATAAGATATATTGTGAAAACTGTAATAGATAGTGCTATAATGAATAATGCTTAAATGATCATGAAGAAGTTCGTGATATGGATTATAAATGTTAAGAATTTAAAAGGATTTGTTTGAGATCTAAAGTACACAACTGTGGCTTTGAAAGATGTAGAGAGTGTGATATAGATGTAGAAATTAAAAATCATAAATGTTGCATGCAATACAAAATACGAAAAGGTGGTATATGTGAAAGAAAATTTAGTGAAGGATATACAGTCAAATATTGTCAAAAATATAGTAAAATGGTTGTTGTGTTAGTGAAGAATACAAGAATTATTGTTTTTGAATGTTTGAAATGCAATAATATAGTTACAGGAAAAAAATTTAAGCGTTGTACAAAAGGATCCCCAAAGAGAATTCCTTGTACCTATACTGCAAAATACATGTGGAGGATTATGAAGCTGAACAAGAAAAAGGGATACATATTCCAAATGTCATAATAGTTCTTAATTTTACTGATTCCTCTTGATAAATTTAAAACAAATTATGAAATCTGTAGGTGGATGAATTCTAATAAACTTACTGATTTACATTTACAGCTCATTATGCTAAATATTATGATCCACAATTCATTCTGAAGCACTGTGTTGAAAACAGAATAAAGCCATATATACTATCTACACAGGAATTAATTAATGTTATTGGAGTTAAAAGAATTAGGTCTAAAAATTATAGATTGCAGCAATTTTACACAAGGAAAACAAAGTAAATATCCAGAAACATTTGATTTGAAAGAATTAATGAAAGGTTACTTCCTACTTTATTCAGTACACAGGAAAATAAAAATTACATAGGTCTAATTCCTGATATCAAATATTATTGTGCTGGTACCGTGAAACCAAAGACAGGGACAATATTGTTCGGATGAAGTACAGTTTCAAGGATTATTATGTGGAAAGTAAGACAGCTACTGATATTTTTATAGGAGCATTCACTATGTCAAGTGCAGGAGGCAGATTATATGATACGTTCAATAAGCTAGGAAAAGCGGTTATATATTCTGATACAGACAGTCTGTCATATACGGATAATGGTGACAATACTGTGGAAACAAGTTATATGCTAGGTAAATGGACCAATGAATTAGAAAATAACTATATTATAGACTGGGCTTCAACTGGACTTAAAATTTATTAGAGTACAACCAAATAACTAGAAGTGTAAATACTAAAAATTTAATAAACAAAACAGTTAAGAAAGTATTCTCATTTCATTCTGAAGCACTGTGTTGAAAACAGAATAAAGCCATGTATACTATCTACACAGGAATTAATTGATGTTATTGGAGTTAAAAGAATTAGGTCAAAAAATTATAGATTGCAGAAATTTTACACAAGGAAAACAAAGTAAATATCCAGAAACATTTGATTTGAAAGAATAGTTCTAAAAAATTATGACACACTGCAGTAAGGATTTTATATTTTACTAATAAATTTTTATTCTATACGCTTGGAAGTTTTACTTAAAGAGCTCAACAACACTAGCAATACTAATTTGTTTAAAAAGATCAGTGAGCTACAACTAAATTTTTTAATAACATTATCAATTGTGGCTATTTGAGTACTAGACATGGAAATAAAGTATGCTTGCAACTGAATAACAAATTAAAAATTATTTTGCCACACAGATATTTGAAATTAATTAGTGGTTGGGATTTTCAGTTTTTTGAAGGCAGGAATATTAAACTGAGATATAAAGAACTGAAGTAACTTAAAAATAATGATAATGAATTTCATGACCTAGAACTTTTGCTTTATGTTCTCTGATCTTTTCTTGATAAACATATGAGGTATGGCCAACCCCCCAGTCCCTCCTCCCCCATGTCGATGTGCGTGTATTGTGCTGCCAATGGAAACCCCTTTTGTTACTTCTCGCGACATAAGGGGGAAGAGAGAGGGGTAAATATCCTGCTCACTCTTTAGTTTGCAGGCACATGAAGGAGTGAAGTACATGATCACAATCTGGCAACCTGCCTATCAAATTTCTGCTTTTAATCCACTTAAATTATAAATAAACATTAATTTCATACCATTAAAGCACTACTTTTAATAGCCTGTAATTTTTCTATCCCCTGCAATGCAGAAACTTTTAGTCTTTGGAAAAAAATGACTAGAACCTTTTTTGGAGGAAATTTAATTTGTATCGGGAAACATTTTTGCTAGAAACTGGTGTTTTCAGGTTATTCAAGAAAAACAGAAGAAAGTGATCTTTAAAGATTCTCCCCCCTCCCTCCCAAACATCATGGTGTTCCCTTTCCTTCATTGACCAGAATAAATATGGAAGTAGATGCAGATCAGAAGAAAGGGTAAATAATAGTCTTAAAAGAACTACCGAATACTCTTCTGCAAACAGTCTCACTCTCAATTTCAAAAAGAAACAACTTATTCAGTTGTGCACATCTAGAGATACTACACCAATGATAAGCGTAACATTAACAACTAGGATTGAAATTGCAAAATTTTTAAGGTCCATATTGATGAGAATCTAAACCAAACTCAATTTTAGAAAGGAAGTCTTTGTTGCTCGGAAATCTGCCTTAAGAATAGTATGTGGTGCTCACTCATGATCATCTTATAGACATTTGTTTATGGAGTAGGTCATTTTGACTACAACTTCATGTATATTAATCCCCAATGAAGTTTGTTGAAGTAACCCATTACAGTTCAAAAGAAACAATGACACACACAATTACAATAACACAAGAAAAAAATGACATTCTTTGTTTACAAAAGGAGGTGCATAGTGCTACAAAGATTTTTGATTGCTTACCCAGTGATATAAAAATCTGCCATACAACAAACTGAAAAAGTTTCTCCTTGACAACTCCTCCTGTTCTGCAGAAGACTTTCTACTTCTGCAATCTGCAAAAGGTGGTGGATAGGGATTACTAATTTACACTTGTATTTACTAGAAAAAGGAAAAACAAAGAAAGAAATTTGCTCATAAATGGTTAACATGTGGATATATTTACACATGAATGTGTAATGCGAATGTGAAACAACTTGTCAAACATCATTACAATTAGTCATCCAAATGATACATGGAACATGAAACTAACTAGCTAAACTTTATGTGTGTTACAGGCAAGAATGCCCCAATATGACATATTGAGTTACATGTTCCCTTGAAGAGGAGTAGCCATATATATTATCTGCATTTGTTGTAAATTAACTCTGTTTTTGATTTTGATAACAACTATAACTAACATCAAAACATTTCAAGAAATTGGTAATTTTTACCACAGGTTTTTTGTGTTGCCTTAATAGAAATCTCATTGTGTGTATCTGCTTCAGTTCTTGTAGGGAATTAGCAACTCTTTAGCTCAACAGAAATAATCAGCAGGCTTAATTTAAAGTAATTTGTTCACTGTCTTGTAATATGTTGCACCAGCCAAAATGCAACCCCACTGTGAATGCTGTTCTCAAACATGGTGTGCATTGGTTGACATTCGTAAGCAGCTGGAAATCACGCAGACTACTGTCGAATAATTGGCAGCTGCTGTGAATAGGTGTGTTGGAAGAGGTGAATAGGTGTGTTGAAGAGCTCCTGAGAATCGTGTATCTGTGATATTGTTAGCAGAGGTACTGGTACCTCAAAGTACTATCCTCTCCTGTGGATCCTGTCCCTCTGCAGAAAGTACATGCTGCCATTACCTGTCTACTTAACTGCAAGTGGCATGTTGATGGTAGATCTAAGTGTCCTGTACAGGGTGGAGAGAGACAAGTGAAGACTCAGGGTGGTGTTGGGGAAAATAACAGTTTTCTTAGTGATGGGCATGGCAAGGCATCCTGTAAAATTTACTAAATGCCCTCTCTGAAAACTGAAATTGGGGGTAGCACAGAAAAAGCTGAAATGCTACAGTCTGTTTTCAAATGTTTCTATACACAATCAAACCTGTTAGAATTGCACCAATTTAATCCTTGTACCACTGAAAAAATGATTGAAATAAGTATTAGTGCCAGCAGTGTTGAGAAACAGCTGAAATTGTTAAAACTGAACAAAGCTCGAGGCCCCGATGGGATCATTTAATCTCTTGTAGATCCCTCAAACAAAAAACTGTATCCAGTTCTTAGAAAAAGGCACAGGTCACATCTGTCTATAAGAAGGGTAGTAGAAGTGATTTACAAAAATACCATCCAATATCATCATCAATTTGTTGTAGAATCTTAGAACATATTCTCAGCTCAAACATAATGAGGTATCTTGAACAGAATGACTTCCTCAATTCCAACCAGCTTGGATTTCAAAAAAATCAATCATGTGAAGCCCAACTTGCACTTTTATCATATGTCTTACTGAAAGATTTGGATCAAGACAACCAGGTAGATGCAGTGTTTCCTGATTTTCGTAAAGCATTCGACTCAGTACTGCACCTATGCTTATCATCAAAAGTGTGATCATTTGGGGTTTCAAGTGAAATTTGTGAATGGATTAAGGACTTTTCAGGAAGGAGGACACCGCATGTTAACAGGGTTGGATAGTCATCGTCAGATGTAGAAGCAACTTTTGGTAACAGGGAAGTGTGTTGGGACCCTTGCTGCTCATGTTGTATATTAATGACCTTGCAGACAATATTAATAGTAAAATCAGACTTTTTGCAGATATTACAGTTATCTGTAATGAAGTACTATCTGAAAGAAGTTGCATAACTACCAGGTGTAGTCGTATGAAATGAGAGTTTTTTTGTGAGGAAAAAAAGCACTAATTTTTAATTGAAAAGTAAAAACATTTTATTCAAAGTACTGACCATTGCTTTCTATACATTTTGACCACCTTTCTGGCAATTTGTGGACACCAAGACAACACAAATGTTCGTCTTTTGAAGCAAACCAATCAGACACCCAATTTTATACTTCTTCGTAGGAATCGAAGCGTTCCTCAGCCAATGCGTGTCTCATTGATGAAAACAAATGGTAGTCGGAAGGGGCCAAGTCCAGTGAATACAGCGGGTGGGGTAGCAGCTCCCAGCCAAGTGTCTTGATTGTATCCTGAACCAGTTTTGCTTTGTGTGCAAGTGCATTGTTGTGTAGAAAAATTACTTTGCCATGCCTTCTGGCCCATTCTGGTCTTTTTTTACCAATGCATAGTTCAAATTGATCATTTGTTGTCTATAGTGATTAGTATTTACAGTTTCACCTGGTTTCAGAAGCTCATGATACACCACACATTTCTGATCTCACCAAACACAGAGCATTGTCTTCTTGCCAAATCGATCTGGTTTTGCAGCCGACGTTGATGGTTGTCCCGGATTAACACATGATTTTTCCCATTTAGGATTCTTAAAATAAATCCATATTTCATCGCCAGTAACAATTAGATGCAAAATTGATTTTTTTAAATATCTTTGAAGCAAAATTTGACAAATAGTTTTATGGTTTTCCATCTGTCTTTCTTTCAATTCATGTGGCACCCATTTTCCACACTTTTGGATATTTCTCATGGCTTTCAAACGGTCAGAAACTGTTTGTTGTGCAACATTTAGTATTGCTGCCATTTTCTTCTGACTCAAAGTATCATCTTCATCCAAAATTGCTCGCAATTCAGCGTATTCGAACTTTTTTGGTGATCTTCCACGTTCTTCATTTCTTACATCAAAATCATTATTTCTGAACTGTTGAAACGATCTTTTGCATGTTGCCCCTGATCGAGCATGATCACCATATGCCTCAACAAGTGTTCAATGTGACTTTGCAGCACTTTTTTTTTCAAATGAAAACAAAAATTAATGCTTTCCCCAAATCATCACTTTCTGGTACAAAATTCGACATTGTTAACACGATGTAAACATATGATGTTTGTTCCATGACTTGATGTATACTAAATATCTTTGACAGATGTCATACCAACCAAACAAAAAAATATTAAGGTTTGTTCACAACGAATGTTCCCTATCGACACATTTGTATCTTAACGCTCATTTCATACCGGAACACCTGGTATTCAGTCAGATATTGATAGAATTTCAACATGGTGCAGAGATTGGCAACTTGCTCTAAGCATTCAGAAATGTAACATTTTGCACTTCACAAATGAAAAAAATGTAGTAGTATACTATGGCTATAATATCAGAGAGTCACAGTAGGAATTGGCCAACTCAAACAAATACCTGGGTGTAACACTTTGTAGGGGTATGAAATGGAATGATCATGTAGGGTCAGTCGTGGGTAAAGCAGGTGGTAGATCATCAGTTTATTGGTAGAATACTAGGGAAATGCAATCAGTCTACAAAGGAGATTGCTTACAAATCACTTGTGTGACCATTTCTGGAATATTGCTCAAGTGTGTTGGACCATTACCACATGGGACTAACAGGTAATATTGAACGTATACAGAGAAGGGCAGCACGATTCATCATGGGTTTGTTTAAGCCATTGGAGAGTGTCACATATTGAAGAAACTGAACTGGAAGGTTCCTGAAGATAGATGTAAACTATCCCGAGAAAGTCTATTAACAAAGTTTCAAGAACTGGCTTTAAATGTTACTCTAGGAATATATTACAACCCTGTACGTATCACTCACATAAGGATTCTGAAGATAAGATTAGAATAATTACTGCACGCACAAAGGCATTCAAACAACCATTCTTCCCTCACTAACTACATGAACGGAACAAGAAGAAACCATTATAACTGGTTTGCAAAGTATACAGGGTATTACAAAAAGGTACGGCCAAACTTTCAGGAAACATTCCTCACACAAAAATAAAGAAAATATGTTATGTTGACATGTTAGAGCTCATTTTAGTTTCGTCGTCCACCTACACTCAATGGAGCATGTTATCATGATTTCATACGGGATACTCTACCTGTGCTGCTAGAACATGTGCCTTTACAAGTACAACACAACATGTGGTTCATGCACGATGGAACTCCTGCACATTTCAGTCAAAGTGTTCGTACGCGTCTCAACAACAGATTTGGTGACCGATGGATTGGTAGAGGCGGACCAATTCCATGGCCTCCACGCTCTCCTGACCTCAACCCTCTTGACTTTCATTTATGGCGGCATTTGAAAGCTCTTGTCTACGCAACCCCAGTACCAAATGTAGAGACTCTTCGTGCTCGTATTGTGGACGGCTGTGATATAATACACCATTCTCCAGGGCTGCATCAGCGCATCAGGGATTCCATGTGATGGAGCGTGGATGCATGTATCATTGCTAACGGAGGACATTTTGAACATTTCCTGCAACAGTGTTTGAAGTCATGCTGGTACGTTCTGTTGCTATGTGTTTCCATTCCACGATTAATGTGATTTGAAGAGGAGTAATAAAATGAGCTCTAGCACGGAAACTAAGCATTTCCGGACACATGTCCACATAACATATTTTCTTTCTTTGTGTGTGAGGAATGTTTCCTGAAAGTTTGGCTGTACCTTTTTGTAACACCCTGTAGATGTAGATATCAATCTTTGCAGAACCCCATGTGTCATGTTCCCTCATTCTGAAGCTAGTTTAATTACTGCGACAGTGTAATCCTGTGACACACTGCAATTTTTTTTTGAACGGGGATAAGAAGCTAACCATGCAAAAGGTACGCCATTTATGCTTTAACAGGATTCCATCTCCTACATCTTATTTAGATCTCTCTGTGGAGAATCATTTACAGCTACCGAACTAAAAGAAAGTTAATAAATTCTGCTCAGAAAAATCAGTATTCAGTGATACTACTACTTTCTCACAAACTTTTGGAAGGATTGAACCTCTGACATTTTGCAGATGATACAGCTGTTTATAATGAAATTGTGCTTAAATATTCAGTCAATGCATTGCAATCTTTTAAAGTAGCATGAAGTTAGGCAATTTGAACTACATTCAGCAGAAATAAAACATTGTGCACTTCATGAATCGCAGAAAAGTAGTACCATAAGACTACAACATCAATGTGTCACAGCTGGTATCTGGTAACTCATACAGATACCTGGGTGGAACAATCTGTGACGATTTGAAATTGGATGATCACATACTTTCAGTTGCTGCAAAAGCAGGTGGCAGATTTCAGTTCATCTGTAGGACAATGAGAAAATATCAGTCTCCAGAAGCAACTGTTTAAAAGTCATTCATGTGACCCACCCCAGAATATTACTCAAGTGTGTGACTCCATATACAATAGGGCAAACACAAGACACTGGACATACACAGAGTAAGGGAGTGGAAATGATCACTGACTTAAGAATCAAATTTTCACTCTGCAGCAGAGTGTGCACTGATTTGAAACTTCTTGGCAGATTAAAACAGTGTGCTGGACCAAGACTTGAACTTGGGACCTTCGCCTCTTGCAAGCATGTGCTCTACAGCCTGAGCTATCCAAGCACGACTAATGACATGACCCCACAGCTTTGAAACTTCCTGGTAAATTAAAACTGTAAGCCGGACTGAGACTCGAATTCGGAACCTCTGCCTTTCATGGGCAAGTGCTCAAGTAGAACAAAGGTCCTGAGTTTGAGTCTCAGACCATCACACAGTTTTAATCTGCCGGGAAGTTTCGATCACTGATATGTTTGACATATGGGGAAGCATAATGAAACAATGAAAAATCTGTGATAGAATGTAACAATGTTATGAAAAGGATAGTTGGTACTCACCATATATTAGAGATTCTGAGTCACAGGTAGGCACAACAAAAAGACTGTCAGAAAGTGAACTTTCAGCCAACAAGGCCTTCATCAAAAATATACCCCCCCCCCCCCCCCCCACACACACACACACACAAACACGACTCACATACATATGACCACCGACTCTGGCTGCCTGAGGCCAGACTCTGGGAGCCAGAGACTGTGTGCAAGTTGCGCGCGCGCACGTGTGCGTGTGTGTGTGTGTGTGTGTGTGTGTGTGTGTGTGTGTGTGTGTATGTGTGTGTGTTTGTGTCCTGTTTTTGATGAAGGCCTTGTTGGCTGAAAGTTCACTTCCTGAGAGTCTTTTTGTTGTGCCTGTCTGTGATTCAACATTCCACTATATGGAAAACGTAATAGTAAAGCTGAAAAATCTTAAACGACAGCTGTTTGACGCTAGATGCCCAGTGTCAAGCAAAGGTATACTTACAAAGTTTCAAGAATCAGCCTTAAGTGAGGAATCTAGGAACATATACTGATCCCTATGTATTGCTCCTCTGTGGCCACAAAGACAAATTAGAATAAATAAAATATACACTGAGGTATTGAAGCAGGAATTCATCCTGAACTCCATATGTTAATGGAATGGGAAGGAATCCTAGAATGTGGTACAATGGGAAGACCCTCCCCCATATACTTTACAGGGTTTGTAGAGTGTGCATATGGATGTAGATGTAAATAGGTCTGTATTTAGAGTCAGTTTGCTCATCTCCGGATTTATATGTGTGTGTCACTACAGCATATTTAAGTCAGGAAATATGTGCCGAGTTCCTGGCTGAATAGAAAAGTAGTTTAAGGGCATCATTTAAGCACGAGATTTTAATACTGTCATAGAGACAGCACCATAGCTAGTGGAATGTTAGTTTTCAGTAACCTGGTGAATTCTGTAATTCCCCTTGGATTTATGGTTATGGAACTAATGTTTGTCAGTGGTGTGTGCAGTACCTGACAACATAAATTTAATGAATTTGGCTGTTTACTAGTGGATGCAATATTTGCTGCCACTGTGAGGAAGTAAACATTGAACTTGCTGGACAATGATTTCAGCGAGTTGTTGTTTCTTCCACAGCTATTTTCTGGATATCAATTTCAGTCGCACTGCTATTTTTGTTTGTTTATTTATTGCTTAACAATATTGCAAATGATTATTGCTTTCCAGAATGAGATTTTCACTCTGCAGCGGAATATGCGCTGATATGAAACTTCCTGGCAGATTAAAACTGTGTGCCCGACAGAGACTCGAACTCGGGACCTTTGCCTTTCGCGTTTACAGAAGCTCTCCTGCAGACCTTGCAGAACTAGCACTCCTGAAAGAAAGGATACTGCAGAGACATGGCTTAGCCACAGCCTGGGGGATGTTTCCAGAATGAGATTTTCTCTCTGCAGCAGAGTGTGTGCTGATATGAAACTTCCTGGCAGATTAAAACTGTGTGCCCGACCGAGACTTGAACTCGGGACCTTTGCACTTGCCTGCGAAAGGCAAAGGTCCGAGTTCGAGTCTCGGTCTGGCACACAGTTTTAATCTGCCAGGAAGTTTGATTATTGCTTTATTTTTGGAGTGTTCTATTGTTTGACCATACAGCATGAGTTTCACTTCTTTAATAACTTACAGGTATATTTTATAATACTGGTGGTGATGGATTTTCAGCTTGATTCTGAAGTAGATAGAGTTTTCTTTTCTTAGCACAAGATACTTTAATCCCAAGAGTTAGCAATCCCATGTCCTTGCATCCATTCATTTGTACATATTTTTAGGGTGAAACAAAACTCATTGTACAGTACATGTATGTTTAACAAAGAGCTTAATTTCCCAGCTACAGTTTGTCACTTAGAAATCTCTTTCCATAACACATGTTAAATGTGGTGATTGAGTCAATATTTCTGAGTCAGAGGTACAATACTTTGTTTTTCTTTTTTACTGAAGTTAACTGGTCAATATATTTTATTGTCCACATTTCATCATGGTCAGATAAAACACTGCCTATTTATTTTGCATTTGAATCAATAAATGTTGGGTCTAAAAACAAATTGTCAATGGCTGTTGCACAATATCCTTCAGTCCCTATAATTCATTCATACCTTATGTTCTTTAAACGCCATCATGAAGGAAAGCATTCTCGGATGTGGAATGAGACAAGTGTCATATTAATAGACTCTGCAGGCTGCTTCTGTAAAGTATACTAGTAACAAATATGGCTACAGTTAACCTACTTGTACAGGTAATTTTAGAATTTTTCTCAATTACTTTTGACTCACTGCTTACCATTAAGGACAGTATGACATTTGAACCAATGGAAGCAAAATCCCAGGGATGGTCTCTCGAGAATATTGACGTCTTGAGATACTTCTCAGTCCTAAATATCAGGCATCTATTAACTAGCACTCAAAGCTTCATGATGCTATCCGCAGGGATCTAAGCAAAGCAAAGGGAATTGGTCAGCACACAGCCCATAATTGCATTAACATGACTGGGCGAAACTTTGTGTAAGGATATGGTAATGTTTTGACATTAGAAAGCTTGGTGGCGTTTATTTGGGTATCAAAGCAAACATCGAACCCATTCCTAAGACGACTACCTTATTGAGGAGATTGATGGGACAGTCGTCACAGATTGTAATGAACATTTGCAGTTCCAACCTCTGCTCACACCTGGTCAACATCAGCCCAAAAGCAGCAGGAGAAATCACTCAGCTGTCAACTTGCCATTAGCTGAACGCCATGTCTAGTAACGAGAAGCTTCAGAGATCTGTTGTGTAGCTTAAATGTGGAAAATGCCCTGGCAAAGACAACAGCCATGCAGAACTTGCCAAACTAACTCTGCTTCCCCCAGCGCTCTACAACATTTTATTGAAACATTGGACTGAAGGTATTGTGCCGCAGGATATGTTTTGTTTTGTTTTACTTTGTTTTAGGGTGTAAAAGAACTAGGGTCATATGTTCACATGTCAGGACTGTATAAGAAGAAGAGAAAGAGAGGAGTTAAAATGACTACACATTAATCCCAATCAATGGGAGAGAAGACAACTAAAAACAGGGACGTGGAGAAAGGTCTATCTGTAAAATATGCCATAGAGAAACAGAGGTCCTGAACTAAAACTAAATGTGCTTCACCTTATTGCTACAAAGTAAAACGTGTTCAACAGCCAGCGCGTCATTTGCTAAAATGGCCGTTAATTCAGATGGCAAACATGAATGAGAACATAGGTGGTTAAAAAAAGGCATCCTGTCAGGAAATTGTGTACTGTTAAAGGTTGAGCACAATGAGATTGGGAAGCATTGCATAACAAATGGCGATGGGTATAAAGACTTAGGTAAAATTATCTCCTCGTGGTGAGGTGGCGAAGAGGTGGTCATCCAAGCCACTGGGAAAGGCTTAATAACCTGGAGCTTGTTGCCATGAAGGGAGGATCAGTGATGATGCCAAAGTGACACCACCTGCTGAAAACATGGCAACACAGAGATCATCAGAGGGAATGTAAGATTTAGCGGGCTGAGGTACAAGGACTGCAGCCTTGGCAGCATCATCATTGGTGTCATTTCCTGTCAGACAGAAGTGACCAGTAACTCACCTAAACATCAAAATGGCTCCATCAAGAGTGAGCAAGTGACAGCTTTCCTGGACTCG